>NC_053391.1:312045321-312685024 GCF_905171765.1 Bufo bufo
AATTGCGTGGTACCGCAATGGGCTCAAATGTGGCGCCCAATTACGCGAACATTTATATGGCCCATCTAGAGGAGATGTACGTCTATGTTAGCCACCACTTCAGACAAGTGCTGGGGTGGTGGCGTTACATAGACGACATCTTCCTGTTGTGGACAGGTTCCATTGAGGGGTTACATCAGTTTGGTGACTTCCTCAATGGGATTGACCGTGAGGTCAAATTCACATTGGTTTTTTCTGAAACCCATATCGAGTTCCTTGATGTGACAGTGTGTAGACGAGGAGACTCTCTACACACGGATCTTTTTACTAAAAAAACTGATAAAAACACGTTGCTTCAATACAACAGTTGTCATCCCAGGAGCATGGTGAGATCATTACCCTATAGCCAGCTGCTTAGGGTCAGGAGGATAGTACAGGGTGAAGAAGATACCATTGATAGACTCACCACAATGGGTGAAAAATTTATCAAAAGGGGATACCCTAAGAAATTGATAGAACAACATAAGGTGAGGGCTATGCAACAGCCTAGGAAAACCCTCTTGGAAAAGGGGACGAATGAGGTAAAGGATACCAAACGTATCCCGTTTATAACCCGGTTCTCACCCCTGAGTGACAAAATCGGTAATATTTTGAAGGGACATTGGCCCATATTGGGCAGTAACTTCAGAAACATTCCCGAATTTGCCAACCCTCCAATGATGTCTTATAAACGTACACGCAATATTAAAGATCATCTTGTACGGGCTGACATCGGGACTAAAAAGATTGCATTCAGTACATACTTTGGTGCATCCAGGAAGGGTTGCTTTCCTTGTCATGGGTGTGTGAATTGCCCACTCATGTTAAGGGGTGCACATTTTGTGCACCCACGGACAGGAGAGGAGTATATGATTAAACATCACTTGACCTGTGACTCCTCCTATGTAGTATACTTGTTGGAGTGCCCCTGTCATCTCCTTTATGTAGGGGAGACTACATGGGATGTCAAGACAAGATTGAATCATCACAGGTACATCATTAGGAAGAAGAGACTAGATTTACCGGTGTCCAAACATTTCACGGAAGCATTACATACTGAAAAAGACCTGCGCTTCAGGGTCATTGACCAGATCGCCATGCCACGACGGGGGGGTGACAGGTCAGTGATGCTGAAGCAGCGGGAACTATATTGGATTTTCCAATTGCAAACCCTAAAACCCTGCGGACTCAATGTTGATTTTAGGGTGACTTAGCTGGGCGCCGGTGGGATGCGTGTCTTCTATCTGAGAATGTGTGGGTTAGGATTGTGCTCTCTATTTATTTTCCCTTTTTTTGTCTTCCTTTTCTATAGATTATCATTAGGGTTGTCCCGATACCGATACTAGTATCGGTATCGGGACCGATTCCGAGTTTTCTCGGCGGTACTCAGCCGCCGATACCCCGCCCCGATACATAAATAGAATACTATGGGCGTAACTATGGGCGGGGCCCGGTGCAGTCACTGTACTCTTACACCGGGCCCCGCCGCTCACCGAAGTATTTATAAACGTGAATCCTTATCCTGTTGTTAAGTTGAACTAACGCTGCCCTCTCCCATGTTCCCCTGTATCCCCACAGCACTTACTTAAGCTTCCATAGCAGGCAGAGCAGACGGCAGCAGTAACGTCACTCACTGACGTAGAGCGCCTGCTCCGCCCACTTTATGAGTGAAGCAGGCGGAGCAGGCGCGCGACGTCAGTGAGTGACGTTACTGGTGCCGTCCGCTCTGCCTGCTATGGAAGCTTAAGTAAGTGCTGTGGAGATACAGGGGGATACAGGGGAACATGGGAGAGGGCAGCGTTAGTTCAACTTAACAACAGGATAAGGATTCACGTTTATAAATACTTCGGTGAGCGGCGGGGCCCGGTGTATTGGGGGACACTGTTATGAGGGGGATCTGTGGATGACATATAGCAGTGTCATCCACAGATCCTCCCCATAACAGTTCCATCCACAGATCCCCTATAACAGCACCATCCACAGATCCCCCACCAAATAACAATGCCATCCTCAGATCCCCCCACCCCATAACAATGCCATCCACAGATATCCCACCCCATAGCAGTACCATCCACAGATCCCCATAACAGTGCCATCCACAGATCCCCCATAACAGTGCCATCCACAGATCCCCCATAACAGTGCCATCCACAGATCCCCATAACAGTGCCATCCACAGATCCCCCATAACAGCACCATCCACAGATCCCCATAACAGTGCCATCCACAGATCCCCCATAACAGTGCCATCCACAGATCCCCCATAACAGTGCCATCCACAGATCCCCATAACAGTGCCATCCACAGATCCCCATAACAGTGCCATCCACAGATCCCCCATAACAGCACCATCCACAGATCCCCATAACAGCGCCATCCACAGATCCCCCATAACAGTGCCATCCACAGATCCCCCATAACAGTGCCATCCACAGATCCCCCATAACAGTGCCATCCACAGATCCCCCATAACAGTGCCATCCACAGATCCCCCATAACAGTGCCATCCACAGATCCCCATAACAGTGCCATCCACAGATCCCCCATAACAGTGCCATCCACAGGTCCCCCATAACAGTGCCATCCACAGATCCCCCACATGACAGTGCGTCATCCACAGATCCACAGATCCCCCAAAACGGTCACATGACATTTAAAAAAAGTATCGGTATTCGGTATCGGTGACTACTTGAAAAAAAGTATCGGTACTTGTACTCGGTCCTAAAAAAGTGGTATCGGGACAACCCTAATTATCATGATGGAGAATTTGATTCCAATTGAGAGGACAACGCCCAACATGGGATCCCCTTGCGATCACTGTATATGTCCTTTGAATGTATTTTTCACTTTCTGCACATATCTCTCCATTTATATATTTTCTCTTTTTCATGACTTAGGATCTGAGACCAATGAATTGCATGACATTCATGTCAGGAATTTTGCGGTGATGTTGGTGGGACAGAGGAGGTTAGGTGTGGTTGATGGATGTAGGAGCAGATGACATGGGACACGAGAGTGCCCTGTCTCCTGTTTCCTACAGGTGCATGCACCCAGAGATGGCTGCGTGTACCTGTGATAGACATTCTCCTCCACGCCGTCCCCAATATGACCATAGGAGACGGGGATGTTGTTACAGGAGCCTGGCTATGATATGGTCTAGGTTCCTTGTGACGCTGGAGATTATGCACTGGATTCCTCTGAGTGCATATTTCCAGGTACATCGCCTGTCCCCAGATGGCCACTGTTCCCGATTTCCGCATACAAATATCGTTACTATGGTCACATAGTGACGACAACATTGATCTCCGCCCCCCATGGTCACTTAGTGACGACAGCATTGGTCTCCGCCCCTCGGTACATGCGCAGCAGTGTGATACTGCTGGGATGTCGTGTTTCTCACAGCCGCGCAAAGCGCATGCGCGAGAAATGGAGAGGACTCGCGAGCTTAGTGTGCGTCCCGGCGACTGCGTATAGGTACGAGTTTGAGCATTCTGTGCGCATGCGCGGGACGCAACGGGATCTCGCGATCTAATGATGCAGACTGGCGCCTGCGCAATGGACGCCAGGGGACGCCAGGGGACGCCAATACCGGATCGCAGTGTGGAGTCTCGTGTTGTGGGTTTGTCCCTCTTTTAATTTTTCTAAATTGATATGTACTTTAACACAATTTAGCACAGCTGCACTTTATGAGGCAATTGGTAAATATTTGTGTATTTAACACAGATTTGGGCATGTGGTAAAGTTGGTTTTCCACTATGTATATACCATGTTGATATAATGATGATTCATGTACACCGATGTAATTTAATGATCTATATAATCATGTTTTGTACTGATATTTGTGAAATATGTTTTAATGAGCAATTATGTAATTATAATGAGAACCACCTATTTAAATATGTTGAGAGCACTAGTTCATTAGCTTGACAAAGGCTCCATTGTGAGGGCTGAAATGCTGCATTGCACTGAATAAACATCACTGAATTTCCACAAGTCCGGAGTGCTGCCCGTTTTTCGTCATTTCTAAATATATATATATATATATATATATATAAAAAATTGTACAAATTTAAAATGATCACTGTAATTTTTAATAGTTGTAGTAAAGAGACCAGCACTCCGTAATTCCAATGATGAAAAAATGATTTCTTTTATTCGTCACCCATATGACATATGGGTGACGAATAAAAGAAATAATTTTTTCATCATTGGAATTACGGAGTGCTGGTCTCTTTACTACAAGTATTCAGGTATCTACCTTTTGACCGCGCACCTGGACCGCGACTGATGCGCAGTGCCGCCCATTCATTTATTTCACTGTAATTTTTAATAGGTCATCAGCTGTCCAAACATGATGACCAAGGACATGATAAAAATTCCTAGCGCAAATCAATATTAGAAGATCCTAGGTACCTTCACCTGCACCTCACCTAATGTGGTCTACTCAATGGTATGTGCCAAATGTCTTACTGGGCGTCTCTGTAGGTGAAACAGGACAGAAGCTAAGAACATGAAAAGATACGAAAATTTTAATATTAAACGGTAATTTCAAATCCAAGACAGTCTAAGAATGAAAAGTAATGCCAACCTTTGATACACTTAGAACAGGAATGAATTTGTCACATCGGTTTGTGTCCTTCTGTATCACTTAAAGGCATTGTCGAATCTCAACATTTATGGCATATTAATAGAATATGCCATAAATGTAAGATAGGTGCAGGTCCCATCTCTCGGGCCTGCTCCTATTCCTGGAACAGGCACCCTAAAGTGAAGGAAGCACAGCTGCACATGCATGCAGGGTTCTTTCCGGCACTGTTTGACATCAGGTGTCTTTAGTGATGCAATGGATGACTGAACAATCCCGTAGAAAACTATGGGATCAGTTCTAGCTTTAGTTCCCCTTCAAGTTTCTTCTAATTGATGCCTGAGGGCAACTGAACCAGATCGGTGGATACATGTACAGCTGTCCTAAAAAAATTATTTTTTGAGGGTCTTGTTTTTATACCATTCTTTACGTAATATAAGTGACACAATAACTTTATTCTACAATTACAGTAGTACAATTACCCCGGCATCAAATGTACAAAGCATTTGTAAGGTCTTCAGACCCTTTCACTTTTTCACGTTTTGTTATTTAGTGGCCTAGTGCTAAAATAAAAAACAAATTCAAGATTTTCCGCATCATTAAGCACTAAGTACTCCATCATGACAAAGTGAAAACAGAATGTTAGAAATCTTTGCTAATTTATTGAAATGGAAAAAACTAAAATATTCATTGACATTTCATTGACATAAGTATTCAGAACCTTTTGCTCAGAACTTAGTTGAAGCACCTTTGGCAGTGATTACAGACTCCAGTCTTCTTGGGTATGATGCCACAAGGTTTGCACACCTGGATATGGGGATTTTCTGCCATTCCTCTGCAGATCCTCTCAAGCTCTGTCAGGGTGGATGGGGACTGTTGGAGGACAGCCATTTTCAGGTCTCTCTGGAGATGTTTGAATGGGTTCAAGTTAGGGCTCTGGCCAGGCCACTCAAGGACATTCACAGAGTTGTCCTTAAGCCACTCCTGTGTGCTTAGAGTCATTGTTTTGTTCAAAGATAAAGCTTCAGTCCAGTCTAAGCTCCAGAACACACTAGATCAGGTTTTTATTAAGAATATCTCTGTTTTGCTCCATTCAGCTTTCCCTCAACCCTGACCAGTCTCCCTGTCCCAGCAGCTGAAAAACGCCCCAGAGCATGATCAGGGCCGGAGCTTCCATAGAGGCAAGGGGGGCAATTGCCCCCGGGCCCCCGAGTCCTTAGGGGCCCCCCGCGCCGGCCCGCAACTAACTTTAGGCAGGACAGTCACACAGAGATGAGCGCTTCCATTATGGAAGCGCTCATCTCCAGTCATCTGTATTGCCGTCCTCAGGACAGCGATACAGATGGCTGTGCAGCAGGGGAGGGAGAGGTGTGTCCCTTTCCCTTCCTCTGATAGGCTGCCAGTCTAGTGCCTGCAGCCTATCAGAGGCCGGCAGGCGGCGCGATGACGTCATCGCGCCGCCTGAGCCCTGAGTCGTACACAGCGCGGGACAGAGGCCGGAAAAGGCCTGCATCGCATCGCTGCCAAGGAGGTAAGTATAAGTGTTTTTTTTTTCTTTTTTCTTCTGTACAATACTGGTGGCTACTGGCAAATAATAGGGGGGGGGCCCTATGGCTAGTGGCACATGATAAGGGGGGGCCCTATGGCTAGTGGCACATGATAGGGGGGCCCTATGGCTAGTGGCACATGATAGGGGGGGCCCTATGGCTAGTGGCACATGATAGGGGTGGCCCTATGGCTAGTGGCACATGATAGGGGGGCCCTATGGCTAGTGGCACATGATAGGGGGGGCCCTATGGCTAGTGGCACATGATAGGGGGGGCCCTATGGCTAGTGGCACATGATAGGGGGGGCCTATGGCTAGTGGCACATGATAGGGGGGCCCTATGGCTAGTGGCACATGATGGGGGGCCCTATGGCTAGTGGCACATGATGGGGGGCCCTATGGCTAGTGGCACATGATGGGGGGCCCTATGGCTAGTGGCACATGATAGGGGGGGCCACCTATGGCTACTGGCACATGATAGGGGGGGCCACCTATGGCTACTGGCACATGATAGCAGGGAGCCGCCTATGGCTACTGGCACATGATAGGGGGGGGCCGCCTATGGCTACTGGCACATGTTGATGGGGGGCTCAGGCTACTGGCACATGATTGGGGGCATCTATGAGGGCACATTTTACTGGCACATTATTGGGGGACATCTATGGGGGCACTTCTTACTGGCACATTATTGGTGGCACTATAGGGGCATCTACTGAGGCCACAAAGAACAGTTATTTTATATGGGGGCTCTGTATAGGGGCATTTTATACTGGGACACATTGTGGTGGGTACTATGGGGAAGGGGGGAGAGGACTACTATGGGGTCATCTACGGGGGCACTGAGAAGGGGTATTTTATGCTTACAAATTATGAGGGACACTGAGGGCATCTACTGGTGCACTATACAGTACAGACCAAAAGTTTGGACACACCTTCTCATTCAAAGAATTTTCTTTATTTTCATGACTATGAAAATTGTAGATTCACACTGAAGGCATCAAAACTATGAATTAACACATGTGGAATTATATTCATAACAAACAAGTGTGAATCAACTGAAAATATGTCATATTCTAGGTTCTTCAAAGTAGCCACCTTTTGCTTTGATTACTGCTTTGCACACTCTTGGCATTCTCTTGATGAGCTTCAAGAGGTAGTCCCCTGAAATGGTTTTCACTTCACAGGTGTGCCCTGTCAGGTTTAATAAGTGGGATTCCTTGCCTTATAAATGGGGTTGGGACCATCAGTTGCGTTGTGGAGAAGTCAGGTGGATACACAGCTGATAGTCCTACTGAATAGACTGTTAGAATTTGTATTATGGCAAGAAAAAAGCAGCTAAGTAAAGAAAAACGAGTGGCCATCATTACTTTAAGAAATTAACCACCTCCAGACCGCCTAACGCAGATTCGCGTTCCGGAGGTGGCAGCGCTGCGCACAGTCACGCATATACGCATCATCTCGCGAGACGCGAGATTTCCTGTGAACGCGCGCACACAGGCGCGCGCGTTCACAGGATCGGAAGGTAAGCGAGTGGATCTCCAGCCTGCCAGCGGCGATCGTTCGCTGGCAGGCTGGAGATGTGATTTTTTTAACCCCTAACAGGTATATTAGACGCTGTTTTGATAACAGCGTCTAATATACCTGCTACCCGGTCCTCTGGTGGTCCCCTTTGTTTGGATCGACCACCAGAGGACACAGGTAGCTCAGTAATATGTTGCACCAAGCACCACTACACTACACCCCCCCTGTCACTTATTAACCCCTTATTCACCCTTGATCACCCCATATAGACTCCCTGATCACCCCCCTGTCATTGATTACCCCCCTGTCATTGATTACCCCCCTGTAAAGCTCTATTCAGACGTCCGCATGATTTTTACGGATCCACTGATAGATGGATAGGATCCGCAAAACGCATACGGACGTCTGAATGGAGCCTTACAGGGGCGTGATCAATGACTGTGGTGATCACCCCATATAGACTCCCTGATCACCCCCCTGTCATTGATTACCCCCCTGTAAAGCTCCATTCAGATGTCCGCATGATTTTTACGGATCCACTGATAGATGGATCGGATCCGCAAAACGCATACGGACGTCTGAATGGAGCCTTACAGGGGCGTGATCAATGACTGTGGTGATCACCCCATATAGACTCCCTGATCACCCCCCTGTCATTGATTACCCCCTGTAAAGCTCCATTCAGATGTCCGCATGATTTTTACGGATCCACTGATAGATGGATCGGATCCGCAAAACGCATACGGACGTCTGAATGGAGCCTTACAGGGGCGTGATCAATGACTGTGGTGATCACCCCATATAGACTCCCTGATCACCCCCCTGTCATTGATTACCCCCCTGTCATTGATCACCCCCCTGTAAAGCTCCATTCAGACGTCCGCATGATTTTTACGGATCCACTGATAGATGGATCGGATCCGCAAAACGCATATGGACGTCTGAATGGAGCCTTACAGGGGCGTGATCAATGACTGTGGTGATCACCCCATATAGACTCCCTGATCACCCCCCTGTCATTGATTACCCCCCTGCAAAGCTCCATTCAGATGTCCACATGATTTTTACGGATCCACTGATAGATGAATCGGATCCGCAAAACGCATACGGACGTCTGAATGGAGCCTTACAGGGGCGTGATCAATGACTGTGGTGATCACCCCATATAGACTCCCTGATCACCCCCCTGTCATTGATCACCCCCCTGTCATTGATTACCCCCCTGTAAAGCTCCACTCAGACGTCCGCATGATTTTTACGGATCCACTGATAGATGGATCGGATCCGCAAAACGCATACGGACGTCTGAATAGAGCCTTACAGGGGCGTGATCAATGACTGTGGTGATCACCCCATATAGACTCCCTGATCACCCCCCTGTCATTGATTACCCCCCTGTAAAGCTCCATTCAGATGTCTGCATGATTTTTACGGATCCACTGATAGATGGATCGGATCCGCAAAACGCATACGGACGTCTGAATGGAGCCTTACAGGGGCGTGATCAATGACTGTGGTGATCACCCTATATAGACTCCCTGATCACCCCCCTGTCATTGATTACCCCCCTGTAAAGCTCCATTCAGATGTCCGCATGATTTTTACGGATCCACTGATAGATGGATCGGATCCGCAAAACGCATACGGATGTCTGAATGGAGCCTTACAGGGGCGTGATCAATGACTGTGGTGATCACCCCATATAGACTCCCTGATCACCCCCCTGTCATTGATTACCCCCCTGTCATTGATCACCCCCCTGTAAAGCTCCATTCAGACGTCCGCATGATTTTTACGGATCCACTGATAGATGGATCGGATCCGCAAAACGCATATGGACGTCTGAATGGAGCCTTACAGGGGCGTGATCAATGACTGTGGTGATCACCCCATATAGACTCCCTGATCACCCCCCTGTCATTGATTACCCCCCTGTAAAGCTCCATTCAGATGTCCGCATGATTTTTACGGATCCACTGATAGATGAATCGGATCCGCAAAACGCATACGGACGTCTGAATGGAGCCTTACAGGGGCGTGATCAATGACTGTGGTGATCACCCCATATAGACTCCCTGATCACCCCCCCTGTCATTGATCACCCCCCTGTCATTGATTACCCCCCTGTAAAGCTCCATTCAGACGTCCGCATGATTTTTACGGATCCACTGATAGATGGATCGGATCCGCAAAACGCATACGGACGTCTGAATGGAGCCTTACAGGGGCGTGATCAATGACTGTGGTGATCACCCCCCCCTGTCATTGATTACCCCCCTGTCATTGATCACCCCCCTGTCATTGATTACCCCCCTGTAAAGCTCCATTCAGACGTCCGCATGATTTTTACGGATCCACTGATAGATGGATCGGATCCGCAAAACACATACAGGCGTCTCCCTGGAGCCTTCCAGGGGGGGTGATCACCCCATATAGACTCCCTGATCACCCCCCCTGTCATTGATCACCCCCCCTGTCAGGCTGCATTCAGATGTCCGTATGATTTTTACGGATCCACAGATACATGGATCGGATCCGCGAAACACATATGGACATCTGAATGGAGCCTTATAGGGGGGTGATCAATGACAGGGGGGTGATCACCCCATATAGACTCCCTGATCACCCCTCTGTCATTGATCACCCCCCTGTCATTGATCACCCCCCCTGTAAGGCTCCATTCAGACATTTTTTTGGCCCAAGTTAGCGGAAATTATTATTTTTTTCTTACAAAGTCTCATATTCCACTAACTTGTGTAAAAAAATAAAATCTCACATAAACCATACCCCTCACGGAATCCAAATGCGTAAAATTTTTTAGAGATTTATATTCCAGACTTCTTCTCACGCTTTAGGGCCCCTAGAATGCCAGGGCAGTATAAATACCCCACATGTGACCCCATTTCGGAAAGAAGACACCCCAAGGTATTCCGTGAGGGGCATATTGAGTCCATGAAAGATTGAAATTTTTGTCCCAAGTTAGCGGAAAGGGAGACTTTGTGAGAAAAAAATAAATAAAATCAATTTCTGCTAACTTGTGCCAAAAAAAAAAAATTCTATGAACTCGCCATGCCCCTCATTGAATACCTTGCGGTGTCTTCTTTCCAAAATGGGGTCACATGTGGGGTATTTATACTGCCCTGGCATTCTAGGGGCCCTAAAGCGTGAGAAGAAGTCTGGGATCCAAATGTCTAAAAATGCCCTCATAAAAGGAATGTGGGCCCCTTTGCGCATCTAGGCTGCAAAAAAGTGTCACACATCTGGTATCTCCGTACTCAGGAGAAGTTGGGGAATGTGTTTTGGGGTGTCATTTTGCATATACCCATGCTGGGTGAGAGAAATATCTTGGCAAAAGACAACTTTTCCCATTTTTTTATACAAAGTTGGCATTTGACCAAGATATTTATCTCACCCAGCATGGGTATATGTAAAATGACACCCCAAAACACATTCCCCAACTTCTCCGGAGTACGGAGATACCACATGTGTGACACTTTTTTGCAGCCTAGGTGGGAAAAGGGGCCCACATTCCAAAGAGCACCTTTCGGATTTCACAGGGCATTTTTTACAGAATTTGATTTCAAACTCCTTACCACACATTTGGGCCCCTAGAATGCCAGGGCAGTATAACTACCCCACAAGTGACCCCATTTTGGAAAGAAGACACCCCAAGGTATTCGCTGATGGGCATAGTGAGTTCATGGAAGTTTTTATTTTTTGTCACAAGTTAGTGGAATATGAGACTTTGTAAGAAAAAAAAAAAAAATCATCATTTTCCGCTAACTTGTGACAAAAAATAAAAAGTTCTATGAACTCACTATGCCCATCAGCGAATACCTTAGGGCAGGTGTGCACAACGTTTTCTGGTTAGGGGCCACATTGTCAGACTGAACCAACGTCAAGGGCCAAAAATAAAATTTAAAGAGGTATTAACAACTGAAATACTGTATTTATGGTATATTGAACATACAGTATATAACATTAATATCTAGTTACAGTTCCAGGACTCCCATCTAATGGAAGAATTCATGAAAAATAAATTTAAGCAGTCACAAAACATAGACATACATGTCTGTTACCAGATGGTTGGGGGCCGCACAGAATGGTATCAAGGGCCACATGTGGCCCCCGGGCCGCAGGTTGTGCACCCCTGCCTTAGGGTGTCTACTTTCCGAAATGGGGTCATTTGTGGGGTGTTTGTACTGTCTGGCCATTGTAGAACCTCAGGAAACATGACAGGTGCTCAGAAAGTCAGAGCTGCTTCAAAAAGCGGAAATTCACATTTTTGTACCATAGTTGTAAACGCTATAACTATTACCCAAACCATTTTTTTTTTACCCAAACATTTTTTTTTTATCAAAGACATGTAGAACAATAAATTTAGAGCAAAATTTATATATGGATGTCGTTTTTTTTACAAAATTTTACAACTGAAAGTGAAAAATTTCATTTTTTTTGCAAAAAAAATCGTTAAATTTCGATTAATAACAAAAAAAGTAAAAATGTCAGCAGCAATGAAATACCACCAAATGAAAGCTCTATTAGTGAGAAGAAAAGGAGGTAAAATTCATTTGGGTGGTAAGTTGCATGACCGAGCAATAAACGGTGAAAGTAGTGTAGTGCAGAAGTGTAAAAAGTGGCCTGGTCTTTCAGGGTGTTTAAGCCATAGGGGCTGAGGTGGTTAAGGTCAGTCAGTCAGCCGAAAAACTGGGAAAACTTTGAAAGTAAGGGCTATTTGACCATGAAGGAGAGTGATGGGGTGCTGCGCCAGATGACCTGGCCTCCACAGTCACCGGACCTGAACCCAATCTAGATGGTTTGGGGTGAGCTGGACCGCAGAGTGAAGGCAAAAGGGCCAACAAGTGCTAAGCATCTCTGGGAACTCCTTCAAGACTGTTGGAAGACCATTTCAGGGGACTACCTCTTGAAGCTCATCAAGAGAATGCCAAGAGTGTGCAAAGCAGTAATCAAAGCAAAAGGTGGCTACTTTGAAGAACCTAGAATATGACATATTTTCAGTTGTTTCACACTTGTTTGTTATGTATATAATTCCACATGTGTTAATTCATAGTTTTGATGCTTTCATAGTCATGAAAATAAAGAAAACTCTTTAAATGAGAAGGTGTGTCCAAACTTTTGGTCTGTACTGTATATCGGGCATTTTATACTGGTACATTATGGGGGGCACTAGGGGGGAGAGGAGCACTATGGGGGCATTTACTGGGGTCACTATATAGGGGTATTTTATACTGGCACATTATGGGAGCACTATGGGGACATTAGCTCAACTGGGGGCATTACAAGGGGGTATTTTTTGCACTGTCACATTATAAGGAGAATTATTTCTACTGGGGGGGCATTATGGTGGGCTTTATTACTCCCCCATGTTATGACCCCCTAGTAGCAGCACCATCCTCTCTCTGCTCTGCTATTTCTCTGCCCCTTCTCCAAATTCTTATTATGAAATCTTTCTCATTAGGATAAAACGCAACATCAGCTCCGCCGAGCCCCCGGCCAAAGTGTGGAAGTGGCGTCCGAGATCCCCAAGGGCCAAGCCAAGTAACTGTACGTTTTCATATGAATTATGTTTATGTTATACACATATAGCCTACACTGTGCCCCACAATATACAGTATACCGCTACATTGTGCCCCAAAATATACAGTTTCTTCTGTAAAAGTCATCAAGTGTCATGGGGGGGCCCTTATTGTTTTTCGCCCCAGGGCCCCATTTCACCTAGAACCGGCCCTGAGCATGATGCCTAGGTAGTGCCTAGTTTCCTCCAAACATGATGCTTAGAATTGAGGCCAAAAAGCGCTATCTTGGTCTCATCAGACCAGAGAATGTTCTTTTTCAGTCTTTAGGGGCTTTTTTGCAAACTTTCATGTCTCATGCCTTTCATTGAGGAGAGCCTTCTTTCTGGTCACTCTGCCATAAAGCTCAGATTGGTGGAATGCTGCTGTGATGGTTGACCTTATGGATGTTTCTCCCATCTGCACACAGGATCTTTGAAGCTCATGCAGAGTGACCATTGAGGTCTTGGTCACCTTCTTTACTAAGGCCCTTTTCCGATGAGCAGCCAAGAAGAAATTTTTGTACCCTGCACCAGATCTGTGCCTCCACACAATTCTGTCTCTGAGCTCTACAAGCGGTTTTTTCCTGCTCATGGCTTTGTTTTGGCTTTGCTATGCATTGTCAGCTGTGACACCTTATATAGACAGCGGGGGAGGGGGGAGTGTCTTTCCAAATCATGTCCAATCATCTGAATCTACTATATACAGTATGGACTCCAATCAAGGTTTGGAAACATGCCAAAGATGATCAAGACAAATGAGAGGGCCCCAGAGCAAAATTTCAAGTGTGATAGCAAAGAATTAGGCTGCGCTCACACGGGCGAGATTTCCGCGCGGGTGCAATGCGGTAGGTGAACGTATTGCACCCGCACTGAATCCCGACCCATTCATTTCTATGGGGCTGTTCAGATGAGCGGTGATTTTCACGCATCACTTGTGCGTTGCGTGAAAATCGCAACATGGTCTATATTCTGCGTTTTTGACGCAACGCAGGCCCCATAGAAGTGAATGGGGTTGCGTGAAAATCGCAAGCATCCGCAAGCAAGTGCGGATGCGGTGCGATTTTCACGCATGGTTGCTAGGTGACAGTCTATTCACTGTATTATTTTCCCTTATAACATGGTTATAAGGGAAAATAATAGCATTCTGAAATCAGAATGCTTAGTAGGTGATCAATTGAGGGTTAAAAAAAAATAAAAGATTAACTCACCTTCTCCTCTTGTTCACGTAGTTCCCGGTCTCTTCTTTACTTCTTTATTGATGAACTACCGGCTAGCACCTGTGGTGACGTCAGATCACATGCTCCAATCACATGGTCCATCACCACGGTGATGGACCATGTGATTGGAGCATGTGATCTGACGTCACCAAAGGTCCTTTAGCCCTCAGCTCATCATTAAAGAAGTAAAGAAGAGACCGGGAACTACGCGAACAAGAGGAGAAGGTGAGTTAATTTTTTTAATTTTTTTTAACCCTCAATTGATCACCTACTAAGCATTCTGATTTCAGAATGCTATTATTTTCCCTTATAACCATGTTATGAGGGAAAATAAAAACATCTACACAACACCGAACCCAAACCTGAACTTCTGTGAAGAAGTTCGGGTCTGGGTACAACAGTCGGTTTTTTATCACGCGCGTGCAAAACACATTGCATCCGCCCGATAAAAACTGAACATCGGAACGCAATCGCAGTCAAAACTGACTGCAATTGCATTCCTACTCGCGCGGGTTTGCTGCAATACACCGGGACGCATCCGGGCCTAATCCGGACACGCTCGTGTGAACCCAGCCTTAGAATACTTAAGTCCAAGCAAAATTTAAGTTTTTCCTTTTTAATACATTTTCCAGCATTTCTAAAATTCTGTATTCACTTTCTTACCCCACTGCAAGGCACCAGTGCTAACCACTGAGCCATCACGCTCCTCCAATAAACATGTGCATCACTGCTGCAGTCATGAAAACACAGGGAGGAGTGACAGTCACAAATTATTAAAATTATCAGAAATAACATCGCCCCATTACTAGCCTATAAAGATATATTGAGAACTATTTTACGTGTCATCAGATGCCATGTGGGTCACTGCCAATCATATATTATAATTTTTATTACATCCTTAGGGTTCGGTCAACTTCTTCTCGACTATCCTTAATTGTTGTTCTTCTAGGTTAAATATTGGATAAAGGAAGCAACTGTAAACAGAACGCGTCTGGTCTGTCAGTGACCGTCAGGAAGAATGGTGCACAGATGATACTATGACACATGTTTGCACTACAGGTGCATTGGAAACTGACCCCCTCAAGCTTTCATGTTGACAGTAATGGAACTCCCTCCACCTATCAGCATCACACATAAACAGGAAAAGGAATCCCTAAAGCTATCAGTACCACGCACACATAGGAGGTGTTGCCTCAGTTTGTCTAAACTAGGTACACAGGTGAGTCTTTTCCATAGACAATATAGAATCTCCTCTTCCGTATGTCACTATTAATCCAACATGACAAAGGCTTGTGACATCAGCACCAGTTAAACACTGGAAATGAGAAATATAAAACTTTAACCACATATGGAATTGTTCTCCTGTAAATGTCCTTGCTAATAATCTGATCACACACTAGTCAATCTGGTTTCCTGAATAATTAGATAATAAATTCAAATTTTTTCATGTCAGCTCTTTTTTCCCTATTAAATGCCTTTATTTTGTCTTACCTGTGTGTGAGAGCACAGATCCTGTCCAGGTGTACAGGCAATTTGTGTAGAGCGTAGGTATGTGCATACAGTACGCATAGCACTGAGTCACTGCAGAACACTCCACCCACCAGACAGGCACACCTCTTTCTTTCTACGGTATACATAGAACAAATACAAAAGGCTATTAACTTTGTAAGCACTGTCAACGTTCCCAGGAGCTTCAGGCATCCAGTGACAGTCTGCTACTGGAGCTTTCAGAACCTGAAGAAGTTTCTGATTTATACAGTTGGCCACATTATTGAGTATATTGTTGTTATATTTACAAAAGTAATGTTATGTTAGGATGTACAAAGTACCTATTTTACACACATTTTTTTTTATAAATATGCAATTATATTCACAGGCCAGTTATATCAACTTCAGGGTTCCCTGTGAAATTTACTGTAGGGGCTTAATTTTATATGGCCTCATTGAGCTCCTCAAATACACTGAACCCTACTAATACAATTCTGTCCCAGAGCATTCTTTTGGTCCAAAATATCATTAAATACTACAGTGCCTGATATCTGAGACACTGCATCACCTGGTCAACTCAATCTCCTTACTCTTAAGTAGGCTCAGATAGAATTTAACTTTTTTCTTCTTTCGCACTTTGAAGTCTCCTCAGGACCTGATTGATCAGTCTGGCAGGTCAATCCTGTCCTTCACATGCAGCAAATTTATTAGCAGAAAATTTCTGCGACTGAAAATCAGTTCCATTTATCTAAACGGGATTTAAAGAGATCAATGTGCTTCACACCAAAACAACACTATTCAGATGAATGGAACAGATTTTCAGCAACAGAAATTTTCTACAAAAAAAAAAAATCTGTTGAGTGTGAAAGCCCAGGTAAAAGCATTGCACCCATTTGTCTAACCTCTGATTCCTCAGATCCCAGCTGACAACCCACTTGAAGGTCACTTGGCCTTTTACAGAACTTCTTGGTTTACAGCTTCTGTAGATATTGGTTTCTTTGAGACGTTGTTAATGTCCTCACACCTGTCTCTTCATTCTCCTGGTATGATGTCAACATTCCTCTTTCTAGTGTTGTACGTACACTACCTGAGTGTGACGGGCAGTGCATGTGGATCCACTGTACCAAGTAGCTGGTTTGGCTATCCTTAAGGGCGTTTTCCTGAATGTCTCCTGGTTTTCACCCTTTAACTCCCTATACAGCTATCTGGTTTTCCCTGCAGGGGAGCTTCCAGGCTGCTACCCCTTGGGATAGTTCTAGTGTAGCTGG
The DNA here is from genome assembly GCF_905171765.1 of Bufo bufo. Classification (NCBI taxonomy): domain Eukaryota; kingdom Metazoa; phylum Chordata; class Amphibia; order Anura; family Bufonidae; genus Bufo; species Bufo bufo. The sequence continues at coordinate 312,062,540 of NC_053391.1, forward strand.
CAGCTGACCCACGGTGGTCAGAGACACTGATGCAATGCACCAGGGGAGTCATGGAGTCAATATTCCTAGTCAGGTAACAGACTAAGGTCAGAGCATGTAGGCTTCATGCATAACAGGGAAACTAGTCCAAGGTCGGGGCAGGCAGCAATGGATCAATATGAAAAACAGGTCAAGGTCAAGACAGGCAGAGGTACAGTACACAGGCAGACAGTCAGAATAGTACGCTTAACTGGCGAACTAGGAAACCTAAAGCACAGGCACCCTCCCCTTGGGCAAGGTGCCTTAAATACTCAGGGGCAGCCAGTCATAGGCTGGGGAAGAATTAGGACCTGCACCTGCAGAGAGCAGGCGCCCTATGGAACAGACATCCACACTGGAGTGCAGGCCACAGCATGATGCTTTGGAGGCCTATGACTGGGACCGCTAAAACTGGAGGAGGATGACAAAGGGGACCGGACCGCTAGGAAAGTCGTGGGGCTGGCTAGGTGCAGCACTGGGCATGGGATACCTGCGCAAAACTTAGTCCCCTCTATTTCCCAAATCCTAGGACTGTGACAAGAGCACATCCACTACGTCTAGAGGAAAGAAGTTTTCTCCATTAACATAGAAGAGGATTCTTTTTTTTTGTATATAATCTTTATTGGACTTTTTTGTAATTATATCACAAAAGTAGAAATATTGAACAGGCATGATACATGACACATCTGGAACAATATCCAATTTGTATATGAATGCACAAAGCAGTGGTATAATGCATATCACAAAGACATTTCAGTAATGTATACATGTTCAAGATGTTGATAAAGATTAGTTCTGCAACCAGAGCAGATCAAAACCACCCCCCCCCCCCCCCACTTACAACCTTATATGTCTCTCCCTATAACAAGTCGTACTAGCCGTTAATTTTCAATCAATTAAGAGTCTCCCTAGGGTCCCTGCATTTTCTTTCTCTAAGTACCATTCCAAGGATAAAAAAGGTTTCATTAGTTCCCTCAATTCTGCATCTGAATAAACTATTTGCATAAATCCTTCCCACCTCTTGAAAAATAAATTGATGTGTCCACCTCTAAGGGTATCCGCCTCGATCTTTTCCAAGTCAAAGCACCTTTTGATGTGTTGGAACACTTCATTTGATGAAGGCACACGTGGTTGGAGACAGTTATTGAGTAAGCAACGTTTGGCCGCCAGAATAATTATGTGTACAATTGGGTGTATGTACCCATGTTCTGGAGGAGTATGAAACAGAATAAACTCAGGTGTATTAGGGATAAATACTTTTAAGTACCTTTTGATTAGTTTTTTTATTCATTTCCAAAATTTCATCGTTTCAGAGCAGGACCAAATCCCATGAACCATGTCAGATCTCTCAAGATGACATTTTGGGCAACAAGTCATTCTGTTTTGACTCTGGGCTTGAGAGGAAAACCGAAAGCCATAAATTGCTTTGTGCATCAGTCGGAATTGCGTCTCTCTCCATCCCTCATTAAATACCACCATTCTCACCCTTTCCCATCCCTGCAATATTATACGTTGTGCCTCGATATTCGGAAAATCTTTCTTCCAGGATGAAAAAAGAGTCTCCGCGAGAGGTTTTTGTTTGGTCTCTCGAATCTCCTGATATAGCCCAGACAGTGACTTTTTAGTGTTACCTTGCCCTATCATATGATCAAACCTACTGGGAGAGAATGTCGCTTTTGGGTCACAGATTCTATTATATAGGAAACTCCTGATCTGAAAGTAGGCGAACACATTAGAGCGGTTTAAAAGGAATTTTTCCTGTAATTCAGTAAAAGAGTAGTAACGTTGTTCTTGTGTTCCATAAATCTAGAGCCCTAGTAATGCCCGCCATCCGCCATACATTAAAATGTTTAAGTTCCACCCCTGCTGGAAATTCCGGGTGGCCCCATAAGGGCATGTATTTAGAAAGTATAAAGGGAAGCCTGAATATTTTACGGGTTTCTTTCCATGTTGCTATGGCATCTTTTATCAGTAGGCTCGACTTTATTAATGGGGGTTGAGCTGAATATCTTGTATGTAAGAGGGCCTTCAGACTCCAAGGATACACTAATTGTGATTCCAATGCGCCATTAGAATAAAAATTTGTGTTGAATAGCCAATCAATACAGTGTCTCATGAGGCTTGCTAAGTTATATAAATGGAGATTCGGTAGCGATATACCTCCTTTAAGTTTATGGAGTTGGAGTTTCGTCAGTGCTATTCTGGTTTTTTTCCCTGCCCATAGAAATGAATTAAATGCCCTTTCTAACATCCTGACATCTGAATGTTTGAGGAGAAGGGGGACCGTCTGCATGGGGTATAAAAGTTTTGGAATGACTATCATTTTTAGGAGTTGGCCTCTTCCTCCCAGGGAAAGGGGAAGCTTCATCCATCTTTCTATATCCGAGAGGATTTTTTTAAAGAGAGGTGGATAATTTAGTTGGTACAGTGATTCTGGCTGTCTTCCAATGTGGATGCCTAAATATTTTATGGACATAGGGGCTACTTGGATAGGTACATTAAGCTTATGGGAATTTTTTATACGTGGGTTATGTCTTAGGAACAAAATTTCTGACTTAGTAGCGTTTACTTTGTATCCTGACACTGAGCCAAAATCCTCGAAAAGTTTAAAAACGTTAGTCAAGTCTCCCTCTGGATTTTCTAGAAAAACCAATAAATCATCAGCAAAAAGTGCATGTTTGATGGGAATTTTGCCTACTTTAATACCTTCTACTTGGTCACTGATGGTAATTTTGCGTGATAAGGGTTCTATCGCTAGGTTGAACAGTAGTGGGGAGAGCGGGCACCCATGTCTAGTTCCTTTATAAAGCCTGAATGGTTGTGAGAGGAATCCTGGTGTGTAGATCCTAGCCTGCGGGTTTGTATATAAAGTTGTGATGTATTTGCGGAAAGGACCGACAAATCCCATATGATCCAGTACGGCTCCCAGCCAATCCCAACTCACATTATCAAATGCTTTTTCAGCATCTATAGTTATTATAGCCGGGGATGTATGAGCTAAGGGGTGTATTTTCACCTCATCTAGGATTGTCAAAACCTTTCGCAAGTTAGTCACCGCAGCTCTTCCCTGCACAAACCCCACTTGAGCTAGAGAAATCAATGAAGGTAAGATACGCGCTCATCTATCAGCTAGGATTTTTGAGGCAATCTTTAAGTCTACATTAATTTGTGATATCGGTCGGTATAAAGCTGCTGAGGTGGGGTCCCTACCTGGTTTCGGAAGAAATTTTATGTGGGCTGTGTTTGTTTGTGGAGGAATATCTGAGCCCTGCATGTAGCCAGTAAAGATTTGGGATAGTGTTGGGGCTATGTCGTGAGATAAAATGCGAAAAAATTCTTCAGTATACCCATCTGGGCCAGGGGCTTTCCCAAGTGATATGTTTTTGATGGTATGGGTGACTTCCTCTGATGTTATTGGTGCATTAAGTGCTTCCCTATCTAGGTTTGATAGGGTGGGTAGAGGGAGTTCTTTTAACCAATCCTCCATTCTATCACTTTGTTGTCTAGGTTCTTTATATAGTGCCGCGTAGAACTCTTTTAATATGGAATTGACACCTTGAGGGTTGGAGCATAATTTCCCTGAATCATCCCTAAGGGTACCTATATTTGTCAACGGTTTGCTACCCTTTGCCAAGGCAGCTAGAAGTTTGCCAGATTTATTGCCATGCCAAAATAGATGAGCCTCCCACTTAGATTGGGCTATAGTTTCCCATTTCCTAAGAGTAGTCTCATAGTCTAGCTTGGCCGTCTGCCATTTTTTCAGTAGGGCTGGAGAAGAGGTGACCCTGAACGCTGTGTATGCTGTTTTCAGGTTATCACTTAGTTGGCTAAGTTCTTTTTTAATGGTAGCTTTCTTACTATACATGTATGCCATGATTCGACCCGTAAGGACTGCTTTCCCTGCATCCCATAGCAATTGGGGGGAAGTATATTCTTCATTATCTGATTTATATTCGAGCCACCATCCTCTAAGTAGATCCCTAAAGTTTTCATCTTGTATTAAGGATGAGGGAAACCTCCATATAAAATCTGTGCCTTTAGGAGTCTTACTATGTAACAAAAATGATATTGGTGCATGATCTGAAATTACCATCTCTTCAATTGTCGGTCTGGAAAACTGGCCAATACTATCTCTGTTAGTTAAAATGTAGTAAATGTGCGACCAGGAACCATGTGCATGTGAGAAATGGGTGTATTCCCTGCTTTCAGGGTTAAAGGTTCTCCACATATCCATTAGACCAGTCTCTCCCCCAAAAAGTGTTAGTCTCTGGTCTTCTGGAGGTGAGGAGATGCTTGAAAGGCTCCCTCTTTGTCTATTCTCTAAATGATTAAGAACTGTGTTCATATCTCCTCCAACAATTTTTTATTTGATAGGATCTTGCAATATTTGGTGACCTAGGGCTGTAAAGAAATCAGTATCATGAGTGTTAGGACCGTAGATGTTGTATATGCTCAGGTCACCTGAGGGTGATGTGAGATGGATATGCGACACCCGGCCCTTATCATCATGGTCATGAGTCAACACATTATAAGCAAGACCCCGTTTCAACAGAATGAGAATTCCCGCTTTTTTGCCCTCTGCAGGCGATCCTAGGACCTCTCCCACCCAGAGACATTCGTGGGAAGTCAGCAAGTGTCAGGTGTGTCTCCTGCAGCAGTGCGATGTCTGTATGCAGATGTTTCAGATGTTTCAGTATCATCATTCTTTTGCAGGGAGATCTGAGGCCCTTGACATTACACGAAACTATCTTTATCTGATCAGTTATTGCGGGTATCTAATCGGGATAGGATATACGACTTTGTCACAATGGAGAGAAACACCCCCCCCTTAACATTAACGTGTAACAATAACCTTCTGAGGGTCAAGAAGGTGATAACCATCACCTCAGCCTTCGGCCTCATGCACACGACCGTTGTGTGCACCCGTGGCCGTTGTTCCGTTTTCCGTGATTTTCTGCGGACCCATTGACTTTCAATAGGTCCGTTAAAAACTCGGAAAATGCACCGTTTGTCATCCGCGGCCGTGATCCGTGTATCCTGTCCGTCCCAAAAATATGACCTGTCCTATTTTTTTGACGGACAACGGTTCATGGACCCATTCAAGTCAATGGGTCCGTGAAAAAACACGGATGCACACAAGATTGGCATCTGTGTCCGTGATCCGTGTCCGTAGGCTACTTTCATACAGATGGATCCGAAGATCCGTCTGCATAAAAGCTTTTTCAGAGCTGAGTTTTCAGTTAGTGAAAACTAAAATCGGACAGTATATTCTAACACAGAGGCGTTCCCATAGTGATGGGGACGCTTCTAGTTAGAATATACTACGAACTGTGTACATGACTGCCCCCTGCTGCCTGACAGCACCCGATCTCTTACAGGGGGCTGTGATCCGCACAATTATCCCCTCAGGTGCTGCACCTGAAGGGGTTAATTGTGCGTATCATAGCCCCCTGTAAGAGATCAGGGGCTGCCAGGCAGCAGACCCCCCTCCCTCCCCAGTTTTAATTTCATTGGTGGCCAGTGCGGCCCCCCCTCCCTCTATTGTATTAATATCATTGGTGGCCAGTGCGGCCCCCCCCGGCCCCCCTCCCTCCCTTTATTGTATTATCATTGTAGCCAGTGTGCGGCCCCCCCCCGGCCCGCCCTCCCTCCCTTTATTGTATTATCATTGGTAGCCAGTGTGCGCCCCCCCTGCGCCCCCTCTATTGTTTTATTATCATTGGTGGCCAGTGTGCGGCCTCCCCTCCCCCCCCCCCGATCATTGGTGGCAGCGGAGAGTTCCGATCGGAGTCCCAGTTTAATCGATGCTACTGCTACTGCAGTCCTGGTTGCCATGGTTACTTAGCAATATTAGAAGCATCATACTTACCTGCTGCGCTGTCTGTGACCGGCCGGGAGCTCCTCCTACTGGTAAGTGACAGATCATTAAGCAATGCGCCGCACAGACCTGTCACTTACCAGTAGGAGGAGCTCCCGGCCGGTCACAGACAGCGCAGCAGGTAAGTATGATGCTTCTAATATTGCTAAGTAACCATGGCAACCAGGACTGCAGTAGCGTCCTGGTTGCCATGGTTACCGATCGGAGACCCAGCGATTAAACTGGGACTCCGATCGGAACTCTCCGCTGCCACCAATGATCGGGGGGTAGGGGGGGGGGGCGGGGGCAGGCCGCACACTGGCCACCAATGATATTAATAGAATAGAGGGAGGGATGGGGGGCCGGGGGGCGCACACTGGCCATCAATGAAAATACAATAGAGGGAGGGAGGGGGGTCGGGGTGGGCCGCACACTGGCCACCAATGATAATACAATAGAGGGAGGGAGGGGGGGCCGGGGGGGGCACACTGGCCACCAATGATATTCAAACTGGGGAGGTAGGGGGGTCTGCCCCCTGCTGCCTGGCAGCCCCTGATCTCTTACAGGGGGCTATGATACGCACAATTAACCCCTTCAGGTGCGGCACCTGAGGGGTTAAATGTGCTGATCACAGCCCCCTGTAAGAGATCGAGTGCTGCCAGCAGCAGGGGGCAGTCATGTAAACAGTTCGTAGTATATTCTAATTGAAGCGTCCCCATCACTATTGGGAATGCTCTGTGTTGGAATATACTGTCGGATATGAGTTTCACGATCTAACTCAAATCCGATGGTATATTCTAACATAGAGGCGTTCCCATGGTGATGGGGACGCTTCAAGTTAAAATATACCATCGGATTGGAGAAAACTCTGATCCTATGGTATATTAACTCCTGACTTTACATTGAAAGTCAATGGGGGACAGATCCGTTTGCAATTGCACCATATTGTATCAACGGCCAGGCGGACACCAAAACGACTTTTTTTTCATGTCCGTGGATCCTCCAAAAATCAAGGAAGACCCACGGACGACAAAACGGTCACGGATCACGGACCAACGGAACCTTGTTTTGCGGACCGTGAAAAAATACTGTCGTGTGCATGAGGCCTTCAACTGAGAAAATGTGTATCTCAAGTCGCTAATTCGGTCTTCACTTTTTTCCAACAAGACGCACATTGTGAGCATATAGGTATTAGCACTTCATGGGACGTTGAACATCAATTAACATTTCAAGTAATCAGCTGATGACCCCTTATCTCCCGAGGGCCCGAGACATGTGTCAGCAGAATAGGATTTTTTATTTTTTTTCCCTTTAGAACTATGGATAAATTAGCGACCCCGCTAGGGGTACGGTGTATCATGCGACTCCTTTCCATCATGACTCATAGGGACTGCATGTCATAGGGTTAGACAATCGCCACATGCAGGACAGAACCAGAGCCATTATCACCCTACTTCATGTACTGGATTTAAGGAGTGCATTAATTTATGTAACTCTATATGTCAAGGGCATCTGGGACAAAATCACACATAGCCAAGAAAAGAAATAGAAGCATTTTCGCCTAATAAACATAACTAGGTACCTTTAACTTAAATAACCTTTGCTTAGCGTCCATCTGGTATATTAAAAAAAGGTAATGACGCTTAAGGTTGTGATTGAGTTCCCGCCGGCGTAAAAGCATCTCCTCTCACCGCCAAATCCCAATGTGGGCCAATATATGTTCTATAGATATAACAGATATTAACAATAACACAGAGGCATAATTAAATATGCCCCATAGCTGTTATCCTCGCTCAGTGTATACTTATCAAAAGGCATGGAGCAATGTCACAGAAAAGTCAACCCTCTCCTGCAATGGGGAGCGATAAGTTATCTCTACCAAAAGGCGAGGTGACCTGGAGGGTCTTGGGCGTAGGTCGGGTCTTCTGCGTTGCGGCAGGGCATCTCTTGATGGATCCGAAGTCTCCACAAAAGTTAGTGTTGGCATTCATACTGGCCTCTGGTAGAAGATCTTTAGTTCTTTAGATGCTGTCTCCTGGTCCGCGTATGTTGTGGTGGAACCATCAGAGTTGAAGATCTTCAGGACCGCCGGGAACATCAGTGAAAAGCGAGTGCCTTGTTTAACTAACGCTGAGCATATAGGAATAAAAGCGCGGCTGCGTCTAGATACTTCAGCAGAGAAGTCTCCAAAGATTAGAATGCGCTGGTTTCGTACCAAGACCTGGCCGCCATTTTGTTCGTACGCCCGCAAGATAGAAGCTTTATCCGAGTAGTCCAGGTATTTAACTATGACCTGTCTCGGTCTGGCTTTTCTGGGCGTTTGTAGTGCGGCAGTGTTCATTTGTCTGGAGTTAGATATAGGGGGCAAGCCTGTGCCCACCCTATGGGCTCTCTCAACTTTGCAGCAAGACGGTATACCAAGGGCCTTACGTAGTTCTAACTCACATATTGTGACCAGATCTTTGGCCGGAATGGCTTCAGTGAGTCCGACAATTCTCAAATTGTCCCACAGCCTGTTGTTTTCAACTAGGGATTTATGAAGTTGCGATTGAAGTGTTTCAGTTTGCGCTTCTACCCCCTGCACTTTCTGCTCCAGTTCTTACAGTTTAGTGGAATGGAGTGGAGTGTAACTGCAGCTTGTAAGGCTGCAAAAGACTGGGCAATGGTAGATGACAGAGCTTCCTGCAAATCTGGAAGGATACGTGCTGCCACCTCAATCGCTAGGTGTTTGTAGTCCAGATCACTTTTGTCTAGTTCCGTATCTGTGTTATGATCACTCGGGTCTTCACAAGGCGAGGAGTTAGGTTCTTGTATTTCCATCGCCACAGCCACCATCTTGCCATCTGCTGGTGCAGTGTTAGGCTTGGCAGGAGTTTTTTTGGATTTGTTTCCCATGGGTATGAGAAAGCGGTCCATAAACAGGTGGTCTCTCACACTGGTTGATTGTTCTGGCCGACCAAGACGAGCTGGCAGCCAGTTTAGCAATGATTTTGTGTCCGCTGTGCCCCAGAGGACGGAGCTCCTACCACATGCTGCCTCACTCGCTGGCACCGGACCCGGAAGTACCAGAAGAGGATTCTTTACTGTAAGAGCAGTGAGACTATTGAACTCTCTACCTGAGGAGGTGGTGATGGGGAGTTCACTAAAAGAGTTCAAGAGGGGCCTGGATGCATTTCTGAAGTTTAATAAATACACTGCTCAAAAAAAGGGAACACAAAAATAACACATTCTAGATCTGAATTAATTAAATATTCTTCTGAAATACTTTGTTCTTTACATAGTTGAATGTGCTGACAACAAAATCACACAAAAATAAAAAAAAATGGAAATCAATATTCCCACCTATAGTGTCCCCAGTAGTTATAATGCTCTCAGTAGTAAAAAAATAATAATTTTTGTCCTCTAACTTCAGCTCCATTCCACTGTCGGTGATGCAGCCCACAGGCCATAATTACATAGTTTAGTAACATAGTTTATAAAGCTGAAAAAAGACATATGTACATCCAGTTCAGTCTGTTATCCTGCAAAGTTGATCCAGAAGAGGGCAAAAAGATCCTCATAAGGTTGAAGCCAATTTTCCTAATTTTAGGAGAAAAAATTCCTTCCTGACTCCAATCAGAATAACCCCCTGTTATCAACAACAGCTCTCCAGAATGCTAGCTAATATAACCTATTATACACTGCTCAAGAAAATAAAGGGAACACTTAAACAACACAATGTAACTCCAAGTCAATCACACTTCTGTGAAATCAAATTGTCCACTTAGGAAGCAACACTGAGTGACAATCAATTTCACATGCTGTTGTGCAAATGGGATAGACAACAGGTGGAAATGATAGGCAATTAGCAAGACACCCCCAATAAAGGAGTGGTTCTGCAGGTGGTGACCACAGACCACTTCTCAGTTCCTATGCTTCCTGGCTGATGTTTTGGTCACTTTTGAATGCTGGCGGTGCTTTCACTCTAGTGGTAGCATGAGACGGAGTCTACAACCCACACAAGTGGCTCAGGTAGTGCAGCTTATCCAGGATGGCACATCAATGCGAGCTGTGGCAAGAAGGTTTGCGGTGTCTGTCAGCGTAGTGAGTCCAGAGCATGGAGGCTCTACCAGGAGACAGGCCAGTACATCAGGAGACGTGGAGGAGGCCGTAGGAGGGCAACAACCCAGCAGCAGGACCGCTACCTCCGCCTTTGTGCAAGGAGGAACAGGAGGAGCATTGCCAGAGCCCTGCAAAATGACCTCCAGCAGGCCACAAATGTGCATGTGTCTGCTCAAACGGTCAGAAACAGACTCCATGAGTGATATGAGGGCCCGACGTCCACAGGTGGGGGTTGTGCTTACAGCCCAACACCGTGCAGGACGTTTGGCATTTGCCAGAGAACACCAAGATTGGCAAATTCACCACTGGCACCCTGTGCTCTTCACAGATGAAAGCAGGTTCACACTGAGCACATGTGACAGACGTGACAGAGTCTGGAGACGCCATGGAGAACGTTCTGTTGCCTGCAACATCCTCCAGCATGAGCGGTTTGGCATTGGGTCAGTAATGGTGTGGGGTGGCATTTCTTTGGAGGGCCGCACAGCCCTCCATGTGCTCGCCAGAGGTAGCCTGACTGCCATTAGGTACCGAGATGAGATCCTCAGACCCCTTGTGAGACCATATGCTAGTGCGGTGGGCCCTGGGTTCCTCCTAATGCAAGACAATGCTAGACCCTTATGTGGCTGGAGTGTGTCAGCAGTTCCTGCAAGATGAAGGCATTGATGCTATGGACTGGCCTGCCCGTTCCCCAGACCTGAATCCAATTGAGCACATCTGGGACATCATGTCTCGCTCTATTCACCGTCACGTTGCACCACAGACTGTCCAGGAGTTGGCAGATGCTTTAGTCCAGGTCTGGGAGGAGATCCCTCAGGAGACCGTCCGCCACCTCATCAGGAGCATGCACAGGCGTTGTAGGGAGGTCATACAGGCACGTGAAGGCCACACACACTACTGAGCCTCATTTGGACTTGTTTTAAGGACATTACATGAAAGTTGGATCAGCCTGTAGTGTGTTTTTCCACTTTAATTTTGAGTGTGACTCCAAATCCAGACCTCCATTGGTTGAAAAATTTGATTTCCATTTTTTTTTTTTGTGTGATTTTGTTGTCAGCACATTCAACTATGTAAAGAACAAAGTATTTCAGAAGAATATTTAATTAACTCAGATCTAGGATGTGTTATTTTTGTGTTCCCTTTATTTTTTTGAGCAGTGTGTATATATATATATATATATATATATATATATATAAGCAATCATTTAATGCTTTGCTAGATTGAGTCTTGATTCTTCTGCAGGTAGAATGAAGTCTTACAATATCCTAAGACTATACCTCAATATAGAGATGATCAATTAATTAATTTATTTATTCGCCAATCTAGATGGTATAATTTCACCCACACTATCAAATTAGTCTTAATAAAATGAAATATCATTCTCTGTGTCTCTCACCAAGTCCTAGTAGGAATCTCACTTCTGCTCCTAGGAAAGCTGGGTGGTCCATCATAGCGCATTTCACCATGGCTTTCATCTTGATAGACCCCTCTAGAGAGCTCAACTTGCCTCTCTCTCTCCCTTTGTGTGGTTTATGATCACAAACTTATCAGTTAAATGTAAAGAAATCCGCAGCACTCGCCATATGTAGAAAATATGATGTTGGTTTATTCCATAAAACAGCAAGGTGATGCAACGTTTTGACCGTCCTCAGTCTTTTTCAAGCAATGCAGTGAATATAAAGCATGTGTCTTATATAGTGCCTAGTAGGTGGGATTAACTCTCCCCCAGGTGAATTAATACATCCTCATTAATAGATAATCATGTGTCACCATACATAATCATTAATAAACAACCTTCAGGTGCAATGTACAATCTTATAAGTTAATATTACCTCCTATATGGGGATGGCGTCCCCGGGGTATTATCCCATGTCCGCAAAGCTTCCCAGAACATGCCACGCTCGGCGTCCCGGAAGCTATAGTACGCATGCGTCCTCTTCTGTCATCAGCCAATGGGGAAAATTCCCCTAGTGACGTCACCTGTTGTCAATGACGTGGAGGCAGATTGCGTTCCACGGCACTGCAGTGCGTCAAACTTGTCCCTCATCAATGACGTAGGGGTTGTCATGGAGACGCGGCCGTCCACACAGTAAATCATGGACCCTGTCCTGGAACTATTTTAGCAGTGACGAGGGGAGGAGTCGGGTGACGCGTACGTTCCATGATTTACTGTGTGGACGACCGCGTCTCCATGACAACCCCTACGTCATTGATGAGGGACAAGTTTGACGCACTGCAGTGCCGTGGAACGCAATCTGCCTCCACGCCATTGACAACAGGTGACGTCACTAGGGGAATTTTCCCCATTGGCTGATGACAGAAGAGGACGCATGCGTACTATAGCTTCCGGGACGCCGAGCGTGGCATGTTCTGGGAAGCTTTGCGGACATGGGATAATACCCCGGGGACGCCATCCCCATATAGGAGGTAATATTAACTTATAAGATTGTACATTGCACCTGAAGGTTGTTTATTAATGATTATGTATGGTGACACATGATTATCTATTAATGAAGATGTATTAATTCACCTGGGGGAGAGTTAATCCCACCTACTAGGCACTATATGACACATGCTTTATATTCACTGCATTGCTTGAAAAAGACCGAGGACGGTCGAAACGTTGCATCACCTTGCTGTTTTATGGAATAAACCAACATCATATTTTCTACATATGGCGAGTGCTGCGGATTTCTTTGCATTTTTCTGACGTTGGGATCATCAGCCAGGACCCCTATCTGCTTGCACCACCACTACCACAGTTAAAGGTATTTTTTATGGTTTTCCCAATTGTTAGTTGGGTCTAGTAGTGCTGCCGGATCTCTACATAAACTTATCAGTTAGACACACCTTCCTAGTTTGGAACTTTCCAATCATTGTCGGAAGGGCGTGACTATTGATAAGAAATGTGACATCATAACCTTACCCAGAATGCACTTTTGCTACTGTTGTAATGTCACCTACTCATACCTAGGTGGCACTGCTGTGTAAGCTATTTGCATCATAGTATAAAAGGGTTAACTTTGTAAGTCTGCATAAAACATAATTCAAAGCTATAGGGATTAATTCTGACACTTGTAGCAATTAGAGACATACCTCTTGGCGTCTCTCTGAATGTTTCTCACACTGTTGATCTATGGACCGTAATGATATGAATGGGCCTTGTTTTCTCCCAGAGATATTAGTACCTCCTCTGTCATACCAAAGATGCGATTAATTGTTACAAAACACACATCTTTACAGACACTCTTTTAGAGACAAATATTCTCTTAGTGAGAAATATATATAATATACTGGATGCATTTTGTCTTCATAACATACAGTCCTGATCAAAAGTTTAAGACCACTTAAAAAATGGCAAAAAATAATATTTTACATTGTTGGATCTTAACAAGGTTCCAAGTAGAGCTTCAACATGCAACAAGAAGAAATGAGAGTGAGACAAAACATTTTTTGAGCATTCAATTAATTGAAAATAACGATTAAACTGAAACAGGCTGTTTTTCAGCTGTTCCAAATTTTAGGACCACATGCCTTTAAAAGGCCAAATCTGTGCAAAGATGTGGATTCATTGTCATTTTCTGTCAGGTAGTCACACGTTGTGATGGCAAAGGCAAAAAAACTCTCCCTTTTTGAACGTGGTTGGGTTGTTGAACTGCATAAGCAGGGTCTCTCACAGCACGTCATCGCTGCTGAGGTGGGACGCAGTAAGACAGTCATTTGGAATTTCTTAAATAATCCTGAGGGTTATGGAACAAAAAAGTCAAGTGAAAGACCCAAAAAAAATTCATCAGCACTGAGCTGGAGGATCCAATTGGCTGTCCGTCAAGACACTGGGCGATGCTCGGCCCAAATTAAGGCCCTTACTGGTGGTGACTGCAGCCCCATAACCATCAGACGGCATCTGAGACTGAAGGGCTTCAAAAACAAAAAACGTCTGTCCTTGTCTCCTTGAACACCACAGAACTGCTCGTTTGGACTTTGCAAGAGAGCACCAAACATGGGACATTTAAAGGTGGAAGAAAGTTTTATTCACTGATGAGAAAAAATTTAACCTTGATGGTCCTAATGGTTTCCAATTTTACTGGCATGACAAGCAGATCCCACCTGAGATGTTTTCTACGCGCCACAGTGGAGGGGGGCGCCATAATGGTCTGGGGTGATTTCTCCTTCAGTGGAAAAATGGAGCTTCAGGAAGTGCAGGGGCGTCAAACGGCCGCTGGCTATGTCCAGATGTTGCAGAGAGGCATTCCTCATGACTGAGGGCCCCTCGTCTGTGTGGTAATGACTGGGTTTTTCAACAGGACAACGCTACAGTACACAATGCCCGCAGGACAAGGGACTTCTTCCAGGAGAATAACATCACTCCTTTGTCCCATCTTGCATGTTCCCCTGATCTAAATCCAATTGAGAACCTTTGGGGATGGATGGCAAGGGAAGTTACAAAAATGGACAACAGTTCCAGACAGTAGATGGATTTCGTGCGGCCCGTCTTCACCACTTGGAGAAATGTTCCCACTCACCTCATGGAAACGCTTGCATCAAGCATGCCGAAACGAATTTTTGAAGTGATAAACAATAACGGAGGAGCTACTCATTACTGAGTTTATGTTTGGAAGTTGGATTTCTGTTTTGGGGAGGTTTATTTTTTTTTTGGAGGTGTGGTCCTAAACTTTTGATCAGCTGAAAAAACAGCCTGTTTCAGTTTATTCGTTGTTTTCATTAAATTGAATGCTCAAAAAATGTTTTGTCTCACTCCCATTTCTTCTTGTTGCATGTTGAAGCTCTACTTGGAACCTTGTTAAGATCCAGCCATGCTAAATATGATTTCTGCCTTTTTTTTTAAGTGGTCTTAAACTTTTGATCAGGACTGTACAACCATATAATATAAAGTAATATATATATATATATATATATATATATATATATGTCCTACTGATTGTCTTATGCTAAGGACTAACTAAGGCTCATTAAATGAATACATAAATATTATATATTTTGCTTCATTAATAAATACCTAATTGTATAGGTAATTATCACCAGCTGCTTCTTATCTTATATCCCGTTATAAATTTATAAGTAGACAAGGAGGCCTCTTCTCAGACTGGTACATTCATGAGAAGAATAACACTAAAGAGCAGAAACCTTTGTGCGACCTTACTTTGGCCTACTTAAGACATACAAAATTGTAAATATAGTCGAGCATGGCTCTTAAAGGCAATGAACATCCATCTTGACTAGAATAATTGGATATCAATGTATATACCTATGAAAAGGCACAACAAATCCCCGCATTATAACTACTGGGGGCAGTTTAACCACAGGGGCAATATAGGGGCCTTATTACTACTGAAGTCACAATAGAGGGTCCATCTTACTAACTGGGGCATTATAAAAGGGCCCTTTTACCACTCAGGGCACTATAGTTGGGCCCTATTACTACTGGGGGCACTATAGATGGGCCTTATTACTAATGGAGCCACTACAAAAGAACCTTATTACTACTGGGGGAGCTTATTACTTTAGGGGCACTATGGGGGCTTTATCACTACTTTTGGTTAATGGTAATAGTGTGGGGACATTATTATTATTGAGCACAATATGGAGGGCACTACTACTAATGGTGGTGCTCTTGGGGAGGAGTATCTACTGGGGACACTGTAGAGGGTACTATTACCACTATTACTAATCAGGGAACTCTGAGAGAGAATTAGTATTGGTAGGACTTTTGGTAGCACTTTAACTATGATGTAAACAAGGCTTATAGCACTATTATTTCTGCAGTAAAGTATTTGGGGGGCATTGGGGAGCACGGCAAGTATAGTATTGGGCAAAGCAGCAGGATAACACTGTTGGGGCACCAGAAGGGGAAGGAAGATGACAAAAATGTGGAACCCAAGATGCTTGTGTGATAAACTCTGCAGAGATGAGATGTGGCTAAAAGAATTCATCATGGTGGTCTGCGTTGATTGGAGAAGATGAATAAAGACAATGTCTACATCTGAGGAGACATTACTATATATAACAGATATGTAGAGCTGTAGTCTCCAACATGTTTGATAGTGCTGAATGTCTTTAGCACTAGGACTGGGGCTATACTGCGCAGTATATGTTTTTTACTTGATGTCTCTGTATTGAATAGTAGAGCAGACTGCACTATTCCATATGGCATAAAAACAAAGAAAACAAGCCTGATGGAGGCCAAAAGGTCACTTCAGGTCAATGGAGGCCTATGGCTAGATTTGATGTAGGTGTTGGTAGTGTATACATCAGCACCAGTGTGCCAGTAGAGCCCAAACTTGAGGAACAGCCTAGAGACTTATAGTCCCTTAATCCGCCACTGCTCCTACTGCAGTATGGTGTCTAATCAGTACTGGTCCACTGGGGAGCCAATGAAATCCCCAGTGTCCCCCTTGCCTGCACACAGTCGCTAATCAGCGACAGCCCCAGCTGCCTGCTGGCAAGGACCACTGTAATAAGCAGAGCAGCACTCACCACAGGGCCAGCAATTGGCATCAGGGTGCAATAAGTATACTGGTCATCCTGTATGCCTTCTGATCTGTACATAGTTATATAGAAAAAATAACAAAGTATCGGTGTCGGCATTGCTACTACTTATAGGGTGGACCGGAGTTTTTCTCCATTGGCATGCGATACTATGGGCAGTGCTCTGCACTTGTAAAAAACAATCCAGATTTGTGAAAATAGATAACAATATATTGCGGTACTCACCCTATTTTCTTGCAGCGTTTTATTCAAAACATAAACACATGGTTGCAGATGCGGGCATACACTCAGTCACAGGCAGCAACAGCCGTTTCGTGCGAGCTGCGCTTCGTCTAGCCACTCACGTGATGGCGTCAGTCCGTCCTTCTCTTACTTTATTCATATGCATTACTAAATGAAGACAGCTAGGTCATTTTTGTCATTTAAACCCAAGGGTCCTGTAAGCATTTGTTTTAATTATCCAAGAGGCCTCCTTCTGCAGTAGACTGCGATGTCTATCGCCTCCATTCTTCAACATTTCCACTACTTCTATACCTGCACATGTGAGGACATTGCTGCCCCGCCCCCATGTGCTTCTCTGAAATGTTCAATTAATCTTGGTGAACCTATCCCTGTTTTGATGGATTTTTGTATGTTCTCTAAACCTTACATACAGACATCTTATAGTTTTCCCTATATAGAACCTTCCACATGGACAAAAAATGACATACATCAGGAACTGTGTTTTACATTAAATAAACTGCCTTACTACGTGCTTCACTCCTCCTGTATTCAAATTCCTAGATCTTATTATGAAGCTACAGGCTGTACATTTCCCTGCGGGATTTCCTTTTCTAGCCAATCTTGTTTTTAATGCTATGACTTCTCCTAAAACTTACTAATGGTGGATTTTTTGTTTACTCCTTCAAATCCTCATCATATGCAAGGAGATGGCAATTATTTATAATGGCTTTTTTTTTTTATACACATCGCAATTGGTGTATGTTTAGAGGGTTTCTGTCACCAGAATTAACCCTATTAACCCCTTTAGGACACAGCCTTATTTCACCTTACGGACCAGGCCATTTTTTGCAAACCTGACCAGTGTCACTTTAAGTGGTGATAACTTTAAAAAGCTTTGACTTATCTAGGCCATTCTGAGATTTTTTTTCCGTCACATATTGTACTTCATGACACTGGTAGAATGAAGTAAAAAAAAATAAAAAATTATTTATAAAAAAAATACCAAATTTACCAAATATTTGTAAAAAATTGCAAATTTCCAAGTTTCAATTTCTCTACTTCTATAATACATAGTAATAACTCCAAAAATAGTTATTACTTTACATTCCCCATATGTCTACTTCATGTTTGGATCATTTTGGGAATGATATTTTATTTTTTGGGGATATTACAAGGCTTAGAAGTTTAGAAGCAAATCTTGAAATTTTTCATAAATTTTCAAAAACCCAATTTTTAGGGACCAGTTCAGGTCTGAAGTTACTTTGCGAGGCCTACATAATAGAAAGCACCCAGAAATGACCCCATTCTAGAAACTACACCCCTCAAGGTATTCAAAACTGATTTTACAAACTTTGTTAACCCTTTAGATGTTCCACAAAAATTAATGGAAAATAGATACAATTTCAAAATGTCACTTTTTTGGCAGATTTTCCATTTTAATAATTTTTTTTCCAGTTACAAAGCAAGGGTTAACAGCCAAACCAAACTCAATATTTATTGCCCGGATTCTGTAGTTTACAGAAACACCTCATATGTGGTCGTAAACTGCTGTATTGGCACACGGTAGGGCACAGAAGGAAAGGAATGCCATACAGTTTTTGGAAGGCAGATTTTGCTGGACTGTTTTTTTTTTTACACCATGTCCCATTTGAAGCCCCCCTGATGCACCCCTAGAGTAGAAACTCCATAAAAGTGACCCCATCTAAGACACTACACCCCTCAAGGTATTCAAAACTGATTTTACAAACGTCGTTAACTCTTTAGGTGTTCCACAAGAGTTATTGGCAAATGGAGATGAAATTTCAGAATTTCAATTTTTGGCAAATTTTCCATTTTAATCAATTTTTTCCAGTAACAAAGCAAGGAATAACAGCCAAACAAAGCTCAATATTTATGGCCCTGATTCTGTAGTTTACAGAAACACCCCATATATGGTCGTAAACTGCTGTACGGGCACATGGCAGAGCGCAGAAGGAAAGAAATTCCATACGGTTTTTGGAAGGCAGATTTTGCTGGACTGTTTTTTTTGACACCATGTCCCATTTGAAGCCCTCCTGATGCACCCCTAGAGTAGAAACTCCAAAAAAGTGACCCCATTTTAGAAACTACGGGATAGGGTGGAAGTTTTGTTGGTACTATTTTAGGGTACATATGATTTTTGGTTGCTCTATATTACACTTTTTGTGAGGCAAGGTAACAAGAAATAGCTGTTTTGGCACCGTTTTTATTTTTCGTTATTTACAACATTCATCTGACAGGTTAGATCATGTGGTATTTTTATAGACCAGGTTGTCACGGATGCGGCGATACCTAATATGTATACTTTTTTATTTATTTATGTAAGTTTTACACAATGATTTCTTTTTTGAAACAAAAAAAATCATGTTTCAGTTTTTCCATAGTCTGAGAGCCATAATTTTTTCAGTTTTTGGGCGATTACCTTGAGTAGGGTATGATTTTTGCGGGATGAGATGACGGTTTTATTGGCACTATTTTGGGGTGCGTGTGACTTTTTGATCGCTTGCTATTACACTTTTTGTGATGTAAGGTGACAAAAAATGTTTTTTTTACACCGTTTTTATTTTTATTTTTTTACGGTATTCACCTGAGGGGCTAGGTCATGTGATATTTTTATAGAGCAAGCTATTACGGACGCTGCGATACCTAACATGTATACTTTTTTTTATTTATGTAAGTTTTACACAATGATTTCTTTTTTTAAGCAAAAAAAATCATGTTTTAGTGTTTCCATAGTCTGAGAGCCATAATTTTTTCAGTTTTTGGGTGATTACCTTGGGTAGGGTATGATTTTTGCGGGATGAGATGACGGTTTTATTGGCACTATTTTGGGGTGGGTGTAACTTTTTGATCACTTGCTATTACACTTTTTGTGATGTAAGGTGACAAAAAATTGTTTATTTAGCACAGTTCTTATTTTAAATTTTTTACGTTGTTCATCTGAGGGGTTAGGTCATGTGATATTTTTATATAGACGGTCGATACGGACGCGGAGATACCTAATATGTATACTTTTTTTTATTTATGTAAGTTTTACACAATAATATCATTTTTGAAACCAAAAAAAAATCATGCTTTAGTGTCTCCATATTCTGAGAGCCATAGTTTTTTCAGTTTTTGGGCGATTATCTTAGGTAGGGTCTCATTTTTTGCGGGATGAGATTACGGTTTGATTGGCACTATTTTTGGGTGCATATGACTTTTTGATCGCTTGCTATTACACTTTTTGTGATGTAAGGTGACAAAAACTTGTTTATTTAGCACAGTTTTTATTTTTTATTTTTTTACGGTGTTCATCTGAGGGGTTAGGTCATGTGATATTTTTATAGATCCGGTCGATACGGATGCGGCGATACCTAATATGTATACTTAAAAAATGATGTTTTAGTGTCTCCATATTC
Source organism: Bufo bufo (assembly GCF_905171765.1). Classification (NCBI taxonomy): domain Eukaryota; kingdom Metazoa; phylum Chordata; class Amphibia; order Anura; family Bufonidae; genus Bufo; species Bufo bufo. The sequence continues at coordinate 312,082,661 of NC_053391.1, forward strand.
TGAGCCATAGTTTTTTTTTTTTTTTTTAGCGATTATCTCAGGTAGGGGCTAATTTTTTGCATGATGAGGTGACGGTTAGATTGGTACTATTTTGGTGGGCAAACACCTTTTTGATCGCTTGCTGTTGTACTTTTTGTGATGTGAGGTTGAGGTGACAAAAAAATTGTTTATTTAGCAGTTTTTATTTTTTACGGTGTTCATCTGAGGGGTTAGGTCATGTGATATGTTTATAGAGCCGGTCGATACGGACGCGGCGATACCTAATATGTATACTTTCCCCCCCCCCCTATTTTTTACTTTATTTGGGGAAAATGACGTTTTTGTTTATTTTTACTTGAAACTTTAAATTTTTGGGGGGGGAAACTTTTTTTTTTTCAACTTTTTTTTTCACTTTATTTTTTGTCCCACTTTGGGACTTGAACTTTTGGGGGTCTAATCCCTTGAATGCATTGGCTCTATGAGTAATACAGTGAGTATTACTCATACAGCTTCTGGCCTCTGAGATCCAGGGGGCTGGATCTCACAGGCTCGTCACCGGAAGGCAGCGCAATGCGGTGTGAGACCGCAAACCGCAGGTAAAAGCCGCAAACTGCAGGTCGCAATTGACCTGTGGTTTGCGGCGCTCGCCGACACGGGGGGGTCACAGGATACCCCCGCGCATTTAGCCAAAGTGCCTGCTCAATGATTTGAGCAGGCGGGGGTGATCGGAAATACACATGATGTACCGGTACGTCATGTGTCCTTAAGTACCAGGACAACATGCTGTACCGGTACGTCATGTGTCCTGAAGAGGTTAAACTAGCTGACATTAGAGATGCGCTAATGTCAGCTGAACCTAACTAGTCTATTCCTACTTTTATCTATGCCCCCGTTACGCCAGAAATCTAACTTTTATAATATGCTAATTAGCCTCTAGGTGCAGGGGGGCGTTGCCCCTGATCCTAGATGCTCCGTTCTCCCACCTCTGGCTACGCCCTGCTGCACTAGATTGACAGGGCCAGTCAGCCTTCACCTCCAACTGCCGGCCCTGTGAGCTGGGGAAATCTCTTGCCGTTCAGTATTCGGCGCAGGCGCAGTGAGGAAGCCGGCGAGCGCCTTTCACTCACTGCGCCGAATACTGAACGGGATGGCACAGGTGCGAGATTTGCACGGCAGAAGTGGCCGGCATTAGGAGACCAACGCTGCCTGGCCCTGTCAATCTAGTGAAGGATGGCGTGGCCAGAGGTGGGAGAACGGAGCCTCTAGAAGCAGGAACAACGCCCCCCCCCTGCTCCTAGAGGCTAATTAGCATATTATAAAAGTTAGAATTCTAGCGCAACGGGGGCATAGATAAAAGTAGGAATAGGCTAGTTAGGTTCAGCTGACATTGGCACATCGCTAATGTCAGCTAGTTTAATAGGGTTAATTCTGGTGACAGAAACCCTTTAAATTGGAACACTGCTTTCCTTGTCTTCTCTTTTTTGTTTGTTTTTAATGTCCCTCCTTTATTTCTCTTCATCTGCCTGTACTGTTCACAAAAAGGATTTATCAATTATTTTCTTAGGATATCCTCTCTCTAGTAATCTCCTCTTCAAATCCTTGGATTGATATATGAAGTCCCTATCTTCATTGGCTATCCTTCTCAAACTTGTAAACTGTCTATATGGTACTTCTGTTTTTATATATTGGGGATGGAAGCTCCTGAAGTGCAAGAGGGAATATGTGGCAGTCAGTTTTCTGTATACTTTTGTCTTTATTGTCTCCCCTTCTACATAGACTTTTACATCCAAAAACTCCAACTCTTTTGGGTCAATCTTACTGGTAAATGTAATATTCATATTATTTTGGGTGTTTAAAAACTCCACAAATTCCTCAAAAACTATTTTATATTACTCACATACTTAGTGGTGAACACATATTTGTCCTCAAGAGCTGACAGATACAGATTAGCAAAAGTACAGGAGACCGGGGTCCTCATGGCCGTTCCTGTTTTGTGATGATATCATTTATTGTCAAACGTAAAGGCGTTATGTGTCAAGACAAAACTCAAGGCCTCCTTCACAAATTACACATACTCCTTACTTTTCTGCTGACACTCTAGTATTTTTCCAATTACAGTAGGTGAACCCGATTTTGTGTCAATCTCGCTCTCTTTCTCGGCGAGATTGAGCACCTACGAGCCCCATCGCGGGAGCCAGCGCTGAGCTGGCTTGCCGCGATGGAGACAGAGCCGTCATAGAAGCGACGGGAGATCCGACTTGGATTCCCGCCAATTCTACACGTGTGCGGCGTTTGTTATGAATCCTGAGGGGGAAGTCCCCGCCGGATTTTAAATAAAAATCCGGCATGGGTCCCCACCTCAGGAGCATACCGGGCCCTTAGGTCTGTTATGGGTTGTAAGGAGAGCCCCCCCCTACGCCGAAAAAAACGGCGTAGGGGGTCCCCCTACAATCCATACCAGACCCGTATCCAAAGCACGCTACCCCGGCCAGCCAGGAAGGGAGTGGGGACGAGCGAGCGCCCCCCCCCTCCTGAGCCGTACCAGGCTGCATGCCCTCAACATGGGGGGGTTGGGTGCTCTGGGGCAGGGGGCGCACTGCGGCCCCCCACCTCAGAGCACCCTGTCCCCATGTTGATGAGGACAGGGCCCCTTCCCGACAACCCTGGCCGTTGGTTGTCGGGGTATGCGGGCGGGAGGCTTATCGGAATCTGGGAGCCCCCTTTAATAAGGGGGCCCCCAGATACCGGCCCCCCACCCTAAGTGAATGAGTATGGGGTACATCGTACCCCTACCCATTCACCTGCAAGAAAAGTGGTAAAAACACAAATAAACCACACAGTGTATTAAAATATTTTATTTTTCTGCTCCGGAGGCCGCCCCCTGTCTTCTTTATTAGCTCTTTTACCAGGGGGGGCTCTTCTTCTTCCGCTATCCCGACGGGTCTTCTCCGCTATCCGGGGGGTCTTCTCAACTCTCCGGGGTTCTCCTTCTGTCTTCGCCGCTCTCCGTTGTTGACTCGGCGCACCCCGGTTCTTCGTCTCGCGAGATCTCGGATTTTAAATAAAAATTTAGCGAGACGAAGAACCGGGGTTCTCCTTCTGTCTTCGCCGCTCTCCGTTGTTGGACTCGGCGCACCCCGGTTCTTCGTCTCGCGAGATCTCGGATTTTAAATAAAAATTTAGCGAGACGAAGAACCGGGGTTCTCCTTCTGTCTTCGCCGCTCTCCGTTGTTGACTCGGCGCACCCCGGTTCTTCGTCTCGCGAGATCTCGGATTTTAAATAAAAATTTAGCGAGACGAAGAAACCGGGGTGCGCCGAGTCAACAACGGAGAGCGGCGAAGACAGAAGGAGAACCCCGGAGAGTTGAGAAGACCCCCCGGATAGCGGAGAAGACCCGTCGGGATAGCGGAAGAAGAAGAGCCCCCCCTGGTAAAAGAGCTAATAAAGAAGACAGGGGGCGGCCTCCGGAGCAGAAAAATAAAATATTTTAATACACTGTGTGGTTTTTGTGTTTTTACCACTTTTCTTGCAGGTGAATGGGTAGGGGTACGATGTACCCCATACTCATTCACTTAGGGTGGGGGGCCGGTATCTGGGGGCCCCCTTATTAAAGGGGGCTCCCAGATTCCGATAAGCCTCCCGCCCGCATACCCCGACAACCAACGGCCAGGGTTGTCGGGAAGGGGCCCTGTCCTCATCAACATGGGGACAGGGTGCTCTGAGGTGGGGGGGCCGCAGTGCGCCCCCTGCCCCAGAGCACCCAACCCCCCATGTTGAGGGCATGCAGCCTGGTACGGCTCAGGAGGGGGGGGGGCGCTCGCTCGTCCCCACTCCCTTCCTGGCTGGCCGGGGTAGCGTGCTTTGGATACGGGTCTGGTATGGATTGTAGGGGGACCCCCTACGCCGTTTTTTTCGGCGTAGGGGGGGCTCTCCTTACAACCCATAACAGACCTAAGGGCCCGGTATGCTCCTGAGGTGGGGACCCATGCCGGATTTTTATTTAAAATCCGGCGGGGACTTCCCCCTCAGGATTCATAACAAACGCCGCACACGTGTAGAATTGGCGGGAATCCAAGTCGGATCTCCCGTCGCTTCTATGACGCGCTTGCTGGGATGTGCTGTCACTATTCCAGTGAGTGCGAGATCTCGGCACCATGTCGCCGAGTATCAGCGCGACGCTGTCGTGCTAAAAGCACAATATCACAAACACCTACTGTACCTGTACTCCCAAGTTTTGGGGTATTGTATACAAACTCTCCATGTCTATGGACGCTAAGAGATCTCCTTCCTGCCACTGTGTGTCTCTAATTACTTTCAAAAAATCATTGGTGTCATTCAAATATGAAGGTATCCTTCTTAATAATGGGCGAAGTAACCGATCCATATATTGTGACAGAGGTTCTGTGATTGACCCTATTCCTGACACTATAGGTCGGTGGATTTTCCACTGCTTTATGCACATTCGGTACAAAATACCACTTTGATTTTGTGGGATATTTAGGATACAATTTTTCCACAGTTTTCTCTGTAATGACCCCTTTCTCCATATGTTTATACAATAATGACCTCAAATGCCTCTGATACTGTGGAATGGGATTGTTCTTCTATTGTACATACACCTCCTTATCTTCTAATTGTCTCATGGCCTCTTTAATGTAATATTCTTTTTTCATCAACACTATGTTACCTCCCTTGTCGTCTGGTGTTAACTATTACGTCCTCCTGTTTCATGAGCCAATGTAAGGCTCGTTCTTCTCCTTTACTGTTTTTCTTACTCTTTGGATACATCAAGCATTCTGATCTGTGCCCTTACTAAATGCATGCGTCGTCACCCTGACAACGCTGCACACAGAGCAGGAGCATCCCCGCTAGCCTCCCATATTCAGTGTCTGTGCAGAGCACAGTGGTGGGATTTCAGTGTGTGTAACAACAGGGCAGGTGGAGCCACAGAAGAGAAGCAAGTTGCTCTGTTTGAAATAATGCAAGCTGAGACGTGTCCAGCCAGACCAGTCTTCCCCTCTTCCCCAAACTAAATGGTATTTACGGGTAAAAAATAAATAAAAAAATCCCAATTTCTACTGTGCCCCTCTGGAAATGTAAATTCCCAGCATGCCCTGTTAGATGCAGACCTACTGCAAAGCACTCTATTCTTAGGGCATGTGCCCCATACACACGGGACTGGCGAATTTTCACTCTATCAAAATGTGCCATGTATACCTGTACAGAAATTGCTGCGGTTGTTAACTTTAGATGCTAAAGACCCGCTCGCGGCTTAGCTCTGTTGGATGGAGCCAAACTGTGAGCGGACTCCCGCTCTGACATGTCCCTTCTTGCCACAGTTGCGGGTCAAGGTCAGGCAGAGGTATAGACACCACATGGCCACCGTAGGAATTTCGGTGCTATGTCCGCAATAAGATTTCACCCGCAAATTCTGCCGTGTGAACAACCTCTTATGTTGCAAGCAGGCACAGTTATTGCATGAATTACTGTTGCCAAATGAGAACTCTGTACAGTATACAAATAAATTAAAAGGGTTCTCCGGGCATATTGAAAAATACAAGCATTTCAGTCCCTCACTCAGCCAATGCCATCATCCCCACTGCACTCGCACAGGCTGTGAGTTCATCGGCTCAGGTCTCGACTGGATGTGTGAGCTTAAGTAGTAAATGCAGCTGAACAGGAAAAGAAGAGCATATATCCAGTTGTGCCACAAGTAGAAGAGCTCATGGCCTGTGCGAGGGAAGCGGGAACAGGGGCACTAGCGGAGTCAGGGACAGGTAAGGAATGAAACCATCTCCTTTCCACAGGTCCACAGAATGCTTGTATTTTTCATGATGCCCGGAGAACCCTTTTAAGAGTTTGCTTAAAATTGCACAGCCATTAACAGTAGTAAAGCCTTAATTCATTTGACTGTGCAGACATCAGGCTTTTGGAACAACATCCTTGTGACTAAGATCAGAGATAGTTATGATCTGTGTAGTTTAACGCCTAATGGCGGGTTTACGTGGCCTGATTGTCAGGCAGATTATCAGGGATTAACATTCCTACAAACACTCGTTCCCGGCAATCTGCCCATTTGACGGTGCAGTAGATCACCTGATGAACAAGGAAAACGCTCATTCAGGGATGTCACAGAGAAATGCATCAGGACAAAGTCACCCATTTTTTGGGGTTTTACTTGAGAATACCTTTTGAGAGTCATATATAATTATGTCGACCATTCGTTGATATACTATTCTTGTGGTCTCTTTATCATCCAGACTTGGGCTGTGACCTTCACTATTTACAGTAAATATCTGGATGCAGCAGGACCTGACGCTGTCAGCGTTGCGACATCACAAGATCAAGCTTGTTTAGGCTGGCTGAGGGAATGGGTGGTTCATCTAGGACAAGGAATGTCCATTTGTGATAGCAGACTAAGTTATCAACTAAACAAGTTGCTTAATAAGAAACACTTTGATATAGAGCAGTGCAGAATACAGTTCTGTTTTGCATGCTGTATTGTGTACTAAAATGCACATTGCACACGTTCATGTGTGTGAGACCAAAAAATGAACAAGTAATATGTCTGTTTATGGTAATGGTACGGTTGGCAGTTTTTTGGAAATGTACCACCCTCTTGAATACATATGTATTTAAAGGGGTTCTATACCTTTTTCTTACTGATGATCTATCCTTTGGATAGGTCATCAGTATCTGATCGGTGGATGTCTGACACCCGGGACAAACATCGATCAGCTGTTTGAGAAGGCAGCAGCGCTCGCGGTAGCACCATGGCCTTCTACATACTTCCCACAGGCCAGTGACATCACAACTATGTCACGTGGCCTGGGCACAGCTCAGCCCCACTGAAGTGAATTGGGCAGATCTGCACCAAGGCCACGTGAAATAGTCCTGACATTGCTGATCTGTGGGAAGCAGAGAGAAGGCTGCGGCACTACTGTCAAACCCCCACTAATCAGATACTGATGACCTATCCAAATGATAGATCATTAGTAAGAAAAAGGTGTAGAACCCCTTTAAGGATAAAAATAAACTCCACAAAAGGTATGCTTGTCTCGCTCTCTGCAGCCCCTACCTAGTTTTGTTAGCAGTTTAGCATGGTCATAGCTGCTGATAGAGTGCCTTTAAAATGAAGGACATAAAAGTGATTTGTATAGATTCTCACCTGTATACTGGATTAATGGGCTCCCAGCTCCGTAGGTACTGAATATTGAATGGGTCCATCAGTTGGTCAACCTCACTTCCCAGCATCTATTAACTACCATTTCCACTTCTTATCATCCTAAGATTTGCTTATACAGGGAGTGCAGAATTATTAGGCAAGTTGTATTTTTGAGGATTAATTTTATTATTGAACAACAACCATGTTCTCAATGAACCCAAAAAACTCATTAATATCAAAGCTGAATATTTTTGGAAGTAGTTTTTAGTTTGTTTTTAGTTTTAGATATTTTAGGGGGATATCTGTGTGTGCAGGTGACTATTACTGTGCATAATTATTAGGCAACTTAACAAAAAACAAATATATACCCATTTCAATTATTTATTTTTACCAGTGAAACCAATATAACATCTCAACATTCACAAATATACATTTCTGACATTCAAAAACAAAACAAAAACAAATCAGTGACCAATATAGCCACCTTTCTTTGCAAGAACACTCAAAAGCCTGCCATCCATGGATTCTGTCAGTGTTTTGATCTGTTCACCATCAACATTGCGTGCAGCAGCAACCACAGCCTCCCAGACACTGTTCAGAGAGGTGTACTGTTTTCCCTCCTTGTAAATCTCACATTTGATGATGGACCACAGGTTCTCAATGGGGTTCAGATCAGGTGAACAAGGAGGCCATGTCATTAGATTTTCTTCTTTTATACCCTTTCTTGCCAGCCACGCTGTGGAGTACTTGGACGCGTGTGATGGAGCATTGTCCTGCATGAAAATCATGTTTTTCTTAAAGGATGCAGACTTCTTCCTGTACCACTGCTTGAAGAAGGTGTCTTCCAGAAACTGGCAGTAGGACTGGGAGTTGAGCTTGACTCCATCCTCAACCCGAAAAGGCCCCACAAGCTCATCTTTGATGATACCAGCCGAAACCAGTACTCCACCTCCACCTTGCTGGCGTCTGAGTCGGACTGGATCTCTCTGCCCTTTACCAATCCAGCCACGGGCCCATCCATCTGGCCCATCAAGACTCACTCTCATTTCATCAGTCCATAAAACCTTAGAAAAATCAGTCTTGAGATATTTCTTGGCCCAGTCTTGACGTTTCAGCTTGTGTGTCTTGTTCAGTGGTGGTCGTCTTTCAGCCTTTCTTACCTTGGCCATGTCTCTGAGTATTGCACACCTTGTGCTTTTGGGCACTCCAGTGATGTTGCAGCTCTGAAATGTGGCCAAACTGGTGGCAAGTGGCATCTTGGCAGCTGCACGCTTGACTTTTCTCAGTTCATGGGCAGTTATTTTGCGCCTTGGTTTTTCCACACGCTTCTTGCGACCCTGTTGACTATTTTGAATGAAACGCTTGATTGTTCGATGATCACGCTTCAGAAGCTTTGCAATTTTAAGAGTGCTGCATCCCTCTGCAAGATATCTCACTATTTTTGACTTTTCTGAGCCTGTCAAGTCCTCCTTTTGACCCATTTTGCCAAAGGAAAATATTTGCACACATAATAATAATTATGCACACCTAATATAGGGTGTTGATGTCATTAGACCACACCCCTTCTCATTACAGAGATGCACATCACCTAATATGCTTAATTGGTAGTAGGCTTTCGAGCCTATACAACATGCATAAAGAGGATGATGTGGTCAAAATACTAATTTGCCTAATAATTCTGCACTCCTTGTACTGTTGGTAGTGGTTTTTTGTTTTGTTTTTTAATATTATATTTTTTGCATATACCACTAAGCAGCATACATGACAGCATAGATCTTCTGTCCGGTCGCTTTAATGTGACAACTAAGCAGACAAATGTATGCTTCTTTCGTTAACTCTTGCAGTTAACTCCAAGCTTTGTGCTCATTATTATTTGTTACAGAGCTGGCAATAATAGATTAAAACAAACTAGCAGAAAGTAGACACTAGTAATATACTGGCTTGCACTGCCTGGGGCTAAATAAATGTAACTTTTCTTTTAGGCATGCAGAGACATAGCTTAGCATGCATTCACATTGAAAAACATATTAGAGAGCATAAAAGTCAGGGTTAACAATAGGTTCAATGTAGATCCTCGATGTGTACCTGTTTTTATAGTAGTTAACGCTAAGCACAGACCTTTTATTGGATTATATAAAAACACTAACCTATAATTAAAATAAAGCAATACAAACATAATAACCAAAAGGCACCAAAATACAGGCGATAAGTACTGACACTACATAGTTACTTTAATTTACCCCTTTTTTTATCTTCATGTGTAATACCTATGTTTGTACCAAAATATTCTGTGTAATGAAACAGTATAAGGCTACTTTCACACTAGTGTTAATACGCTTCTGTTTTGTCCCATTCATCGTCAATGGGGACAAAACGTAACTGAACAGAACAGAATGCTCCACAATGCATTCCATTCCGTTCTCATACATAGTAAAATAGTAACATAGTATATAAGGCCGAAAAAAGACATTTGTCCATCCAGTTCGGCCTCTTATCCTGCAAGTTGATCCAGAGGAAGGCAAAAAAAAAAACTGTGAGGTAGAAGCCTATTTTCCCCACTTAACCCCTTAAGGACACATGACGTACGGGTACGTCATGATGTCCTGGTACTTAAGGACACATGACGTACCGGTACGTCATGTGTTGTTCCGATCACTGCCGCCCGGCCGGCAGTGATCGGAACAAGGTGCCTGCTCAAATCATTGAGCAGGCACCTAGGCTAAATGTGCGGGGGGGGGTCCCGTGACCCCCCCATGTCGGCGATCGCAACAAACCGCAGGTCAATTCAGACCTGCGGTTTGATGCGCTTTTTGCAGTTTCTGATCCCCGCGGTCCCTGACCGCGAGGATCAGAAACTTTATAATGCCCAAAATATATATGTTTCACCCCCCACTGCACCCCTGAATTATTTTCCCCCCGCCCGCCTCCCCTTAAATGATCGTTGGTGGTTAGTGGGTATACCAGGGTGCCAGCACATTGCTGACACCCTGGTATAAACGGCTGACATCGGTGATGCGATGTCAGCCGTTTAACCCTTTCCATACCGCGGTCCGTACGGACCGATGTATGAAAAAGGTTAACAGCTCAGGGAGCTCCCTCCCTCTCCGATCGGGGGGCTGCTGTGCCTTTGCAGCCCCGCGATAGGAGAGGGAGAGAGCTCCCAGACAGCCCCCCGACAGCCCCGTCCTTACCCTTCCCCGTCTGCGCAGTTGTGGCCACAACTGAGCAGACGGGGAAGGTTCCCATGGCAACAGGACGCCGTCTCAGGCATCCTGCTGTCCATGGTGCTGAACAGATCTGTGCTGAAGGCATAGATCTGTTCAGACAAAGTGTAAGTAAAATACAGTACAATACCCTATATAGTGTATTGTACTGTATTATACAGACATCAGACCCACTGGATCTTCAAGAACCAAGTGGGTCTGGGTAAAAAAAAAAGTGAAAAAAAGTGAAAAAGAAAGTTAAAATCAAAAAACACATTTATCACTGATTAAAAATGAAAAAAATAAAATTCCCTTCACGTTTGGTATCGCCACGTCCGTAACGACCTGATCTATAAAAAAGTCATGTTACTTTACCCGAACGGTGAACGCCATAAAAATAAAAAATAAAAAACTATGATGAAATTGAAATTTTGCCCACCTTACTTCCCAAAAAAAGGTAATAAAAGTGATCAAAAAAGTACGCCAAAATTGTAACAATCAAACTGTTATCTCATCCCGCAAAAATCATACCCTACCCAAGATAATCGCACCAAAACTGAAATACCTATGGCTCTTAGACTATGGAAACACTAAAACATGATTTTTTTGTTTCAAAAATGAAATCATTGTGTAAAACTTACATAAATTTAAAAAAAAGTATACATATTAGGTATCGCCGCGTCCGTATCGACCGGCTCTATAAAAATATCACATGATCTAACCCCTCCGGTGACCACCGTAAAAAATTAAAAATAAAAACGGTGTAAAAAAAGCCATTTTTTGTCATCCTACGTCACAAAAAGTGTAATAGCAAGCCAATAAAACCGTCATCTCATCCCGCAAAAAATGAGACTCTACTTAAGATAATCACCCAAAAACTGAAAAAACTATGACTCTTAGACTATGGAGACACTAAAACATTTTCTTTGTTTTCAAAATGAAATCATTGTGTAAAACTTACATAAATAAAAAAAAAAAGCATACATATTAGGTATCGCTGCGTCCGTGACAACCTGCTCTATAAAATTACCACATGATCTAACCTGTCAGATGAATGTTGTAAATAACAAAAAAAAAAGTGCGAAAAAAGCAATTTTTTTTATTACCTTGACTCACAAAAAGTGTAATATAGAGCAACCAAAAATCATATGTACCCTAAACTAGTACCAACAAAACTGCCACCCTATCCCTAAAATGGGGTCACTTTTTTGGAGTTTCTACTCTAGGGGTGCATCAGGGGGGCTTCAAATGGGACATTGTGTCAAATAAAACAGTCCAGCAAAATCTGCCTTCCAAAAACCGTATGGAATTTCTTTCCTTCTGCGCCCTGCCGTGTGCCCGTACAGCAGTTTACGACCACATATGGGGTGTTTCTGTAAACTACAGAATCAGGGCCATAAATAATGAGTTTTGTTTGGCTGTTAAACCCTTGCTTTGTAACTGGAAAAAAATATTAAAATGGAAAATCTGCCAAAAAAGTGAACTTTTGAAATTGTATCTCTATTTTCCATTAAATCTTGTGCAACACCTAAAGGGTTAACAAAGTTAGTAAAATCAGTTTTGAATACCTTGAGGGGTGTAGTTTCTTAGATGGGGTCACTTTTATGGAGTTTCTACTCTAGGGGTGCATCAGGGGGGCTTCAAATGGGACATGGTGTAAATAAACCAGTCCAGCAAAATCTGTCTTCCAAAAACCAAACGGCGCACCTTTCACTCTACGCCCCACTGTGTGGCCGTACAGTAGTTTACGGCCACATATGGGGTGTTTCTGTAAACGGCAGAGTCAGGGCAATAAAGATACAGTCTTGTTTAGCTGTTAACCCTTGCTTTGTTAGTGGAAAAAATGGGTTAAAATGGAAAATTAGGCAACAAAATTAAATTCTCAAATTTCATCCCCATTTGCCAATAACTCTTGTGCAACACCTAAAGGGTTAACGAAGTTTGTAAAATCAGTTTTGAATACCTTGAGGGGTGTAGTTTATAGAATGGGGTCATTTTTGGGTGGTTTCTATTATGTAAGCCTTGCAAAGAGACTTCAGACCTGTAGTGGTCCCTAAAAATTGGATTTCTGAAAAATTTCAAGATTTGCTTCTAAACTTCTAAGCCTTGTAACATCCCCAAAAAATAAAATATCATTCCCAAAATAATTCAAACATGAAGTAGACATATGGGGAATGTAAAGTCATCACAATTTTTGGGGGTATTACTATGTATTACAGAAGTAGAGAAACTGAAACTTTGAAATTTGCTAATCTTTTAAAAAATTTTGGTAAATTAGGTATTTTTTTTATGCAAAAAAAAATTAAATTTTGACTTCATTTTTCAAGTGTCATGAAGTACAATATGTGACGATAAAAGAATCTCAGAACGGCCTGGATAAGTCAAAGCATTTTAAAGTTATCACCACTTAAAGTGACACTGGTCAGATTTGCAAAAAATGGCCTGGTCCTTAAGGTGAAATAAGGCTGTGTCCCTATAGGGTTAAGGACCGGGCTCATTTTCACCTTAAAGGGGTTCTGCACTTTGTTTTAACTGATGATCTATCCTCTGGATAGATCATCAGCATCTGATCGGCGGGTGTCCGACACCCAGGACCCCCGCCGATCAGCTGTTTGAGAAGGCAGCGGCGGTCCAGTAGCGCCGCGGCCTTCTCACTTTTTACAGCTGGCCCAGTGACGTCACGACTAGTATCAACTAGAGTGGGCTAAGCTCTGTTCACTCGAATGGAGCTTAGCCCAGCCCACGCTAGTTGATACTAGTCGTGACGTCACTGGGCCAGCGGTAAACAGTGAGAAGGCTGCGGCGCTGCTGGAGCGCCGCTGCCTTCTCAAACAGCTGATCGGCAGGGTGTCGGACCCCCGCCGATCAGATGCTGATGATCTATCCAGAGGATAGATCATCAGTTAAAACAAAGTGCAGAACCCCTTTAAGGGCCAGGCCATTTTTTACAAATCTGACCAGTGTCACTTTATGTGTGAATAACTTTAACCGCTTAAGGACTTAGGACGTACCGGTACGGCATGGGTCCCGAATCCTTAAGGACCCATGACGTACCGGTACGTCATGGCTTTAATTCGTGATTCCGGCGCCGCGGGGGTTAATCAGAAGGGGTTGCCGGCTGAAATCATTCAGCCGGCATCCCGTAACAACGCAGGGGGGGTCATTTGACCCCCCCCCCGTATCGACGATCGCAGAAAACCGCAGGTCAATTCAGACCTGCGTTTTTTTTGCGTTTCCGGTCCATTCGGGTGTCCTGTGACCCGATGAACCGGAAAAAGACTGCGATCGGTGGCGTGATTACACACCACCAATCGCAGTACGAAGATTTGGAGAGGCGGTGCTGGCCCTGGTGCTGAACACTGCTGTCCAGGGTGCTGATTGGTGCAGGGGAGAGAGGCGCGAGATTCAAACTTCCTGCGCTCCTCTCTCCCCTCCTCTTCCTGTCCAGCACCCTCACCGTGCAACACCGTTCAGCACCAGCTCCTGCGTCCCCCTAATCGTTATCCATCACCCTCCTGCACCCATCGCCACCCAGGTAGGTTAGGGTCAGTGAGGGAGAGGCACCGTTAGGAAGGGAAAGAAGGGAAAAGTTAGTTAGAAAAAAAAAAGAACTTTTACACTAAACTTTCTTTGATCCATCTATCAGACCCCAGCCCCCCCCTGCCACTTGCCCCCCCCCCCACCACCAGCCCCACCCCCAGCCCTCGTGCTGCACATGGGTCTAGTCCAAAAACCCAGTGTCAGGCAATACTGGAGTGGGGACGTCCTATACCAGACCCCACTGTACAGTATGGCCATGACACGTCCCTGGTTTGAGGCCATCCGGAAATGTCTGCATTATTCCGATAATGCAGCATGTCCCCCCCAAGGTGATCCTGCCTATGACCGGCTGTATAAGATACGGCCGGTCATCGATCACTTTGGGGCCAAATTTGAACAGGCCTAAGTACCTGGAAGGGAGGTCGCGGTTGATGAGTCTCTCGTTGCGTTCAAGGGGAGACTCAGTTTCCGCCAATATATTCCCACAAAGCGGGCGAGGTATGGCGTGAAGCTATACAAAATTTGTGAGAGTACCTCAGGGTACACTTACAAATTTTGTGTGTACGAGGGGCGAGATTCCCGTATTGAACCCCCAGAATGTCCCCCCACTCTGGGTGTTAGCGGGAAACTCGTGTGGGACCTTATGTACCCACTGCTAGATAACGGTTACCACTTGTACGTGGATAACTTTTATACCAGCATTTCCTTGTTCAGGTCCCTTGCTGCCAGATCCACGTTCGCTTGTGGAACCGTGCGGAAAAATCAACGCGGCCTCCCTGCCTACCCCCTCCAGGTACCTATCCCCAGGGGTGAGACCCGTGCACTTACCAGTGGAAACCTGTTGCTGGTCAGATATAAGGACAAGAGGGATGTCCTTATGCTGTCCACAATCCACGGTAACAGCACCACCCCTGTCCCTGTGCGAGGTACCGCGGCAATGGTCCTCAAGCACGATTGTATCGTCGACTACAATCGGTATATGGGAGGAGTTGATCTCTCTGATCAAGTCCTCAAGCCATATAATGCCATGCGCAAAACCCGGGCATGGTACAAAAAAGTTGCGGTCTACTTGGTACAGGTTGCCATGTACAACTCTTTTGTACTATCCCGAAGCGCTGGCAGCACAGGGACATTCCTCCAATTCTATGAGGCAGTCCTCAAGGACCTGATCTTTTCGGACCGGGAAAGAGCAGGCCGGAGTACCTCGGGAATTGGAGGCGCCCGGATCGTCCCTGGCCAACACTTTCCAGGTGTGGTCCCCCATACTGGAAAGAAGGGACGAACCCAAAAAAGATGCAGAGTGTGTCACAAGAGGGTAATACGGAAGGACACCACCACTCAGTGTGACACGTGCCCCGATCATCCGGGCCTCTGCGTTATCGATTGCTTCAGGGAGTATCACACTTCCATGGAGTACTAAATTTTTATAATCCCCAACAGTCCACTAGAGAACATAAAAAACTATGGCTCTCAGACTTTGGAGACACGGAAACAATTTTTTTTCCCCAAAAAAATATTAGTTTTAGAGCAGGCATCCTCAAACTGCGGCCCTCCAGATGTTGTAAAACTATAACTCCCAGCATGCCCAGACAACCTACAGCCAACAGCAGGGCATGGTGGGAATTGTAGTTTTACAACATCTGGAGGGCCGCAGTTTTTAGGATGCCTGCTTAGTGTCTCCAAAGTCTGAGAGCCATACATATTGGGCATCGTCGCGTGCGTAAAAGTCGTCACTATAAAAATAACTTTTGACCAAACGCCTCGGATGAACGGTGTTAAAAATATAAAATAAAAACGGTGCCAAAACTTCCATTTGAATCCTTTTTGCCGGTAATAAAGCGAGGGTTAACAGCCAAACAAAACTCAATATTTATGGCCCTGATTCTGTAGTTTGCAGAAACACCCCATATGTGGTCGTAAATGGCTATATAGCCACACGGCAGGGCATTGAACGAAGGGAACTCCATATGGTTTCTGGAAGGCAGATTTTGATGGACAGTTTTTTTTTTTGACACCATGTCCCATTAGAAGCCCCCCCTGATGTAGCCTAGACTAGAAACTCCAAAAAAGTGACCACATCTAAGAAACTACACCCCTCAAGGTATTCAAAAGTTACTTTACAAACTATGTTAACCCTTTAGGTGTTCCACAAAACTAAATAGCGAATGTATTTTTGTTACATTGCCTCAAAAAAGAGTAATATAGAGCAACCAAAAATCATATTTACCCCTAAAATAGTCCCAAAACAACAACCACCTTATCCCGAAGTTTCCTAGATGGGGTCACTTTTATGGAGTCTCTACTCTAGGGGTGCATCAGGGGGCTTGAAAGGGTACATGGTGTAAATAAACCAGTCCAGCAAAATCTGCCTTCCAAAAACCATATGACATTCCCCTTCTTCTATGTCCTGCCGTTTAGCCAAATAATAGTTTACGACCACATATGGGGTGTTTCTGCAAACTACAGAATCAGGGCAAGCCATTTTGAGTTTTGTTTGGCTGTTAACCCATTTTTTCCAGTAATAAAGTAAGGGTTAAAATGGAAAATATTCCAAAAAATAGAAATTTCAAAATTGTTTCTCCATCTGCCATTAACTCTTGTGGAACACCTAAAGGGTTAACAAAGTTTGTAAACCCAGAAGTGAACGGCGCAGGCGCGGGATTTCGCCAACGATGCAGGGAACAGTGGCATCAATCAAGAGGAGCTAGGCGGCATAAAACGTGAGTGGACGGAGCCTCTAGGTGGTGATTTTACTCCCACATAGCACCTAGAGGCTCATTAGCATATAATAAAAGTGCTTTTTTAACAAAAACGGCTGCAGGGACTAATGTTAGAAACATACTGTTATGTAGTGCTGACATTAGCGCATCGCTAATGTCAGTCAGCTACATAACAATATTTCTGGTGGTAGAAACCCTTTAAAACGCTTTTACTTATCCAGGCCATTCTGAGATTTTTTTTTTTCGTCACATATTGTACTTCATGACACTGGTAAAATGGAGTAAAAAAAAATCATTTTTATTTATAAAAAACCCCCCAAAATTTACAAAAAATAATTAAACATTTTCGAATTTCCAAGTTTCAATTTCTCTACTTCTATAATACATAGTAATACCTCCAAAAATAGTTATTAATTTACATTCCCCATATGTCTACTTCATGTTTGGATCATTTTGGGAATGCCATTTTATTTTTTGCGGACATTACAAGGCTTAGGAGTTTCGAAGCAAATCTTGAAATTTTTCCGAAAATTTCCAAAACCCACTTTTTAAAGGACCAGTTCAGGTCTGTGAGGCTTACATAATAGAAACCACCCAAAAATGACCCCATTTTAGAAACTACACCCCTCAAGGTATCAAAAACTGATTTTACAAACGTTGTTAACCCTTTAGGTGTTCCACAAGAATTAATGGAAAATGGAGATGAAATTTCAGAATTTCACTTTGTTTGCAGATTTTCCATTTTAATAATTTTTTTCCGCTAACAAATCAAGGATTAACAGCCAAACTAAAAACTCAATATTTATTGCCCTGATTCTGTAGTTTACAGAAACACCCCATATGTGGTCGGAAACTGCTGTACAGGCACACGGCAGGGCGCAAAAGGAAAGGAACACCATATGGTTTTTGGAGGGCAGATTTCACTGGGATAATTTTAACTTGCCATGTCACATTTGAAGACCCCCCGATGCACCCTTAGAGTAGAAACTCCAAAAAAGTGACCCCATTTTGGAACTTATGGGATAAGGTTGCAGTTCTGTTGGTACTATTTTAGGGTACAGATGATTTTTGGTTGCTCTATATTACACTTTTTTTTAATTCTTTATTTAAATATATACGGATAACAAACCGTGCATCAGCAAAGTAGATATAATACATCGAGTACTTCAAAGATAATGCACTACAATGAGAGGTCATCATTTTACAGTTATCTTAATAAAGCCTGCTGGCAACTGTAGTAGGAGGTGAAGAACCCAGTTGAAAAAGGGTCTGATTTGTCTAAGCAGGAACCCTGCCGGGAGATATTGATGAAAACATACTCCTGGCCTCATAAACAAAAATGCCCAGGAAGAATGAAATGACACACTTGTAAACATATTGAAAGGTGCTTCCAACAAACATATAGTGATATAAGGAGAACAAAACTTTGACGAACACTTAACACAGGAGGAAGGGGGGGTGCACAAAAGAGTACAAGGTTGATAAGTTCAGCTTTTCAGGATAGTAGGTTCCGAAATTCCTGGGATTCCTAGAAGGAAAACCAGGGGGCCCAAGCATCATGGAAAGCTTTATGCTTAGCTCGTAGCTGCGAAGTAAGTTCCTCCCTTCTCCGGATCTCCTCCACCTTTTGGATCTAGCAGCTATTTGTCGGAGGCAAGGAGAGCTTCCACCTCACAGGGATGCATGACCTAGCCGCTATCACCAAGGAGCACAGACAAGACTTGCGAAGCACAATCATTGGGAGATCCGATAGGAATAATAAAAATAAACCAGGTGTATTTGGTACCGTAAACTGGAAAATTGAGGACAATGTTTTATGGATCGACTGCCAAAAAGGACTGATTCTTGAGCATTCCCAAAAAATGTGTAGCATTGAGCCCATGGCTGAGTCACAACGCCAGCAAACAGGGGACGCAGATGGGAACATTTTCTGTAATCTGACCGGAACGTAGTACCATCTGGACATTATCTTATATCCCGCCTCCTGGAACCTACTCGCCATGGATGACCTGTAGAGCAGGCAGAATAGTTTTGACCAATGATCAGGGGGGACGTCTACTCCCAGGTCTTGAGACCACTTCACCACATATGGGGGCAGGTAGTCCTGTCGAGGAGCCACCAAGGACTGGTAACATTCAGATAGGGAAGCTTTCTCAAAAGAGGTAAGAGACCTGTCAAACCCTGCGGAGGCCGAAATAGAGGATAGAAAATGTGCCAGTTGTCTGGATCTCCAGAATCCCAAAGGGCAGGGATCTGTCACTTTCAATATCTCGTCAAAAGTAAACCATCTGCCCGAGGTTCTGAAAAAGGGAGCACGGGACCTACCATTTACCCGCCATTGCAAAAACGGTCCTCCTCGGCAACTCGCTGGGAAACTGGGATTTCCTAGAATGGGGAACAATGGTGAGGGGGAGTGTGAGATCAAAGGATTTTCTTTGACTTTATGAAATTGTGTAATGGTGGGACTGATTGTGGGATGGTTAGAAAGAGCTGAAGGGAGTTTCATATCTACCCAGGGCAAGGAGGCCATAGGATAGCTCGAGCACAGTTGTTCGATCGAGACCCAGCAGCGCGGGGACTCGATGGGCTCCTTCAACCACAAACAACTTCTATGTCGCGGTCAGCAGCAAAGAAGGGGTTAATCTTCAGCGATCGCCGATACGGGGAAGGGGGTCCCCTCAGCATTGTCACAGGGTGCCTGCTGAATGATTTCAGCAGGCACCCCGTTCCGATCACTGCCCGCCGCACAGCGGTGATCGGAAATACACAGGGCGTACCTGTACGCCCTGTGTCCTTAAGGAGTCAGACATTAGGGCGCACAGGTACGCCCTGTGTCCATAAGAGGTTAAGGGGGGAAAAAAATCCTTCCCGACTTCAATCAGGAAATCAGAATGACTCCCTAGATCAGGGATGGCCAACCTGAGGCTCTCCAGATGTTGCAAAACTACAACTCCCAGCATGCTCAGACTGCCAACAGCTATCAGCCTACAGCAGGGCATGGTGGGAATTGTAGTTTTACAACAGCTGGAGAGCCACATTTTGGCCATGCCTGCCCTAGATCAACGACCCATCTCTAGTAGCTATAGCCTGTAGTATTATTACACTCCAGAAATACATCCAGGCCCTTCTTGAACTTTTTTATTGTACTCACCATCACCACCTCCTCAGGCAGAGAGTTCCATAGTCTCACTGCTCTTACCGTAAAGAATCCTCTTCTATGTTTGTGTACAAACCTTCTTTCCTCCAGACGCAGAGGATGTCCCCTTGTCACAGTTACAGTCCTGGGGATAAATAGATGATGGGAGGGATCTCTGATATATTTATACACAGTAATTAGATCTCCCTTCAGTCGTCTTTTTTTCTAAAGTGAATAACCCTAATTTTGATAATCTTTCAGGGTACTGTAGTCCCCCCATTCCAGTTATTACTTTAGTTGCCCTCCTCTGTACCCTCTCCAGCTCTGCCTTGTTCACAGGAGCCCAGAACTGTACACAGTACTCCATGTGTGGTCCGACTAGTGATTTGTAAAGTGGTAGGACTATGTTCCCCTCACGGGCATCTATGACCCTTTTGATACAACCCATTATCTTATTGGTCTTGGCAGCAGCTGCCTGACACTGGTTTTTACAGCTTAGTTTGCTGTTCACTAAAATTCCTAGGTCCTTTTCCATGTCAGTGTTACCCAGTGTTTTACCATATACAGTAGTATGTACAGGTGACTTGCATTATTTCTTCCCATGTGCATAACCTTACATTTGTCAGTGTTAAACCTCATCTGCCACTTATCTGCCCAAGCTTCCAATCTATCCAGATCCATCTGTAGCAGTATACTTTCCTCTTCCATGTCAATTACTTGACAGAGTTTAGTGTCATCTGCAAAAATTGATATTTTACTGTGCGAGCCTTCTACAAGATCATTAATAAATATGGGCCCAATACTGCCCCAGTGGTACGCCATTAGTGACAGTGACCCAATCTGAGTGTGTACCGTTAATAACCACCCACTGAGCTAATTACTTACCCACATACAGATATTTTTTCCCAGTCCAAGCATTCTCATTTTATATACTAACCTTTTATGCGGTACATTGTCAAATGCTTTGGAGAAGTCCAGATATATGACATCCATTGATTCGTCGCTGTCAAGTCTAGAACTTACCTCCTCATAGAAACTTATTACTGTATTTTTCGCCCCATAAGACACATTTTCCCCCCCAAAAGTGGGGGGGAATCCCTCTGCGTCTTATGGTGTGAGTACTAATGAGAGCTTCCATTATGGAAGCGCTATTTAGTACAGGAGGACCAGGAAGCGGTGAAGGCTCTGTACTCACTGCTTCATGGTCCTCAGCTGTCGGCTGTGAAGGCTGCGCACAGCGTGAGGGTGAACTGTGACCTCACTCTGTGCGCACCGGTTCACAGCATAGCCGGTGGCAGGAGGAAGAGGATCGCGATGTAGGTGAGGAGTGGCGGCATCCATAGCAGGAAAGGTAAGTGTTTTTTTTATTTTATAAAACATGAGGCAATCTGGAGATGCTGGGGGCTGATCAGGGGCAATATGGAGATGCTGGGGGCTGATCTGGGGCAATATGGAGATGCTGGGGGCTGATCTGGGGCAATATGGAGATGCTGGGGGCTGATCTGGGGCAATATGGAGATTCTGGGGGCTGACCTGGGGCAATATGGAGATGCTGGGGGCTGACCTGGGGCAATATGGAGATGCTGGGGGCTGACTTGGGGCAATATGGAGATGATGGGGGCTGACCTGGGGCTATGGATACTAATGGGGGCTGATATGAGGCAAAGGGGACTGCTGAGGGCTGATGAGAGGCATGGGGCTCTTATCTGAGGTCTGATTGCGGGTCGTGTTGGGGTCTTAACATTAGGAGTCTCATTGCTGGTCTGACCTGAGGTCTAACGAAAAAAAAATGTTTTTCTTATTGTCCTCCTCTAAAACCTAGGTGCGTCTTATAGGGCGAAAAATACGGTAAATTAGTTTGACATGACCGATCTCTCATAAAGCCCGATATGGCGTTATTTGCTTATTTTCCTTGAGGTACTCCAAGATAGCATTTCTTAGAAAACCTTCAAACAGTTTACCCACAACAGATATTAAACTTACCGGCTAGTTTCCGGGCTGTTTTTGGACGCTTTTGGAATATTGGCACTACATTTGGTATGCGCCAATCCTAGGGAACAGTCCCCGTCAGTATAGAGTATAGATGGCTATGACATTACTTAATTCTCTTAGGATACGGGGGTGTATGCCATCTGGTCCTGGCGATCTGTCTGTTTTAATCTTTTTAAGACGCCGCTATTCTTCTTTTTGGGTCCGACAGGGCACTTTTAATGGGGAATTAACTTTTACATTCTGCATTTCATCTGACAGTTTTTTTTCTTGAGTGAATACAGTGGAGAAAAAAAAAAATTTAATAGCTTTGCTTTCTCCTCATCGCTCTCTGCAACCAACACCTTCAGATTTATACTTTTTACCATTTATATAATTGAAAAACATTTTAGGGTTAGTTTGCTCTCTTTGGCAATTAATCTCTCGGTCTCTAGTTTGGCCGCATTTATTTGTTATTTACATATTCCATTTTTGTCCTTATAGTTTTTCAGTGCTTCCTCGCGACCCTCCTGTTTTAATGATTTAAATGCTTTTTTATTGCCTTTTTTACAGTTCTATTTATCCACATTGGTTTCTTCTTGTTCCCTAACCTTTTATTCCCATAAGGCAGGGATGACTAACCTGCAGCTCTCCAGCTGTTGTAAAACTACAATTCCCACCATGCCCTGCTGTGGGCTGATAGTTGTAGGCTGTCTGGGCATGCTGGGAGTTGTAGTTTTGCAACAGCTGGAGAGCCGCAGGTTGGCCAGCCCTGCCATAAGGTATGTACCTCTCACAATTAGATTTTAGGATGCTTTTAAAAATATCCCATTTTGTGGCTGTATTTTTATTTTCGAGGGCTTTGCCCCAGTTAGTTAGGCCTATGGCCTCCCTTAGTTGGCTAAATTTAGCTTTTTTGAAGTTTTGTATTTTTGTTCCTCCCTGAAGAAACACTTTTGAATGATAATTGGAAGGTTATTACTTTATGGTCACTATTTCCCAGGTGTCCCCCGACCTGCACATCTGTTGTTCTGTCAGGTCTATTGGTTAATACTAAGTCCAGTATGGCAGTCCCTCTAGTCAGGTCCTGAACCAGTTGGGAAAGGTAATTGTCTTTGGTTATTGCCAAGAACCTGTTTCCTTTATGAGATATACAAGATTCAGTTTCCCAGTCTATATCTGGGTAGTTGAAGTCCCCCATAATAACCACCTCATTATAATTTGCCGCCTCGTCTATCTTGTTTAGTAGCAGATTTTCTGTGTACTCTGGTATATTAGGTGGTTTATAATAAACTCCTATTAGTAATTTATTATTGTTTTTGCCTCCATGTATTTCTACCCAAAGTGACTCCACATGTTCATGTCCCTCACTTATATTTTCCCAGAGTGTGTGCTTTAGAAAGGGCTTTACATAAAGGCAGATCCCTCCCTCTCTCCGGTTTTGGCGATCCTTTCTAAATAGACTGTAACCCTGTACATTAACCGCCCAGTCATAGCTATCATCCAGCCATGTCTCAGTTATTCCCACTATGTCATAGTCCTCCTCACACATCACTAATTCCAGTTCCCCAGTTTTATAAGTCAGGCTTCTGGCATTAGTATACATACATTTGAGAGGTTTATGTATATTTTGTACCCTACACCTTTCCTTCTGAGCTGTTCTAGTCCCTCCTTCCATTTCTCCCCCAGTCCCATTACCTTGCTCCGGTCTCTATCTACACTATCTTCCCATCCTATAACGTAATTACCCCCCCGCCCAGTCCCTAGTTTAAACATTCCTCCAACCTTCTAGCCATCTTCTCCCCCAACACAGCTGCCCCTTCCCCATTGAGGTGCAGCCCATCCTACGATAGAGCCTGTAGCCAACAGAGAAGTCGGCCCAGTTCTCAAGGAACCCAAACCCCTGCTTCCTACACCAGTTCTTGAGCCACTTGTTAACTTCCCTAATCTCCCACTGCCTTTCTTGTGTGGCTCGTGGTACCGGCAGTATTTCCGAAAATACTACTTTTGAGGTCCTTGCCCTAAGCTTTTGAACTAAATCCCTAAAATCATTTTTAAGGACGCTCCACCTACCTCTAACTTTGTCATTGATTCTGATATGGACAATGACTGCTGGATTTTCTCCAGCCCCTCCCAGTCATCTGTTAACCCGATCCACGATGTGTCGAACTCGAGCGTCAGGAAGACAAACACCGTTCGACGATCCCGGTTATTGTGACAGATTGCCCTATCTGTACCCCTAATAATTAAGTCTCCCACTACCAGCACCTGGCTTGCCTGTTCTCCTGGTTCCCTGCTTACTAGAGCTGACATTCCCCTGAATGGCAGAGGAGGTGTCCGGGTGCAGCAGTGCTCTCCCTGAACTGACATCCCCCTCATCTGCCAACCGTGCAAACTTGTTGGGGTGTGTCAGATCAGGGCTAGCCTCCCTGGCACTCTTCCCTCTACACCGCTTTCTAACTGTTACCCAGCTAACTACCTCACTTTCCTGAGCCTCCTCGCTACCACCCTCCCCCACATCTACCCCATAGAGTGCTTGCTCAGTGAGCAGCAAACTCTTTCCAAATTGTCAACACTTTTCAGTGTTGAAATTTGCCCGTTTAGATACTCGATGTGCGATTCCAAACGGGCAATTTGCTCACAGTATGAACAAAGATATGCACCCTCAAACGGCTGCATACATTAGAAAAGATGTGCACTGGACTGCGCTGTCAATAATGGAACACATACTAAATGCGTATTACGCAATAAAAGAGAAAAATACAATATAGTGCAGTGATAAGAATCTAACTTACTGTCGTCCCCTCCTAAAGTCCCTGAATCTCAAGTCATGTAATCTAAAGTCACACACTTAATACAAACACACACTTAAAAATCAAACACGCGAACGCTCACAAACTCACATTATTTGCCTGCTTGTATAAATGCAGCTCTCAAACCAGCCTGCTTTTTTTCCTCTGGATTCAAAGGACTGAGCTGCCTTCAAGGCTGGCCACCCAACCCAACACCCTGGAGAAGGAAGAGAAAAAAATAATGCAACCACAGAACTCTCTCAGTTGCCATGCAACAAACCCGGCAGCAAAAGCAAGCCACAGTGCACAACAAGCATGCACAGCATGCTGCAGTTTGCTTTCCGTCCTGGGATGCAGAGCAAAACGGACCAGTCATGACGCACAATGCAAGTCAATGGGGACGGATCCGTTTTCTCTGACACAATGGTAAACGGATTTGTCCCCCATTGACTTTCAAGGGAGTTCATGATGGATCCGTCTTGGGTATGTTAAAGATAATACAACCGCGCACTATTATAGGATCGCTAGGAATAAAGGTATCCTTACCCTGTACACCCCTTTGGTATAATTATCATCTACAGGTCCTAGATGAACTAGTAGGGGATCAATACTGGCAAAAATAAAAATAAAAAAATGTTTTAGCTTGCAAAGAGAGTTATCACAAAGAGAAAACATAACTGATCTATCATGGTTTAGGTATTTTCAGCTTTGTTCAGCACTTTCTAGTCTTGAAGAAAAATTGTTAGATATAGATTTTTTTTGACACCCTTAAATGGATTAATGGGG
The DNA here is from genome assembly GCF_905171765.1 of Bufo bufo. Lineage (NCBI taxonomy): Eukaryota > Metazoa > Chordata > Amphibia > Anura > Bufonidae > Bufo > Bufo bufo. Next base: position 312,107,951 of record NC_053391.1, read on the forward strand.
AATCTAGGGCACAATGTTAAGATTGCTCAACTTTATAAATTATTAGTGAAGGCACTATTTAATAATTTAAGTTCACTTGGCCAAAAAGCTTGGCAAGCTGATTGTCCAACGATACAGGTAGAGGATTGGGAAAATATATTGTCTAATTTTAGATTAGTATCCCACAATTTTAATCATGTTTTCATTCAATTTAATATATTACACAGAGTTTATGTTACGCCACTATGGCTTAACACATGTGGTTTGAGAAATACATCTAACCTGGGGCTAATTATCTGCACATGTTTTGATTTTGCACAGATTTAAAAGAATATTGAGGAGCAATTGATAGGCTATTATTGGAAAATTGAAAGTAGTGATCCCTTTTAAGGCTGAATGTTGGATATTGGGTGATCTTTCTAAGGTAAAGTACCATAAAGATAAAAAGATTATTTTGTCAAAAGTAATGGTTTTGGCTAGACTTTTGATTACACAGGTTTGGTTTTCACGGAATACACCAAGTGTAAACTCATGGTTAAACTTGGTTAATAAGATCAAGAGATATGAGAAGGTATTGTATAAGCAAAGAAATATAGAGGAAAAATGGACTAAGATATGGGGTGCATGGAAATATTAGTCTTCCTCCCTCAACTCCTCAGTTATAGAGACGCATCCCTAGGGAAGGGAGGGCATTATGGGTGGGGTTAATAGAAAAAAAAATATCTTAAAAAAAATATCTTAAAAAAAATAAAATAATAATAATGCAACCAGATCCGTTCATAACAGATGCAACAGATGGTTGTATTATCAGTAATGGAAACGTTTTTGCTGAACCCTGCCGGATCCAGTAAAAATGCTAGTGTGAAAGTAGCCCAATAATAAAATACTGCAGGCCAGTAAATTGTAATAACCCATACATGACTAATTAGAAACAACTATATACAACGTATAAGAACACTAAGAAAATACTAACATTACAAATCAAAAGTGGTGATTTGTTTCACCTCATATCAAAAGGCACACACCACTTTTAAAATGTGACTTTTAAAATATAAACTTGATTATCCTATTTCTCTTGATTTGCAACATTTTAACACTAATAGCACTAAAATGCGACTTTTCTAAACTGAAACGCGCCATTTCAGCCAACCCTGCCAGAACACACTTGAAACTTCTGAAACATATTTGTGACTTTTGAAGCATATTTGCAAAATTTCCACTGATAAATTGCGACTTTTGTCTCAGACTCAGGACGTTTTTGTTATTGTTTTGTTGAATGTCAATTTACTGACAGAATCCTGTCGTTTAGCTCATTTATATTAGATAAAAATAAATGCTGCATGTTTTATTACTTGCCTATCACTTCTTCCCACCACGAGTTTGTTTTTCTTTTCATAAATGGAACTTTTTACACAAAACACCACCACATAAGCTGGCTTAATTGTCCACAACAATTATAGCCATTTCTGACGATAAGAGGATGATAAATGAGGCGTAATATGCGCCAATTTTATAGCACTGCCCACTGACATTTATAACTCATTTCTGGCATGATGCATTCTTTATGGTGAAAATTCTGGAGAAAACTGTTAATATTTTTGGCGCAAATCAAAACATTCTTTTTGGTGCATTTTACGCCATACTCCTTAGTAAATGTCCTCCTATATGTTAGATTTGTGAGGTCCAAAAAGCATACGCTAAATATTAATTTTAGTTTAGCATACAAGTTCTATGCATTCTGTATCATAGAGGCTGCTATTTCTACATGTGTTTATAAAGATTCACACAGCAAAGTCTGGCATCTACTTTTTACGTATATTGTAAAAAGATCGTACTTTGTATTTTATACGTCATAAGTCTTAGAGCACCCGAACAGGTGAGTTGTGGCTATATGTACTGGCAGTTCCACATTGTATTGAAGAGTGGGCCCCTCCGACACTAGTGGCCAATGATGTATTCAGGGTCCAGAAAAGGAGACAAGCGCACAGTGTCATGCAGCCATGAGCTTTGTATCTCAACTGGTTAATTTTATTCAGCTACAGCTGCAGTCCAAAGGAATACTTGGCACGGTCAGCAATCTTGTGGACTGTAGCTGTCACTTGACTCAGACCTCATTCAATCCAAATGTAGACACTGATCTGATCAGGGTTTTTCACCAAAAAGTTGGCAAAGGACTTGCTTTGTACACGGAGCATTGTTATACACAAACCGCAAAAGGGCCCCCAACAAAACGCGCTGGCTCAAATATGGCGCAATACAAACAAAAGCACTGAAATAACTAGACCATGTTATTTATTATCAATTTTTAATAATGACAAATGGGTGAAAATGGATTACATGTTTACTCGCAAACATTTTAATCAGAATAATCATATAATATAAAGTGATAATCAGTGTGTCATGATAAAAAAAAGACCGTTACATCTTAGTTTAAAGCTTGATTTCGGTAGGAATCTAAAATTACATTAATTTAAAATTCTTAAAACAATTTAAATATTACCAAGGATAAAATAGAATAACTCAACCTCTCCAGATACTGTCTATTGTCCACAAACATAACACCCTACCTTATAGGTGTATGAAATCCAACAAAATAACCCAGAGGACAATGCCCTTGGAGAAAGGTAGTGGTCGAAATTTTAAGTCACACTTAAAGTGCCAAAATCTGAGACTAATTAACTCCACAAAAGTAGAGGATTCCCCTTAGTGTATATTCACATAGGGCAGATTAATTACAAAAATTTCCACGACTATAAAATCCTGTCCATACATTTGAATGGACAGGTGTAGTGGTGCTAGCATAGAAATAAATGGGGTCGCAGTGTGACTCACACGTGTGCTGTACCCTCATTTATTTCTATGCTAGTACAGCAATCCGACTGTGATCTTTGGGTGTGACCAAGATCTCCTTGTAGCCAAACCTTAAATTGGAAAATCTCACTACTAGAAGTCTGTGTGTAGCCCTAGCCAGATTTCCATCTCCTATCCAGATGATATGCCACAAGTCTCATAGTTGCGGGTCCCACCTTTGGAATTCACATCTATCTCAAGAACAGGACCGCATTATCTGGCTGCACATGTTCAGCTCTCACCATTCACTTCTACGTGAAGTCAAAAACAGCCAAGGGCAGGTGGTACATAGGTGGGACCTGCATCTATCAGACTTTTTTGGCACATATGCCATAAACGTTTTAGATGGGAATACCCCTTTAAGGCAAAAAAATTGTTGCAAGCACACGAATTACAAACATAGACACTTGTTATCCGTTAAATCAATTTATCTGATGTCAGGCCTGTGTTTCTAAGGTGCTGCTTCCTTCACTAGTTCTCACATATCAGCACAGCTTTATTTATGGACTACTTTCCCCTTCTACAGCCAATGACTAATCACCTCTCATTTGTAGCAACAGTGACTAAAGAGTGAGCGATTCCCCTTACCCTGCAGAGTTTGCAGTGGGTTCTTGCTTTCTATCCACACTTGTACAAAGCCTATGCGATTCCCCCACTACAAACTGTCTTATGTGTGCTTTCTTCCCTATCTACAGGCTGTGTGACATGCCCCACTTGGATCCTTTTTCCCTTGTCCACACTCTGATCAGCTGACTATATGTCTAAGGCCTCTTTCACACTACAGTATTTTGCGTTCAGTATACTGGACGTTTTTTGAGTTCAGTATACGGAACAGATACTGAACCATTCATTTCAATGGTTCAGCAAAAAATACTGAAGTGTCTCCGTGTGCATTCCGTTTCAGTATTTCAGTATTTCCGTGCCGTGGAAAGATAGAACATGTCCTATGTTTGTCCGCAAATCACGGTCCGTGGCTCCATTAAAGTCAATGGGTCCGCAAAAAAACGGAATGCATACGGAAGGCATCCGTATGTCATCCGTATGTCATCCGTTTTTTGCGGATCCGTCATTAACAAATGCTAGGCCCAGCCCACTGTGGCCATGTGTTTCTTGTTGCCAAACTTTGGCTGAGCACAAATACAGGTGGCTTCCGTTTTTGATCCGTGAAAAACGGACCGTATACGGGAACCATACGGAAACCATACTGAAAGGTTTTTGCGGACATACTGAACGGAAACGGAGACACAACGGAACCCAAAAACGGGACAACGGATCCGTGAAAAACGGAACGCAAAACACTGAAATGGACATACTGTAGTGTGAAAGAGGCCTAACACTAATGGAAGGGGAGAGAGTCATCAGAAGCAGTGCTCTGACAGGTATATGCCAGACCACCAACAGCTAACTGAAGGACCTAGGAAGCAAATTAACAATAATACAATTCTAGAGCAAAAGCAGTCATGGGAGTTGAAAGATATGTAAATGTTTCAAATGGAAAAATTATTTCTGATATTATCAGTATCTTCCAAAATATAATATCACCAGCACAATATCTATGTTGTGCATATTTTTTTTACAGGGCATGTGAATGAGTTTTAAAGGGGTTTTCCTGAAATAGGTAATCAATCTCTGATCATTGGGGTCTGACAACAGGCACACTTGCCAATTAGATGTTCGAAGATGCGGGGCCTGGATGTGTGCTGCGTCCTCCTCACAGCACACCAAGTACAGCAGTATAATGGCTTGGTATTGCAGGCCAGGCCTTTTCACTTGAATGGGATTGAGCTGCACATAGGCGATGACCAATGAATGTGACATCACTGGTCTAGGAAGAGCCTACAGCCTCTTCAAACAGCTAAGTGAATGGGGTGCCGAGATTTAGACCCATACTAATCAGATACTGGTGACCTATCCTAAGGAAAACCCCATTAAAATACCGTATTCTCATACACTGCTCAAAAAAATAAAGGGAACACTTAAACAACACAATGTAACTCCAAGTCAATCACACTTCTGTGAAATCAAACTGTCCACTTAGGAAGCAACACTGAGTGACAATCAATTTCACATGCTGTTGTGCAAATGGGATAGACAACAGGTGGAAATTATAGGCAATTAGCAAGACCCCCCCAATAAAGAAGTGGTTCTGCAGGTGGTGACACAGACCACTTCTCACTTCCTATGCTTCCCGGCTGATGTTTTGGTCACTTTTGAATGCTGGCGGTGCTTTCACTCTAGTGGTAGCATGAGACGGAGTCTACAACCCACACAAGTGGCTCAGGTAGTGCAGCTTATCCAGGATGGCACATCAATGTGAGCTGTGGCAAGAAGGTTTGCTGTGTCTGCCAGCGTAGTGTCCAGAACATGGAGGCGCTACCAGGAGACAGGCCAGTACATCAGGAGACGTGGAGGAGGCCGTAGGAGGGCAACAACCCAGCAGCAGGACCGCTACCTCTGCCTTTGTCCAAGGAGGAACAGGAGGAGCACTGCCAGAGGCCTGAAAAATGACCTCCTGCAGGCCACAAATTTGGATGTGTCTGCTCAAACGGTCAGAAACAGACTCAATGAGGGTGATATGAGGGCCCGACGTCCACAGGTGGGGGTTGTGCTTACAACCCAACACCTTGCAGGACATTTGGCATTTGCCAGAGAACACAAAGATTGGCCAATTCGCCACTGGCGCCCTGTGCTCTTCACAGATGAAAGCAGGTTCACACTGAGCACATGTGACAGACGTGACAGAGTCTGGAGACGCCGTGGAGAACGTTCTGCTGCCTGCAACATCCTCCAGCATGACCGGTTTGGCATTGAGTCAGTAATGGTGTGGGGTGGCATTTCTTTGGAGGGCCGCACAGCCCTCCATGTGCTCGCCAGAGGTAGCCTGACTGCCATTAGGTACCGAGATGAGATCCTCAGACCCCTTGTGAGACCATATGCTGGTGCGGTTGGCCCTGGGTTCCGCCTAATGCAAGACAATGCTAGACCTCATGTGGCTGAAGTGTGTCAGCAGTTCCTGCAAGACGAAGGCATTGATGCTATGGACTGGCCCGCCCGTTCCCCAGACCTGAATCCAATTGAGCACATCTGGGACATCATGTCTCGCTCTATCCACCAACGTCACGTTGCACCACAGACTGTCCAGGAGTTGGCAGATGCTTTAGTCCAGGTCTGGGAGGAGATCCCTCAGGTGACCGTCCGCCACCTCATCAGGAGCATGCACAGGCGTTGTAGGGAGGTCATACAGGCACGTGGAGGCCACACACACTACTGAGCCTCATTTTGACTTGTTTTAAGGACATTACATCAAAGTTGGATCAGCCTGTAGTGTGTTTTTCCACTTTAATTTTGAGTGCGACTCTAAATCCAGACCTCCATGGGTTGAAAAATTTGATTTCCATTTTTCAATTTTTGTGTGATTTTGTTGTCAGCACATTCAACTATGTAAAGAACAAAGTATTTCAGAAGAATATTTAATTAATTCAGATCTAGGATGTGTTATTTTTGTGTTCCCTTTATTTTTTTGAGCAGTGTATATTGCAGGTTGTAAATGTTGTGGATTGCAAAATGTGTAAACATGGCCTTACACGCTGTTTGAAGACCTGCTATCTCAGAGCTGAGTGGATATTCCCAAAGACACAAGGTATCCCAGTATCCCTCCCCTGTCCTCATTCTCACACTGACATGGCAATACATGTTTTTTTTTTTCTGCGAAAAATCTGAAATGCTCAGAGGTCTCCGCAGGGATATATAACACGCTGTGGATGAATACCATGGACAGCAGATGCCCCTACAATGCCCAGGAGCATGTTAGTAAGAAGCAGTACAGTGCACACAATAGTGGTATTGAACAACACAGTCAGTAAACATGCTGCAGAGGACACACAGGAGCTGTACACACTAAACAGTCAAGGCTGTTTGCAAAGTAAATTCATTTTTTTATGTATTAGAACTAGGGGTGGGCGATATGGCCTAAAATTTATATTGCGATATAATTTTAAGCATGTGCGATATGCGATATATTGCGATATATTGTTTTCTATATGGGGGGGTGTTTAAACTTTTTTTTTTTTTTTTTACTTTTTATTTAGTAACTATTAGCCTCCTTAAGGGCTAGAACCCTTGTCATATTGACCCTAATAGAGCTCTATTAGGCTGAATAGGACTTTACACTCTCCCTGCTGCCCTGTGCTTTGTGCACACAACAGCAGGGAGCTGACCATGGCAGCCAGCCTCTCATGTGCCCCCCCAGGCTCTCATGTGCCGCCCCCAGCCTCTGATCTGCCCCCCCCCAGCCTCTGATCTGCTTCCTATGGTAACTCAAACCCACCCCTCCTCCCTCCCCAGTATTAATCATTGGTGGCAGTGGCCACAGGATCCCCCTCCCCCCCATCATTGGTGGCAGTGGGCAGTTCCGATCGGAGTCCCAGCAGTGTAATGCTGGGGCTCCGATCGGTTACCATGGCAGCCAGGACGCTACTGAAGTCCTGGCTGCGATGGTATGTTAGTGAGCAGCATTATACTCACGTGCGCCGTGGCCGCCGGTCGCTCCTTCTTCTCATAGGTCGGTGCGGCGCATTGCTAATTCTATAAGCATTAGCAATGAGCCGCACAGACAGAAGAAGGAGCGCCCGGCGGCCACGGCGCACGTGAGTATAATGCTGCTCACTAACATACCATCGCAGCCAGGACTTCAGTAGCGTGACTCCTGGCTGCCATGGTAACCGATCGGAGCCCCAGCATTACACTGCTGGGACTCCGATCGGAACTGCCCACTGCCACCAATGATGGGGGGGAGGAGGGGGACCCTGTGGGATATGGCCGGCACATTCATTGGTGGCGCGGTGGCCACAGTCCCTCCTCCCCTCCTCCTCCTACTCTGTCCTCATTAGTGTTCAGCGTCAGCCGCGCACAGTGGGGAGGGAGGGACGGACTCCCTCCTTCTCCCTCCACTGTGCCGGCCGGCTCAGGAGAAAGTGGTGCGCGCAGAGAGCGCGATCATATCGCGGTCCGGCGATATAGGCGATATGGCGAAAATCCATATCGTGGCCCAAATTTATATCGCCTATACCGCCCACCCCTAATTAGAACTGGTTTCAGATGTGCACATAGCGGTTCATAGTTGTATTTGTAGCAGCATTTTTGTCCAGACATTACAAACTGTTTATTCATTCTTAAATCTCTCAAGCTATTCATTGACAGTTTAACCCCTTTAGGACACAGCCTTATTTCACCTTAAGGACCAGGCAATTTTTTGCAAATCTGACCAGTGTCACTTTAAGTGGTGATAACTTTAAAACACTTTGACTTATCCAGGCCGTTCTGAGATTGTTTTTTCGTCACATATTGTACTTCATGACACTGGTAAAATGAAGTAAAAAAGTTTCATTTTTATTTATAAAAAAATACTAAATTTACCAAAAATTTGTAAAAAATTGCAAATTTCCAGGTTTCAATTTCTCTACTTCTATAATCCATAGTAATATCTCCAAAAATAGTTATTACTTATCATTCCCAAAATGATCCAAACATGAAGTAGACACATGGGGAATGTAATTTTATATTTTGGGGATGTTACAAGGCTTAGAAGTTTAGAAGCAAATCTTCCAAAACCCAATTTTTAGGGACCAGTTCAGGTCTGAAGTCACTTTGTGAGGCTTACATAATAGAAACCACCCAAAAGTGACCCCATCTAAGGAACTACACCCCTCAAGGTATTCAAAACTGATTTTACGAACTTTTTTAACCCTTTAGGTGTTGCACAAGAGTTATTGGCAAATGGGGATGAAATTTGAGAATTTAGATTTTTTGGCAAATGTTCCATTTTAATCCATTTTTTCCAGTAACAAAGCAAGGGTTAACAGCCAAACAAAATGCTATATTTATTGTCCCGATTCTGTAGTTTGCAGAAACACCCCACCACAGAAACACCATGTCCCATTTGAAGCCCCCCCTGATGCACCCCTAGAGTACAAACTCCATAAAAGTGACCCCATTTTGGAAACTACAGGATAAGGTGGCAGTTTTGTTGGGACTATTTTTAGGGTACATATGATTTTTGGTTTATCTATATTACATTTTTGTGAGGCAAGGTTACCAAAAATAGAAATTCAAAAATTTCATCTCCTTTTGCCAATAACTCTTGTGGAACACCTAAAGGGTTAATGACGTTTGTAAAATCAGTTTTGAATACCTTGAGGGGTGAAGTTTCTTAAATGGGGTTGCTTTTATGGAGTTTTTACTCTAGGGGTGCATCAGGGGGGCTTCAAATGGGACATGGTGCCAAGAAAAAAGGCCATCAAAATCTGCCTTCCAGAAACCATACGGCATTCCTTTCCTTCTGCGCCCTGCCATTTCGTCATACAGCAGTTTACGACCACATATGGGGTGTTTCTGTAAACTGCAGTATGAGGGTAATAAATATAAAGTTTTGTTTGGCTGTTAACCCTTGCTTTGTTATTGGAAAAAAATAGATTAACATGGAAAATTTGCCCAAAAATTGCTTTTTTGGCACTGTTTTTATTTTTTACCGTGTTCATCTGAGGGGTTGGGGGGGGGTATTTTTATAGAGCAGATTCTTACGGACGCGGCGATACCTAATATGTCTACTTTTTTTATTTATTTTAGTTTTACTAAATAATATTCAAAATTTTTTTAGTTTTAGTGTCTCAAGTCTGAGAACCAGTTTTTTATCTGATTGTCAGTGGCTAAATTGGGATATAAAGCAACCAATAATGCAGAGGCCCGGATGATCGGGGCACGTGTCACACTGAGTAGTGGTGTCCTTCCGTATCCCCCCCTCCTGTGACACACTCTGCACCTTTTTTGGGTCCGTCCCTTCTTTCTAGTATGGGGGACCACACCTGGAAAGTGTTGGCCAGGGACGATCCGGGCGCCTACAGTTCCCGAGGTACTCCGGCCTGCTCTTTCCCGGTCCGAAAAGATCAGGTCCTTAAGGACTGCCTCATAGAACTGAAGGAATGTCACTGTGTTGCCAGCGCTCCGGGACAGCACAAAAGAGTTGTACAAGGCAACCTGCACCAAGTAGACCGCAACTTTTTTGTACCATGCCCGGGTTTTGCGCATGGAATTATATGGCTTGAGGACTTGATCTGAGAGATCAACTCCTCCCATATACCGATTGTAGTCGACGATACAATCGGGCTTGAGGACCGTTGCCGCGGTACCTCGCACAGGGACAGGGGTGATGCCGTTACCATGAATTGTGGACAGCACAAGGACATCCCTCTTGTCCTTATATCTGACCAGCAACATGTTTCCAGTGGTAAGGGCACGGGTCTCACCCCTGGGGATAGGTACCTGGAGGGTACCCTCCGAAGTTGATCAGCGGTGGGGTGTGCGATGCGCTAACAGTGGCCGGACGCTAAGAGTGCCGGCCACAGTCAGCGTACGCACACAAAAGACAAACAAAAAAAAAAACGTTGAGGGGGTAGGGGGGCAAGCTGCAGCACCCCTGGGGGTTCTAGGGTCACACAGCTGTGCTGTGGACCCCAGACACCCGATTTAGGGTGATGCAACAAAAAATGTTTTTTTTTTGTTTTTTTTTCACTCTAACTTTCCCCGAATATCCCTGCCTAACCCAACCTTTCCCTAAATACCTGGGGGTGCTGGGGCACAGATGGGGGTGCTGGCTGGAGATCGGTGCAGCTCTGTATCCACGTGATCCACGTCTAATTTGAACCTCCCACCCGCCCACCTACCAATCAGAGCCGATCCTGAAAGGTGATGTCACCATCACCTCTCAGGATCGCAGGATGGTGATTGGTGGTGTATTATCACACCACCGATCACCATCCTGTTCCGGGTTATCGGGTCCCCAGAGACCCGAATAACCCGGAAATGCAGCAAACCGCAGGTCTGAATTGACCTGCGGTTTGCTGCCATCGCCGACATGGGGGGGTCACAGGACCCCCCGGCGCATTTAGCCAGGGTGCCTGCTCAATGATTTGAGCAGGCACCGGGTTCCGATCACCGCCCGCCGGGCGGCGGTGATCGGAACTATACATGACGTACCGGTACGTCATGTGTCCTTAAGCACCAGGACAACATGCCATACCGGTACATCATGTGTCCTGAAGAGGTTAGGAGGTTGTCCTATCTGGACGATAGGATATGCTAAAAATGTCTGACAGGTGTGGATCCCACATCTGGGAACTATCCTATCTCAAGAATAGGGCACCTGTGAAAGAAAAGCATGCCGTGCGTGTGCGGTGTCCCTTTCATAAATTTCTATGGGACTTCCAAAAATAGCCAATTGCTTACTCTGCAATTTTCTGATGTCCTATTGCAAGGACTGCAGAAAGTCACACGTGCAAATCCTGCTCTTCAGTCACATCAGGGGACCCCATTCTTGAGATAGGAACTGGTCACAGAGGAGGGACCCACACCAATGTCCAATGGGAACATATAGATGTCCAGATGGGTGTACCCTTTTAACTTGGCACTAATGGAGCTTTACCATTGCTACATCCTTAAGGCTAGGGCTACATGGCGCCACTGGTAACGGTCAGGATCACAGAGTAGAGGTGATCCCAATTATTTGGATCGCAGAGGGAGTACAAAAAAATCCAACACTGTTGGATTGTTTGCGACTCGTGCTGCGAGCCCACTGATTTATATGGGATCAACGCTATTCTGTAATCCTGGACGTGAGCAGTGTCGCCATGTAGCCCTAGCCTAAATGGTATCAGTATTGTTTTGTCCTCTCACATCCCTCCCCCAACACACAAAGTGGTCACAACAGGTTATGTTCACACTTGTGCTGCAGGCTCAGTTCATAGCCACTGTTGCAAGTTCTGCCAGATTTGACAAGAAGAACAGCACTGCATGACAAACCTTATTATAAATCAAGGGTTTGTCATACGATGACCCACCATTGTGTCATCACGTCCATTATAATCAGAAGCCATAATGGTGATGTAACCAGAGCATAACTTACCTGAAATTTGTTCCTCCTGCTAGCAGAAAACTACATGCGAGTAGTGGATTACAGTGTTGGCTCTAAGCACACAGTGCTGCCGTCATCTGATGATGAGCATTTACAGACACTATTAAAGTAAATGATTTTCGACATGTACTGTTGTTCCCCCTGCTGCCAGTATGGTCCATGTGAATTGTATTTTTCCATCTGACACATGATTAAATGTTACGAACGAAAAAAAATTTAAGCAGATCTTATGACTGTTCTGAACAATCGGATAAATTTATTCTGAATTTCATACTGTAAACAATTAAGGTTTGTGACTGGATCAATAATGATTATTGCTATTTCTATGTCCAACGTAAATTAAACAGCATCATTACTTACATGAATCTTCAGGTCACTTCCATCGTATGAACATGCAACGACTGAAGCATACAATATAATTAGAGATGAGCGAATTTCGTTTGGTGGTAAAATATGAATTGCGTTATGGATTCCGTTACCACGGACCATAACGCAATTCTATGACGGAATGCCTTTATTCATTCCGTCATAATAGAAGTCTAAGGGCTGCAAAATGGATCTGTCCCGTTTCCGTTATGCAGGGGAGGACTCCCTTGCATAACGGAAACGGGATGGATCCATTTTGCAGCCCATAGACTTCTATTATGATGGAATCAATAAGGGAATGCCTCTAAAGGCATTCCGTTAAGCATTCCGTCATAAAATTGCGTTATGGTCCATGGTAACATCTCTAAATATAATCAGTTGTGATAGTCTTCCCTCAAGAGAACAGCAGACTGGATGCTGGCGAAGTTAAGTGAACGAGACACATTTATTTTATCCACACATGTAAATACACACACATACATGTAAACCACAAGTGTCTGCAAAACATAGAAAAATGGCATGGCATGGAGGTGAATTCCACATCTTATTTACAATCGTACTGTGCTTGTGAGCGAGCTCTTGATACTAACTACTAGTTTGGCTACTTTAAATAAGAGTCTGGGTCCTAGTTAGTAAGGGCACTGGCCTGTCTGAACGATAAGACAAGCGATCCTGTCATTTTCCAGTTGGTTGAAGGAAACAAGATTAAAGAGCCATGCATGTCTCAAGAAAAGCGAGTGTACGTCTTCTGTTCCATCTCACGCTTTATTTCAGGCAGGGTCTGGATGGTAGACAATGATTTGGCAGTCCTCAGAGAAAATGTCACCACAGGTGTAAGGTAAGAATGACCGTGAGAATCACCCCTACCAGTAAGAGGAATGGAACCCAAGTCTTCAGAAAGCCTCCAACACTAGAAGTACACATACACTGGTCACTTACATAGGACAATATGAATGCATATGTACCTAGAATCGAGAAGTACACCCACCTGACATATCTGCCGTAGATTAGGCTGTAAAGACAGAGTTTCACCATATTCCAGGATGTGTTATTGTATTTCATTAGGTTCATCGCCATAGCCACATGTGAATGGCAGTTATCACAGCATAGGTTGTGCTAAAAAAAAAAAAACATGATTCATATAGAGAGAACGCTGCTAGAATTCTGTAATATGTAGCATTTACAGCATAAGTCCTCATCGACACGACCGTGTCCTTTTTTTTAGTCTGCAAACCGAGGATCCGGTCCGTGTGCCGTCCACATTTTTTTGGTAGACCCATTGACTTCAATGGGTCCATGGTCTGCATTTTGCAGACATATTCTGTCTTTTTGCGGAATGGACATACAGATGCGGGAACCACACAGATGATCCATGTGCTTTCTGCATCCATGTCTGCTCCGCAAAAACGTTGAACATATCCTATACTTCTCCACAAACTGCAAACCACAGACCAATTGAAGTCTGCAAAAAAATGCGTATGCAACATGGACAGTATCTGTATTTTGTGGATCTGCAATTTGCAGACCGCAAAATACATGAGGTTGTATGCCTAAAGCCCTACAGAACGCTATGGTGAAAGGAACGGGGGATACATGACTCACCATACGATGTTTATATTCCTCAGAAGCTTCATGGACGGCTGTGTCCCATGGATTAGGCCCACCGGCATATACAAGATTCGGATCCAACTGCCAATATCTGAAGAGAGAGGGTCCAGGAGATGTAATAACCACAAATAGAAAATAATCATATAAAGAAAGTGACTTTTTAAAATTACCTTTATTATACTAAAAAGGGTATAGGTATATATGTACCACACACAAAGTGCAAAGAGACATGCAAATACTTGAAATTCTTACAGTGGAATCAAAACTCCCAGGAAAACATCCATAGTGACAGGATAGGACAGAAGATTCGAGGAAACACAATGCCTAATGATAAGGCAGGGGGAGATAAATCTTACCCTAAATTGCCCTACAGACTTCTTGGCCCAGGGCGGCCCCCTGATAGTGGAGGTTCCCTGTCCCCGAACCTAGTCCTATCCAGTCCCTGTTAAGACCCTAAAAAGGGGAAGATGATTCAATAACGGGTGTCAATGGTTACCCCAACGAATGGGTACCACTAAAACACCCCAAATAAAAGGAGAACCCAACACGTTTCACCTAGAACTTTTTAGGCTCATCAGGGGGTGATCTCAAAACAGGTCATAAAGATATAAATATGATACTTAGCTCAAAGCTGGATATAAATGGTAGTGCTCACCACCAAAGATATGGTTGTCCTGCTGCAAGTAAATTAATTCCCAGATCCAGACACTTTTTTTTATTGGTGTTCCTAAAGAATTTGTGCCACTTCACACGTAAAAGTGTCATGTTTTGTCGTGGGGACAAAGGACAATCCCTTCTGTAAAAGGCTCATTTCAGCTGCAGTCAGATTTTAACCCGAAAGGTTCACAGAAATTGTTCTTCTGGGGGTAACTTTTATTCAGAATCCAAAAATAAAAAAACAGACTGGCACAGAGAGGTTATCCATTGAACCTTCTGAAGGAGTCTTTTCAGTTTGCCGAGTCTAGGAAGAGGGAGGACCTTCTGGTACCAAGATCTAGGGATGAGACAGATGAGGGTCTGATACGCCTGATTTCTACCTTTGACTCTGGTAACAGAGAGGTAGTATCTATACTGAGAACGTATTGGCCAATACTCACGATGGACCCTGATTTAGCACAGGTGATTAATGAATATCCCCAAGTTACCTACCGTAAAGGCAGGAGCTTACGGGATCGACTAGTTCATAGTCACTACGAGGGTTCTAAATGAGAGGGTACTTGGCGAGACCGTAAGCCCCTGGGTGTCTTTAAATGCGAATCCTGCAAAGCCTGTAATTTTATTAACACCTCAAAGACAGTAATTTGTTCCGTCACACAACGTTCCTTTTCCATCTGGGAATTTGTGAATTGTAAAACAAAAGGCGTAGTATACATTTGTCAATGTACATGCCCTATGGATTATATAGGCAAAACAAAAAGAGAATTTCGAAGAAGGATCTGTGAACATATCAACGATATAAAAAAAATCTAAAGACACGCCTGTGGCTCACCACTTCAATGATTATCATATGGGTGATGTGAGTTCGGCACGTTTCTCTGTCTTAGAGGTGGTCCCCCTTCCTGAGAGAAGGGGCGACTGAGACAAGAAGATCCTCCAAAAAGAAACGGCATGGATTTATCGATTCCAGTTTCAGTCCCCCCTTGGTCTCAATGAAAGACTAACTTTCACGTGTTTTATTTGAATCCCCGGTCCATTTAATGTATATTCTGCTTCAGTATTCGTGTGAGGCCTTTTTACTGGCAATATAGATGCGTAAAGCATTTTGTAATTGGCGAACAAATATTAGTTTGCCATATCTTAACACTTTGGTGTCATTTCCCCTTCATTGTTGATATCGAGGGGGTGACCCAAATGTATGACATCATTCGGTGATTATCTACTAAAATTATGGGAGACATCTGTTTCCTGGCCAATTTCAGTCGCTAATATTAAAATATGGACTTCTATTTCACCTATGATTAATACCTTGCTAAAAAAATATGGATAAATAATGAATATACCATTGTTATGTTATCCATAGCTGTTTTGAACGCGATTTGCGTTCCAGTGTGCGTTTCACCGTAAAACCGGAAGTGATGTATAAGAACTTCCGGTCTCTGGGCCTGACGCACAGTAACAACATGCGGTTCACGGTGCGCTCCATTTGACCAGAAGTTACCTAGGAAGTAAGGTGGTGCGCTTCAAAGTGCGGTCCAACTACCGGAAGTAGCTTATTGGCGTCCGGACGTAGGTTCTGGGCAAGCGCACCAGTCTGAATAAATAGCGTGACTATGGACAGGCATACTATGGCTCAAGCAACTTGGTTTTGGGACTGTATCATCTGTCCATATGTGAGTAGGTTCTTCTTTCAGATTAGATGTATCCGAGCTTTCTGTGAGTGTATTTTTTCTAGACTATGCCGGATTTGTACTTATTGAATATATATATCCTCTATAGGTACTTGCAGCAGGACAGCCATATCTTTGGTGGTGAGCAATACCATTTAGATCCAGCTTTGAGCTAAGTATCATATTTATATCTTTTCTAACCTGTTTTGAGATCACCCCCTGATGAGCCTAAAAAGTTCTAGGTGAAACGCGTTGGGGTCTCCTTCCTTTATTTGGGGTGTTTTAGTGGTACCCATTCGTTGGGGTAACCATTGACACCTGTTATTGAATCATCTTCCCCTTTTTAGGGTCTTAACAGGGACTGGATAGGACTAGGTTCGGGGACAGGGAACCTCCACTATCAGGGGGCCGCCCTGGGCCAAGAAGTCTGTAGGGCAATTTAGGGTAAGATTTATCTACCCCTGCCTTATCATTAGACATTGTGTTTCCTCGAAACTTCTGTCCTATCTTGTCACTATGGATGTTTTCCTGGGGGTTTTGATTCCCCTGTAAGAAATTCAAGTATTTGCATGTCTCTTTGCACTTTGTGTGTGGTACATATATACCTATACCCTTTTTAGTATAATAAAGGTAATTTTAAAAAGTCACTTTCTTTATATGATTATTTTCTATTTGATTTATACGTGACAGAGTAACCATTTAATAAATCTATTTGGTCTATGGTGTTTTCTAATAACCACAAATACCTGTATGTCACTTCTCTTAGATATAAAGCGGTAGGAAAGCTACTTACTTTACTGGCTTCCCAAAAGCCATGCAATCCTCCTGCAGACAAAAGAGAGTTACACATTATACACAGAATTTATGTATCATAATGTTCATACTAAGTAACAAAGCAGGAGTGCCATGTATACAGAAGAGGAACGCAGACTGTTTTGTGTGTCTCAATCAGTGGGGTCAACGTTTAGACACCTATAGCAGAACTCCACCTAAAGTCAATAAACTGCCTCCCTGTAGGTGCAATGACGTTGTTTGCTAGACAGCAAGATACGAAGATTACTGCAAAACCAAAAGTAAATATGTAATAATATTATATACTGCTCCTTGCTATATATCTGTAATTGTCTGACTGGCTGCTTCCATTTTCATGATATTTTACACAATTGGGCAGTTCTGACAAGCTCTGCTCGACAAACAGGTCCAAGGTAACGTAAAGGGATTTTAGGCCATGTGGGAGGTGAGCATTCATTCAGGACAAATCTGTTTGCCAGAGACATGTAACAACGTACTGGAAACGCTAGACTATTGGAATTACACAATAGACGCACAACACTTGGACTTGGTAGGAGGTAGGTTTCTGCAGGCTGGATTCTAGGATGCTCCTATGGAACTCAAGACACAACTTCAAGGTGATGATGCAAACATTCCCAAGTGATGGTGCTGACCTGATGATAAAAACATTCCCATAGGTCTAGCAGAAATGTCAGAATCATCATGTCGACACCATGTAAATTTTCGATTTTTCCTTCCCACCTTCTAAGACCTATAACTGTTTCACTTTTAAATTTGTGTAGCCAAATGACACCTTGTTTTTTGTGGGACAAGTTGTCATTTTTAGTGGCACTAGTTAATTTACCATATCTTGTATTAAGAAATGAGAAAACAAGTGTTTGTGGGGTGAAACTGAAAAACCGCAATTCTGACAATTTTATTTATTTATTTTGTCTTTACAGCATTCTATGTGCACAAAAAAAAGACACGGTGACCTTATTGTGTGGGTCAGTACGATTACATCAATAGCAAACTTATATAGTTTTTTTTTATTATGTTTTACTACTTTAAAAAAATAAAAACCTTTAAAAATAACTTTTTCTTTGAATAGCCATATTCTGACTGCCATAACTTGTTTACTTTTCCGCCTACATTGCTGTGTGAGGGCTTGTTTTTTGTTTGTTTTTTGCAGGGCGAGCTGTAGTTTTTGGTACCACTTTCAGCGTTCTACCGAGCGGGATAAATACTTTTAGATTTTAACAGTTTTGACCACAGATGATGGTGTCTATGTGGATTCTGCCATCTGCCTAGTAAGCCCTGCTCCAGGCAGGGCTTAATAGGCAGTTTACAATGACAGAAGTGGCATACTTCATAAGGCCCCAGGATGCAACAACAACAACCGATTGGCACCCTATGATATAGCCATGGGGATGCCGAATGGAGGCGAGAGGGAGACCTCTCCCTCTGACTAAACACTCAGATGCCACAGTCGCTAAAGGCCATGGCATCTAATGGATTAAATGGCAAGGATCCCAGTTATTATCAATTCCAGGCGCAGTGGGCTGGTGTCAGTTGTATAACATAGTTAGTACGGGCCACGTATGGGGCAGGCTCAGCTCAACCTATACCATACACTCCTCAAGCACGTTGGACATCCAGTTAAATCAAGGTGTGCAAAGGGGTTAAAGTGACCTTTCAGTCCAAACCTAAAATTTGACTATATATGACATATGTATAGTAAACATACCAGGTGTCCTGTGTTCTTACCATGGTGCCGCTGTTTCAAGATGGCCACCACCATCTCAGACTTCCTGTCTGTTTGAAAGTCTAAGCAATGCATCACTTCACTGCCAATGATATATGCTCTTTGTCCATTTGCGGGCAGTGGTGGGGATTGTATGTATTAAACTTTTATGCAGCACTCTGTATGGAGAAGTCTGAGATAGTGACGGCCATCTTGAAAGGAATCCTCCGACAGGGGACCAGAACAACGGCAGCAGGGGAAAAAAGGAGGCCACCAGATATGTTTACTATACATGTGTGATGAAGTCAAACTTTAGGTTTTGCAGTGGAGTCCTGCTTTAATTATTTTAAACTATGGCATTGAGAACTGATACCAATAACATCATTACAAAAGAAAGCCGACTTTCCTACCTGCTAGACTATCATGTTTTTTGTTGAGATAATCCAACATGGGACCTGTATTCTTCATTATTGGGATTTCTGGACTGCTTAGTGGAGGATTAATGGAATTACACTACAGTCTAAGAATCTGTTGGAGCTTGCTCAACTATATTGTACTTACTGAAACAAAATAGGGACCTGCAAAGTCTCGAATCACACCAGATGATGTACAAATTCCCATATGACCAATGATTGGGAAAAGCCACCTGGAAAAAAATGCAGACGTATCTTGTAAAGACAAACTTTACATGCACACGGCAGTGTAGTTTATGCACATGTCACTGGATTCCCACACCATATGGGTTACTTGTTGACTTTGCTACGGATTTTAATGCAGATTTGACCCGGATCTCACCCTTTGCATTTCAAAATCGGCACTGTGTAGATGACATTGTGAAAACCTGATCTCCTTAGGCTTGTTTCACATTTGTGACGGCCGGGAACAGCTTCCGGAATGCTGTCCAGCTCCAGCGGTGATCTGCATGTAGCCTCACTGTTTACATGGGTCAGTTATTACATAGCATGGAAGTAGATCGACCCATATAAATACTGATCTGATGACATATCCTTAGCACAGACCATCAATATCCTAAACCACAAAAAACCCTTTAAAGAGGCTGCCTGGGTGTGTGATGTCACATGGTCTAGGAAGGGGTCGCAATGCTCACTAGAGACTCAATGGGGAACAGTTATCAAAACTGGTGTAAAGGAAAATGAAAGGTGGAATCTGATTGGTTGCTATGGACAACTAAGCCAGTTCTACTTTACACCAGTTTTGATAAATCTCCCTGAATGTAATTTGACAGACAAAGCAGTTGTGTGTGAAGGTGGATGTTTCAAGTCAATAGGAAGCCAGGCCTGGCTGTAGAATAATGAATTACACATGTATCGCTGCATTCCCACAGTCATGTATGTGACGGTAGGGTTGGGCGATATCAAAAATATTCAGACGATAACGATATTAAGACATTTATATATCTGACTGTATGGGGGGCAGCCACAAGGAGACGTTATACCGTGTATGGGGGCAGCCGCAAGGAGACGTTATACCGTGTATGGGGGCAGCCGCAAGGAGACGTTATACCGTGTATGGGGGCAGCCGCAAGGAGACGTTATACCGTGTATGGGGGCAGCCGCAAGGAGACGTTATACCGTGTATGGGGGCAGCCGCAAGGAGACGTTATACCGTGTATGGGGGCAGCCGCAAGGAGACGTTATACCGTGTATGGGGGCAGCCGCAAGGAGACGTTATACCGTGTATGGGGGCAGCCGCAAGGAGACGTTATACCGTGTATGGGGGCAGCCGCAAGGAGACGTTATACCGTGTATGGGGGCAGCCGCAAGGAGACGTTATACCGTGTATGGGGGCAGCCGCAAGGAGACGTTATACCGTGTATGGGGGCAGCCGCAAGGAGACGTTATACCGTGTATGGGGGCAGCCGCAAGGAGACGTTATACCGTGTATGGGGGCAGCCGCAAGGAGACGTTATACCGTGTATGGGGGCAGCCGCAAGGAGACGTTATACCGTGTATGGGGGCAGCCGCAAGGAGACGTTATACCGTGTATGGGGGCAGCCGCAAGGAGACGTTATACCGTGTATGGGGGCAGCCGCAAGGAGACGTTATACCGTGTATGGGGGCAGCCGCAAGGAGACGTTATACCGTGTATGGGGGCAGCCGCAAGGAGACGTTATACCGTGTATGGGGGCAGCCGCAAGGAGACGTTATACCGTGTATGGGGGCAGCCGCAAGGAGACGTTATACCGTGTATGGGGGCAGCCGCAAGGAGACGTTATACCGTGTATGGGGGCAGCCGCAAGGAGACGTTATACCGTGTATGGGGGCAGCCGCAAGGAGACGTTATACCGTGTATGGGGGCAGCCGCAAGGAGACGTTATACCGTGTATGGGGGCAGCCGCAAGGAGACGTTATACCGTGTATGGGGGCAGCCGCAAGGAGACGTTATACCGTGTATGGGGGCAGCCGCAAGGAGACGTTATACCGTGTATGGGGGCAGCCGCAAGGAGACGTTATACCGTGTATGGGGGCAGCCGCAAGGAGACGTTATACCGTGTATGGGGGCAGCCGCAAGGAGACGTTATACCGTGTATGGGGGCAGCCGCAAGGAGACGTTATACCGTGTATGGGGGCAGCCGCAAGGAGACGTTATACCGTGTATGGGGGCAGCCGCAAGGAGACGTTATACCGTGTATGGGGGCAGCCGCAAGGAGACGTTATACCGTGTATGGGGGCAGCCGCAAGGAGACGTTATACCGTGTATGGGGGCAGCCGCAAGGAGACGTTATACCGTGTATGGGGGCAGCCGCAAGGAGACGTTATACCGTGTATGGGGGCAGCCGCAAGGAGACGTTATACCGTGTATGGGGGCAGCCGCAAGGAGACGTTATACCGTGTATGGGGGCAGCCGCAAGGAGACGTTATACCGTGTATGGGGGCAGCCGCAAGGAGACGTTATACCGTGTATGGGGGCAGCCGCAAGGAGACGTTATACCGTGTATGGGGGCAGCCGCAAGGAGACGTTATACCGTGTATGGGGGCAGCCGCAAGGAGACGTTATACCGTGTATGGGGGCAGCCGCAAGGAGACGTTATACCGTGTATGGGGGCAGCCGCAAGGAGACGTTATACCGTGTATGGGGGCAGCCGCAAGGAGACGTTATACCGTGTATGGGGGCAGCCGCAAGGAGACGTTATACCGTGTATGGGGGCAGCCGCAAGGAGACGTTATACCGTGTATGGGGGCAGCCGCAAGGAGACGTTATACCGTGTATGGGGGCAGCCGCAAGGAGACGTTATACCGTGTATGGGGGCAGCCGCAAGGAGACGTTATACCGTGTATGGGGGCAGCCGCAAGGAGACGTTATACCGTGTATGGGGGCAGCCGCAAGGAGACGTTATACCGTGTATGGGGGCAGCCGCAAGGAGACGTTATACCGTGTACGGGGGCAGCCGCAAGGAGACGTTATACCGTGTACGGGGGCAGCCGCAAGGAGACGTTATACCGTGTACGGGGGCAGCCGCAAGGAGACGTTATACTGTATATGGGGGCAGCCGCAAGGAGACGTTATACTGTATATGGGGGCAGCCGCAAGGAGACGTTATACTGTATATGGGGGCAGCCGCAAGGAGACGTTATACTGTGTATGGGGGCCACAAGGAGACGTTATACTGTGTATGGGGGCCACAAGGAGACGTTATACTGTATGGGGCTTATACTGGTGGGACTCATGACCTGTATATTCCCCTTGGGTCTAGTACATCCCCATCTATGTGCACTGTACAAAGTACACTGTATACAGGGGTGGCCGGGTGCTGTACACTGTATATGGGGAGAGGTCGGGCGTTCATGTGTATATGGGGGGCAGTAAATGGTAAAGTGGTATATTTTTGTTTTGGGTGCTATTTCTCAACGCTAGAGCTGGCACTGCCATATGCTGCAAAAACTGATGAGCCTGCCAATAGATCAGGGATGACCAACCTGAGGCTCTCCAGCTGTTGCAAAACTACAACTCCCAGCATGCCCAGGCTACCTACAGCTATCAGCCTACAGCAGGGCATGGTGGGAGTTATAGTTTTACAACAGCTGGAGAGCCTCAGGTTGGCCATGCCTGCAATAGATTTTAGGATAGGATAGGAGATGGTTATTAGGGCTCATGCTCATGTTTTTTTTTTGGGGAGGATCCGTTTTTTCCCACAGATCCCTTGTAATAAATGCCTATCCTTGTTCGCAAATGTGAAAAAAGTAGGACATGCACCATTTTTTTGGCTGAAGGGAAACACGGACAACGGACGCGGAACACAAACAGATGAACTATCAGCATTTTTTTGCTGACCCATTGAAATGAATGGGTCCCCATCCTATCCGCAAAAAAACGGAACGGAGGCCGAGAAAAACAACTGTCGTGTGCATGAGGCCTTACCTAGGAGACATGTTTATTCATTACCCTAGTCCGCATGTGTTTTCCCTCACTGTGGACAATGGTACAGGCCTGGCTCGCAGCTGGCCTGTGAGGATACCGTTGTCTTTTCTCCTCTCTCATTGGCTGCTAAAGTTTGGGCCTTCAGGGTGGCCGTAGCGTGGCCTATGAGTGCCAGTAATTCTCGGGTCGGTGGGTTGAGTCCAGGTAAAGTAGGAACGAGGAGGGGGCGGTTGCAGTGAGAACTGGCAGGCAATGTGCACAGGTGGCCGGACGCAGATGTTTTAGAAACGGTCAGTGCAAGTGCGATCGCTCCTATGACGTCACTAATATACCGCGGTAGTTAAGAAACGGTGATATTGCAGTTTCTTAATACCGCGGTATATCGTTAACACCGGTATATTGCCCAACCCTATGTGACGGCTGCATTTCCCGTACTGATCGCAGTTATTCTGGTCAAAACTCAAAGCATCATGATGCAGTGAATTCAGGTCACAGGGGCCACAGTTGGTCCAGGAAACGCCTCCGTCACAGGGACCGCATTTCATGGACCACTTACAACCGTGACAAAACAGTCTTACATAGAGGTCCCTTAGTACTTACAAAAAAACAAAGAGCGCCAGAGAAATCTATAGAAAATGTATAGCAAACTGGGAATGTGGGTGACAGGCATACGTTCTGATGCCATCTAATGGAAACCATGACACTGATGGATCCAAACTGTCACAGACGGACCTTCAATAGCGGCCTCTAGGGTTTCCGTCATTTTTACACTGTTCGCGACTCCAAACAATAAGAAGGTGCTGAAAATACATGTGAACAGAGCTTTATTACTGCAAACATTGCTGAAATAAAATATAAGGACACAATTTAAAGTGGTTTTCCAGTTTTAAAGTTCCCTCCAATGTTACGCTTCCGTCCAATCTGACTTTGGGCGTGAAGAGACAGAAGTGCATGCTACAGTTAATATGGCAATTACACAACAAAAGCGAGTTTTTCCGCGCGGGTGCAATGCGTGACGTGAACGCATAGCACCCGCACTGAATCCTGACTCATTCCTTTCTATGGGTCTGTGTACATGAGCGTTGTTTTTCACGCATCAGTTCTGCGTTGTGTGAGAATCGCCGAATCTTCTATATTCTACGTTTTTCACACAGCCCTGGCCCCATAGAAGTGAATGGGGCTTCAGTGATGGTTGCTAAGAGATATTGTTTGTAAAGCTTCAGGTTGTTTTTTTTTTTCACGCGCATGAAAAACGCCTCAAAACAGATTGCACCCGCGTGGAAAAGCTGAAACACTAAACGCAATTGCAGACAAAACTGCCTGAACTTGCGGAGTTTCAGTGAACGCATCCTGACACAATCCGTATCGTTCATGTGAAAGATGCCTAAGGGTCCTATTAATTAGGGACGGGACCCGTGCATGGTACTCCCTGGGAACGGCACCGTGCCTCTCTCCACCCCCAATGTCAGGGCAGAAGGGTAACACTATGTGCATCAAGTATAATGAAAACTTCAATGTATTTCACATAAGCTCAACTAGACTGGATACCACTGTAGCCAACTCTCAGCTGTGGGAATTACTGGATCTGTGCAGGTCAGCCACTGGATAAGAACAGAGAACCTCCCCATTCAATGACAGCAAACAGAGATCTTGAGTACTGGAGATGACGTTTGTTTTTACTGCCATGGCCCTTCACTAAACGCCCATTCATAGTATACACAGTTTAACCCAGATATCCCATAGAGTCCTGCGAGCCATGGGGATCCCTCACTGTACAGATGGATCGTCATAAACCGACTATATAAATCGCAATGAGTGTACAGGGCAACAAGTTCCACAGAAGTGTGCATATAACATGCATGCGTTGCTGTATAAGTACCGCTCATTCCCCCAGTTATCCTAGATACAGTTTCCTTACGTCAGGACTGGAATTGGGGTCCACACAACACAATGTGGGAAACGACTTCTCTCGGGGTCTGGCTTCATTTTTTCTTCCAGCACTTCCGCCATCACGGGTAGCAACACATCCACTTCCGCCATCACTGCCTGTCGCCCACTGCGGCTTCATGTGCCCGTCGTGACGTCATGTCCGTCACGCTTCAGTTTCTTCTCAATAGATGCACCCTGCTCCGTCATTTGCTCAGCGTCGGCTTCCCTTTTTCAATTAATTTCGTTAGTACTAATTCTAATATAACCCTCTTAATGCATTGCTATAACTGCATAGTAACAATGTATGCCACGTAGGTTTTATTTTAGAATTACGTCCTTGACTAAAGGATAGTACGCCCCCTGGTGGACAATTGGAGTACTGAGGTCGAGTTGTAGGATAAATCATTGTGATCTGATCTGCTGTATGTAGAAATGCAACGTTAGTGTATGAAATTCTCGTGTTTCCAAATACATAGAATTATGTAGAATAACTATATAGGTCTATATGTTAAAGTATGATTATGTAGGCTCCTTAGCTGGGACATATATATATTATATACACATACACACTGTTAAAGGGGGCTATTCAGGATCCATGAATTTTATTTAATCTCACACACAAACACAGTCTCCACCCAGCAAGACCTGTGAAGAGAGCTATATTTTACCTGCTCCGTTCAGGTTCCGTAGCTCCGGGCTGTCTTCAATGGACTTCAGATTTTTGCCTGTAAATTTTCTGCGCAGATGGGTTCACGTGTGGAATTGGCCTCAGCAGAGACCAAGCAGTCACATGGCGCTTGGATACAAGTGGCCCACATGACCCCATCTGTGTAAGGAGTTTAAGGCTAGGGCTACACGGCGACAATAAGTCGCAACTACACATGCTGTGACTGCGACAGTCGCAGAAAAACCCATCTTGGATGGATTTTTTGCTACTGCCGTGTCATAGTCACAGCATGTCGCAGTGCGACACCATAGACTATCATTATAAAAATTGTCATGCGACAAAATGTCGGTGAAGGCAGCTCGGGAGCCATGGAACCCAAGTGGGGCGGCAGAAAGCAGGTAAGTATAGCGATCTTCACAGGTCCAGGTGATTGTGTGAGGGGTGGGAGGGGGACCCCCGCCAATCAGCTCTTTGAGAAGGCACTTTGCATCACCGTATTCTGACCCCATAACTTTTTTTTTATATTTCCATCTACAGAGCTGTAAGGACACATTATTTTATGGGATGATCTGTAGTCTTTATTGATACCATTTTGGAGTGTGTATGACTTTTCTGATCACTTTGTATTCAATTTTTTGGGAGGTGAAGTGACGGAAAAAACGGCAAATCGGTCATTTTGATATTTTTTCAGGTATACTGTTCACAGTATGGGATAAATATGTTTATATTTTAATAATATTTGCATTTTGGGCCGTTTATTATTTGTAATATAGGGAAAGGGGGTGATTTGAATTTTTATTTTTTTATATACATATTTTAAGCCCCCTTAGGGCTTAAAATTGTTAAATTTTAAAATATTTTGTCCCATAGACTACAAGGAATTACCTTTGCAGCCTATGGGCGTTTCATTGTGTTCCTATGGAGCACTGCCAGCTGCAGGCCTCCACAAGAACTGCTGCAATAATAGACTCGGACAGTGTTGCCAACCAGAACTTTTCTTTTTTTCTGGACAATTTATCCCCAAATCACAGACGGCTTACATTTTTTACGGAAAAATTGGAAAACCATGATGAATGATATAGATTATAAGTAATACATGTCTATAGCTCAATATACTTATAAGAACTCATTATCAGCATTTACTGTGAGCTGTAAATTGATGATAATTACCTCCAAAATAATCTAGTCAGGTACCACCAGCCTGAAAAAAAATCACGGATGCCTCTATTTTTTTTCACGGACACAGGAAAAAAGTTGGCTATTTTTACAGACTTTCCAGAAATTTCTGGATGGTTGCCAACCCTGGCCTTGGATCCTTCAGAGGGAGCAAAGCTATCATAATCAATGATTGGCTTCCCCGATCACTGTGTGGGGGAGCCGTTTAGGCCTCGGGAGCGCAATTGCTCCCAGAGAAAGCCGCCTCAGATGCTGTGGTCACAATCGAGCATGGCATCTGAGGGATTAAATGTCTGTGATTGGCATTATAACTACACAACTCAGTCCAATCTGTAGTGGCCAGAGCTGGCTACTGCAGAGATGCAGGAACCAGCCCCGTGTCCACAACACCCTGGACTGAGTTGTGTAGTTATAGTAACAACCTTTGGCAGTTAATGCTGAACAGCTGATTGGTGGGGGTGTGAGGTGTCAGGCCCCCGCTGATCAGATGGTGATGACCTGTCCTGAGGATTGACCATCACTTGTAATGGGGTTGTTCAGTGCATTAAAGTTTTTAAAAGCCTCAGAAAGGTGTAAGATAATACAATAAGCCATGCTCACATTAACGATCACCAGCCACTCCTATTCCAACAGTGAAATGTTAATTGACTTAATGAATATACACAGTATATATGGTATTCCAAGACCCCCACAATTTTAGATAACAGGGATGGTTATTGTAACGGAACGCCTAGCACCCCGACCGGGTACCTCCGTCGATAGATGCTCCTAGTGCTTCCAGAGGACTCCAAGCACTCCACTTGACACAGTCAGCACTGCAGACCCCACGAACCACCGAAGCTTGGTGGAGGTCTCGCCGTCTCCTACCCACCCTGGACCTACGACAAGGCTCCAGGCTCCAGTGGGTGAACCTCTCCTAAATCCAGAGACAGGAACCAGGAGCAAGCTCTTACAAGAGCTTATACTCAGGGGAGTATTGTGATATAGCAATCCCCGAGAGTGTAGTTATTCCATCCCCCAAACATGAGCCAAGACTTCATGAAGGTATAACACAGGAACACTTTATTGAGGGCTACCCGCCCGTATTTATGCAGGTCCCCATCTGGTGGACACGCCCCTAGGGGACCAGAAGGAAGACTGTGACACAGGACAGATACGTAGCACTCAGGATATACAGACTCAACACATCCCCACAATCATCATGGTTTCCTCCTCTCTGCCCTGGAGACACCCGAGGAGTAATTCAATTATCTCTCAGGACAAAGGGAAATTGCCAATACACATGTGGGGACAACAGGACAGAAATCACCATTTAAACATACAATGTCACAACCCTTACAGTAAACACAGACATTTAACATAGCCCCAGATAGCTCAAGTCTGAGTGCATATTATTAGGTGAATGGCACTCAGACAACATGAATACAATAAAATGAGCTATCTGGGTACCCTCACATAACATACAATACAATTCCAAAGACAGATGGTTCTGTCACACACCTCAAAACCCCACATACCCCCATAATGTATACATCCATGGATAGCTCTGATCTGGGTGAACAACATATCCAAAAATCACCCAGATCCGAGCAGGGGTTCCCGAATTCCATGGAAGTCACATTTGGCCGGCCGCAAGCATGGCTTTCCTGCCCAAAACAGTTCCACAGATTTAGGCTGCTTTCACACGGGCGAGATTTCCGCGCGGGTGCAATGCGGTAGGTGAACGCATTGCACCCACACTGAATCCGGACCCATTCATTTCAATGGGGCTGTTCAGATGAGCGATGATTTTCACGCATCACTTATGCGTTGCGTGAAAATCGCAGCATGCTCTATATTCTGCGTTTTTCACGCAACGCAGGCCCCATAGAAGTGAATGGGGTTGTGTGAAAATCGCAAGCATCCGCAAGCAAGTGCGGATGCGGTGCGATTTTGACGCATGGTTGCTAGGTGACAGTCTATAAACTGTATTATTTTCCCTTATAACATGGTTATAAGGGAAAATAATAGCATTCTGAATACAGAATGCATAGTAGGTGATCAATTGAGGGTAAAAATAAAAAAATTAACTCACCTTCTCCTCTTGTTCGCGTAGTTCTCCCGGTCTTTCTAAGGGAAAATAATAACATCTACACAACACCGAACCCAAACCTGAACTTCTGTGAAGAAGTTCGGGTCTGGGTACCACAGTCGGTTTTTTATCACGCGCGTGCAAAACACATTGCACCCGCGCGATAAAAACTGAACATCGGAACGCAATCGCAGTCAAAACTGACTGCAATTGCATCCCTACTCGCGCGGGTTCGCCGCAACACACCGGGACGCATCCGGAACTAATCCGGACACGCTGTCTTCTCCTTCAAAGTTAGTATGGGCCATAATGCTGGGGCAGGAGGCTGGCAAACAGCCCCCTCCAAAACACCGTGGCGAGGTTGGTTTCGCCACAGTTATGAAATAACTAAAGAATACTTGCTCACCTGTCTACCCTCATCCATTCCAGCGCTGCTGCTCTTTTTTCAGCACTGCAGTGATGATGTCTCTGACTACAGCGCATTATCACTGCAGCCAATCACTGGCCTCAACAGTCACATGAGGCAGCAGGAATGCTGTTGATGCAGCACCGGCTGTGGCTTTACCTGGCAAAAACAGCTGTTTTCAAGGGGCACTGAGAGCAGGAACTGAGGGGTGGGGGAATCAGCTGATCGATTTGAGGCCCACATTTTGAAAGGGACTAGAACTTTCATAGTTATCAATAGAAAGCAAGCCAAAAAGTTGTGAGCCTGTGGTAATTTTTTATGCACTGTGGCTAACCAGCATCAGGGATAGAATATTTCTCAAAGCTCCATAATTGGGACAAAAAGTGCTGGAATAAATAAATAGAGCAGGGGTGCACAATGTTTTCTAGTTGGGGGCCACGTTGTCAGACTAAACCAAATGACAAGGGCCGAAAATAAAACTTAAAGGGTTATTAACCCCTTCAACCCCAGGCCTGTTTT
This sequence comes from Bufo bufo, assembly GCF_905171765.1. Lineage (NCBI taxonomy): Eukaryota > Metazoa > Chordata > Amphibia > Anura > Bufonidae > Bufo > Bufo bufo. The sequence goes on from NC_053391.1 coordinate 312,137,709, forward strand.
CACCTACCTGCCCAGGCCATTTTTTTTAAAACTGACATGTGTCACTTTATGTGGTGATAACTTTAAAATGCTTTTACTTATACAGGCCATTCTGAGATTGTTTTCTCATCACATATTGTACTTCATGAATATTGTACTTCAATAAAATTGAGTAAAAAAAATAAAAATGTATTTATAAAAAAATTCCAAATTATTAGCAAATTTCAATTTCTCTACTTTTATAATAGATAGTAATACCTCCAAAAATAGTAATTACTTTACATTCCCCATATGTCTACTTCATGTTTGGATCATTTTGAAAATGACATTTTATTTTTTGGGGACGTTAGAAGGCTTAGAAGTTTGGAAGCAAATCTTGAAATTTTTCAGAAAATTTCCAAAACCCACTTTTTAAAGGACCAGTTCAGGTCTGAAGTCACTTTGTGAGGCTTAGATAAAAGAAACCACCCAAAAATGACCCCATTTTAGAAAATACACCCCTCAAGGTATACAAAAGTGATTTTACAAACTTTTTTAACCCTTTAGGTGTTCCACAAGAATTAATAGTAAATGGAGATGAAATTACAGAATTTCACTTTTTTGGCAGATTTTACATTTTAATCCATTTTTTCCAGTAGCAAAGCAAGGGTTAACAGCCAAATAAAACTCTATATTTATTACCCTGATTCTGCGGTTTATAGAAACACCCCATATGTGATCGTAAACTGCTGTACGGGCACACGGAATTGCACAGAAGGAAAGGAACTCCATATGGTTTTTGGAAGGCAAATTTAGCTGAACTGGTTTATAGATGCCATGTCCCATTTGGAGCCCCCCTGATGCACCCCTACAGTAGAAACTCAAAAAAGTGACCACATTTCGGAAACTACGGGATAAGGTGCCAGTTTTATTGGTACTATTTTGGGGTACATATGATTTTTAATTGCTCTATATTACGTTTTTTGTGAGGCAAGGTAACCAAAAAATTTATGTTTTGGCACCGTTTTTATTTTTACAGCGTTTACCTGAAGGATTAGGTCATGTGACTTTTTTATAGAGACGCACGTGGAAATACCTAATATGTCTACTTTTTCTTATTTATTTAGGTTTTACACAATAATAGCATTTTTGAAACCGAAATAATGATATTTTAGTGTCTCCATAGTCTGAGAGCCATAGCTTTTTATTATTTTTTGACTGATTCTCTTAGGTAGGGTCAAATTTTTTGCGGGATGAGGTGACGGTCTGATTGGTACTATTTTGGGAGGCATACGCCTTTTTGATCACTTGCTGTTGCAATTTTTGTGATATAATGTGACAAAAATTGAATAATTATTATTTTTTTTTTACAGTGTTCACCTGAGTGGTTAGGTCATGTGATATTTTTTATAGAGCTGGTTGTTACAGATGTGGTGATACCTAATATGTATACTTTTTTTTTTTTTACTTTAGCACAATAGCAGTTTTGAAGTAAAAAATAATCATATTTTAGTGTCTCCATAGTCTGAGAGCTATAGCTTTTTTATTTTTTGACCGATTCTCTTAGGTAGGGTCTAATTTTTTGCGGGATGAGGTGACGGTCTGATTGGTACTATTTTGGGGGGCATATGCCTTTTTGATCACTTGCGGTTGCAAATTTTGTGATGTAATGTGACAAAAATGGCTTCTTTTTTTTACACATTTTTTTTTTACGGTGTTCATCTGAGTGGTTAGGTCATGTGATATTTTTATAGAGCTGGTTGTTACGGACGTGGTGATACCTAATATGTATATTTTTTTAAATATATTTCACTTTAGCACAAAAATAGCAGTTTTGAAACCAAATAAATGATGTTTTAGTGTCTCCATGTTCTGAGAGCTATAGTTTTTTTATTTTTTGGGTGATTGTCTTAGGTAGGGTCTCATTTTTTGCGGGATGAGGTGATGGTTTTATTGATACCATTTTGTGGGATATACGCCTTTTTGATCGCTTGGTGTTGCACTTTTTGTGATGTAAGGTGACAAAAATAGCTTTTTTTACACCATTTTATTTATATTTTTTATGGTGTTTATCGAACAGGGTGGATCATGTGATATACTTAGAGCCGATCATTACGGATGCGTCGATACCTAATATGTGTGGGTTTTAGTTTTTTTCCCTGTTTTTAATTATAAAATAAGGGGAAAGGGGCGTTTTTTTCTTTTTTTACTTTATTACTTTATTAAAAACACTTTTCTTTTTACTTTTTTTTCTTTAATTTATTACTGATGTTCACTTTTGGGGGTCTGATCCCCTCTGCAATGCATTACAATACATCTGTATTGTAATGCATTGCCTGTTCGTGTACTACAGTGAGTAGTACACAAACAGGTTGCCTAGGAGACCCAGCCTCAGGCTGGATCTCCTCGGCTCCCGTAGAAGGCAGTTCCCGATGCCGTGCAAGGCATTAGGCAGCCTCTGCACGGCATCGGTCTGCCTTGTGTCACATCGGGTCCCTGCCACAGCAGCGCAGGGACTCTATGCAATCGCTCACCCGACACAAACCTCTTCTATGTCGCGGTCAGCGTGGACCGCGGCATAGAAGGGGTTAATCCGCTGGCATCGGCTTTTACAGCGATGCCGGCGGCTACCAGGGACTGCCGGGCCCCTGCAGTGATCGCGCGGGCACCGCTCCGGTGCCCGCGCGATCACTATGATGTACTATTACGTCAAATTGCGGGAACGCAGTGGTTCCCATGATGTAGTAGTACGTCATAGGTCGGGAAGGGGTTAACAACTGACCCTGTATTTATCGTATATACCATAAATGTCTAGTTACAGTTCCAGGACTCCCATCTAATCGAGAATACATGAAAGATACATGTGAGAAGCCACAAGACATAGACATACATGTCTGTAACCAGATGGTTGGGGGCCTCACAGAATGGTATCAAGGGCCACGGGTTGTGCCCCCCTGAAATAGAGCCATTATACTGCTTTAAGACATGAATAATAAGAGAGTAAAAGTAAGTCCACATCATTAGTATCAGACAAGTTGGAGCACAAATTGGACAAAGGCAGAACGGTGACTTGAAAGTTGCTTTGCTGGAAGGCTTTATGCTGGTGATCTGATTCTCTTTCTGTCACCCCACTACATCATCTGATTAACAGAATCAGTAGATTTGGAGAATACTCTGGTCTCCATGGGACGTTTTTACCAAGCTAAATTGATTATTCTTCCCAAATGTCTTTGTGCTTTTCAACATTAAGCATCTCTATTCCAATAAGATTATTTACACAGTTGAACTGCAGTACTAATTAATTCATATTGAGTAGCTCTTGATCTAGATTACGTCTAGATACACTTCCACACCAAAAGACTGAGCTTGAATGGCTATTCCGGACTACTTTTTATATTATTTAGCTGAGCAATGAAGATATCTGTACATCTGGATCTTCTCAGCAGAAAATCTAAATTCTTTTTGTCTCATTTTGAAAGTGAACACATTTTCAGGTCCATCCTTGCAGCCATTGCATAAGGGCAAATGTGTGCCGGCCATGCCCGTATTGCGGCCCACAAACACGTGAATATGAGAACATGCTCTATTTTTTTGTGGTGCAGATGGATCGTGGACCCATTCAAGTTGAGCAGCATGGGCCACATGTTTGTGTGCATGAGCCCTAAAGCTGTAATCCAAGTTTGTGTTTCAAAAAGTATTTATTGGCAAAACAGCAAGAACAAAGATGTATGTGAATACAATAAAAAAGGATGCATAAGAATCCAATAGCAGTGGAGAATGCCAATTATGATTTGAAAGAGCAGTATGTATAATAAAACTGATTTAGAACAGTAAGAACATAACTGATAATATGAGTTACATGAGTAATATAATACGGGGAAAGGAATGACTCCCACGATTCTCCTGATCCAAGAGGCAAAGGGGTAGGGGGGGAATGGAAAGAATGATCAGTCGAGTCTTCTATGGGCTGTTGTATTTGTTCTTAGAGACAGGAAGCACTGTAAATAAGGAGACACAGTTTCTCTGGTATCATTTACAGTAGCATTAAGTTTCTCATACAATGAGATTCTGTTGACCCTATGAATAACTACTGAGATAGAAAGTGAGGGAGATCACCTGGAGGCAATATGTATTCTTGTGGACATCTGGATATATTGTAAAAACTTCAAATAGTCCTCTTATTGTGGGACAGGTCCACCATACATGGAGGGTGGTACCGACTTCTTGACAACCCCTAAAACATCGGGTGGAAACCGTTGGATAAATAAGATTGAATACAACACTCATGCCATTGCTCCAGTGTGAGGGTCTCCCCCAGTTCCACCTACCAGCTGTGCATATAAGCTAACTTGGTATCAGAAAATGGCGAGTAATAAATAAGGGAAAGGATACCTCTCTCTAAAGCTCTGTATTTGCAGAGTTATTCAAACATTGTATATTCTACAGAGCTATTTGTTGGAATCAAGGAAGTTAAAGTGGAAGACTTTAGTAACTCTAAATAGTTCAATACATGGAAGTCCCCAACATGGCGTAATTTGGCATGTTTCCACCAAACAAATGAAGTTGGTGACAGCCCAGAGGAAAAAATGTAGTTTCTAAAAAAATAGGAAGCATAGGTGAGATCGGGCTTTGTAATTTGTATCTAAAGCAGACTTTCCTCCATGGTTGTAACATGAAATTGGGGATTTTCGCTGAGGGATCAACGACCCCTACAGAGATATCAGGAGACCAAAGTAATGCTAATGTGGTCACTGGCATCAGTAGGTCAGATTTAAATGTAACACACTGCAGAGGGTTAGGGAGTGCATAGATACTAATTGGTATAGCCGAGCTGCTATATAATATTTATATAAAATGAGGCACTGAAAATCCACCCATCCTCTTATGTAAATGTATGACAGACCTGGATATTCAAGGCCTTTTATACGCTCATACAAATTGGAAGATTTCATTTTGTAAAGATCTGAGAGCTGAGCCTGTGACTGGCACAGGAAGTGAGCAAAAATAGTGTACAGTCGTGGCCAAAAGTTTTGAGAATTACATAAATATTGGAAATTGGAAAAGCTGCTGCTTAAGTTTTTATAATAGCAATTTGCATATACTCCAGAATGTTATGAAGAGTGATCAGATGAATTGCATAGTCCTTCTTTGCCATGAAAATTAACTTAATCCCCAAAAAACCTTTCCACTGCATTTCATTGCTGTCATTAAAGGACCTGCTGAGATCATTTCAGTAATCGTCTTGTTAACTCAGGTGAGAATGTTGACGAGCACAAGGCTGGAGATCATTATGTCAGGCTGATTGGGTTAAAATGTCAGACTTGACATGTTTAAAGGGGGGTGATGTTTGAAATCATTGTTCTTCCATTGTTAACCATGGTGACCTGCAAAGAAACGCGTGCAGCCATCATTGCGTTGCATAAAAATGGCTTCACAGGCAAGGATATTGTGGCTACTAAGATTGCACCTCAATCAACAATTTATAGGATCATCAAGAACTTCAAGGAAAGAGGTTCAATTCTTGTTAAGAAGGCTTCAGGGCATCCAAGAAAGTCCAGCAAGCGCCAGGATCGTCTCCTAAAGAGGATTCAGGAATGGATTGCTCAGGAATGGCAGCAGGCAGGTGTGAGCGAATCCGCACGCACAGTGAGGCGAAGACTTTTGGAAGATGGCCTGGTGTCAAGAAGGGCAGCAAAGAAGCCACTTCTCTCCAAAAAAAACATCAGGGACAGATTGATCTTCTGCAGAAAGTATGGCGAATGGACTGCTGAGGACTGGGGCAAAGTCCTATTCTCCGATGAAGCCTCTTTCAGATTCTTTGGGGCATCTGGAAAAAGGCTTGTCCGGAGAAGAAAAGGTGAGCGCTACCATCAGTCCTGTGTCATGCCAACAGTAAAGCATCCTGAGACCATTCATGTGTGGGGTTACTTCTCATCCAAGGGAGTGGGCTCACTCACAATTTTGCCCAAAAACACAGCCATGAATAAAGAATGGTACCAAAACACCCTCTAACAGCAACTTCTTCCAACAATCCAACAACAGTTTGGTGAAGAACAATGCATTTTCCAGCACGATGGAGCACCGTGCCATAAGGCAAAAGTGATAACTAAGTGGCTCAGGGACAAAAACATTGACATTTTGGGTCCATGGCCTGGAAACTCCCCAGATCTTAATCCCATTGAGAACTTGTGGTCAATCCTCAAGAGGCGGGTGGACAAACAAAAACCCACTAATTCTGACAAACTCCAAGAAGTGATTATGAAAGAATGGGTTGCTATCAGTCAGGAATTGGCCCAGAAGTTGATTGAGAGCATGCCCAGTCGAATTGCAGAGGTCCTGAAAAGGAAGGGCCAACACTGCAAATACTGACTCTCTGCATAAATGTCATGTAATTGTCGATAAAAGCCTTTGAAACGTATGAAGTGTGTGTAATTATATTTCACTACATCACAGAAACAACTGAAACAAAGATCTAAAAGCAGTTTAGCAGCAAACTTTGTGAAAACTAATATTTTTGTCATTCTCAAAACTTTTGGCCACGACTGTAGTATTCGAGGTAATGTAACCATTTTGACAGTGTGTATCCTGCCAATCCATGAAAGGCTAGAGAGGAGCATTATATACTAGCATTACAGAGGGCATATATATATACTGGCACTACAGAGTGGGGACAGAGATGTATTATATACTGGAACTATGGGAGAGCTATATACTATGGGGACACTACAGAAGGGCATTATAAATACTAGTAGCATAATTACTACCAGGGATACTGTAGCAACATTATTATTACTGGGCGCAATATAGAGGGCATTGCTACTAATTTATCACTGTTGGGAGCACTATTGCTAATGAGGGCAGTCTTGGAGCACTATTACTATAGTTACTATATTAAAAAAAGTGTTTTACTCTTTTTTTTAGGAAGTAATGTCACTTTTAATTGATTGGAGGGGGGGCGGGGGCAATTTGCCTGCTCCAGCTAGGGCGCCAAAATACCTTGTCCTGGCCCTGGTCAGAATGTATTAGAGTGGGGAGGTAACGATTTAGGCGATTAGCTAATATGGATATAAACATTTTTAGGTCAATATTAAAGGAGTCAGATGGGACAGTAAGTTGCAGGACAGTTAGTGGGTTTACGGATCACTGTAATTAAAACAGTGAGCAGGTCTGGAGGCAATTAGTCACTTCGAAAAATATAATTGCATAAGCTTTTTTTATTCTGGCACCAAAATGTCCTTATAAACTTTTTAAAATACAATGCTGAAAATATATCTGGTCCCGGCAATTTACAGGTTTTTTTAACAACTTCCCGACAGCCCATAGACTTTAACCTCTTAAGGACACAGGGCGTACAGGTACGCCCTGATGTCCTGGTACTTAAGGACACAGGGCGTATCTGTACTCCCTGTGTATTTCCGATCACGGCCACGCGGCGGGCGGTGATCGGAACTGGGTGCCTGCTGAAATCACTTAGCAGGCACCCTAGGACAATGCCGAGGGGGGTCCTGTGACCCCCCCGTAACGGCGATCGCTGCAAACCGCAGGTCAATTCAGACCTGCGGTTTGCAGCGCTTTCAGAAGTTTCGGATCCCCGCAGTCCGTGACTGCAGGGATCAGAAACTTCAAAATTACCTAAATTTAATTTTTAACCCCCCCCTTCCCGCGGCCCTCATTGTTATCTGCCGGCGGGCTGGGGGGGCCCCCTCTCATTTTCAGGATGCCCGAGCAGTTATCAAGCAGAGTGTCAGCACATTGCTGACACTCTGCTTGAAACGGCTGACATCTGTGCTGTGATGTCAGTCGTTTAACCCCTTCCATGCCGCGGTATGGAAGGAGTTAACAGGGAGAACGCTCCCTACCTCTCCCATCGGGGGCTGCTGTGCCTTTTCAGCCCCCGATGGGAGAGGGAGGCGGCCCCCTCCCTCCCCATCACCCGCTGCTCTGTTGTGGCAGCGAATGATGGTTACCATGGCTACCGGATGCCTTCACAGGCTTCCGGCTGTCCATGGTGCTTATCAGAAGCTGTCCATGGTGTTGATCAGACTTCTGCTAAAGTAAAGTAAAAATACAGTACACTATATAGTGTACTGTACTGTATTATACAGACATCAGACCCACTGGATCTTCAAGAACCAAGTTGGTCTGGGTAAAAAAAAAAAAAGTAAAAAAAAAAAACATTTATCACTGATTATAAAATAAAATGCACTACACATATTAGGTATCGCCGCGTCCGTAATAACATGCTCTATAAAAATATTACATGACCTAACCCCTCAGGTGAATATCGTAAAAAAATAAAAATTAAAACTGTAAAAAAAGCCATTGTTTGTCACCTTACATCACAAAAAGTGTAATAGCAAGTGATCAAAAAGTCATACGCACCCCAAAATAGTGCCAGTCATCTCATTCCGCAAAAATCATACCCTACCTAAGATAATCGCCCAAAAACTGAAAAAACTATGGCTCTCGGACTATGGAGACACTAAAACATGATTTTTTTTTGTTTCAAAAATGAAATAATTGTGTAAAACGTACATAAATATAAAAAAAAGTAGACATATTAGGTATCGCCGCATCCGTAATACCCTGCTCTATAAAAATACCACATTATCTAACCTGTCAGATGAATGTTGAAAATAATAATAAATAAAAACGGTGCCAAAACAGCTATTTCTTGTTACCTTGCCTCACAAAAAGTGTAATATAGAGCAACCAAAAATCATATGTACCCTAAAATAGTACCAACAAACCTGCCACCCTATCCCGTAGTTTCCAAATTGGGCTCACTTTTTTTGGAGTTTCTACTCTAGGGGTGCATCAGGGGGGCTTCAAATGGGACATGGTGTCAAAAAACCAGCCCAGCGAAATCTGCCTTCCAAAAACCGTATGTCATTCCTTTCCTTCTGCGCCCTGCCGTGTGCCCATACAGCAGTTTACGACCACATATGGGGTGTTTCTGTAAACTACAGAATCAGGGCCATAAATATTGAGTTTTGTTTTGCTGTTAACCCTTGCTTTGTTACTGGAAAAAATGGATTAAAATGGAAAATTTGCCAAAAAATCTAAATTCTGAAGTTTTATCTCCATTTGCCATTAACTCTTGTGGAACACCTAAAGGGTTAACGACGGGCTCATTTTTGAATACCTTGAGGGGTGTAGTTTCTAGAATGGGGTCATTTTTGGGTGGTTTCTATTATGTAAGCCTCACAAAGTGACTTCAGACCTGAACTGGTCCTTAAAAAGTGGGTTTTTGAAAATTTCTGAAAAATTTCAAGATTTGCTTCTAAACTTCTAAGCCTTGTAACATCCCCAAAATGATCCAAACATGAAGTAGACATTTGGGGAATGTAAATTAATAACTATTTTGGAGGTATTACTATGTATTATAGAAGTAGAGAAATTGAAACTTGGAAATGTGCTAATTTTTCTAAATTTTGGGTAAATTTGGTATTTTTTTATAAATACAAATAAAAAAAAATTTAACTCCATTTTACCAGTGTCATGAAGTACAATATGTGACGAAAAAACTGTCTCAGAATGGCCTGGATAAGTAAAAGCGTTTTAAAGAATCTTTTCAAGGCCTGGGCTGCAATGATTATGATGCTGGTTCTCAGCAACCACTTACTTTTAGCTGACAAACCGCTGAAATCAGCATTTCTGTCACTACATTATACTGCCCTCAGTAAGGTCAGCATAAGGCCTCATGCACACGACCGTTGTTGTGTTCCGTTCCGCAAAATGAGGTTCCGTTGTTCCGTGATCCGTTTCCGTGTGTCTTCCTTGATTTTTGGAGGACCACCAGACATAAAGGAAAGTAAAAAAAGAGTCTAAGTCAAGTTTGCCATGCAAATGATAGGAAGAAAAAAAGGACGCGGACGACAATCTTGTGTGCCTCCGCGTTTTTTCACGGTCCCATTGACTTGAATGGGTCCGCGAACAGTTTTCCGTGAAAAAAAATAGGACAGGTTATATTTTTTTGACGGACTGGATCCACGGGTCATGGACGCAGATGACAAACGGTGCATTAGCCGAGTTTTCAACGGACCCATTGAAAGTCAATAGGTCCGCAGAAAATCACGAAAAACGGTACAACGGACACGGAATAAAACAACGGTCGTGTGCATGACGTCTAAAGTTGATGACAGGTTCCCTTTAACAACGTTTCTAAAACCAGTTTTGAGAGGTGTAGTTTCTAAAATGGGGTAAATTAGGGTTTCTATTATGTAAGCTTCTCAAAGTGACTTGAGAACTGAATTGGTCCTTTAAAAAGTTGATTTAGGAAATTTTTGAGAAAATTTCAAAAATTGCTTCTAAAATTTAAACCTTCTAACGTCCTAAATTTTTTTTATTACATTACCAAAATGATTTTAACATAAAGTAGACAAATGGGGAATGTTAATTAATAAGTATTTTATGAGGTGTCTTAAAAACAGAGATTCAAATGGTGAATTTTTCAAAATTTTCTGTAACTTTTAGATTTAAAAAAAAATAAAAAATAGTAAAAACATATTGACTCAAATTTACCATTAACATGATGTACAATGTGTGACCAGAAAACAATCTCAAAAGGGCTTGGATAAGTAAAAGCATTCCAAAGTTATTACCACATAAAGTGAAACATGAGTTGCAAAATTAGGCCTGGTCAGGAAGGGGACAAATGGCCCGGCCTGGAAGTGGTTATGGACAGTTTATTTTCCTCATCAGAAATAGCACAGTTAAACTGTCGGAATAGATAAAGCCGTGAGAACGGATGTTATGTCAGCACCAGGGATGTCAATAGGGGGTGAATATAATTTTTGATAACTGCAAATAAAAGGGGGTCAATGAGCACATTCCAATGTGTACGTGCACGCTGCCATAGCTAGAAACACAAAGAAAAAACACAATGCAAAAGCACTCTGCAGACACAGATAAAGTACAATAATGCCATAATTATAGAAAGTATGCTAAGGGTCCATTCACACGTCAGCAATTCTGTTCCGCATTTTGCGGAACGGAATTGCGGACCCATTCATTTCTGTTCCTGAAAAAAATAGAACATGTCCTATTCTTGTCCGCAATTGCGAACAAGATTAGGCATTTTCTATTAAGTGCCGGCGATGTGCGGTCCGCAAAATGCGGAACGCACATTGCCGGAGTCCGTGTTTTGCGGATCCGCAAAACACACACGGACGTGTGAATGGACCCTAATGCTAATGCTACGCTTATTTTGTAAATTTGAAATTCTTAGCAAATACATTTTGTACAAATTTATTTGTGCCCGTCTGCCAAACGTCAAGGCGATCTCTGTAAGATGGGAACCTAACACTAAATATTACCTGTTATGTGCCATAATGGCCACCATAAAATTCAGGGAGCCCAGGTTCCACATGCATGCTGGGTCCACTCTGCTTTTTATCATTTTTGGTGCTATAATGTCTGCCCCCTAGGCTGATTTTAATTAGTGTAAGTATAAAGCTGTAGCCTGCTCTCATTGCATTCATTGGAAGCCGTCTGGCACCAGGAGAGGGCTCAGCATGCATGTTAGTACCTGCATTCCCTGGATTTAATGGAGGCCATTATGGCAATAAAAATGGTAAAATGCAGAGTGGACCCAGCCTGCATGTGCATTTCTATGGGAGTGCTGAAAATAGCTGAGCGCTGGCTCATAGACATGTGAATGGACTCCTATAGAAGTGAATGGAGCGGTGCCCACGCTTGCGCGGTGCATTTCCCATTAATTTCAATGGCACTTCTGAAAATAGCAGAGTGTGCAAATTGGCTGATTTTGCTACTCCCATAGAAATTAATGTAGGGCGACCGTGCCTGGGGGCTTTGTTCTAAGTATAGGTACAGGTCCTAGAGGTGGAACCTGCATCTGTCAGACATTGAGGGTATATCCTAGCGATACACCCCCAATGTCCAAGATGGGAATACCCCTTTAAAGGGGTTCTTTACTCTGGGGACCTTTTCTGCAGACACTTAACCCCCCCACCCTGTGTGGCCAGACCTGCGGTGGGAGTCATATTTACCTGATCCTCCACTGCTTCGTTCCGGATCAGTGGCTCCCCTTTGAGCACCACAGCTTTTGTGTCTCCCCACGTCAACATTCTGTTCAATTCTTGTCATGGGGCCAGAGCAGCCACTGTCTCAAGTCTAATGAAGGCTGGACGGGCCGAAACGCGTCCATTACCGTATTTTGATGTATTTATGAAATAAAGAGCTTATGAACTGAAGATTGCAAGCGCTCACTGGGAATTTCTTCATTATACTGTGGAACTTTTTCCTCCCCGTGCCGGCGCGCATTGGGTCTGAGTGCCGACTGTCTTCCTGAATTTCAAGTCTGATGTTGACCCCTCTGTGCTTCAGTCACGTGCTATTAGGTCACAGAGCATAGATACTTAACGCCCTGTGCCATAATAATACGTCATGGATCAAGCTCAGGAGCTGTCCTACAATCAGCACCCCAAGAACTTGTAATAGCATCCGAGGGCCTTCTGAAGTCCACCAGGCCTGCCATTATATTCTGCCTCTGGTAGGATGTAGCAAACTGCCTGTCAGAATGACACTGTTATATAGGAGTATTACAGTGTATAGTACAAGTGATCAAAAGACTGCAATTTCAGTTGAATAAAAGGTTAAAAAAAATCTCAAACATAATTTATATTACCACATGCGCAAAGACCCAAGCTATAAAAATATTCTATTATTTAATCAGCACGGCAAATGTCTTAAAAAAATAAATGCCCAATGCCAGAATTGTCATTTTTTGGTCACCTCACACAGCTCTGTTGGCAGAAAAATGAAAAAGTTATGGGCGTTAAAAATGGTGACACAAATAAGTCTTTTAAAAGAGCTTTTTTATTTTTATTTGAAATTTGATATCTCCATAATCGTACTGATCCACAGAATAAAGTTAATTAAGTCATTTTTACCGTACAGTGAACAACATAAACAATGACAGAATTGCATTGCTTTTTTCATGCCGTCACCCCAAAAATACTTTAAAAGTTAAACAATATAGTAGAGGTGCCCCAAAATGATGGCATTAAAAATAAAACTTGCCACGCATAAAAGAAGCCCTCATACAGCTATGTCAGTGGAAAGATAAAAAATAAAAAAAGTTACAGCTTTTGAAATGCACAGATAAAAAAAAAATATCAATAAAAAGCTTAAAGGGGTTGTCTCACTTCAGCAAGTGGCATTTATCATGTAGAGAAAGTTAATACAAGCCACTTACTAATATATTGTGATTGTCCATATTGCATCCTTTGCTGTCTGGATTCATTTTTCAATCACATTATACACTGCTCGTTTCCATGGTTACGACAACCATGCAATCCAGCAGCGGTGATCATGCTTGTACACTGTAGGGCAAAAAATGCCAGCCTCTCTGGTGGCCGCGCACATAGGCTGGTGCTTTTTCCCTTTAGTGTTGAAGCACAGCCACCGCTACTGGATTGCAGGGTGGTCGTAACTAGTGTCGAGTGAACTTGTGGTTTCAAGTTCGGCGTACAAGGTTTGGGTTATCTAAGAATTCCGTTATGGATTTCGCTACCATGGACCATAACTTATAGTCCATGGTAGCAAAATCCATAACAAAATTCTTAGATAACCCAAACCTTGTACGTCGAACATGAAACCACAAGTTCGCTCAACACCAGTCGTAACCATGGAAACGAGCAGTGTATAATGTGATTGAAAAATTAATCAAGCCAGCAAAGGAGGCATTATGGATAATAACAATACATTAGTCTTGTATTAACTTTCTCTACATGATAAGCCAGTACATATTGATGACCTATTCTCAGGATAGGTCATCGATATCTGATTGGGGGGAGGGAGGTGGGGTTCGACTCCCAGCACCCCCACCGATCAGCTGTTTGAAGAGGAGGTGCCGCTTATGTGAGTACTGCTTCCTCTTCAAGTCTCAGAAGTGTAGTGTAATTACAAGTTCATTCACCTGAATGGGATGAGCACTTGTAATTACACCGCACTGCCGCAAGCGAGATGACGCATATTGTAATCTTGTACAAGCGCTGCCTCCTCTTCATGAAGTCGGACTCCCACCTATATGATATAAATACCCTGGCTGCACAACCCCTTTAAGGGGTTAAGCTAGATAACTTACAACATCGAATCCATTTCATCTGTTGCTCCTGACATGATACCTCTTAACCAGTGGTTTTCATTCACAGGAGTGGAAATTGTCTATTTTCACAAACTACGGTAGGTTCTGAGTATGCAGGTGTCATAATGAATTAGAATGCATATCACTTCTGCTCAGAAATAAAGATTTTTTTTATTTGTAGATTTACATCAAATACAAATTGAGCAGAGTCACTCATGAGGCAAAGACAGCTTCCCCATTAAAAAAATCAGATGTTGAGGAGAAATGGTGCTGGCAGCAAAAAAACAAAAAACTCTCAAAGTAGTGAGAGGTCAAACAGGGCAGCCTTATTCTGAACCTATAGTAATAAGCCAACTACTTCAGTCTAGGCAACATTCTAGACCGCCAAAAGAGGTCTTCACATTAGTTAAAAACTAGGCATAATATCTACAGACCAAACTTCTAGATGGTGAAATCTAGAAAAAATAAAGGCCTACCATACTTCTGCGTTTAACCATTTTGACAAGCTGAAAATGTATTCCCATGGCAAGTATTCTAAACCCTACTAAATTATCTTAAAAGGGAATCTGTCACCAACAACATTCCCTATGTAACCAAGCCCAGTGTCAAATGGGTATTGCTCACTCTTGTTTTGTTGCTCTGTGGCTACCATGCACTTTTTATCAATATACATATTAGGTGTTTAGTCTATAAAGCGTTGCTCTTGTTGCACCTAAGCTCCTTTCTCTGCCCAGCCCCTCACTCAGATCGTTGATGGACAGGGCCTGGTAGTAGGTACGTAATCCCACCCCACTGTCTTCACATTGGCACATGAGCAATGCAGCCCCAAGTCTCTGCCTGGAAGAAATGAGTGCACTACACATTTGCCCATCTGAAAACCACCAGCGCAATCAACAGTCTGGGGGAAGAGTAATCAGGTGAGCAACACCTATTCGGCACTGGGGTTGGTTACATAGGAATGTCGTTGGTGACAGACTCCCTTTAGGTCATAGCGGTTATAGTGATTTCTATCATTCTGTTAGCTGCCTCAAGCATTCATAGTAACTCTTCATTTTATGCAGGTTTAGTCCAACTTGTAAATCTTGAAAAAAATGCTGGGAATCCAGAAAAATAGCGCACACCGGCATTATAGCCTTTTTTTAGTGTCATTTTAAATCATTACCCCTGTGAAAACATAAGAGGATGGGTTGTGCAGTGATCAGCATCCAATTAATTTTAGGAGCTTGAGGTGACGCAATGCCTGGTTGTTGTGTTGGTGATGTTGACGTGGAAGGATGGATTCTGTACTTCCACATCTACCATTGTCATTATGAGGTACATTGGTCTACACAGAATTTTTTTTAAAGCAAGATGCATGGCCATTAAAATATGGTCAAGCTTGTCTTTATAAAGGTGTGTATACCCCATATCTCACACCCATCCCTCTTGTTAAGGTTAGCTGGTCCGGCACTGCACTTGTCCCTCTGAAGAATCCTCATCATCTGAGCCTCCAGATGCTGGACCTCCTCCGCTCAGTCCTGTAATTCTGTAACCCATGTTCAGAAGCATTACTTCCAGTGGGTCAGCATTCATTCTTCTTTGGTTAGCTTGACAAGCGCTCTCCATGTCCTGTACTACTCGTCTGTCTGGCCCTTCATTCTGCAAACAGAGAGAGAGTTGTCTTGGGTATAGTATACTTAACATAACTAATACCATTGGACCACTGGACTGCATCAGCAAATAACCTAGGAAAAATAGGTCATCTTTCCAGACAGCACATTGAAAGATGAATGACCCAGTTCATTAGGTCTATACAGAGTTAGTAGATGGTGGACAATTGCCTTCAGAATAGCCGATACCCGATATGTCGGACAGCAGCTTTCTACCCTCTTCCATGCATGTGTATGGGACAATTGACCGAGTTATCCTATGTGTATGGCCAGCTTTACAGTATGAACATTTGTTTGTTACTCTTAAGTTAATCCTACCTCTGCCTGTAATGGCCAAGATAGGAATAACCACAGTCATTGCCAGATAGGGGTTGCCGGAGTTATGGAAATGGCCGAGCAGCCGGTGGTCCGCCATTTCCGTAACCCTCACAGAAGTGAATGGTAGCAACGCTCTTTCTGTAAGTACCAATTTACTAAGACATGTTGCTTGCTGTGCTATGCAGCTTGTGTAGCTCTCTTTTACAGCTATGGGAGCAACAGAAACAGCACAACACTGGACTCTCGGATGTCTCCATAAGTGCAGTCACCCCTAGCTCACACTTAAAGGGGTTGTCCGGGTTCAGAGCTGAACCTGGACATATCCCTGGATTTCACCCAGGCAGCCCCCCCTGATATGAGCATCGGAGCAGTTCATGCTCCGATGCTCTCCTTTGCCCTGCGCTAAATCGCGCAGGGCAAAGGCATTTTTAGGAGTTCCGGTGACCTACCGGGGCTCTCCATGGGGCTGCCAGGAAGCCCGGTGACATCATCGGCACTAATGGGCAGCCCTAGCCAGCAAAACTGCTAGGGCAGTGCTAAAGCCCGCCCATCAAAGCCAGTGACATCACCGAACACACTGCCTAGCGCAGGGCAAGGGAGCGCATCGGAGCATGAGATGCTCGGATGCTAGCCTAAGGGGGGCTAACTGGGTGAAAATAAGGGTATGTCCGGGTTCAGCTCTGAACCCGGACAACCCCTTTAATGAGTAGTGTTCGGTGGGAATATTCGAATCGCAAATATTAATTGCGAATATTGCAACTTTTAGAATATAGTGATATATATATATATATATATATATATATATATATATATATATACGAATATTCTAGATTTTCTTTCATCTGAACCCATGATCCCTCCCTTCTTCTTGCTTGTGGGCCAATGAGAAGGCTGCAATGTCTTTGTCTGAGCTTAGCAACATCCCTAACAACAAATAGGAAAGTTGCCCTTACTATGCAAGAACCTCCCCAGCAGCCATTTTCTAAAGTTTATTGCAGTTATGAAAGACAGCAGTGTCATTGCTGTGCTCTGTTGTATTACATTAGACAGTTAACCTATATATATATATATATATATATATATATATATATATATATATATATATATATAAAATTCTGATAGTTAAGGGGAGATACTCAGTGTAGGTTAGATTATATTATCAGCTACACTATAGATCAATCTCAAATTCTCGAATACAAGATGAATATTCTACAAAATATTCTCGAATATTGCCCCTGCCACTCATCACTATTAATGAGGTTATCCTATTTCAGCCATAAGAGGCCATTAGAATGGAAAGTGAGAGAGCAACTCTGCTCTCATCTTGACTGTCTTTATCTCTTGCACTCGCTCCAAACGAATAAATGCAAAATTTACTCTATTCCTTTATGGGAGGCAGAGCCTCTGATCACAATGACCACTCCTTTACCTATACTCGTTACATGCTATGGTTATAACAGCCATCACTATAGTCCATCAGAATTAAGATTTCTACCCACTGATGCTGGCATGAACAATCATTTCCAAATAGTTACACAAAAATGTGACATGTTTTTTTTGTTTAAATTCAATGTCATGTAAAAGTTGTTGTAAGCATAAAATTATTACATCATATTTGTATAGACTATGTTTTGTATGTTTTCTGAAAAAGAAGGATTTTGTTAGTATGCAGTAGCTGTGGTATCATCAAGTCATCAACCCCTTTTCCCTGGTTCACCATCTACATTTGACCCAGTCACAAAAAAGTCTCCAGGATCTTCTCTTTTTCTCACCTTACTACCTGCACTATTCACCCTATTCCCTCACACCTCCTCCAATCTCTCTCCCCGTTTGTCACTACTCACGTCACTAAATTTTTCAAACTCTCTCTCTTCTTGTATCTTTCCCTCTTACAAACATTCGGTCATAACCCCACTGCTAAAACAAAAATCATCTCTTGACCTGTCCTGTACAACTAACTACCAACCTATCTATACTCTCCCTTTCATCTCTAAACTCCTGTATCTTCTGGCCTACGCTCGCCTCATCCGCCATCTCTGTAAACTCTGTCCTTGACTCTTTGCAATCTCATTTCCATACTCTACAGAAAATGCCCTTTCCAAAAAAACAAATTACCTCCAGACAGCTAAAAGCAATGGTGACTACTCTCTGCTCATTCTTCTGGATCGCTCTTCTTCATCTGACACTGCCAACCACCAACTCCTACTTGGCATGCTTTAATCTACTGACCTAAAAGGGGGTTCTCCAGGCTTTTATTAAAACAGTTCTTTATTCTAACCTGTGGAAGAAAGACTGTAAGGTTAATACTCACCTGTCACTCGCTCTGCTGATGCCACTGTCCCCGCTGCACTCATACAGGCCTTGGGCTCTTCGACCCAGGTGCTGACCATATGTGTGCATTTATTTTTCCTGTTCAGCAGAACAGTGGAAAATGCAATTGAACAGGTCAAAAGTGCATTTCTGGCCAGGACCCAGGTGAAAGAGACGACAGCCTGTACGAGTGCAGCAGAAATGTTGTGATTGACAGAGCGAGGTACGGGTAAGTATTAACCTAACGATCATTCTCCCACAGGTTAGAATAAGTTTTTATTAAAAGCCTGGAGAACTTCTATAGGGACACTGCTTTCTTGGTTTTCTTCTTACCTCTCTGACCACTCTTTCAGTGTATAATTTGCTGGCTATACTTCTTCCTACTCTCCCTCTGGCTGTTGCAGTTCCTCAGGGTTCAGTCCCAGGTTTCCTCTTCTCTCTCTACACAGCCAGATTTGGTTTCCAGTACCATCTCTATGCTGACGACACCCAACGATACATTTCATCCAGGGACATCACCCCTGCTGTACTACAGAATACCAGTCACTGTCTGTCTGCTTTCTCTAACATCATGCCTCTCACTCTATCTGAAACTAAATCTTTCAAAAAATGCCCTTGTGTTTTCATAATCTGCTAATTTACCTAAACCTGATATCTTCCTCTCAGTGTGTGACAGCACACATGCCGCCTCTGTGTTATGTTTGACACAGATTTTTCTTTCACCCCCTATATTCAATTGCTTGCCCGCTCATGTTGCCTGCACCTCTAGATTTTGCCCTTTTCTTACTGTGGAAATAAAAAAAAAATCATTGTTGTCCTGATCCATTCGCATCTTGATTACTGTAACTCATTACTAATCTGTCTTCCCCTCAGTAAACAGTCCCCTCTCCAATCTATCCTTAATTTCCACAGTCAGGCTCATCGAACTGCCACTCTGATGCTTTCTCCCTGTGTCAGTCATTGTATTGGTTGCCAGTACACTATATGATTCATTTCTCTGGAATTTATCTGGGGGGGGGGGGGGTCAGAGTTGATCACAATAAGTGGCCACATCCAACAAAGTGTAGATTTTGGAAAATCTTGTTGATCTAACAGTAGCCATGTCAGCAGATAACTAGAGAGTACAGCAAAAAGCAAAAAGCAAAAAGTGGAGTATCACATTTATAATAAATTGATCTCAAACCTCAGAACGTGGGCTCCATAGTCTCACAACAGGGTCAATACCACTTGTGGCCAAGAAGCAGTAGTTTGGATGTGGTTGCAGACAGTTAACTATGGACTCATCTCCTTGCAGGACCCGGATGAGAGCACGAGTCTCCTTCTCCCAAATAAAGAATGAGCCATCATCTGATCCACTTACTATGTACTGTGCATTACTAGGAAGGAAATAAAAAATAATAATTAAAAGGGCAGAACGGTGGTTCAATGGTTAGCATCGGTGCCTTGCAGCGCTGGGGTCCTAGGTTCAAATGTGACCAAGGACAGCATCTGCATGGAGTTTGTTTGGTCTCCTCCTGCTTGTGTGGAATTCCTCTGGACATTCTGGTTTCCTACCAAACTCCACTGAGGACAACAAGTGATGATAATGTCTGTAAAGTGCTGCCGAGTAGGTTAGCGCTATATAAGCAAGTTAAATAGAAGATAGGACTATTTAATGTCAGCGATTGTCAACCTGCGGAATAAATGCAGGCAATATGCCTATCACAGTAACATACTTTGTGCAGTGACAAAAAAGCAGAAAAGGTAGTTTGTCTTACCTTCCCATAAAGCTGGCTTCTTTTATGTCTGTAGTGGTGTTACAGTGACCACAATATCTATGTTTATAATCCAAGCTTCTTTCTCTAAGCAGCAGCTCATCTTCTGAGAGTGAATCCTTCCTGCCTCCAGATCGCAGGCGAACAGAGCCCCCCTTCTTATCATCTTCTGTCAGGGAGATGCAAAAAAGGAATGATCCATCTCTGCCTAAACTTGATGGATTATTTACTTTCTCAAGTATAAGGGTCCATTGACACATCCGCAACGTGTTTTGCAGATCCGCAAAACACGGACAGCGGCAATGTGCGTTCCGCATTTTGCGCACCGCACATTTGCCGGCACTAATAGAATATGCCTATTCTTGTCCGAAATTGCGGACAAGAATAGGACATGTTCTATTTTTTTCGGGCCCACAATTCCGTGTCCGGGCAGCACATTGTGCTGCCCCATAGAAATGAATGGACCCTAATATGAATGGACCCTAGTAAAGCCATGCACAGTCATTTCCTGAATGACTGGTTCACAGTTGGCCTGTATGGATTCTCATCTGGACGACAACAGAAATTACCGATCTACCTTAAAGCACACATGCTGCTTAGGCAGAGTTTACAACTGTTTAGTCATTTCCTGTTTTCCGTTTTGCCAGATCCAGCAGTCAATGGACTCCAATGAGGCCCGTCAGACCTTAATTACTTATAATGGCTTCTGATATTTGACTGGAATAATATTGTGATGCATCCTTAGCTATTTTACCATCTCTTGTATTCGTTCCATCCTCAAAGGGATTGTCAGGGCTTTTACTATTGATGACCTATCTTCAGGATAGGTTATCAATATCAGAACGGCGGGGGTCCGATACCCGGCATCCCCGCCGATCAGCTGTAGAAGGAGACGGCATGTGTGCACTCTCTTCCTGTCCGTGACTGCTGTTTATGGCAAAGACCATAGCCCGGACAACCCTGAGTCAACTAAAATGCTAGTGCACGTCCTCATCATCTTCCTCCTGGACTACTGCAACACCCTCCTCTGCCGTCTCCCATTGCGCCTCTCAAATACATTCTCAACCACGCTCCCTACATTTCTCCTCTTCTGCCTATCCTCTCTGCTAAAACTTTTATTGGCTCCCTGTTAGCCAGAAAATTCAGTTTAAAATACATATAAGGCTGTGAACAAATCTGTCCCCCTTTTACATTTCTGACCAACTCTCCCGATACAAACCCACAACTAAGCTCTAATCCTCACAAGACTTCATTTACAATTCTTGTCTGCTCCGCACACAATTGTCTCCTAGATTTTTCTAATGAATCTCCCATACTCTGGAACTCACTACCACAGCACATCAGACTCCCCTCCAACATCCAGACCTTCAAAAGCAACCTGAAAACTCACCTCTTCAGGAGAGCCTACCACCTACCCAATAACCCTGCTGCCATGAGCAGCTGGTACCCTCACCTATGGTCTCCTTCCCTTGTAGATTGTAAGCCCTCTTTTGCAGGGTCCTCTCCCCTTCTGTAGCAGTCTATTAATTAGTTCATACACATTGTCTTGGGGCTGGATGGCAATGCTGCAGATTCCGGCAATGCAAAATACAGAGAGAACCAGCAGGCTGTTCCTAGCCTGATGTACAAGCACTAGTGTGAAACTAGTCTAAGGCTACTTTCACACTCGCGTTTGGTGCGGATCCGTCATGGATCTGCACAAACGCATCCGTTCAGATAATACAACCGCATGCATCCGTTCAGAACAGATACGTTCGTATTATCTTTAACATAGCTAAAACTGATCCGTCTTGAATACCATTGAAAGTCAATGGGGGACGGATCCGTTCTCTATTGTGCCATATTGTGTCAGTGAAAACGGATCTGTCCTGACACACCGTGTACGTTTGGCTCAGTTTCGTCAGACGTAGCGGAATGGAGGCGGAACGGTGCCAAACTGATGCATTCTGAGCGGATCCTTATCCATTGAGAATGCATTAAGGGCAAAACTGATCCGTTTTGGACCACTTGTGAGAGCCCTGAACGGATCTCACAAATGGAAACCAAATTGCGGGCCGCAATACACGGCCACAGTACCGTGTGAATTCCGCATCACGGATGCGGACCCATTCACTTCAATCTATGGAGTGCCTCCGTGGGGTTACGTCCCGTACTTCCGTTCCGCTAAAAGATAGAACAAGTCCTATATTTTAGCGGAACGGCCGGATCGCAGACCCATTAAAGTGAACGGGTCCGCGATCCGATGCGGCTGACCTACGGCCGGCGATCGTGCATTGCGGCCCGCTATTTGCGGGCTGCAGCACAGGCACGGGTCACACAAGTTCGTGTGAACTCGGCCTTAGATGTACAGCCTGCTGGAATTAATGGAACTTAAATAAATAAATACTACTAAAAGCCAAAATTACAAAAAAAAAAAAAAATTCTAAATGGCTATTGTGGGCATTGAAAGAATAAACTAGGCACATACTTTATGACTCTGCTGTATTCCTGAGGAAAGCGTTCTCCACTCTCAGGATGCTAAGTGTATATGAATACACATCAGCTGGTCAATCAACGCCCTGATGGGGAATTCCTCTCCTTATGAATAGGGAAGACTCTAGGTACAGTCATGTGAAAAAATTAGGACACCCTTTGAAAGCATGTGGTTTTTTGTAACATTTTTAATAAATGGTTATTTCATCTCCGTTTCAACAATACAGAGAGATGAAAGTAATCCAACTAAACAAAGAAAACTGAAGAAAAGTCTTTTCAAGATCTTCTGTAAATGTCATTCTACAAAAATGCCTATTCTAACTGAGGAAAAAGATAGGACACCCTCACATGTATTCCCTCTTAAATTGGCTCAGATCTCACACAGGTATATCACACCAGGTGCACATAATTAGTAGATCGTTACTCTGCATGTTGAATGAGGCTTGCCCTATTTAAACCTCAGACATTTAGTTTGGTGTGCTCCTGACTGTTGAAGTAAGAGTGAGCACCATGGTGAGAGCAAAAGAGCTGTCAGAGGACTTCAGAAAAAAGATTGTAGCAGCCTATGAGTCTGGGAAGGGATTTAAAAAGATCTCAAAAGATTTTGAAATCAGCCATTCCACTGTCCGGAAGATAGTCTACAAGTGGAGGGCTTTCAAAACAACTGCCAACATGCCCAGGACTGGTCGCCCCAGCAAGTTCACCCCAAGAGCAGACCGCAAGATGCTAAAAGAGGTATCCAAAAACCCTAAAGTGTCATCTCGAGAACTACAGCAGGCTCTGGCTACTGTTGATGTAGAAGTACATGCCTCTACAATCAGAAAGAGACTGTACAAGTTTAACTTGCATGGGAGGTGTGCAAGGAGGAAACCTTTGCTTTCCAAGAGAAACATCGAGGCCAGACTGACATTTGCCAGCGATAAAGTTGACAAAGACCAGGACTTCTGGAATAATGTTCTTTGGACAGATGAGTCCAAAATTGAATTATTTGGACACAACAGCAGAGGACATGTTTGGCGTAAACCAAACACAGCATTCCAAGAAAAGAACCTCATACCAACTGTGAAGCATGGAGGTGGAAGTGTCATGGTTTGGGGCTGCTTTGCTGCAGCAGGACCTGGTCAGCTCACCATCATAGAATCCACGATGAATTCTACTGTGTATCAGAAGGTGCTTGAAGAACATGTGAGACCATCAGTTAGAAAATTAAAGCTGAAGCGGAACTGGACCATGCAACATGACAATGACCCAAAACATACTAGTAAATCAACCAAAGATTGGCTGAAAAAGAAGAAATGGAGAGTCCTGGAATGGCCAAGTCAAAGTCCAGATTTGAATCCCATTGAGATGCTGTGGGGTGACTTGAAAAGGGCTGTACGTGCAAGAAACCCCTCAAACATCTCACAGCTGAAAAAGTTCTGCATTGAGGAGTGGGGTAAAATTTCCTCAGACCGATGTCGAAGACTGGTAGATGGCTACAAGAACCGTCTCACTGCAGTTATTTCAGCCAAAGGAGGTAACACTCGCTATTAGGGGCAAGGGTGTCCTATCTTTTTCCTCAGTTAGAATAGGCATTTTTGTAGAATGACATTTACAGAAGATCTTGAAAAGACTTTTCTTCAGTTTTCTTTGTTTAGTCGGATTACTTTAATCTCTCTGTATTGTTGAAACGGAGATGAAATAACCATTTATTAAAAATGTTACAAAAAACCACATGCTTTCAAAGGGTGTCCTAATTTTTTCACATGACTGTATGTGCCCAGTGTATTCTTTCAGCACTCCTAGTGACTAGAGAAAGCCCATTTTTGTGCCTTTAAGGGTCCATTCACACGTCCGTTGTTTCTTTCCTGATCTGTTCAGTTTTTTGCGGAACAGATCTGGACCAGATCTGTACCCATTCATTTTCAATGGGTCCTGAAAAAAAATCAGACATTGAGCTGGATGCCTCTAAGGCCTTTGACAGGGTGGAGTGGCGCTTCCTCTGGCAAGGATGGGCTTTGGGGAAAGATTCATAGGTATTCTAAAACTATTGTATAGATCTCCCAAGGCAAAATTGAGTCTCAATGGGATCCTGACCACTAGTTTCGATTTAAATAGAGGCACGCGTCAGGGCTGCCCACTATCCCCATTGTTATTTGATATTTATATTGAACCCCTTGCGATGGCCATTAGGCAGGACGATCAGGTTAAAGGATTTGGTACGCTAGGAGTGCAAGACCGTATCTCCTTATATGCGGATGATGTTCTTTTTTTTATAGACCATACGGAAACAACTCTTCCCAGAATTATTCAAATGGTTAAATCATTTGGTGAGGTGTCCGGTCTTCTTATAAACTGGTCTAAGACCAGTTTGATGCCAATAGACCCCCTGCCACAGAAAGAGGTTCTTGTGACACAGTTGGACATTGTCGACACTTTTCAATACCTGGGTTTGAGTATATCACCCAGGGTTGAAAATTTTGCACAACTTAATTTGATGCCGATAATAGCAAAAACTAGAGCTAAAATAGGGATCTGGCTGAGGCTTCCCCTATCTAGAGCCGACCGAGTTTCACTGGTCAAAATGGTGATATTACCACAATTTCTTTATGTGCTTAGGAATACACCTATTTGGATAGAAGATAAATATTTTAAACTTATGGAAAGAATAATTAATGATTTAATATGGGGAAGAAAACAAGTTCGAATAAAGTTGGAATATCTGTATAAATCACTGGAGTGCGGGGGTTTAAATCTCCCTTACCTTAAAGGGTATTTTATTGCTGCGCAGCTATTGACGTGCTATGAATCAGAAAACAGTGCACTTTTAGGGAAGTTAGTAGGGAGCTACGCTCATAATAATATATTTACCCTGTTGGAATCCGGGCTACTGAAGAGCCATGAGCGGGGCTACAGAGAGACTATAAAGCTATTCCTGAAAGTGTGGGCTACTACTAGGACATGGTTGAAGGTAAAGGGTTCACTTACATTCACGCCTCTTTGGCATAATACACACCTACAAAGGTTAGATGGTATTGCAGTGGACACATTTTGGCAAAAGAATAGAATTTTGTATATTTCACAGGTAGTTAAGGATAGAGACATTAAGCCATTTATAGAGATATCACATAATATAGAAAACTTTTCATGGTTTAGGTACTTTCAATTGCGTTCAGCATTATCTAGTCTGGACGATAAACTGGTGTTGGATATAGACAGTACATCCTTCCTGAATGACTGGGCAGGGAGGACACTGCCTAGAATGAAGATTTCAAATTTATATAAGTTATTACTTAAAGGGGTTATCCGAGTTAACTTAATTTCTCTCTATGGCTTTATTTCCCCTATACATTAGTTTTCCTAAATAACTTGCAGTACCTATCTTGTGCCGTTTCTCTGCTACACTAAACAGTCATGTGACCGCCCACGTCATCAGCTGTGACGTTCCGTTTACATGGAGCTCTCTGCTTGTCGGAGTGACTAAGCCATGTAAACGGAACGTCATCAGCCTTGGCCACGCCCCCACCTCTCTGGATTACAGTCCGTGCGGCTGTGAGTTGATCGCGCATGCGCGATCCTCACTTGTGCCGCGGCTACCTCAAAGTTCCTCCCTTCGGCTAATAGGTGATCGCATATGCGCGATCATCAGGCCAGGCAAAACCAGCAATAGCTTGGGGCCCCGAACTGGTTGTGGCCCCGAGCTGGCCAAGCAGAGTAACAGTCAGAACATCCATCCAATGGTATAAAATATTCTAACCCCCAGGCGTTCCCATGGTGACGGGGACGCTTGCCTGGTTAGAATATACCATCGGATCTGAGTTTTTCGAGCTCAGTGAGATCGTAAAAAACTCAAATCCGATGGTATATTCTAACCCCCAAGCGTTCCCATGGTGACAGGGACGCTTGCCTGGGGGTTAGAATATACAGGGCGCTGTAGTGAGCTCTTTACTTGCATTCTTGGCTCTGTACTCCGGTAAAAGCAGAGCAGGCAGTTCGGGGGGCGGCGCTCACTCACTGTCACTGACGTCACGCGCCTGCTCCTCCCACTAGGCGGAGCAGGCGCGTGACGTCAGTGAATGAACGCCGCCTGCACTGCCTGCTGTTGTTACCGGAGCTCAGCCAAAGTAAGAGTCTGAGACTCATAGATTTCAAAATAATAATAAAATAGCTCTGCATAGAAAAATTAAGTGAATGATTAGTACTGCTGCTGTGAGCGTCGGGGAGGGGGATCTGTGGATGGCACTGTAGGGGGATCTGTGGTCTGTGGATGGCAGGCAGTGCCATCCACAGATCCCCCTACAGTGCCATCCACAGATCCCCCCTCCCCTAAACAGTGCCATCCACACAGATCTCCCCCCTAAACAGTGCCATCCACAGATCCCCCTACAGTGCCATCCACAGATCCCCCTACAGTGCCATCCACAGACCACAGATCCCCCTCCCCTAAACAGTGCCATCCACACAGATCTCCCCCCTAAACAGTGCCATCCACAGATCCCCCCTCCCCTAAACAGTGCCATGATCATCATGATGGCACTGTTTAGGGGAGGGGGGATCTGTGGATGGCACTGTAGGGGGATCTGTGGATGGCACTGCCATACACAGATCCCCCCTAAACAGTGCCATCCGCAGATCTCCCCCATAAACAGTGCCATCTACAGATCCCCCCTAAACATTGCCATCCACTGATCCCCCCTCCCCTAAACAGTGCCATCCACAGAACTCCCCCATAAACACTGCCATCTACAGATCCCCCGTAAACAGTGCCATCCACTGATCCCCCCTCCCCTAAACAGTGCCATGATCATCATGATGGCACTGTTTAGGGGGGATCTGTGGATGGCACTGTTTAGGGGGGGGATCTGTGGATGGCACTGCCATACACAGATCCCCCCTAAACAGTGCCATCCGCAGATCTCCCCCATAAACAGTGCCATCTACAGATCCCCCGTAAACAGTGCCATCCACTGATCCCCCCTCCCCTAAACAGTGCCATGATCATCATGATGGCACTGTTTAGGGGGGATCTGTGGATGGCACTGTTTAGGGGGGAGATCTGTGGATGGCACTGTTTAGGGGGGATCTGTGTATAGCAGTGCCATCCACAGATCCCCCTACAGTGCCATCCACAGATCCCCCCTCCCCTAAACAGTGCCATCCACAGATCTCCCCCATAATCTTTTGCCTGTGTGAGATATAAGATGTTGACGTTTATGCAAGGTCAGTATGTGCAGAGCAGAGTGAGGAGAAGGTCAGATCAACCCCTCCCACAAATATTCATGAGGGAGAGATGAGTCATTGTTGTTACTGCTGCATGTAAACACAGCAATAACAGAACCTAGAAAAGGTGTAAAGATCTTTTTTTTTCTTCCAAAAATCAAGCTTGACTAAGGCCTCTTTCACACTTGCGTTGTCCGGATCCGGCGTGTACTCCACTTGCCGGAATTACACTCCGGATCCGGAAAAACGCAAGTGTACTGAAAGCATTTGAAGACGGAACCGTCTTCCAAATGCTTTCAGTGTTACTATGGCACCCAGGACGCTATTAAAGTCCTGGTTGCCATAGTAGGAGCGGGGAGCGGGGGAGCGGTATACTTACAGTCCGTGCGGCTCCCGGGGCGCTCCAGAATGACGTCAGAGCGCCCCATGCGCATGGATGACGTGATCCATGCGATCACGTGATCCATGCGCTTGGGGCGCCCTGACGTCACTCTGGAGCGCCCGGGGAGCCGCACGGACGGTAAGTATACTGCTCCCCTGCTCCCCACTACACTTTACCATGGCTGTCAGGACTTTAGCGTCCCGGCAGCCATGGTAACCACTCTGAAAAAGCTAAATGTCGGCTCCGGCAATGCGCCGAAACGACGTTTAGCTTAAGGCCGGATCCGGATCAATGCCTTCCAATGGGCATTAATTCCGGATCCGGCCTTGCGGCAAGTGTTCCGGATTTTTGGCCGGAGCAAAAAGCGCAGCATGCTGCGGTATTTTCTCCGGCCAACAAACGTTCCGTACCGGAACTGAAGACATCCTGATGCATCCTGAACGGATTACTCTCCATTCAGAATGCATTAGGATAATCCTGATCAGGATTCTTCCGGCATAGAGCCCCGACGACGGAACTCTATGCCGGAAGACAATAACGCAGGTGTGAAAGAGCCCTAATGTATATGTATATCCTGATTAATTTTGTTAGGTTTTATTTTTTTTCCCATAACTCGGATAACCCCTTTAAGGCACGGTTTAGTGATATACAGTCACCAGGACAAAGAGCGTGGGAGATGGACTGTCCGAATAAACAATCAGAAGGGTGGGAGAATATTTTTGGGAATTTAGGTTCATTATCCCAGAACTTTAACCATGTTCTAGCACAATTTAACATTTGCCACAGACTATATATCACCCCTATATGGATGAATAAATGTGGGCTAAGAAGTACGTCTAACTGCCCTAAATGTGACACCTCAGGTGCGGACTATCTCCATATGATCTGGACCTGTCCAGAACTTATAAAATACTGGAATAGCATCAATAACTTTATCACATACAAACTAAAAATACGAATCCCTTTTGAACTACAAGTGTTTTTGCTTAACGACCTTTCCAAAATAAATAGCCATAAGTATCAAAAGATCTTTCTAGGTAGGATACTGTTGTTGGCCAGAGTTCTGGTTAGTCGGACCTGGTTTGCTCGACATACTCCAGAGATAAATATATGGATAAACCTAATTAATAAGGTAAAAAACTATGAGCAAATCATGTATAAACAGAGGGAAGCTGATGAGAATTGGATTAAGATATGGGGTGGTTGGAAGATTTGATTAGTTGTGATAACTGTTTCTTTCTTTTTTTTTTTTTTTTTTGGCGCACCACAGGTATGGGGAGGGGGGTGGGTGAAGGGAATGGGGATAAGGGGGAAAAAAAATATTGAAGTTGGGGATTATTTATTTAATCCTTTTTGTATTGTAACTTGTCTTGATAGACCAATTAATAAAGATAATTAAATAAAAAAAAGGAAAGAAACAACGGACGTGTGAATGGACCCTTAATCTACTACTAATATAAACTGGTAGCTGTTATATACTTCCCTTGCACAGGACAGCATGACAAAACACTAGAGTATGACCAGAAATGGCCACAGATGTATATTAAAGGGGTTAATTGTGATATTATAATAATGACCTACCCTGAGGATAGGTTATCGTTATCAGATCTGCACTGATGATCAGCTGTTTCAGGGAGCCACCACGCTCCCCCTGAGTTCTGAGGAGCTCAGTCGACTCCCGGTAGCTTTCCAAGCAAAGGGCTGTACATAGTACTCTTTAATGGGGCTGAGCTGCAACTAGGCCATGTGACCAATGTACAGTGATGTCACATGGCCTAGGAAAAAGCTGCAGCGCTTATTGAGCGACCAACTTCTTCTAACAGCTGATCGCAGGGTTGCCGGATGTCGGACTCCCACCAATCTTATACTGATCACCTAGCCTGACTTCATGATATAGTTAGGTGTGGGTCCTAAACTTTGATTTTTGGGCTATATATAGGTTTCCTGACTTAAATGTAAGTCCTGCTAGCGCTATGCTCAGATACAGTCTCACATACACGAGTAAGACTGCAGCTGCACCCTCCTCTGTATTTGCTATATTACTCTACATTAAAAAAAAAAATCTTGGTCACTAGGAAGTTCCTGAAGATTTACAGATATTTAGAGTTATTACATTGAAGACCTAATCACCATTTATGAATTAGATAGAGCCTAACTGGGCAATGAAAATCCATGGAGGAAGTGATATCATAGAACACAAAAGTTTGAATGGTCCTGGTACAGCTAGAAAAGGCTTCATATGAAATACTGACAGCTACCACTAAGGTCCATTCAGACGTCCGTAGGTGTTTTGCGGTCTGCAAATTGTGGATCCGCATAACACGGACACCGGCAATGTGCGTTCAGCATTTCGCGGACCGCACATCGCCAGCACTATAATAGAAAATGCCTTTTCTTGTCCGCAGTTGTGGACAAGAATAGGACATGTTCTATTTTTTGGGTGAACGGAATGGCGGATCCGGAAATTAATGGGTCCACACCCGTTCCGCAAAATTGCGGAACGGATCCGGACCCAAGTTGTGGATGTGTGAATAGACCCTAATAAGCACAATGCAAACATCATTAGAGAAATTGTCATTGCAGAGGGAGACTTACGATTTTCATTTTTGGAGAACAAGGCAACCCTTATGTCTCTGTCCAGAGCATCACATGCACTGCTTTGGGCTTGTTCTGGAAACTTTGTCTTAAATTCCTCCAAACAATCCAGTGCTTCAGAGACATATCGCAGCTCAAACAGGCAGCGTGCCAGACGAAAGTGTGCTTTCAAATGGGCTGGGTTCAGTGCCAGTGCTTGCAGGCAATCTCTCAATGCATCATAGTGATCCCCATCCCTAAAATTATAACAAAAATACATGAGAAAACAACAGATAGAGCTCTGCACCACTCTCATTGTCCAACACCAGTATCTATTTCTCTCACCACTTCCGCTTCATGTATGCTGCGGCCCGATTTCCAAACAACATAGCACTACGAGGTGCCCTCTGCATTGCATGGCTATAAAGTTCAATTGCCTGGCTCCACTGCTGCCGAGCAAAAGCATCATTTGCTTTTTGCTTTACCTTTTCCAGATGTGGAGGAAGCTCATTTGTTGACCTAGGAAAAAAGCTATGAATTAATAAAATGGTAGGTAACTTAAAGGTTATGTACACCTTTGGAGGCAATTTTTTTTATATTGCATGTTACTCTTTTTTGGCAAAAAATCTTTTTTTTTCAATTGGCCTTTATTCAAAATATTGAGCTGGTCTGTCACAAAGGATTAACTGTTTTTCTAGCTGTGTGACTGGTACTTTCACTTTCTGCTGATCATCTAATACACCTTATCTCTAAACTACTGCACCTAAAGGCTCCACTACTGCACCTAAAGGCTCCCATCTCCCACCTCAAGTCACGCCTTCCAAGTGTTGATTGACAGGGCCAGGCATTGTTTGCATCTTTCTGCCTGCCCTGTGCCCTGGGGAAATCTTGCGCTGCTTTTTATGGAAATAGAGTATATTCACTAATAAAAAGTTATCCAAATTTCTACTTTGTTTCAATTCCTCACCACTTTCAGGATCCTTATGTTCTCATCTGACAGGTTTGTGGCAAGCTACATGCATCAATGAGTCATGCACAGGTCAGGTGGACAAGAACAATTTTACAACTTTTTCATACTTTAATACTTTGCAAGCAGAGGTCTCAAAAACATTGAGCAGTTGAAATGCAGTCAGAGGCTGAAATCATACCCTAAACATAGTCCTACTGACACAGCTAGGAGTTTAAGTGTAGGAAAGGTCTATAAGCCTGTAGACAAGGACAGGGGAAAGATTTGTGCTGCTATGTTTAGCTCACGAAGGATCGCTTAAACTATTAGGCTCTCAGCCTCAGGATGAAAAACAGGATTGGGTGACCCCTTACAATTAATAAAATGATCCAAAAGACACATCACTGATGAGATGAAGCAAAAGCCCAAAATGTCATTATTAAATTATATTAAGCTGATGTGAAAGTCACTACATCTACTAATCAAACATGGTGGTGGGATAATGTGGGTAAGCTTTGCTGCTTTGAGACCTGGACACCTATGTGCTGTATGGAAATAGTGGCGTTTGAGCAGCTTGGTGCAAGAGGGCCCCTGTGATTGCTCAAAATGAGGAATACCCAATATCTCTACTTATGCAGCGGAACTTACAGATATAATATAATCAATATGTAGTGCTCTGTCAGGGGATAGATGAACTTTAAAAAGGTTGTGTCACAAAACATACCGTATTCTACATTTTTCAAACCGGCACTAGGATCTGAATACTGCCATAATTGCATGCAATTAAAAATTTTGTAGAACCAGTAAGCTATTCTAGAAAATATATCTGTATAGCGCCACCTGCTGTTTTGTTCTTTTTTCTTATTTTTGTACATATGTTTAACCTTTCATTAGAATCCTGTCTGTGATGATAATAAGATGACTCCTGAAAAGTGATCTCTACAGCACAGGAATTGTCAGCCTATTAGAAGGCCAAGGGCTTAGAGTGAAAATTGCATGATTTCAGAGTTAATTTTAAATATCTTAACATGTAAAATGAAAAAAAAAAAATCTTAAAATTTTATTTGATTTAAAATTAATCTGAGGTTATCCACTGAATTAAAAAAGATAAAATAATGGTATTCAGTACTCCAGATATTAACTATAGCAAAGAAAAAAATGGCGCTCTCCAGTGTAATGTTCCCCTTTTCTTAAGGGTACTTTCAAACTAGTTTTTTTTTTTTTTTCAGCACGGAGTACCGTCCTAGGGGCTCAATACCGGAAAAGAACTGATCAGGTATATCCCCATGCATTCTTAATAGAGAGCAATCCGTTCAGGATGCATCAGGATTGTCTTCAGTTCAGTCATCTACGATTTATCTCTGGCCAAAATAACTGAAGACTTGCCTGAATGCCAGATCCGAAAAAAAAGTGAAAAATAAATAATGCCGGATCCGTTTTGCCGGATGACACCGTAAAGACTGATCCGGCATTTCAATGCATTTTTCTGACTGATCAGTCTTACTAATGCCATCAGTTGGCATACGTTTGATGGAACTGCTTGCCAGATCACTCTGCCGCAAGTGTGAAAGTAGCCTAACTCACATATCTGGACTTATCTCTTTCCTTTCTGTGAGTGAGCAGCAGTCCATCCATCCCATGTGACCATCAAGCACCTGCATCATCCAAGAGTGCACTGCTGTCAGCTCTGGTTAACCCTTTCCTGCATAGGAAATAGTCCCTCACACACAACCCCAGCAATTCAACTAATAAATAGCACTATTGTATGCAATGTCTATCATCCCCCATCTAATTTCCACTGTCTAGAGAGAGATACGGCTTCATATTTCTATGAATTTAGCAGTAGGGATACATGAATGAATGATATTTCGGCTGCGTCACTATAAGATCACCTCTTCAGCACTGAGGGGAGGGGAAGCTACTGAGCATGTTACCACCTCTGAATGCAGATGAAAGTAGACCAGGAGGCTCAACGGCAGGGGGCATTACCAGAGAAGAATATGTAATATGCATTTAAAAAAATGCTATTTTTAATTTTTTTTCCTATATATTGCAATAGTACTTCTATTGTAATGCCCTATTCATTGTATAGTAATCCTATATGATAACCCCTTTAAACAACAGGCCATATTCTGATGACCCATTTCCTTTAACAAGTTCTGTAGCCAGGAATGGACTAAACTTTTAGCCAGTGACGTAAAAGATTGATGGGAATTGTTGGAGGTGTTTACGTTCTTGCTCCTGGAGTAACCATCAATACTGTACACATATGACAAATAAATGCAGTGATAGCAAGTAGCTAAGAACTACATAAATAGAAAGGTAAGATTTAGCTTTTCCTCACCCAACCATGCTCTTGGCATCGCTCACACGGATTCCGTTACTGTGAAGACGAAGTCCATTGGTTGAGGTCTTACCATTCTGGACTTCTGGAGAAGCAAAACTCTGTTTAGTTGTTTTTAAACAACATACTAAAGTAAGAAAGACTGTACCAATGTAATTAACTCTTAAGGGCCAAAATCAGAAATGCTTTATGCAACTACTGATAATAAAATGCGAGTATTTCTCAAAAGGTATTGTGGGATATGCTTACCTCCAGGTGTATGATGAGATTTAGGAAGCAGGAATGTACAAGGTCTTTGCTTGAAAGTTAAGTCAAAGAGGTATACCTAAAAATACATATATCATTTCAAACACCCCAAAGAAAGAAGCCAGGCAGTTTACTGTATATCATACTCCACCCCTTTCAGATGTACCTAACTATAGTTGGCTGCTTTGCATTATTATTAGATGACTAAAGGGTCATTGTATAGCAATGTATGGGGGAATTTGTGAGGTCAGTCACTGAGGTTTGTAATCAGCATTCCAATTCACCACAAAAATGGTGTTGATGTCAGAGCTCTATGTGGGATGAGTTCTTCCACACCAAACTCTTCAAACCAGGTATTAAGGGACCTCATTTTGTACCCAGGGGTGTAGTCATGCTGCAATGGGAAAGGGCCCAGTACTGTTGAAACAAAGTTGGAAGCATGCAATTTCACTGGTAAAAAAAGGAGTCTAGCTAAAAGCCTGAAAAACAGCCCCATTTCATTATCCCTCCTCTGCCAAAGCCAGATTTGAGAAGTATTCATATGGTAAAAGAGGATTCATTACTCGAAAGTACACAATTCCATTGCTCCAGAGCCCAGTGATGGTGTGCTTCACACACCAATCCAACCAGTGATGGCAGGATTTGTGAGCGGCTGCTCAACCACGTAAACCCATTTCATAAAGCTAGCAATGCACAGTTCTTATGATGTTACTTCCACTGGTAGTTTTGAACTCAGCAGTGTGTGATGTAGTAGACGATACCACACACTGCAGCATCTGTATCATCTACCATTTCATGGTTGAGCTGTGGTTACTCCAAAATGCTTTAATTAGTATATCTAGCAGATCAGAAATGTCACCAACTGACTTTGTGGAGTAAATATAGCAATACAATTCAAAGTAATCCATATGTTCAATGCTTGCGTGTGTCTTAGTACTGTATTATGCTACTGCACTTTGTGTTCATTTTGCATTTCAGCTTTAGGAGTCTGCAGCTGCACTTTTTTGGATGTGCTGGACTACAGTTTTTTCCAAAGTACATTTGGAAAAGTGGCTTCCTCCATCTTAGCCATGCACTTCAACCCACCTGTCCAAGGGTTTTAATTAAAGCAGAATACTGCTGGACGCTACCCACCCCGAGATCTTTTTGGAGGCCTAAGAGAGATAAACCTTTAAGTGTAGGGTACAATCTGATTAGGTTGCCTTACTAGGCCAGATAGGGTCACACAATAAGAGCCTGAAATATATATGTATAGTGACTATAGCAGCAATGCAATTCAAATATCCATTTAATTAATGTTTACATACGTCCTAGTGCGTCCAGCTGTACTTTTTGTTTGCTTTTGCGTTTCTGCTATAGCAACATGTACCTGCATATTTATTTCACATTGTTTGCACATGCTGGCCTTTGTTTTTTGACTTGTGACTAAGGTGGCATTGTATGGCACTACCACTACTGAGCTTTCCAGTATGACCCACAGAGGAGACTGCATGTCTGTGTGCTTGATTTTATGCATCTGTTTGCAATGACTGTGTTATACTTAAAGGCAGTGCTTTAAGTGGGCCAAAAGAGGTGCCGGTACTCTATTAGGCGCCGGTGCTCCCCCCCCCAATACTGAATTAATGTGTGTGTGTGTGTGATGAGGGGGGGGTCTGATGTGCAGGGGGGTACTGGTTCAGAGAGGAACGAATGTGCGGTGGTGGGGGGGGGGGTCCTGGTACATAGAGGAACTAATATATATATGTGTGTGATGGGGGGGTCTGATGTGCAGGGGGCCCCTGCACATCAGACCCCCCCATCACACACATATATATTAGTTCCTCTATGTACCAGGACCCCCCCCCCCCCACCACCGCACATTCGTTCCTCTCTGAACCAGTACCCCCCTGCACATCAGACCCCCCCCCTCATCACACACACACACACATTAATTCCTCTCTGTACCAGTACATAGAGGAACTAATATATATGTGTGTGATGGGGGGTCTGATGTGCAGAGGGGTACTGGTACAGAGAGGCACTAATGTGTGGTGGTGGTGGGGGGGGGGGGGGGGGGGGGGGGGTACTGGTAAAGAGAGGAACTAATGTGTGTGATGAGGGGGGGGGGGGTCTGATGTGCACTGATGTGCAGGGGGGTACTGGTACAGAGAGGAACGAATGTGCGGTGGTGGGGGGGGGTCCTGGTACATAGAGGAACTAATATATATGTGTGTGATGGGGGGGTCTGATGTGCAGGGGCCCCCTACACATCAGACCCACCCATCAGACACATATATATTAGTTCCTCTATGTACCAGTACCCCCCCCCCCCCGCACATTCGTTCCTCTCTGTACCAGTACCCCCCTGCACATCAGACCCCCCCCCCCCCCCCTCATCACACACATTAATTCCTTTCCTCTCTGTACCAGTACCCCCCTGCCAGGGGGGGGGGGGGTACTGGTACAGAGAGGAACTAATGTGTGTGGGGGGAGGGGGGGTGCCTGTCACTCACCAGTACTCTTCAGAAGTTGGATTCCAAAGCAAAGTCGATGTTCTTTGCTGCACCGTCCGACTCCTGACTCCAAGGAGGACCAGTCACTGGTCGCCGCACTGATCGCTCCACACAGGCGCGCGGGAAGGAGTTGACGTCACCTAACGTGAGGTCAACTCCCTGCCTGCGCCAGCCTGAGCCGTACTCTGCAACGACCCGCCCCCCTCCACTAGCTGCCCAGCCAACGACATTAGGGAGGAGATACTGCCAGCTCTCCGCTGCGCTCCGGTACCGGAAACCCACGTACTGGGCGCACGGAGAGGTGCTGGTACTCTCCAGGGCAATTTTTGGAAGTGGGGGTACTGAGTACCGCCGCGTTCCGGCCCACTTCAAGCACTGCTTAAAGGGGTTGTCTCACTTCAACAAATAGCATTTATCATGTAGAGAAAGTTAATACAAGGCACTTACGGATGTATTGTGATTGTCTATGTTGTCTCCTTTGCTGGCTGGATTCATTTTCCATCGCTTTATACACTGCTTGTATCCAGGGGTTATGACCACCCTACAATCCAGTAGAGGTACCCATGCTTGCACACTATAGGAAAAAATGCCAGCCTCTCTGGTAGCTGGGACTGTGGGGCGCACATAGGCACACATGCGCAGCAGCTCCTGTGTCGCCCACTGCTGCAACGCAGATATGAGTTGGCTGGGACAGGAGCTACTACGCATGCGTGCCTATGTAACGCCTGGAAACGAGCAGAGTATAATGCGATGGAAAAATGAATCAAGCCAGCAAAGGAAACAATATAGACAATGACAATACATTAGTAAGTGCCTTGTATTAACTTTGTCTGCCATTTGCCGAAATGAGATAACCCCTTTAAACTCAACAGGAGAGGCAGCCACATACATCTGACCATATAGCATAAATGTTACCCGTTAACTATGGGGGGAGGAGTGAAACTAGAATTTTTTATTCCCCCCCCCCAAAAGGTTTTTTATTACAGTGTAAAATAAAGGTAGGCTTGATTAAAAATATATTGGCTGGAGATTTTTTTTGAGTAAATTACGTAGTATTATGAATACCCACAAACATTTTTATATTTGTGGCTGTGCTGATTTTGCAGATTGGATATATCACCAGTTAAAAATGCACTCCCAAAAACTGTAAGAAAAACAACTGTGGCTATTTGTGGTAAAACCCAGTACACTATTGCCACATGTGAAACACTCGAAACAAAGGGGTTCTGGTCACTGAACTTACCTGCTCCCCTCCCATGTTGACAAGCAGCTCAGTGCCATCAGGACTGAAAGTTACGTATGTTGCCACCAAGACACGCAATCTGTTATTGTAATCGGGCAGCTTGACTGGAAGGTGGCCTGTGGAAACAATTAACCTGTGAGGACATGCATATCGCATCAGTGAAAAAAAAAAAAAAGTATATAAATATAAGTGTGGAAACAGGAAAAAATTAGGCCCAGGGTGAAACATTTTAAAATATATGTTTGAGCCCTCCAGACACTCACTTACAAACAATGACTCTGCATAAAGTATGTCCTAGCAAGAATTACTGTAGGTGAATGACTGCCTGGGTGACATGCTGCACCTTGATGATCATATTGAGGGCTCATGCACACGAACGTTGGTGTCCCGTTCCCGTATTGCGGACCACATTTGCGGATCCGAAATACACGGGCACCGTTCCGTTGTCATTCCGCATCAGGGATGCGGACCCATTCATTTAAATCGGAAAGAACATGCTCTATCTTTTTGCGGAACGCACGGATCGCGGACCTATTCAAGTGAATGGGTCTGCGATCCCTATGCGCCTGCTGCACGGAAGGTGCCCGTGCATTGCGGACCGCAATTTGCGGTCCACGGCACGGGCTTTACACGGTTGTGTGGACGAGCCCTGAAAGCGAGGAGCACCACCCTTTAGTTTACGCTACTCTAAAGGGTTCAGATGTTTTGCAAATGTCAACCATTTCTGTGAGATAAGAGCCGTTGATCATAGCTGCAGTTAGTAGGAATTGAATATATATTCAACCTGCATAAACTTCCTGTCTGTGACAAATACATAAATTATGCTGTGGGTTTGGCAAAGAAGACATTGACACATGAGGCCAGATCTGTGTTGTAGAAAAGACATCTGGTAATGGCACAATTTCACAAACTAGCTTCTGTATAAGTGAAGACATCTACAGATTATCAGTTCTATGAATATCCAACCAGAAATGTCACCTATACCATAATCCCGGTTTTCTCTTGAGTAACTTTTATCAAATATCCTTAGAATATGTGGTTAATGTTTCATCAGGTTAAGGAATAATGCAGAGAAGACAACGCTATATCTTTGTCTCTCCATAAACTTCTCATGGTCTCCGTTTTTCTCCAGCCCTCTTATAGGCAGAGATAGATTCTGGACCCTCAGCTTTCTAAGTAGCGGACAACCCAGTGCTTGGGTCCCATTAATAATACATTTATCACATGTCTTGTGGATAAGTGAAACTTGTTTCTTGTTTAAGAAACTTTAAGAAATCTACATTTGAAACTATCAGCATTATTCAGCACTCCATGCCTCTATAACCTCTGATTCAATCAGAACAGATGTGTCAGGGACATTACTGTCTCCAGTCTTTAGTCTCTTCTAGAAGAGACTGGTGGGAGCCCCTTTTCTTTTAGTGATCAGTTGTGGTCTCAGCATCAGAAATGTTACCTGCCACATAATACTGTGCTGCTCCCTCTGGAATGGGTTTCTGTCTTGAGCAAAAAGTGTGCAGTCCAGATTGTGCCGTCTGGAGATTCTTTCTGTAATGGAGAATATATAGTAAAGGTAATCTACCAAACCTTGAATAAAATAATACCTCCCGTGTCACTAATCCCAACCAACAATCACTCACCGGTGACTGTGGATCATCCGGATATCATACAGTCTCACAAAAGGTCCACTGGCTCCTACAGCTAAGCAGTTGTTATCCTGGGGGCTGATGCTTACGCATTTTGCCTCCACCAGCTGCCCACAGTATTCCGTTAAATCAATCAAGACATCAGAGTGGGTGCTACTTTCCCTTAAATCATACTGCCTGAACAAACAGAAAACACAACTAAATCATATATGGTTGCACCCCCTGAAAATAAATTCTCCATTTTCAACAACCTTTTCCTTACCGGATCAAGCCATCTTCTGCTGCACTCCAAAAAGTGTTTGGCCACATAGGGGCTGTGGCAACTCTCTTCACTCGGTTAGTGTGTTCAGAAAAAACATGGAGCGTTTCCTTTGAGTTAATGTCATGGACATGAACCTTGGCATCTGCAGCTCCAGTAATCAAGATGCGATCTTCAGTGTGGGGGAGAAACTGATAGGGAAGACATACAGAAAATATAGAAAAATTATATGTATAGTAATATTTCTTTAATTTGGGTTATTGGGCTGTCATAGAGAAGTACATATTTGGTTCTCTGTCCATACTGCAGCTTCAGATCTTGTGAAAGTCCACATTTTTTGCAGTTCTACTAAGAAAACAAGTGCTGTATTATCAGATGCCATATTAAAGGAATAAAAGGTGCCTGCTGACCTACGGAGAACTACAGATAACACATTATGATCAGATGTAGCACGTGACTATTTTAGTTCTACTACATCTATACAGGCCCCTAGGCACTTGCCACTGAGAATTCATTGCACGCTGCTCACCTTAACGGAAAAGATGTTGGCAGTGTGACCTGTGTGCATAGACAGCAGCTTCTTGTGCCGAAAAGGATCCCACAGCATCATGTGCTGATCATCTGAGCCAGAGGCCAACAAGCTGGGCAGAGAGAAAAAGAAATAACCATTCCATAATCACAATTTACTATAAGGCTCCATTCACACGTCCACAAATGGGTCCGCATCCGTTCCGCAATTTTGGGATGCACTATGTGCTCTCCGCATCCGCATTTCCGGAGCGAGCCGCCGATCTTCCGGTCCACGGCTCCGGAAAAAAATAGAACATGTCCTATTCTTGTCAATCTTGGCAATTGAGTACAAGAATAGGCAGTTCTATGGGGGTGCCGGCCGGGTGTATTGCGGATCCGCAATACACTACGGACGTGTGAATGGACCCTTAGGCTTCCTTCAAACACAAATTAGCTCTGGTGATTTTTTAGCACCCAAAAAAGGCCCTAAAACTGCTAGCGTTTTTTGCATACTTTTTTTTGTGTGGTATTTGAATGGCCATGCCTTTTTATATTCCGTGTTTTTAAAAAAGCACTAGAGACACAAAAAAGGCCACCAAAGATAAAATGCCACTACCAAAAAATGCACGTGACCTGTACTTTATATTTCCCACACTCATAATATCTATTTCTATTTCATTTATGCTTCAGCCTACAACGTGAATCACACAGTTTTATAACACGTTGTGCTTATGTATATGAACACAACATGCAAAATGTAGAGCATTACTTAAACCTAATCTCTTTATTTGAAAGTTTTTACCTTTAGGCTCCATTCAGACGTCTGTAGAATGGGTCCGCATCCGTTCCGCAATTATCCGGAATGGGTGCAGACCCATTCATTCTCTATGGGGCCGGAAGAGATGCGGAAAGCACACTATATGCTTTCTGCATCCGCATTTCCGGAGTGCGGCCCCGATCTTCCAGTCCGCAGCTCCGCAAGAAAACAGAGCATGTCCTATTAGACATTTCTATGGGGGTGCCGGCGGCTCCGCAATGCACTACGGACGTCTGAATGGAGCCTTAAAGGGCTTCTGTCAGCCCACTAAACCGTTTTTTGCTGGTAGCAGCCGCATCCTCCCATCGTAATGACGCCCCCTCCACTTGTTGATTGACAGGGCCAGCGGACGGGATCTTTCTCCGCTGGCCCTGCCTGTTTTCATTCAATATCTGGCGCCTGCGCCACGGCCGTACCTATCTTCAATCGGCGCAGGCGCACTGAGAGGCGGCCACTCACTCATCGGCGCAGGCGATGACGTCATCGGCGCAGGCGCATTGAGGATGAAGCGGCCGAGTGAGTGGCCGCCTCTCAGTGCGCCTGCGCCGATTGAAGATGGGTACGGCCGTGGCGCAGGCGCCAGATATTGAATGAAAACAGGCAGGGCCAGCGGAGAAAGATCCCGTCCGCTGGCCCTGTCAATCAAAAAGCGGAGGGGGCATCATTACGATGGGAGGATGCGGCTGCTACCAGCAAGTAGCCGCCCTACTTGCTGGTAGCAAGGTAATTTACATATTATAAAAATAGGGTTTTAGCAAATTCTACTGAACCAAAATTATTATTTTACTTATGTATGGATAAATCGCAGTGTAGGGATTATTATTAAGCAAAAAAAATAAAAATGGTTTAGTGGGCTGACAGAAGCACTTTAAAGAGGCGTTGTTATTCATGAAACTTTTCCTGGAAAGCCGTGTACGTACTGGAGAACACACATAGAAAGTGTCTGTACAAATCTCTCCTAGGAGAGCTGACAAATTCCAAGGCAGAGTTCTCAGCAGACTGCTTGAACCCCTTCATTCCAGCACCCTGGACCCCCAAAGATCAAAACTTCAGCCATGTCAGAAGTTTTGTGAATCCACAGTTACTCTTACACAGCAAACATAAAAATATAAGCATCTAAGTATAAACTTAAAAAAATAAAAAAAATCCAGTAAATGTAGAATTATCAAACGCTTCTAACAATATAACTAACATACAAAACGGGAAATTCATACTCACTCTCCCTTCTCGTTCCATTCAAGGCAATTGACACATCCAGAGTGCCCCTACAAACAAAACCAGAGGAGTTACATTATTTCTACGCAAAGCTATATTTTAAGGTTACTTCTCATAGGGTTCCAAAGGGCATATCCTTATGCACATACCTGAAGCTCTGCCTCCAGTCCCAATCGACGAATTAAAGGATCTGTTACATGATGCCGTCTCTGAAAGCTTCCAGCTTGTCTTTCCTGAAAGAAAAAAAAACTTTATGACTGTCACACCTTCCTGTGAGGCACCTCAACCTGATAAGGAAAGCCAAGATTGCAAACAGCACATTGGCCCAAGTTTACTAACGTGATGTGATCTAGACCTTGTTGTAGATGGTAGCAATATTTAGTGCAGTTTGGCACATTTTTTTAATTAGCCTTTTTTTTTATTAGTTTTCAAAACAAGTCACATACTAACCATAACTCATCAGGGTACAGTACAATTATATAAGATAAACATAACATACCAGAAAGAATCCCCCCCCCCATCCCAATTACAGTCAATAAGATCCCAGAGATAAAATAAGAATCCAAGATGTCCAACTGCAATCCATCCTCCTCCACTTTAAAAACACCCCAAATAGCCCATTCATCCCTCCCCCAATCTGTCCCACCCACAAGAGCACAAAGAGAGTGGAAAAAAAAAAGGGGGTGTCCCAACACTCATGAAGTATCAAGCCACGTCCCCAACCCAATACTTTGTCTTGTAGTTAAACACCAGTAGCGAAACCCGGAATGTTAAGCCATGAGGCCCAGAGTCTCTCAAATTTAGTAAAGGTTCCCTTCTTCTGAAATATAGCTTTTTCATATATGAACATAGGGGATCATTTATTAAGCTGCAATATGCCTATATTATAGTTGCGCTTCAATCTGCAACTTCTCCCCATCAGGACAGGTCTAAAAAAAGTGGGCGTGGTCTGGGCAAAGAAGGGGATGGGCATAGGTTTCGGGCATAGAAAAGGTCTAAATGCAATAGCTCTCTGAGTCTTTCTTACACTTAGACCTGGCGGAGGATCCGCCGAAGTTATCAAGAGGCCAGCGCCTCTTCATAACTTTGGCAGAACCACCGCTAACTTAGGGGTTTATTAAGACCGGCTGTCAGCTTTAAAACAAAACCTAGTACATATATTTAGCTGCTTTGCAGCCTGACATTTATCAGGTTAAACAGCCCCCTCCCCTTCAGCCGACTGTGATCTCAGCCAGGGTGGTAGAAGAAAAGGGGGCCACAGAGAGGAGGATAGATAGGAGGATAGGTCCCTGTACATGACCCCCAGGGAGTGGATAACATGGACTTCTGTGCATGTTAACAATTCCTGACCCCCATCAAAAAGCATACTTGATTTAACATATGGGTGGAGGATTTTTTTTAAGGAAAGGAAAGAGGTCAAGGAGAAAATGAAAAAAGAGTGCCCATCTAGTCACGCCTCTGTTCCTAATTAGGCTGTTCATTGATGCCATGATATTTACTAGAGAACAAATTATTTGTTGAAACTACAGTTCTGATGAACCACAGAAGGTTCAGGTGTTGTGTCCACAATTTGAGAGTAATAAGCACCCATATTATATCCATCTGAAAGCAGCCTTAGTTAGTGGATTATATTATGTTGAAAATGATACATTTCTAGTTAGGATTACAGTATAGGGAGGATAGAAAATTATATACTGTATAATTCCCAGTGCTGGCATGCAAAAGTTGGCTGGTTCATTCCTGCAGTTTTTGCATTTTAAAACATGCAGTATTGAATATAGACATGTGTGGTATGTGTGAACTCTTCATATCGTACAGATCTAGTATACAGGTTAACCCGTGAAAAGTATTACTCTTCTTAGCGCTGGTATAGTGATCTCATAGTGAAGCAGTACAGACACCTTTCATCTGTGCATCCCTAAGGGCTCTTTCACACGAGCAATAGGATCTGTTGAGGGAAAAACTGTTATGCGTACAGTGTGTGTGTGTGTGTGTGTGTTTATTCCTTCCGTATTGTATCCGGATTGCATGCGCTTTTCATGCACATGAAGAAAAAACGAAGAACAACAATATACAACCATCAGTAAAAAGAACTCGCTCGTGTGAAAGAGCCCCAATTCTAATTTCATAGAAATATATACTGTAGCTATGTCTCTCTCTAGTCAGGCATTACATCCCATATGTATCTCTAGGGCTGTGGGGGAATATTTTTTTTGCAGGGGAGGAAGAGGGTAACAGGAGCTAATCGCAATGCGATTCTTAACTATCTCATGTATGCTACTGTCCACCAACAGAAAGGGACGAAAGTTCTCCATATACGCGGGTAAGTAAAAAAACTGAATTTGTGGGATAACCCTTTTAGGAGCACACTTGTGGGATATATGAGCTTTGCACGCCTTGATATATCATA
Organism: Bufo bufo; assembly: GCF_905171765.1. Lineage (NCBI taxonomy): Eukaryota > Metazoa > Chordata > Amphibia > Anura > Bufonidae > Bufo > Bufo bufo. Next base: position 312,182,560 of record NC_053391.1, read on the forward strand.
AATTATGATATTTTTACATTGGTTTTATATGTAAACCTTTGCTTGGATGAGCGTTTTAGATGCAAATGTTTGTTTAGGTGCATTTTTTTAAAATAATTCCTGTTTGTCACAAGTTGTATGAAGGTGGACATAGTTGGTAATTGTGGTATGTATGAACTCTGCACGTGTTGAACTTTTATTTAAAGGGGTTATGCCATGACTGACGTAAAATTTTTTAATCAGACATCATACAGTACAATACCACAAAAAATATCCACTTTTCGAACTTGCCTTATATATAACGTAACTAACTCAGTTTAAGATCTCAACAGAAAAAAATTAAAGTTTTTATAGTTCCCCATTAAAAACAATTTTATTGAATCCATAAAAAAATAATAAATACGTAAACCGTAACTGGGATCCAAAAGTTAATGCTGTAAAAAAAAATTACTGACAGTGAAGCCATGCAATAAGGCAATTCATCTCAGAGCAAAAAATAATCATAATAATAAATAATAATAATAATAATAATAATAATGCCCTATGTGTTATTTGCTTGACCAATGTAAAAGTGGTGGAGCTATTACTCTCACAAACCCTATTAGTGAGAAGAACCCCTATATTATTGAACCTCCTGCCACTGAAATACCAGTGAAACACCTAAAATCTATGGGGCTACATTATATTAAAATAGTGGGGCTAAATACGCCTCCCATCACATATGTATCACTAGCCCACACTATGGATACTCGTTTATACACAGGTACGTAACACCACCGGATCTAAAGAGATTGCATGCTAGTATACATCAAATAATAATAAAAAAAACTGCTCACCCTGTCCAGATAGAATGGCAGCCCCCATGACACGTGTTTTGCGTAAGCTTTTTCAGAAGGAAGTATTTTTTTCTACTGAGATCATATAGTACACTGCTCAAAAAAAATAAAGGGAACACTAAAATACCACATCCTAGATCTCAAAGAATGAAATATTCCAGTTGTAAATCTTTATTCATTACATAGTGGAATGCGTTGAGAACAATAAAACATAAAAATGATCAATGCAAATCAAAATTAATATCCCATGAAGGTCTGGATTTGGAATGATACTCAAAATGAAAGTGGAAAATCAAATTTCAGGCTGATCAAACCTCAGTGGAAATGCCTCAAGACAAGGAAATGAGGCTCAGTAGTGTGTGTGGCCTCCACGTGCCTGTATGACCTCCCTATATTGCCTGGGCATGCTCCTGATGAGGCGGCAGATGTCCTCCTCCCAGATCTGGATTAAAGCATCAGTCAACTCCTGGACAGTCTGTGGTGGATGGAACGAGACAGGTCTGGGGAACGGGCAGGCTAGTCCACAGCATCAAAGCCTTCATCATGCAGGAACTGCTGACACACTTCAGCCACATAAGGCCTAGCATTGTCATGCATCATAAGGAACCCAGATCCCACTGCACCTGCATATGGTCTCACAATGGGTTTGGGGGATCTCATCCCGGTACATAATGGCAGTCAGGGTACCTCTGGCTAGCACAAGGAAGGCTGTTCGGCCCTCCAAAGAAATGCCTCCCCACACCATTACTGACCCACTGCCAAACCGGTCATGCTGACGGATGTTGCAGGCAGCAGAACGTTCTCCACGGCGTCTCCAGACTCTGTCACGTCTGTCACATGTGTTCAGTGGGCACCTGCTCTCATCTGTGAAGAAGACAGGGCGCCAATGTCGAATCTGCCAATCTTGGTGTTCTTTGGCAAATGCCAAACACCCTGTACGGTGCTGGGCTGTAAGCACAACACTGACTTGTGGACGTCGGGCCCTCATAGAGTCTGTTTCTGACAGTTTGAGCAGAAACATGGATATTAGTGGCCTGCTGGAGGTCATTTTGCAGGGCTCTGGCACCTTTGCTCCTCCTGTTCCTCCTTGCACAAAGGAGGAGGTAGTGGTCCTGCTGCTGGGTTGTTGCCCTCTTACGGTCCCCTTCACGTGTACTGGCCTGTCTTCTGGTATCTGTTCCATACTCTGGACACTGTGCTGACAGACACAGCTAACCTTCTTGCCACAGCTCACATTATGTGCCATTATGGATGAGCTGCACTACCTGAGCAACTTCTGTGGGTTGTAGACACCGCCTCATGCTACCTCTAGTTGCTTCATAACGGGACAGGTTGATTTCACAGAAGTGTGATTGACTTGGAGTTACATTGTGTTGTTTAAGTAATTCCTTTATTTTTCAGAGCAGTGTACAAGACAATTGCTTTCTAAGAAAGCTAGAACCAGCCCTGTACCTCACATGGATCGAGATCTCCTCCTTCATTGCTCTAATAGTTCAGCTAGATTTATTTCAGGCTGGCAGTTAAGGGAATGGTTCCTTTCTGCTACAGCTCTCTCCCTACCACAGCTCCCCTGTAACTGCCACAGATTTTAACAGAAGATATGGCTGGTGACATTTGAAGATTTTAAGTGAGCGTGTGCGACCACCTCAGAGACAGAGAAATAAGGAAAATAACAAACAGCAGGTGGCGATATACAGATACATTTTATTGAAAAGCTCAGTGGCTATACTACATTTTGAAAAGGGCATTTGTCACCCGATTTGTACCTATGAAACTGGCTATTAGGCCTCTTTCACACTGACGTGTGTGGCCCGTTGCCGTATTGCAGCCTGCAAAATGCGGGCCGCAATACACGAGCACGGTCCGTGGGGCAGCCGCAGCAGATCGCGGACCCATTCACTTGAATGGGTCCACGATCCGGCCGTTCCGCAAAAAGATAGGACATGTCCTATCTTTTTGCGGAACGGAAGTACGGGACGAAGTGCTTCCGTTCCGCACCATTCAAGTGAATGGGTCCGCATCCGTGATGCGGAATGCCCACGGAACGGCACCCGTTTATTGCGGATCCGCAAATGTGGTCCGCAATACGGCAACGGGGCACACGCCAGTGTGAAAGAGGCCTTAAAAACTGGATTTTTGTACTCACCATTAAATCCTTTTCTCGTGGGATGCATTGGGGGACACAGCACCATGGGTATATGCCCAGCTCCCACTAGGAGGCACTAGATATAAAAAATAAATAAATTGGCTCCGCCCAGGTGGGCTATACCCTCTCCACAGCACTAGGCTATCCAGTTCGTACCAAAAGCAGTAGGAGGGAGAAACAGAAGCGAAGAACCAACATATCCTGGACCGAGAAAAAGCAGTCCGGTGACAGGGAGAATAAATAAAAACCAGAGGGTGGGATCTGTGTCCCCCAATGCATCCCACGAGAAGAGGATTTTACGGTGAGTACAAAAATCCAGTTTTCTCTTGAATGCATTGGGGGACACAGCACCATGGGACGTCCTAAAGCAGTCCTCGAAGGTGGGATTGAAACCTCATGCAAAAAGAAGGATGCACAGGTGCAGAAGAACCATGTGAGAGACCCTAGCATGAAATGGTTCCAAAGAAAAGGGAGACTGTGAAGATCCCAAGGACAAGTGCCTGGGAAACAAGGCGTGCAAGAAGGAACAAGGGAACACCCAGCTCCACCCAAGGTGGAAAACAATAGAACGCTAGAGGATAAGGGACAGGGCCAGATGTCCCGCACAAGAAGTTGACAAGAGTGCACTAGAGTGCCAAAGAAAGCATCTAGAAGAACCAGGGCTCCCCCTGAGGAAACAGGAGAGTAGCACAGCAACGTCTGTTGGTAACGACCTAGCGCTCTGCATATGGAAGGATGTAAGTTGGAAACAACCTAGCTCTCTGCATCTATAAGGAAGCTCAAGGGAAGAAACAGAGAAGCACTGGAGGCTAAACGCTTGAGAGAAATCATAACGAAGACTCACAAGGGAAGGGAGCGAGCCTCCTTTCACAGTAAGGAAGGGGGAAAGAGAAACACCCAAGAGAAGGTGGAAACCTCTTCCTGCCAGAGAAAACAGCCAACCCCCGGAGGAGGGGGGGTCTTAGGTAATGGTCAGGAGAAAAGACCTGCTTCCCATACAGAGGAGGCGAGGAACAAGCCTCTGTAAGACATAATAGACTGTGAAATGTAAAACCAGGGAAATCCCTAGCTACATAAAGCCACAGGGAAAAAAGGAACCAGTCGCAGGCCCTGGTAATACAAGCGGAGACCCACTGGCATAAGAGATATTGGAGTAGAAGGAGAGGACTCCAAACAGCCTAAGGAGGAACAGTGCTCCGAAGAAGGGAAAGCTCCGTCCCAAAAGTGACCATACGATGTAAACTGCACTAAACAACTAGGTACCAGGTCTTGACCTGGGGGGATGGGAAGAGAGGTTAGAACCTCAAGAAGGCAACCACCTTTGAGGACCCAAGAGATAAAAAGGAGCAAACCAGGCCCAAAGAAGCAGCTGTCATACAGAGCCTGTGTGGTCAAAAGCCATGGGTAGCTTCCCCAGAAGTGAGCTGCCAGCTAGATGGTCTAGGAAGAAGTGGGGTCAGTGACCTCAAGCAGGATTACCCAGACAGGGTCTCAAGAAGGGTCCAAAGGACCGGACCACCTAAGGGCAACAATAGCCAAAAACAAGGAAATAACATCGGCCATGAGTGAACAACCATCCCAAGTGTAGTGACCAGCCAAATGTATAACACTGTCCCAGAAGGGACAAGTACAGCAGTAAAAGAAACGCCAAACATCTGCATCCTTCTGGAATACGGAAGTCAGCCGGGGAAGCCGGAGAGACTACACTGACATGTAGAAACCAGCCACCAGCAGAGCACAACGAAACCCCCAGGGAAGGGGGACAGAACTGACAGGTGCAGACAATGGCCAGGTCCAGGAAATGGCCCTTCTGTCATGTAGCAACAAAGATCAGAAAACATAAGGGAGTACCAAGAACACCCGGACCCTGGAAGAGGTACGGGACATGTTTGATACCAGAGCAAGCCGCGGAGAAGTCCACCCACCGGCAGGAGTGAGGCACTCACTGGTTCTGTCACAGTCATAACAGAGAGGACGACCAGCGAAGACGCATGTCATTGACCACCCAGAAGGATTCTGTATGGTGGAGGACATCCAGCACTGACCCAAAACTGCAATCGCGGCTGGTACACACAACGCTGCGTACCTTTGCAGGAAAGAACATCCAGTGGAGATCCCTGACTCTGCCAGGACTGTGCCATGTAACTCTGTGAAAAGAAGCAGAGGAGCAGTAACCAAGAAGCAAGTACTCCATCATGAAATGGGGTAACGCGGCGTGCAGCATGCAGTAGTACTTTACAGGGTTGACAAAGAACAATCCTAGCATGCCAGCCAACAACCTGCCCACGGAGGGAGAGCAAACCTCTGGTGCACAACAGGACTGGGAAGTCTTGTTAAATAGTGAGTCAGGCAATGAAGTAAAAATCATTCCTAGTACAGAGGCAAAGGGAAGACTCGAGGGCCTGGTTCAGGAGGAACTGCACCTGATGTCAGATCTGAACAGGCCAGCCATATACTGAAACTAACAAAGCAACTCTACTCCGCCCAGGAAGGGGGGAGACATATGGATACCAGGTATGCCAGGTATGCCATGTATGCTAGAAGCAGAACAGAGTGATGAATACAGCATCAGGAGATGGAAACACCACTCCACGTGAATGGGGGGCCACATGATTGCCGATCATAGATCAGAGCCAGGGAGGGAAGAAATACGCCCAGTAATGCAGGCACCGCAAGCGCCGCAGATTGTACCAATAGGGCATAGCTCCTGGAGATACTGCAAATACTCCGCCTATAATAGGAGTAATGTGGCTGCATGGTGCTCATTATAATGAGAATGGAACACAGCTACGGCATTGGAATGCTACAGTATATGGAGGCCGTCAGGTACTCCACCTAATAAGGGAGAAATACGGCTGTGAAGTGCAGACTTAAAACCAGACAGGTGTAAACCTCTGGAGATGGCACAGGAACTCCACGTCAGAGGGGAGCGATGCCTGTGTGGCACGCATTAAACCAGAGAAGTGCCAGAGGATGGCCACTATACCTGGCCCGGTAAAGGAGAAATAGGGCTGCATGGTGCTCAATAGAACCAGAGAGGAGTAACCACTACAGCAAATCTGGAGATGGTACACATACTTACCTCTAAAGGGAGCAATGTGGCAGCTTGGTGCACACTACCCAGCATAAGAGAATGGTACAGCCTCTGGAGATGGAGCACCAGAGAACCAGACAGGTGTACTGACTACAGCGTCTGAAGATGTTACAGATACTCTACCTATCAAGGGAGCAATATGGCTGCTTGGTGCACATTAGAACAAGTGTAATGGCTACAGCCCCTGGAGATGGAGCACCAGAGAACCAGACAAGTGTACGGACTACAGCATCAGAATTACAGGTACTCTACCTAAGAAGGGAGTAACGTAGCTGCCGGAATACGGCTGCGTAGTGTACTGTAAAGTCTACAGGCACTCACTGTGGTGAACCAGGGCTCCCTCTGTTATAGCCAGATATGTTGTTGCATGATGCACGCTAGCACCAGAATGGCTGTTTTGGCTACAGCGCCTGGCGGGAACACTCTCCGTGTACGGAGAAATAGCTGCAGTGCTGAGTACAGCATTTGGCAGTGGTACAAGTACCCTACTGTTAAGGGACGTACGTACCTGGGACACCACGTAGGTGTGCCGGCATGCTAACCACGTGGTGGGTTGCTTACCTTGTGCAGCCAGGGGAGCGCCATCCGAAAGTCCACTAGAGGGGATACCAACCCTGGATGAGAGGTTCCTCAGTGGACATTTGTCTTGAACCACTCAGAGGGAATCTGTCTGGTGGAAGACCGCCTGATGCTCTGTTACCGTGAAAAATCGGAGCAGAGGTGTCCCCCAAGGCAGCGGATGGAATGGCAGGGAAGGGTTGTCACCAGCCTCAGCCTTGTCCTGGGAGGACCCGAGGATGCAGAGGGGGAGCGAGACATGGTTGTGACAACCAGAGGTCGTCTGCAAAACCTAGCAGAGAGTGCCCCATCCGTGGAAGGGTCCCTGGGAGGGCTGAGGTGGCCGCAATCCTTGGTCAGGCAGTCGGTGCAGCGACTCTGCCGTATACTGGGAGAGTCGGACAGGATTCCCTATGACTTGGGACAGGGAAGAGGCCTGGTAGGAGAGACCGACAGAAAGAAGGTCAGGTCGTCATGAGAGGGCCTGGGGGCGACTGCGCACAAACAGGGACAGGCTGACCGCAGCCCTTTATCGCCCCGGGCGCACCCTCACATACTGCGACCCCCTAAGAAATTGTGGTGCCAGTACCAAAAGCTGTTTACTGGACCCCAGGGACAGAGTTCCTGTGCTGCAGCAGCTGCAGAATACCACCCCCTTGCTGGCAAGATAGGTGCTATTTAAAAAGAAAACAGCACCCAGAGGGTTAAAGCCCGTGCTTGGCTTGGAGGAGGAGCCCCTCCAGAAGCCAGAAGGAGCGGGGAGGGGCCAGCAAAAGCCCGGGAAACAAGGGAAGGGGGCGGGAGAAAAATGCGCCCTAGTAGTGGAGGAAGCCGGGGCTTCGAGTAATGAGGTGGCCGGAAAGGGTGCGCCGTCGGCGGGACGGAATCGCGGGAGACTGGGGGCCCTCCGGCATGAAGAAAACCAGTGAGGGGGGCTCCAGAGGAGGAGTGACGCTTAAGGAGAGAAAAAAAAAAGAGGGCAAAAGGATCACCAGGGGCGGGCCAGAGAAAACGCGGCCTAGTCTCGGCAGAAGTCGGGGACTAAAGTAGATGGGAGGCGGGGAGAGGACCGGGGAAGGCCGCAAGGAAGAGGAATGACCAGGAGAAGGGGAAGGAGGCCAGGGAGGAAGGAAAAGGACCGGGGGAGGAGGTCCCCCTCCCCTCCCAGAGAGAGAATTCCTCCCCGCCTGGGAAAGAAGGCGACCCCCCAGGTGGAAACCTCTTCCATCAGTCACAGGATGGATCCCACCCCCTGGCCACAACAGGGGACCTCACCCTGGAGCCCCACTAACTCTGGGACAGGGACACAGGAGGAATACTCACCGTCCGACGTCTTCGGGCACCGCAGGGTCACCCCATCAGCAGACTCAACACGGGGACCGTGGGAATGCCGGTCATGCCACTGCGGATGCAGTCAATGGGGACTGGGTGACCGACGAAGTACCTGGGTACGCGCCCGCAGGGGGTGCAGCTAAAGTGGCAGCCCACGATGGAGTACCCACCTGTAGCAGATGAAAAGCTGCAGAAGAAAGAAAAAGGAGAAAAAATAAAAATAAAATATCAGCAAGACCTGCAGGAAAAAAGCAGGTCAGGTCTGCCTCCTATGGCACTAGACAAAAAACTGGATAGCCTAGTGCTGTGGAGAGGGTATAGCCCATCTATGTGGAGCCAACCTTTTTTATATCTAGTGCCTCCTAGTGGTATCTGGGCATATATCCATGGTGCTGTGTCCCCCAATGCATTCAAGAGAAAGTTCATTTTTCTCAGCAATGCAGGCACATATAAACATGGGACCAACACAGATGCCTTCAGCTGCCAAGTGCACATGCAACAGGTCATCAAGTTTCATAGGTACAAATCTGCTGACAGATGCCCTTAAATTACATGAAATTACAACGGTATTTAGATCCAGGTGCTGGTTTGAAAAAAGGAGAATGTTTTTCATGGCACAACCCCTTTAAGAGGTATAACACACATAACTTTCTGCTTGGGTCACACTTTTACACACTTACATCAATTTTAATTTTCCTGAAAAAAATATACATTCGATCCCAAACCGTATGAAGGTATGTGTGTGTATAAGTGGCCTTCTGGCAATGAGCTGGTGGTCTACTTTCCGAAAAGGTGTGTGGGTACGGGGGGGTTAGTAAGATTTTTTTATTTTGTAATTTAGGTTTTATTTGTACATGCCAAAACTGTTCAGCAAAATGCCCAAAAAGCCCCGGCAGCGAAAATTTTAAAAGCCGCCATGCAGTTCAGGCCTAGGTCGTATCTTCAAACAATAATGCTGAGGTCCTCTGGGTAGGCCAAGATTTTCAGCATGCCAAAGTAAGGCTACTCTAACACTGGCGTTTTGGTTTCCGTTTGTGAGATCCATTCAGGGATCTCACAAGCGGTCCAAAATCGGATCAGTTTTGCCCTTAATGCATTCTGAACGGATGAGAATGCATCAGTTTGGCCTCCGTTCCGCTTTGCAAGCAGCGTTTGCAAAACTGAGCCAAACGGATCCACACGATGTAAGTCAATGCGGATGGATCCGTTTTCACTGACACGATATGGCACAATAGAAAAAGGGATCCATCCCCCATTGACTTTCAATGGTGTTCAAGACGGATCCGTTTTGGTTATGTTAAAGATAATAAAAACGGATCCGTAACTGAACGGATGCATGCGGTTGTATTATCAGAACGGATGCGTTTGTGCAGATCCATGACGGATCCACACCAAACGCGTGTGTGAAAGTAGCCTAAACTTTAAAACTCCAGCACTATCATGTCATAGATCAGAAAACAGCAATGAAGGGAGGTATCAGTAACATTTCGGTCATTCTCCAACTAACTGAAGACGGGCATGGCAAGGAAATGAGGGTGGCAACTAGCACCGATCAACAACATAGCAAGTCTGCTGGCACTTGTTTAAAAACCTTTACATGGGCATACGATTGCCCGAATGGCCGCATGAACGATTAGATCATTTGTGCATCCCTTTAGTTACATTACTCTCGGCTGCTCAGCTTGCCTTTTACATGGGCCAACGTTCGGACGATAATTGGCCCTTGTAAAATTACCTTAACAAAACATTTTTTGATGAACCAATCTTCTAATCAAGTTTAGCTGTAAGGGTCCTCACCAGAGATACCCCACTAAAATAAATCATATATAATTTAAATTTTTGGACATAACACCACGTACCCTGATCTGCCTGTGGAGGAGATCCTGAGCAATGTTGGCTCTATCCATCATGGGAGTTCAAATACAGAGCTCACAATGCCAAAGACTGAAACAGTTCCACTGCCATTCTAAGTACACAGCCTGCAAAATAAGAAAATACTTAAATTACAACATTTCCAGTTACGATTCAATCAATAGAGTGCTTGCATTATAACATATAGAGGTTGCCCAGGACTTAAATACGGATTGTCTATCCATAAAGGGGTTGTGTCACTTCAACAGGTGGCATTTATCATGTAGAGAAAGTTAATACAAGGCACTTACTAATGTATTGTTATTGTCCATATTGTCTCCTTTGCTGGCTTGATTCATTTTTCCATCACATACACTGCTCATTTCCAGGGGTTACGACCACCCTGCAATCCTGGCCACTATAGAGGCTGGTGCTTTTACTTATAGTGTGTACGAACGACCACCGCTGCTGGATTGCAGGGTGGTCGTACCCATGGAAACGAGCAATGTATAATGTGATGGAAAAATTAATCCAGCCAGCAAAGGAAGCAATATGGACAATCACAATACATTAGTGTCTTGTAGTAACTTTCTCTACATGATAAATGCTATTTGCTTAAGTGAGACAACCCCCTTAAGAGTTTTTCTGACTCCCAGCACCCCCACCTACCTGCTGTGCTGAAGGGGCAGCACAGCACGGGCAACCACTGAGGCAACTTCATAACCAGACACAGAGCGTGATACATGTAGCTTGAGCACAGCCGCTACAAAACATACAACACTATGCCCAGTCAACAATAAGGAGGCCGCAGCACTCACCCAAGTGCTGCGGCAACTTTAAAGAGCAGACTGATGGGAGTGCCGGGAGTTGGACCCATAACAATTTAATATTGATGGCATATTGTAAGGATAGGCCTTCAATATTAAAGTTCCGGAAAACCCTTTAACATTCAGTCTCTGAGAGGTAAAAGAACTACTAAAGTGGGTCTTTTATGGAATATTAAAGGGGTTATACAGAACTAGGAGAACAATAATTACTCTTGCCGGTAATTGTTTTTCTTGAAACCCATGACAGCACCCATGCGACCAGGACCTCCCCTCCAGGACAGGAAACCTGAAGAGATAAAATGGTTCACACCCCCACCACACCTCAGTGATCCTAATAAACAGATCTCCGGAGGCGTGCCAACCACCAAGAACAAGAAGGTTGAAAACAGAAACCAACACACAAAGTGGTAAAGAAGAGAACCAATCTGGTAAATTATATCTCTTATAATATCTTCTAGGAAAGTAACTTTACCAGCTACCGTATATATAGGTGTATATATATATATATATATATATATATATATATATGTTTTTTTGTAGGGAGGGAAATTTTTGGGGTGCTGTCATGGGTTTCAAGAAAAACAAGAGTAATTATTGTTTTCCTCTCAACCATGACGGCACCTATGCGAGAAAAAACTATAAGATAAACAAATTAGGGGGGGGGGGGGCTACAGCTTGTAGAACTTTTCTCCCAAAGGCTGCATCTGAGTCCAGATGCAGTCTGTAATGTCTAAAAAAGGTATGGGGAGAGCTCCAAGTAGCAGCTCTGCATATCTGGGCCAGAGAAGCATCCTCTCTCTCTGCCCAAGAGGCTGCCACAGATCTGATGGAATGAGCCCCGAACGAGGAGTCAGGTTAAGGGAAGAATAAGCCAGGGAAATAGCGTTCTTTACCCATCTAGCAATAACACTAGTAGATACTTTGCGCCCTCTAGCTTTACCCAAAAACTGAAAAGGAGATTCTCATCTATTCTCCAAGATGATGTGGAGTCTATGTAAAATACTAAACACCTTCTGACATCCAGGCAATGGAATCTTTCTTCCAACATATTGGTTGGATTTGGACAGAAGGAGGGAAGAATCGAATGCTGACATCTATGAAAATCGGAGACCACCTTAGGCTGAAAGGATGGAAGCGCTCTAATAATCACCTTGTCCGCTAAAAATGGTAGTATAGGGAGGAAAGGCAGAGAAAGCCTAAATTTCTGAAAACCGTCTAGCAGATGTTATAGCTAAAAGGAGGGCCATTTTGAATGTAAGCACAAAAATCTCACTTAATGGTTCATACGGCTTTTGCGATAGGGCCGAAAGGACAGTATTCCAATCCCAGGGGGGGAGACAAGGGTCTTAAAGAAGGGTGCATTCTTGATGCTGCCGACAAGAATCTTTTAATCCATGGATGATCTGCTAATCTGGAATCAAAGAAATAACTTAAAGCAGCTACCTGGACTTTCAATGTAGATGCTTTAAGAATCCTGTCTAGACCTGCTCTAGGATCTTTGGTATTTCAGGAGCCTTAAAGGGGTCTGGGCTATGTCCTAAGAAGGCTGAAAAAACATTCCAAACTTTATATTTTCTTGAGGTATCCAACTTCCTACTTTTCAGCATAGTGGAGACTACTTTGGCGGATAATCCCCTTCTAGACTAAACCTCCCTTTCAAAATCCACACCGAGAGATGGAGAATTTCTGGGCTTGGATGGACTAGTGGACCCTGGTACAGAAGATCCTCTTTCAACGGAAGGGGCCACGGAGGCTCTACTGCCAACTTTAGCAGACTGGAGTACCAGAACCTTTTTGTCCACATTGGAGCTATCAGGATAACCGAGGCCCCCTCTCTTTCTATTTTCTTCAATACCTGGGGAATAAGGCAAAATGGAGGGAAGGCATACCCCAACTCCTGGCTACAGTCCTGTGCTAACCCGTCTATTGCTACAGGCCGTCGAAATGGTTGAGGGAGAAGAACCTCTCTAATTTTCTGTTGGCTCTTGAGGCAAAAAGGTCCACTGTGGGAAGACCGTACCTCTGGACTATTTGCAAAAAAATTTCTTTGTTTAGACATTATTCTCCTTGCTTTAAGGAGACTCGACTTAGGAAGTCTGCTATGACGTTCTCCTTCCCCTTCAGATGCACTGATGACAGAAAAAGCCTTCTCTCCACTGCTAAATAAAAGATCTTCTGGCGTAGAATGAAAGGGAAGGGACTGTCGTTCCCCCTTGACGGTTTATGTAGGCCACTGTTGTAGAATTGTCGGAATAGAAGACAATCTTCCTGTGTTTTACCTCTGGTATAGCCAACTTCAGTGCCATCTCTACTGCCTTTAACTCCTTGAAATTGGATGATGCTTTCCTGATGTTCAAGTCCCATCTCCCCTGCCAGCACCTGTTCTGGAAGTGGGCCCCCCAACCCAAAGGGCTGGCGTCTGTGGTAATTACAGTTGGGTTTACAAATGTCCATGGAACCACTGCGGATAGATTCTCTGGAATTGTCCACCACAACAGGGAGAGTCTTGTCTTTGAAGAAAGGTGGAAACTCTGATCCAAGGAATAAGGGGAGCTGTCCCATGATTTTAAGATGTTTTCTTGAAGCTCTCTGTAGTGGATCTGTGCATAAGGTACTGCTGGAATCACTGATGTCATCTGCCTGAGTGCCACCATTGCTTCCCTGAAAGTACACTGGTAAGAAAGGAAGACTGACCATACTTGTTCCCTGATTGACTCCTTCCTTGGAAGCGGAAGAAAACTTCTTTGCAGACGGGAGTCCAGCTGAATTCCTAAGAAAATGCAAACTTGAGAAGGAATTAGGTATGATTTTTTTTCCAATTTATTTTCCATCCTAGATTTTGCAAAGTGGAGCAGAGGAATTTTATATCTTTTTCTAGTCTCTATTTTGATTGAGAGACTATTAAAAAATCGTCCAGATAGGGCACTAACGCAATTCCAGACAGTCTTACAAAAGCCACTACTTCTGCTACTACTTTAGTAAAGACTCTGGGAGCCTGAGAAACCCCAAAGGGCAGCGCTCTGTATTGGAGATGCAGTAACTCTCCCTGGACCCAGACTACTGTTCTTAAAAACTTTTGAGAGGAAGCATGGATTGGAACATGGTAATATGCATCCTACAGATCCAAGCTTGCCATCCAGCAATCCTGAAAGAGGAGATTTACAGTTGATTTTATCGTCTCCATACAAAAAAATTTGTAGACCAGAGATTTGTTTAATTTTTTCAGATTTAAAATCACTCTGAATGTTCCATTGGGTTTCTTCACCAAGAATAGAGGGGAATAAAACCCTTTGCCCCTCTCTGTTTTGTGAACCGAGCAAACTACTCCTTTGTCCAAGAGGGAGTAAACTTCTAACTCCAAAGCATTTCTTCTTTCCGAATTTTGGGACAAGCTGTCTGGGTAAAAAAATCTGGTGAATGAGAAAGAAAATGGATTCCGGCTGGAATTCCTATCACACTTAAGATCCATTTGTTCTGAGAAATGGACCTCCAGGCTGGGAGAAACTGAGACAGTCTTCCCCCCACCTGAGATCTAGCATCATTGTTGTTTGTCCTTTGGTCTATTGTCCTGGGGCTTGAACAAAAAAAATAACAGATCTTTTAGGAAATGTCTCCCTGTTTCCCCTGCCTACTCCTTTGTCTTTTAAAACTGGCCTGGGATTTACGAAAAAAAGGACGTTTTCTGAGGAACCGGGAAGCCCCTCTTATCTGCGGCCCTCTCTAGGATGTCATCAAGCGAGGAACCAAACAACCTAGAACCCTCACATGGAAGAGAACAAAGTCTAGACTAAGAACCCTGATCCCCCTTCTACGATTTAATCCAGATAGCCCGTCTAGCTGCGTTAGACATGGCAGCTGCTCTGGCAGAAAAAAATACGGATCACATCAGTAGGGGCGTCCGCCAGGAAGTCTGCGGCTTTAGAAAAGGTAGGGAGGGAAGATAGTAATTCCTCTCTAGGTCTTTTGTCCTTAATATGTAACTCCAGCTGAACTAACCATAGCCTTAAGGACCTGGAGACCCAATGGCCGGCCTAAGATGTGTTGAAGCAGACTCCCAAGCACGTCTAAGATAGACATCTGCATTTTTCATCTAACGGATCTCCTAAGCAGCCTAAGTCATCAAATGGTAGAGCAGATTTTTGGGCTATTTTAGCTACCGGGGCATCTACCGTGGGGGCCCTGTCCCAGACATCCGCTACGGACTCCTCAAACTGATATTTCTTTTTACAGAATTAGAAGTGAAAAAAAAAAATATCTGGATTTTTCTATTCTTTTCTGATAAAGGCTTCCATATTTTTATGAACGGGGAAAACTCTTTGCCTTTTAGGGCCAAAACCCTCAAAAACCTGGTCAGCAATAGATTTAGGTTGTTTTACATCCTCTAATTGCATGGTGGTTTTAACGGCTTTAAGTCATGGCTCTGTATCTTCTGGTGGAAAAAGAGCCCTCCCCGCTGAATCCTCATCTCAAGAGAAGAAATCATCTGATGAGGCCTGATCGGATTCTCTATCCTCGTCCTCCAGAAAATCAGAATCAGAGTCCTTATTATAGGTAGACCTTTCCGGAGATCTTGGGCGACCCCGACCGAGTGATTTAATAGAAGATTTAACTTCTGACCGTACCAAGGTCTTAATATTTCTGGATAAGCAGTGAGAATCCTCCTTAACCAACTTATCTATACATGCTTGACATAGAGGTTTACTATAAAAAGGCTGCTAAGGCCATTCTACATCTTCCACATTCTTTATGTTTAGTCTTTCCGGATGATTTCTTTGGTGTTTTTGCTACCTATAACAATAAAGCAAACAAACACCCAAAATTAATTAAGAGAGGATAAATCTCACCAGTAGTAGAGTCAAGCTTCCTCACTCCTCAGGACCAATACCGGGCTTGTGGGCCTCGAGGTCTCCAGGGGGTCGGGTTGTCCTGCATCACCTGGTTCCGACATGCTGGTGGAAACCAGGATCCTGCACAGCACTGTGTGCACACAAGGCTGGATGTCTTCTCCTGCTGCCAATTTATAAAACGCGTCTCGGCTCCTTTTAACCCTAGTCCCAAAAAAGCCTAGTCCAAAGCCTGAGGATGCCCACACCTCTTCTGGCCCGGTGCCCGGAAATGACATCATTGAGCCAGAAGGGGCTGTCCTGGCGCGCATGCTCAGAACGCCAGAGAAGCGCGCGCCGCCATCTTGGAAGCGGGACGCCAAGCACCCCGCTGCAATGGGCCGGGAGCCACCTGAACACGGCCACAGCGGCTCCCCAATTAGGCTTGGGAGGAGGCAGAGCAGGCTCGGGCAGCAGCTACCCCAGGAGACTGACGCTGCCAGGGATAGGTCCCTTTACAATGTAGTAGACCCGGAACTCCCCAGCCTCCCGAGGTGAGAACCAAGCAACGGTAGGAGCCAGAGCCCCTAAGGTACCTCCTATCCAGAGGACAGGAAACCTGAACTGAGGTGTGGTGGGGGTGTGAACTATTTTATTGCTTCAGGTTTCCTGTCCTGGATGGGAGGTCCTAGTCGCATGGGTGCCATCATGGGTGAGGGGAAAACATGGCGGCCTTTTTTCAGAAACCATGGGTTGTATCCAGTATTACCAGTTTAACTCCACTCAAGTAACAGGTGTGGCACGAAAGGAACAAAGCGCCTACATTTTTCTAATCTTATAAAACCCCTTTAATTGGATGTGCCATAAAATGCTGATCGACGAGAGGCTGACTCTTGAGACTCTGGAGGCTTATTGAAAGGACATCTCATCAAGGTCTTTATTGGTGAAAGTATATCTGCTGAAAACCTTAGGAAAGATGGAGATGAAGAAGTGACAGTGAAAAAATTGGAAAGTAATTTAAAGCAGTTTTCTGCTTCATCCGAAGTCGCTTTGTTCAAAACTTTGGAATAATACTGTACGGAGATCAGTCTCCGTACAGTATTAGAATGTATGGGCTCTGAGGAGCCGAAGTAAGTTATTCACAAGACGCGCGTGACTTCGTTGAATAACTTCAGTAATTGATTATTATAGTGAAACACTATTTCAAAACTTGGAACGGATCTCAGCCTCGGTTCCGAGTGGTACCTTAGAAGCAGAGTTTGGTTCTAAGCTTTCTTACTGTAATAATCAATTACCAAAGTTATTCAACAAAGTCTGACACGGCTTCGTGAATAACTTACTCCATGGGAGCCCATACATTCTAAGGCTACGTTCACATTAGCGTTTTTTTGTGCATCTGCAAAAACGCTTCCGTTACAATAATACAACCGCATGCATCCGTCATGAACGGATCCGGTTGTATTAGGTCTTCTATAGCCATGACGTCATAATCACCATTGAAAGTCAATGGGGGACGGATCCGTTTTCTATTGTGCCAGATTGCTTGCATTCTGTCTGCGATGGGAGCGCAACCAAACGGAACGGAATGCATTTTGGTGCACTCCGTTTTGTTCAGTTCAGTCCCCACTGACAATGAATAGGGACGAAACTGAAGAGTTTTCTTCCGCTATTGAGATCCTATGACGGATCTCAATAGCGGAATTGAAAACACTGATGTGAAAGTAGCCTTATACTGTACGGAGATGGATCTCCGTACAGTATTATTCCGAAGTTTTGAACAAAGCGACTTCGGATGAAGCATCCGAAGCTCATTTCGCTCAACACTACTCAGGATTAGTGTTGAGCGAACTTGTTTTTTTAGGTTCTGTGGCCAAAGTTCGGGTTATCGAAGAATCCCGTTATGGATTCAAAATTCCATTATAGTCCGTGGTAGCGGAATCCATAACGGGATTCTTCGATAACCTGAACTTTGGAAGCAGAACTTAAAAAACAAGTTTGCTCAACACTACTCAGGATACGTAATTAATATCTGATCTGTGAGGGTCCAACTCCTGGTACCCCTGCCGATCTGTTTTTTTTTTTTAAGAGGCCTTACAGCATACCACACAAGCTGTGCTTGGTATTGTAGCCCAGGGACATTCACTTGATGATGGGAGTTGGACTCCCACTGATCAGTTATGGATGACTTGTCCTGGGTTTTGGCCGTCAATACCGAACTCCCGGAAGACCCCTTTCAGGAGCCAGATTCCACTGCTGTAATCACACATCCTGCTAATATCTCTCATAGAAACACCAATGATATTTGTGTATATTGTATTATATATAAACAAACACTCCTGGGCAGCACCACCAACCAAATGTATAAGGTGGAGTGCCAGCGGTTGAGGCAGTGGTCCTTCCGCCTAAACATCCATTAAAAATATGAGTACGGCGGCACTTCCATAAAGTGACATGTGCTTTATTCCCCAATAAGGCGTGACGTTTCGGTTCACTCCATGGAACCTGCTTGAAAAAGGTTCCATGGAGTGAACCGAAACGTCACGCCTTATTGGGGAATAAAGCACGTCACTTTATGGAAGTGCCGCCGTACTCGTATTTTTAATATATATTTCCCGATCCACTATTACATATTAATACTTTTACAGCAATCAGAACATTTTCACTGCTCTACTGCTGGATTTTTACATTTTATTGCCAGGCCCAGTCCTTACCATCTACAGACAGCAGTTTGTGGCAGTCTGTACTGGATCTCTGACTCCAGGCTGCTGTCTGTAACCAGCAGAGGCAATGGACTAAGTATTGCCACTTACTTAGTATATTAGGACACTGCTCAGAGTAGAACTTCAAAGTAAATGGAGTAAGCCCAAAGGAATGCAAAAAGTGCAGGGACCCAGGCCCCTGTCATGTGTCAGACACGGAACTTTCTGTAACTAGCTTCCTCATCTAATGATGGGTAACGCATAGTCCACGGAGAATGCTTGCATCACATACACACACACAAGTTTATGCTGCGTTACAGGTACTGACAGTAATGACTGCATACACAAAGATTCCAGCCTCTGGACACTCAAAAGCTAAAAGGCTACCGAAGAAATAAACTGCAGCCCGTTCTATTTGTGTGTACAGTTCCCTAACCATGTATCTGCATACAGCAGCGAACAGGCCCCTGACAGCCCAGTTACCCGTGTTTACCTCTCCGGGTGTCTCTCAGAATAAGCAACCTCCCAACGGTAGTGACTAGAATGGAGTTGCTCCTGGCAGGTATGATGTCATAGGAAGAGGCGGAGTCTCGTCGTCCATGGGGCGGGGCCTCAGGATTTACAGGCGATTCTACAGAGCAAGTTGATGAAGAGTGGAACGGAGGCTGCATGGAGGAACAGTGATCCTTGTACTGGAGACTGTATGTTAGGGGTCTGAAGAGAGGTGGGTGATGTTATTTACATGGGACTGTATGCTGGAAAGGCTGAAGGAGTGATGTATTTTACATGGGACTGTATGTTGGAGTGGCTCAAGGCAGGGGAATGATGCATTTACATGGGGCTGTATGCTAGACGGGTCTGAAGAGAGGTGGGTGATATTATTTATATGGGACTGCATGCTGGAGGGACTGAATGCAGGGGAGTGATGTATTTATATGGGGTTGTATGCTGGAGGGGCTGAAGGCAGGGGGAGTCATGCATTTTACATGGGACTGCATGCTGGAGGGGCTGAAGGCAGGGGGAGTCATGCATTTTACATGGGACTGCATGCTGGAGGGGCTGAAGGCAGGGGGAGTCATGCATTTTACATGGGACTGCATGCTGGAGGGGCTGAAGGCAGGGGGAGTCATGCATTTTACATGGGACTGCATGCTGGAGGGGCTGAAGGCAGGGGGAGTCATGCATTTTACATGGGACTGTATGCTGGAGGGGCTGAAGGCAGGGGGAGTCATGCATTTTACATGGGACTGTATGCTGGAGGGGCTGAAGGCAGGGGGAGTCATGCATTTTACATGGGACTGTATGCTGGAGGGGCTGAAGGCAGGGGGAGTCATGCATTTTACATGGGACTGTATGCTGGAGGGGCTGAAGGCAGGGGGAGTCATGCATTTTACATGGGACTGTATGCTGGAGGGGCTGAAGGCAGGGGGAGTCATGCATTTTACATGGGACTGTATGCTGGAGGGGCTGAAGGAAGGGGGAGTCATGCATTTTACATGGGACTGTATGCTGGAGGGGCTGAAGGCAGGGGGAGTCATGCATTTTACATGGGACTGTATGCTGGAGGGGCTGAAGGCAGGGGGAGTCATGCATTTTACATGGGACTGTATGCTGGAGGGGCTGAAGGCAGGGGGAGTCATGCATTTTACATGGGACTGTATGCTGGAGGGGCTGAAGGCAGGGGGAGTCATGCATTTTACATGGGACTGTATGCTGGAGGGGCTGAAGGCAGGGGGAGTCATGCATTTTACATGGGACTGTATGCTGGAGGGGCTGAAGGAAGGGGGAGTCATGCATTTTACATGGGACTGCATGCTGGAGGGGCTGAAGGCAGGGGGAGTCATGCATTTTACATGGGACTGCATGCTGGAGGGGCTGAAGGCAGGGGGAGTCATGCATTTTACATGGGACTGCATGCTGGAGGGGCTGAAGGCAGGGGGAGTCATGCATTTTACATGGGACTGCATGCTGGAGGGGCTGAAGGCAGGGGGAGTCATGCATTTTACATGGGACTGTATGCTGGAGGGGCTGAAGGCAGGGGGAGTCATGCATTTTACATGGGACTGTATGCTGGAGGGGCTGAAGGCAGGGGGAGTCATGCATTTTACATGGGACTGTATGCTGGAGGGGCTGAAGGAAGGGGGAGTCATGCATTTTACATGGGACTGTATGCTGGAGGGGCTGAAGGCAGGGGGAGTCATGCATTTTACATGGGACTGTATGCTGGAGGGGCTGAAGGCAGGGGGAGTCATGCATTTTACATGGGACTGTATGCTGGAGGGGCTGAAGGCAGGGGGAGTCATGCATTTTACATGGGACTGTATGCTGGAGGGATCTGAAAGGAGGTTAGTAGTGAAGGTAGTGTTGTGCGATAAATTGGTATGTATGATATATACCGTGGTATTAAGTAATGGCGATGCCACCATTTCCTAATTTCCGCATTAATTTTGTGACTTCAGGCCCGCTTCTACCATGAGAAGAAGGCAGTAGAACGGTGCAGGTGGTCGTGATAACATCATCACGGTCTCCTGCACCAGGTCATCGGCGCAACAACGCGGTCACGTGCCTATGTCATCACGCCGCCTGTGACCTGACACAGGAGGTTGGGTTGATGTCATTGCAACCGCCTGCATTGCAGACGGATACAGGTGAGTATAATGTTTGTGTTTTTAAATATATCCATGTATGGGGGGAACAGAGCATTATCTATGGGGACGTTATACAACTGGGGCAGAGCATTATACATCGGGGAATTATACTACAGGGGCAGAGCATTATATATGGGGGCATTATACTAGAGGGGGAGAGCTTTTATATATGGGGGCATTATACTAGCGGGGAAAACATATATAGAGCATTATACTGGAGGGGCAGAGCATTACCGGTATATATGAAGGCATTATACTGGAGGGGGAGTGCATTATATATGGGGGTATTATACTACAGGGGCAGAGCATTATATATGGGGGCATTATACTAGAGGGGGAGAGGGGGGCATTATACTAGAGGGGGAGAGCATTGTATATGGGGGCATTATACTAGAGGGGGAGAGCATTGTATATGGGGGCATTATACTAGAGGGGGAGAGCATTGTATATGGGGGCATTATACTAGAGGGGGAGAGCATTGTATATGGGGGCATTATACTAGAGGGGGAGAGCATTGTATATAGAGGGGCATTATACTAGAGGGGGAGAGCATTGTGTATAGAGGGGCATTATACTAGAGGGGGAGAGCATTATATATGGGGGTATTATACCACAGCGGCAGAGCATTATATATGGGGGCATTATACTAGAGGGGGAGAGCATTATATATGGGGCATTATACTAGAGGGGGAGAGCATTATATATGGAGGCATTATACTACAGGGGCAGAGCATTATATATGGGGGCATTATACTAGAGGGGGAGAGCTTTTATATATGGGGGCATTATACTAGCGGGGAAAACATATATAGAGCATTATACTGGAGGGGCAGAGCATTACCGGTATATATGAAGGCATTATACTGGAGGGGGAGTGCATTATATATGGGGGTATTATACTACAGGGGCAGAGCATTATATATGGGGGCATTATACTAGAGGGGGAGAGGGGGGCATTATACTAGAGGGGGAGAGCATTGTATATGGGGGCATTATACTAGAGGGGGAGAGCATTGTATATGGGGGCATTATACTAGAGGGGGAGAGCATTGTGTATAGAGGGGCATTATACTAGAGGGGGAGAGCATTATATATGGGGGTATTATACTACAGGGGCAGAG
Organism: Bufo bufo; assembly: GCF_905171765.1. Classification (NCBI taxonomy): domain Eukaryota; kingdom Metazoa; phylum Chordata; class Amphibia; order Anura; family Bufonidae; genus Bufo; species Bufo bufo. The sequence goes on from NC_053391.1 coordinate 312,204,474, forward strand.
CATTATATATGGGGGCATTATATTAGAGGGGGAGAGCATTGTATATTGGGGCATTATACTAGAGGGGGAGAGCATTGTATATGGGGGCATTATACTAGAGGGGGAGAGAATTGTGTATAGAGGGGCATTATACTAGAGGGGGAGAGCATTATATATGGGGGTATTATACTACAGGGGCAGAGCATTATATATGGGGGCATTATATTAGAGGGGGAGAGCATTGTATATGGGGGCATTATACTAGAGGGGGAGAGCATTGTATATGGGGGCATTATACTAGAGGGGGAGAGCATTGTATATGGGGGCATTATACTAGAGGGGGAGAGCATTGTTTATGGGGGCATTATACTAGAGGGGGAGAGCATTGTTTATGGGGCATTATACTAGAGGGGGAGAGCATTGTATAGAGGGGCATTATACTAGAGGGGGAGAGCATTGTGTATAGAGGGGCATTATACTAGAGGGGGAGAGCATTGTGTATAGAGGGGCATTATACTAGAGGGGGAGAGCATTATGTATGGGGGTATTATACTACAGGGGCAGAGCATTATATATGGGGGCATTATATTAGAGGGGGAGAGCATTGTTTATGGGGGCATTATACTAGAGGGGGAGAGCATTGTATATGGGGGCATTATACTAGAGGGGGAGAGCATTGTATATAGAGGGGCATTATACTAAAAAGGGAGAGCATTGCGTACTACCGCTGCAGGGAGATATGGGGGCGGGGGAAGAGAGCATTATATATACTAGCACTACAGGATTTGGGCACTGTAGGGGAGGCATTATAATACAGGCCATAGCACTACAGGGGCTTATACAAATGTGCACTACTGGGGGCATAATACAGGGTACCTTACAAGGGGTCATTATAAGCAAAGGGACACTGCATCATGGATTTATAAATACTGTGGCTACCACAGTGGGCATTATATCTACTGGGGACACTATGGGGATTTTTTATTACTTCTTAGGGCTCCAAAGGGTGCTTTATAAGGTGATCTTGTTACTGCTGGGGGCAGTATAGGGGGGACTTAAATCCCTATTGTGGCATTATTAATATTGATGGTATGGGTGGGGGCTTTATTGGGCACAATATGCAGGGCACTACTATTAAGGCCTCATGCACACGGCCGTTGTTTTGGTCCGCATCCGAGCCGCAGTTTTGGCAGCTCGGATGCGGACCCATTCACATCAATGGGGCCGCAAAAGATGTGGACAGCACTCCGTGTGCTGTCCGCATCCGTTGCTCTGTTCCGTGGCCCCGCAAAAGAAAATATAACATGTCCTATTCTTCTCCGAGCTTTGCAGGCAAGAATAGGCAGTTATATTAAAGGCTGTCCGTGCTGTTCCGCAAATTGCGGAACGCGCACGGACGCCATCTGTGTTTTGCGGATCCGCGATTTACGGACCGCAAAACACATCACGGTCGTTTGCATGTAGCCTAATGGATTGCTATTGGGGGTACTGTAGGGGGCACTATTACTATTGAGGGAAGTCCATGAGTATAGTGTTTGTGGGCTTTAGGGAGCACAGCACAGTATTGGGGGTAGCAACAGGATGACCTTGTTGGGGCACCAGGAGGGGGATGATGTGAGGAATCTGCAGAGTTTGACGCACAGACATCTTAGAGACAAGACGTGGCTGGAAGAAGTTGTCATGGCGGTCTGATCTCTAGATGAGGAAGGAGAACATCTACATAAGAGAAAATGTCACTGAATGCAAGAGGTATATGGCACTGTATTACCCTCTATGTTTTGTAGAGCTGTATATGATGCCCATCCAAATATATCTTTAAAGGGAACCTGTCACCTGGATTTTGGGTATAGAGCTGAGGACATGGGCTGCTAGATGGCCGCTACCGGTAGCACATCCGCAATACCCAGTCCCTATAGCTCTGTGTGCTTTTATTGTGCAAAAAAACGATTGATACATATGCAAATTAACCTGAGATGAGTCAGAGCTTGAAAATATGACTCTTCTCTGGTCACACAAGTAAGATATGACTCTTATGTTAATTTGCATATGTATCAAATCGGTTTTTTTGTGCAGCGAGGAGACAGTATATGTGGGGCACGTGTGTTTTTTTTTTTTTGTTTGTTTTTTTAAGTTTATTTTATCTAAATGGGTATTTATAGCAATCATCTGAGATTGTGACTGTTTCCGATTTTATCTTTATTAATGTAGTCTTCCCCCCCCCCCCCCCCAGCCTATGAACACTCAACATTGTACAGCGCCCCTAGCTGCGCAAGAGCTTGGAAAAGTGGTCGGTGAATCTGATGAGAGCCTGACATGTGTATTCACTGAACAGCAGCCCCAGCTCTACCCCCCCCCCCTCCCCCAGTACTATAAGGTCAGCTTTGCCCCCCCCTCCTCCTGTGATAGTAAGGGTACTTTAAAACTTGCGGCAGAGTCATCCGGCAAGCAGTTCTGTCAAACTGCCTGCCGGATCCGGCAATCTGCATGCAAACGGACAGCATTTGTAGACTGATGCGGATCCGTCTCACAAATGCATTGCAAGAACGGATTTGTCTGTCCGTTTGTCATACGAACAAATGGATCAGTTTAAAAAAAAAAATTAACATTTTTAAAGGGCTGCGCATGCGCAGACTGCAAGGACGGATCCGGCATTGCGGTATTTTTAATATACTAATACATTCCTATGAAAAAAAAAATCCGGCATTCAGGCAAGTGTTCAGCTTTTTTGGCCGGAGATAAAACTGCAGCATGCTGCGGTACTATCTCCGTCCTGATCAGTCAAAAAGACTGAACTGAAGACGTCCTGATACATCCTGAACGGATTACTCTCTATTCAGGATGCATGAGGATGAAACTGATCAGTTCTTTTCCGGTATTGAGCCCCTAGGACGGAAATTTATGCCAGAAAAGAAAAACGCTAGTGTGAATGTACCCTAATATTATTTTCATTCATTTAATTTAACAAGTGGCTTCAGTTTACCGACTTCCCAATCAGCGCCGTAGTACTACGGTGCGTTGATCGGGCGGGCGCACCTGCTGAACCCCTGCTGTATGCGCCGGCATCGGTGAAAACGCCCTCACTATGCCGTGGTCAGCGCTGACCGCTGGGTGTGTGGAGGGAGAGAGCTCCCTCCCCATCCCCATCGTGTCCCCATGCTGCTGTGACAGGGACTTGATGGCTGGGAAGGCATCATGCTGCCTTCCCTGTTAGCCTGTGAGATCCAGGCCTCTGGATCTCATAGGCAGGAAGGCTGTAAGTGTATTACAGTGAGTAATACACTTACAGCCAATGCATTACAATACAGATGTATCGTAATGCATTGTACAGTGGATCAGACCCCCAAAAGTTGTTAAAAAAAAACAAAAACGTTCTTTTCGCAGAATTAAGTAATAAAAAAATAGGAAAAAAGAAAAGTATACATATTAGGTATTGCTGCATCCGTATGGACCGGCTCTATAAAAATATCACATGATCCACCCTGTCTGGTGAATGCAGTAAAAAAAACTGTGTCAAAAACAGCCATTTTTTTTGTCACCTTGCCTCACAAAAAGTGTAATACTAATAAATTAAAAAGTGTTATGTACCCTGTGGAACGTGATGGCATGAGGACGTGACGTCGCGCCCTCCTCCTCCCCCTGACCTGCCTCCCGCTTGTCGCCACATACATGTGATCTCTCGCTGGATTCTTGCCCCCGGGATATCGGTGGAAGCCTCCGCTGTGGTCCACTGAATAGAGAAGGAGTTGCCCGTTCTGCCCTTCCTGTGCTCCTCTTTTGAGTGTGTGTTGCCTGCCCCAGCTGCCGCTCTCTCCGCGTGTCCCTGTCTGCTCGGCGTTTTACCTCTCCGCTACAGCCCAGATACGCCTGGCTCGCTGGAGGTACTGGCTTGTTTTTCGACCTAGCTGGCGTTTTAGTCTCGTCTTAACAGGAGGACCAAAGTGATATCTACACCAGCGGTGGGCAATCCCTGGATTCGCGTGCCCTTGTCTGCTTTCTGGATCTGTTGTCCACCCCTCGCCCTCCCACTCTTGGAAAGAAGTAGGCAAAGGACCCTGAGTTCCTCTGTCCCCTGTCCTCCCCGAAGAGCCTCTTAGTGGGTGAGACCTGTCTGTTGTTTGTCCTCCCTTTTTTTTTTTTTTTTTGCCTCCCGTCCCTCCATTTCAAGCATTGTCTCTGATAAAAAGGAACTGGGCAGGAGAGAGGAGATTCGGGAGGAAAGTTCCAGTAAGAGAGATAGCAAAGAGAGACATTAAGAAATGGAGGAAGAAAAGAAAAAAAGAAGGGATTATTCATTTAGTTTCTTTTATATGATAACCCCCACCTGATGCAGTCGGATTATTTCCTCGACTAGCGTTTTTGTTTTCCGGTGTTTAGTTCTGTCACAGGAGCTCAATACCGGAAAAGAACTGATCAGTTTTATCCTAATGCATTCTGAATGGAGAGCAATCCATTCAGGATGCATCAGTTCAGTCCCTCTTACGTTTTTTGGACGGAGAAAATACCGCAGCGTTCTGCAGTTTTCTCACCGGGCAAAAATACTGAACACTTGCTGGAATGCCGGCATTAATTTGCATTGAAGTGTATTAGTGCCGGATCCGGCATTAAGTGTTCCGGCAAAAACAGATCCGGCTTCCTGGTCTGCGCATGCGCAGACCTTTTAAAAATGCAAAAAAATAATTAATACCTGATCCGTTTTTCCGGATGACACCGGAGAGACTGATCTGGTATTTTAATGCATTTTTCAGACGGATCCGCATCCGGATCCGTTTGACAAATGCCATCAGTTTGCATCCGGATTGCCAGATCCGGCAGGCAGTTCCAGCAAAGTGGTTAATGAAGCAACTTACTTACTTTTTTGATACTCCGGATCTAGGTACGGAATGGCTAGATCGAATAATATCTGAACTTTGGTGTATTCTTTTTGGTCCTTTTCTGGAGGCGGGCTTAGTGGGGAGGGGGAGGGATGGTCTCTGTAAAGAGGTCTGGTTTCTTTAATAGCGGATCATGGGGTGTTGGGGGGGGGGGGGGAATCGGGGGGAGGGTAGGGGTTTTGGGGGTGGGATAGCAATGCGTCTCTTAGGATGGATGAACGGGGGGAGGGGTCCATAGGAGATTGATTTTGATTAGCTGGTTATATGTCTGCGACAATTCTAACCTGGAATGTACGGGGACTTGGGGATAAGTTAAAAAGACAAGCGATAGTCTGCCTATTAGATTCCCATTTTACTGAAGAGGCTACGACGCGGATCACTAGGGGATGGATCTCGCAGGCATATCATTTTATTTTCACCAGTCACTCTAGAGGAGTGACGGTGTTTATACATAAAAGGATTGATAAGCAGGGGAGATTTATTTTTCTGTATGGGAAACTTTTCGGTAGATTATGTATTTTGGCTTTAATTTATATTCCTCCTCCCTTTTTCTCTTGATGTACTTAATCGTTTACTAATGTTTAATGGAGAAGTGGCCAGACTATCTTACCCTAGTAAACGGGGATTTTAATTGTGTAATCAACCCTAACATCGACCGGATTACTGTGGATGGAGACATTTATACTTCCGTACTTCCAGGGATCCCCATTGGTTCGATTCTGTCAGGAGTCGGGCCTTGTAGATGTTTGGAGTGTTATAGGACGGGGAAGAAAAACCTATTCCTGTGTGACTAGATCCGGGAACTGTATGTCCAGGATTGACCTCGTACTAGTAAATGAAAAATATCTAAGATATATTAGCGTATGAAATATGAAGCTAGATCACTTTCAGACCAAGTTCCGGTATCTCTTGAGCTCACCCTGGTTGATGACGGGAAAGGGGCAGTGCCCCCCTTTAGATTAAATCCCTACTGTCTCTCTGTAATAGATAATCATGATTGGATGAAACAGGAGATGGTATATTACTGGGAGATTAACTATAAATCAGCCAAAATCCAATTGGTATGGGATGCGTTTAAGGCATTTTTAAGGGGGCTGTTTGTCAGTAATATTTTCCAAGGGGGTTTGGGAGGAAGGAGTGGGCTTTTACAAAACGCAAGTAAGGAGTATTCTGATTTTCTTCCCGACAAGGCCCAGCAAAGGTTATTTTTCAGGGGACAAAAACAATTCTGCGAAACAGGGTGTCCAGGTAAACTCCTGGCTAAGGTGATATCTAATCAAGATCCCAAAAAAGAAATAGGTAGTATTCGATTAACAGATGGTACTATTACTGAGAACCAGGAAAAAATAAAGGTTTTATTAAATACTTTGCGGAAATATACAGAACTAGTAAAAATAGCGCGGACGAAAAGATGGACTCCATAAATTTTCCGGTCCTTACCGAAACACAGAAAAAATCCTTTGAAGTAGAATTCTCTGAACAGGAACTAGAGGCTGCATTAAAGGCCTGCTCTGGAAACGCCTCCCCTGGCTCAGATGGTCTTCCCTATGAGTTTTACCGTAAATATGGAGATGTTATACTTGCATATTTACTGAGGGTAATTGTTGAGTTGGGAATTTTATTGGAGTCAATGGCGGAAGCGGAAATCGTATTAATATTAAAAAAAAAAGGGAAAGGATCCCCTAGATATGGAGTGCTATAGACCGATATCGCTCCTGAATACCGACGTTGAGCTCCTGTCAAAGATGTTGGCTATTAGGCTATCCAGAATTATTTCCTCATTAGTACACCCCATTCAGAATGGATTCATTCCTAATAAAGGCACTCATTACAACCTTCATTGTCTTTTTGCAATTATACAGTCCCCCGAAGGGGATTCCCGCTCCATCCTGTCTTTGGATGCCTCTAAGGCGTTCGACAAGGTTGAGTGAAAATTTCTCTGGAAGGTATTAGAAAGTATGGGATTTGGACCTAGATTCATAACTATGATCAGGCTTTTGTATAATTCCACCTAGTGCAAGATTGAATCTTAACCGCTTTACGTCCGCCCATAGGATATAAACGTCCTATGGGTGGACGTCTATTTCTGAACGGACGTTCCAGAACGTCCGTTCAGAAAGTGCAGCTGCACGCTAATCGTGCAGCTGCTGATCGGGTTGCCCGCTGTCAGTGATAGCAGGGCAACCCTAAGACAAGGCAGGGACAGTGCCCAGGTGTCCCTGCCTTCTAGATCGCTGCAGACACAGCGCTCACCGAGCGCTGTGTCTGCAGAGAAGGAAGCGCCGTGCGCTTCCTGTTCCGGCCCGGCGGTCATGTGACCGGAGTGTGCAGGAGCTGTGTGAGGTCTCTCAGAGACCTCAATCAGCCCTGCTCTGAGGCTGTACAGTGCTGGATTGCTGCTGTACAGCCTCTCTAGGGGTGCATTTGTCCTGTAACTGGGGCTACTATGTCAGCCCCAGTTACAGGAGAAATCAACAGTGAAAAAAAAAAAAAAAAAGTGAAGCAAATGTCCCCCAGAGGTCTTGTATGACCTTATGGGGGACGAAAAGTGTAAAATAAAAAAAAATAAAAATAAAAGGTTGAAAATAAAAAAGTTTCACATGTAAAAAAAAAAAGTCCCTAAGTAAGGAATGAAAAAAAAAAAGTTAAAAATAGAAAAAATAAAAAAAGTATACATATTAGGTATTGCCGCGTCCGTAAAAACCAGCTCTATAAAAATATCACATGACCTAACCCCTCGGGTGAACACCGTAAAAAAAAAAAAAAACTGTCAAAACAAGCAATTTTTGTCACCTTGCATCACAAAAGGTGCAACACCAAGTGATCAAAAACGCGTATGTCCCACAAAATAGTACCAATAAAACCATCACCTCATCCCGCAAAAAATGAGCCCCTACATAAGAAAATCTCTCAAAAAATAAAAAAAACTATAGCTCTCAGAACATGGACACATTAAAACATAATTTTTTTGTTTCAAAAATGCTATTATTGTGTAAAACTTTAATAAATGAGAAAAAGTATACATATTAGGTATCGCCACGTCCGTAACAATCTGCTCTATAAAAATGTCACTTGACTGAACCCCTCAGGTGAACGCTGTAAAAATAAATAAATAGAAACTGTGCTAAAACAACCAATTTTTTTTGGTCACCTTGCCCCATAAAGTGTTATAATGAATGATCAAAAAATCATATGTACCCAAAAATAGTACTAATAAAACTGGCACCTTATCCCCTAGTTTCCAAAATGGGGTCACTTCTTGTGAGTTTCTACTGTAAGGGTGCATCAGGGGGCTTCAAATGGGACATGGCATCTAAAAACCATGTGGAGTTCCTTTTCTTCTGCGCCCTGCCGTGTGCCCATACAGCAGTTTATGACCACATGTGGCGTGTTTCTGTAAACCGCAGAATCTGGGTAATAAATATAGAGTTTTGTTTGGCTGTTAACCATCGATGTGTTAAAGAAAAAAATTGATTAAAATGGAAAATCTGCCCAAAAAGTGAAATTTAAAAATTTGATCTCCATTTTCCTTTAATTCTTGTGGAACGCCTAAAGGGTTAACAAAGTTTGTAAAATCGGTTTTGAATACCTTGAGGGGTGTAGTTTCTACAATGGGGTCATTTATGGGGGTATCCACTATGTAGGCCCCACAAAGTGACTTCAGACCTGAACTGGTCCTTAAAAAGTGGGTTTTGGCAATTTTCTTAAAAATTTGAAGAATTGCTTCTAAACTTTTAAGCCTTCTAACGTCCTAAAAAAAATAAAATGACATTTCCAAAATGATGCCAACATAAAGTAGACATATGGGGAATGTTAAATAATAAATATTTTATGAGGTATCACTTTCTGTTTTAAAAGCAGAGAAATTGAAATTTAGAAAATTGCAAATTTTTCAAATTTTTGGGTAAATTTGGGACTTTTTCATAAATAAAGGTGAAATATTTTGACTCAAATTTATGACTATCATGAAGTACAATGTGTCACGAGAAAACAATCTCTGAATGACTTGGATAAATAAAGGCGTTCCAAAGTTATTACCACATAAAGTGAGATATGTCAGTTTTGCTAAATTTGGCCTGGTCAGGAAGGGGGCAAATGGCCCAGATGGCAGGTGGTTAATGGTATTTTGACCCCTTGCTTCATGCTGACTAAAGGTACACGCCAAGGTTGTCCATTGTCACCATTATTGTTTGACATCTACATTGAGCCTCTAGCACTTAGTATTAGGCAAGATATAAGCATTGAGTGTTTTGGAGTGTTGGGATCACAGGACCGGATCTCCCTTATATGCAGATTTGATTTTATATAAACTATACTAACATAACCCTCCCGAGAGTTATTCAGATAGTTAACTCCTTTGGAGAAGTTTACGGTCTAGATATTAATTGATTAAAAACTACTTTTATGCCACTGGATAACCTGAGTATTTGAGTGAAGAGCCTTTAAAAATGTTACGTTGTTTCACTATCTTGGTGTGAGGATATCGCCTAAGATTGATGATTATGTTCAGCTCAATTTAATACCATTTAATAAGCAAGTTGAGATAAAAAATCACTATATGGTTGCAATTTACCATTGACCAAAGCAGATAAAATCTCCTTAATCAAAATGGTGATTCTCCCTCAACTCCTTTTATATTCTCAGGAATTCCCCAATCTGGATCGAGGATAAGCGTCTCAAACTCCTTGAGAGGATGATGAATGACCTACTTTGGGGAAGAAAGCGAGTGAGGCTAAAATTGGAACATTTTTATAAACCGTTGGATCAGGGAAGATTTAATCTTCCCTACTTTAAGGGTTATTTTATAGCGGGGCAGTTATGGTTATATTGTCACTGGGAGAAAAATGCTCTGTGCAATAAATTGGTGGACCGATCTCCCTTTGATAATATGTTTACATTACTGGAATCAGGTCGGTTAATTAACATTGAAACAGAATATAGAGTAACTGGGAAGTTATTCTCCAGATCTTGGACCACTATTAGAAGATGAATGGGGATACAGGGCTCTTTTCAGTGCACTCTTCTCTGGCATAATTTATTTTATTTTATAGGAAGTTGATAGTAAAGAACGGAGAGGCATTGTCCCTCTCGAGTTTGGCACTATTGGGGAATCTAGATAACTTAAAGAGGACCTTTTCATTACGATAAAAAATCTAAACTAAGTATACAGACCTAGAGAGTGGCGCCCAGAGATCTCCCTGCACTTACTATTATCCCTGGGCGCTGCTCCGTTTTCCCGATATAGGCTCCGGCATCTTCAGATTTTCGGCTCAACCGGGAGGAGCCTGCTCTTGTTCTCCTGTAAGTGCAGGGAGATCCCTGGGTGCCGCTCTCCATGTCTGTATACTTAGTTTAGATTTTTTTTTATTGTAATGAAAGGTCCTACTTTTCAGATACGCTCAGTGCTTTCTCGTGTAAGAGAAGTTTCACTTTTGGAGATGGACACTTCTCCACCTTTAAATGATTTGTTTGGAAGTGGTGGTTATAAGGGTAAGATTTCCCAATTATATAAAGTATTAATTAATGCACTTTTGTATAAGAATGTTTCACTAGGCCAGAGGGCTTGGAAAACTGATTGCCCAATGGTTATGTCACAGGGGTGGGGAAACATATTTCGCGCGCTAGAGCTCCCGGGCAGCGCTTGCAAAGATCCGTCACCATCCTGTGGCTGCAGTGATTTAAACAGCCGGGCAACATCAAAATAACAAGAAAGACCTCTCTGTGACCCCAGGCCGGTATGACCCGCTCGGGCAGGAAGGAAAAGGAGGCGGCGGGACCGACCCCAGCAAAACATGGCGCCGCCGCCTCGTCTAATAAAGCGGCGGAGGTTGCAGCGCACCTGGAGCAATATGCCCATGTACCTCCCCCACAAAAGAGCACCTCGTACCGGAGGATACTCTGCCTGGAGTGATGGCGGAAAAAGCGGCTGCTCATGCTACAGAGCGAGACTCCTGCTCCCAAGATGGCGGATCCCACATGGAGGAGTTGAAGGCAAGTGAAGGGGGGGCCCTTACTGAACATAGTTCACTGCACAATGCCAAAGTACAACCCTCTATCCCCACACTCCTGCTGCTGACTGAACTGAATTAAGGACATATATGCAGCTGTGCACCAATGTAGTGCAGCTCTGATGACCCTTAATACATCCATTGGGTCCCTCCAAGAAAATGTGTCCTTTATTAGACAGGATATCAGGAAAGTTAGCGAAAGAATAGCTGAAGCGGAGGGAACGAGTAAGCTGACTGGAAGACCAGGTCCCCCCTATGAAACGTGATCTGGCTAAAGTAATGCACATCACCAGCCTAATAAATAAAACGTAGGACTTGGAAAATGGATCGTGCTGAAATAACCTTCCCATAAACTGAAGGGTCCCATGCTGTCCACTTCTTTGAGGACTGGTTCAGAAAGATATTTGTAAAAGACTTTCTCCCTTCTTTGCTATAGAGAGGGCGCACAGAGTGCTGTTTCGCCCACCACCACCGGGAGGCCCTCCTAGACCAAGGCTAATGGGGATTTAAAATTTTCAAGATAGAGATACCATTCTCCGTAAAGCAAGGGAACACCAGAATCTATCTTTAGATGGACATAAAGTCTCTATTTTTCCTGACTTCTCAGCGGAGGTGGAGAGACGACTTGCACGATTCCTGGATGTTAAAAAGCAGCTACGCTCACAGAATATACAGTACTCCATACTATATCCCTCAAAGCTGCGGATAATGTTTAAAGGAAAGACCCACTTCTTCGATTCCCCGGAGGATGCCAACCGTTGGATTGAACAAACGGAATCCCTATCCTCCGAAAGCTACTAAAGCGACTGATGGAAGAGTGGGAAATGACACGCCTGGGACTTCACCGAGGAAAACCTGGAAGACTCTGGGGATGGGCGGATAAGTATAAAGTTTCCTGTCTGCTATGAGCCTGTTCTTTTATGGACACCACCGTGCTCTGGAGTAAGAATCTGGTGCTATCTTATAACAATGACTTTAGTAGTCATACTTGTGCTGTTGTTACATGTTTAGTTGACATACCAACAGTATTGTACATAACTGTGCCAATACACCATTTGTTATGCTGTTTTATTGCTGCCCGGATCTCTATTACTGAGATCTGATCCGTGATGTGTTATAGCCTCCTATGTTGCAGGTTACAGGAACTTTTCCTGTGCCTCATGTCCTGCTTGGGGTCCACCAAAAGTTCTTTTTGTTGGGAATATTATGTTCATGGTTTACTTAGGGTTAAGACCTGCTGAGTGGGTGTAATTATCTCTTTGCAGGATCAAGCAGGGGGGATGGGGGGGTGGTGGTAGGATGTTAAGTTGTTGTTTAGCATTATTTTTGTACCGTTCTGTATCTATATAATAATAAGTTTCTGACTCTGTAACTTATATTACGCCAACTCGATGTTACTATAGTGATGGGTCCATTATGTTGTTGGGAACTTGATGGATAGAATGACAGGATCTTTGTTATTGTATACAAGGCTTTATTTTGTTAATAACTTTATTAATAATCAATAAAAATGATTTTGATTTTTTTCAAAAAAGCAGACATATGGTGACAACTATTTTATGAGGCATTACTATCTGTCTTAAAAGTAGACAAATTTTAAAATTTTGAAAATTGTGAATTTTTCCAAATGTTTGGTAAATTTGGTATTTTTTATTTTATTTATTTTTTATAATAAAGGACAATTATATTGACTCAAATTTACCACTGTCGTGAAGTACAATGTGTCATGAAAAAACTGTCTCAGAATGGCCTGGATAAGTAAAAGTGTTCCAAAGTTATTATCACATAAAGTGACACATGTCAGATTTGCAAAAAAATGGCCTGGACAGGAAGGTGAAAACTGGCCCGGGGTACAAAGGGTTAAAGATTTATACTGTTAAAGAGCAGCTGTTAAAGGAAATGTCACCTAATTTTACTATATGTAACCCATGGCAATGCAATGTAGCATTACCTAACAATTAAAACCGTCCTCTTCCAAGAGCGCCTCCGCCTAAAAGGAATCTGTCACCACGGTCTTGGACTGTTATCTGCAGTAATATGACTAGTCCTGCAGATAAGGAGTCCAGATCTTTACTTTCCTACTACCCTCGGTCCCTTTGCTCTCAGCACTCAGAGCTGCACTGAAATACAGAGTCTAGACTGCAGTGTATGCGTACAGCAGTCTTCTTGATTAGCACGGCATGGCAGTCCACGGTGTGTATTTCAGTGCAGATTTAAGTGCTCAGTGGCATAATTGGCAGCATTAAAAAAAAAATGGTGATCTGGAGTAGTTATCTGCAGTATTTCTCATGAATTACTGCACGTAATAATCCAAGATCTTGCCGACAGAAACCTTTTACCTTACATACTGCCTAGTAGGGTTGATCAAGGTAAATTAAATGAGCCCTATGTTACTACGATCTCATTTATAGTTGCAGCAAAATCGTTAATTTTGCAAATGAGGTGCTCAGAGCACTGGGAGGCAGGCCTAGCCCCTCGGAGCACCACTTTACTTTCCCCCATCCCCATTGCAATTCTTGTCAGGCATCTCCATTGTTTGCAAGTCCAGCCCTGAAATCTCATGCTTGCATCTGTGAGATTCATTGGCACATGAACTCACAAGGCTCTCCCCACTGAGACCTACACTGCACAAGCGCTGATGTTGGTTTCCTTCAAAAGAAAGAAGACTCTAAGAGGAGACTGACATCATAGATACTTACCTAGTGCAGATCTTAGCGGGGCAGATCAACTGCACATGCGCCAATGAAGTCTCACCAGTGCAAGCACAAGATTTCAGGGCCAGGCTTCTGAACAATAAGGATGCTTGACCCTGTCAAATCAGACCATGAGAGTAATGACAATGAGGGAGAGAGGAGGAAGGGAAGCGGCGCTCCGAGACTGGAGCACTGGGGAGCTGGCCTAATCACCTAATTTGTATATGAATAAAAGTAAAAAATTTGCTGCAACCATACATTCATATGCAGAAATACAGGAATTATATCTAACGAGGAACTAGTGGCAGTCTACCGGGCTGGCAGGGCTTTGTATCACTGGGGCAGTGAAAGGACCCTCTCAGCTTGTCAGGGTTGTGGGCGAGTGTTGTGACACCCTGGAAGTTGTGTTGTCCACCCATTCTCACTCCTTGTGCTGTGTGGACAGGACGGGTCTGTGTAAACTGTGGCAAGCTGACCTTATGTACTCCCAGGAAGGGCGTAACTTCACGTCTTCGTAACCAGTGACGAAACCATACCACGTGATCCCGACGTACAGTGACTTCAGGCAAGGCTCGGTATCGTCCGAATAGGTCATCAATATAAATTCCAAATCCCTTTAATTAACCGTGATCAATTCTACCAGGCAGTTGAATGCTTTTTAATGCTCAAGTTTTATATTTAAACATTTCTATCTATCCTGTGTAGTTTGTGGTTATATATTTTAATAAAACAGTTGGATGAGAAAGTTTAGATATATATAATACTTTTTTTTTTGCAACAATAAAGTTGGAATTAGACTATTTTCACACTGCTGCACAAATTCAGACAGGCTGTTGCTGCAGAGAACAGCCTGCCGGAGGCTACCGGAATTCCCACCAGTAGCATTAACTATAATAAAATGGAGAGGGATCCGGCAGGTAAGTAATCATTTATGGGGGTCATTTATCAATCTGGTGTAAAGTAGAACTGGCTTAGTTTCCTATAGCAACCAATCAGATTCCGCCTTTCATTTGTGACAGCTCCTTTGGAAAATGTAAAGTGGAATCTGATTGGTTGCTAAGCCAGTTCTACTTTACACCAGTTTGATAAATGACCACACTACTCTTTATTAGAGGTCAGTCTTCTGAGTTAACTGGTTTCCTCTTAAAACCGGACAACTCCTTTAAATAAGTTTGGTTGACTATGTACTTCCATTCTGTCACTAAGGACCCCATGTTGTCTGAAACATTTAGGGTACCTACACACATTGCAGAATATGCACATTTTTTCTGCGTAGATTCCCATGCACTTGTTACAGGAGTGATGGACCAGCAGGTTGGGCATTAATCCATTCATTTTCTATGAGACAGCCGAAGATAGTCGAGTACAACACTGGGCAATTTCTGGGCTCCATCGGATCAGGAGAAGGGGACCTCCGTTTTTAGAATCAGTGGGGGTCTACCAGTTAGTTATCCCCATTGGATTGGGGGAATGGGATCCCATCTCTCAGGATCAGTGGAGTCCCAGCAGTCAGACCGACATTGTGGCATGTTATATTGGGGGGGGGGGGGCCCATGAATATGGAAAACGGTTAATAAATGGGGAGACAATAATATTTACTATCGATTTCCGTTGGTAGCACATCAGAGCCAGGGTGTTAACCCTCTGATATCTCTTATGTGACCAGAGTCGGGTATCTCCTACCAGAGATATCGCCTATGTGATTAGAGTATAAATCCTACCAGACTGCTGGAACGAAGATGCCATTCACAGAAGTTGAAAAACATTACACTGCAAGTATCTGACTGGTGGGCAAAATGAACAATAAACCCCAAAACTTCTCGTCCAAAAATAAGTCCAAGTAATGGATTATAGCTGCCTGTAAGTTGTGGCCCAACTGCTCAATGGCTAGTTAACAAAGGAGACATATGGAAGGGACTTGTTATATTGGCATGTAGAAACTCCATTTTAGTCAGTTCAATAGTCACCAGCTAGAATGGGGCTGGGAAAGACCTCCCTATAACAACTACTATCTGCCCAGAATTAATGAACCTCCCTGCAGCAACTCCATTCTAGTCATTTTAGGAGTGAACCAGCTAGATTGGAGGTGCTATATGGAGGACCTCCCTGTAGCAACTACCACCTGCCCAGAAATGATGAACCTCTCTTTAGTAACTCTGTTCTAGTAATTTCAGTAGTGAACCAGCTAGAATGGAGTTGCTGTTAGGAGGACCTCCTAGGCGTAGGGCTTATGCACATTAATATATTTTTGGTCGACATGGCATCTGCAATTTTTGTGGGCCGGATGTGGACCCATTCACTTCAGTGGGGTCACAAAAGATGCAGATTACTGCACCACATACATATATTCAATATACAGCATCTCAACCAGCCTATGTCCATGTAAAAAACTTGATAGATTATTAAAGAAACTACCCAGTTTATTATTATAGACACGATCAGAGATGAGATGACTTCTAGGTATAGAGGAAAGCTAGCCAGTATCCTCTTTTCCCCAGGACCTACTAAAAGTTGCTGCAGGGACCGCCACATTCAGTCATCTGGTAGCATCTTGCTGCTATGTGAGCAGGTAATATTTAAATGCATCTGTATTGTGGGCCTCCAAAATAAATTTTACTGGTGGGCCCTAGGCCCCCCAGTCCGAGACTGATCTTAGTAATGCCTTTACGGAGCTAAGCTGCAGTGTAAAGCAGGACAACCAATGTGTCTACATCAGTGCATTAAGCTGACACAGAGACACTTACTGTACCTGAGTGCACAGAGCAGGGCATTGCAGTGTTACACTGTGTCAGTGACTGAGAGGGTAAAGATTCAGGTTCATCTGCAGAGCTGAGAGAGTAGAACTCTGCATCAGAACTGGGGGGTTCACTTCGCACCCAAAACATATATTACTGACAGCACAGTCACTTCTCACCTACAATCATTGTTTCTGCAGATGTCACTCTCATCATCCTCTACACTGTCACTTGCAAGTTGATTGCAGATGAATGAAATCCTGACTCCTGTGGCACAGGACACTAAAGTTTCTCTGCTGGGTGCTAAGCAAACCAATCAGCAGCAGGCTCTGCAAGCCCTGCTAATACTGATTGGCCAGCCCAGCAGCGAGACAACATAGAGCGCTAGTTGGGACTCCAGCGGGTGCAGCGCTAGCCACTGATGATGCGCTATGTAAAGGGGGTGTTACGAATACAGGGGAGGAACACAGAACAAGGCCTTAAGGTTAGGGTGAAGGAAAAGGTCACCTAGGAAGCCCCTAAACCTGGCCCTGACTCCTGTCAGTATGTATAGACCCTGAAGGTGGGAAAATACGCAGGAGCCTAGACCCTAGGAGCCCTGAAATGCCCTAGGTAGTGGCAAGGAATGAGACTACTGGTTCCTTCCCAGGTGAACAAACCAGCGTCTCCCTGAGGCCTAGTAACACAGTGGAACAACCAAATACAAAGAGCAATTCAACTTATCTTATAGAAAATGGATGAGCAGGAACATAGGTAAGGTCCACACACCAACTCTTCCAAATCCAAGCAGAGAATATCAACCGCATGGTATAAAGTGTGAGACCAAACTAAGTAGGGAATGCAGTAATGACCACGGGCTGCACCTGACAAGAGGTGTGGTCATTACCAAACCACAACACTGAGAATCAAGAGACTGTCAGTTAACCTACGTGCAGTCAGTCTCTCCGATCTTCTAATCTCTGTCACAAAAGGTACCATGACAGGGGGGCCCCGAGGACAGGAAAGAGAAAGCAGGGAGCTGGAAAGCAGAGACTGAGCCCCGGACAGGGACTCAAGACAGGACGGTGCATTAAGTGTAAGTATGAGGCAGGGCCTTTTGTCCAAGACCAGGCCCCCTTCCTCCAGGGGCCCCATAGCAGCTGCTTGGTCTGCCTCTGTTGGAGGTACATCGCTAACTGCACCTCTTAATTTTTTTTTCAGTAGAATCTGTATAAAGGTCCCATGCACACAACCATATCCGTTTTGCAGTCTGAAAAATATAAATGTCAATGTTACATCCACATTCTTTGCGGACCCGCTGACTTCAATGGGTATGTGGTCTGGAGATAGTTTCTGTCAATACAAAACCTTCCCCTATCCACAAAATATCTGGGACCACCGTTGATCATGAGAACTGGATCCTATGTTATGAATGAAGTGGCAGGTTGAGTGTGTACATAGCTACTCTGTTCACTCTCTATGAGACAGCCGAGTACAATGCTGAGTTATTTCAAGAAGTCCCATAGATATTGAATGAAGCAGAAGAGAACATGGTTGACCTACCATTCCATTTTTTGGGGACACAGGATCCCCATTCTCATGATCATGGGGGACCCATCAGTCCCCACTGATCAGATACTTATACCCCTATACCAGTTGACTATGAAGATTCATAAAGAGGCTCAGACACACCACTAATATACACTGACTTCTTTATTAACTGCAATGTATCAAATGTACAGTAGATATTTTCATTAGAAGTCAGGGCACTGGTCTTAAATGTGGCCCTGTTGATAATTGGCCTTTGACTCATGAAGAGTCGGGCCTTCAGCACTCAGGAAAGGAAAAAACCCCAGTGGAGGAAACCTCTAGGGAACCAGGGCTGAAGGACTACCCGTCCCCTAGGCGGTGGAGGAAAATGATCGCAAGTGACAAGGACAGTAGATTTTTCCTTGAATCAATGGTGAATGTCAAGTGCGTTGCCGTCTGCAGAGACGAAGCCTGGAATTTGCCTTTTGATGCAGCAGGAAACTCACTTCTTCTTTGAATATATCTGACTGCTGAAAGTCCGTTGAATGACAAATCCAGTGGTGAATGCAGAGACCGAGCCCGGAATCTGCCTCTTAATGCAGCAGGAAACTCACTTCTTTGGTGAATATATCTGTCTGCGAAAAGTCCAGTGAATGTCAAGTCCAGTGGTTATTGCAGGCACCAAGCCTGGCATCTGCCTTTGGCCTCATGCACACAACCGTTGTTTTGGTCCGCATCCGAGCCGCAGTATTTGCTGCTTGGATGCAGACCCATTCACTTCAATGGGGCCGCAAAAGATGCGGACAGCACTCTGTGTACTTACCGCATCAGTTGCTCCGTTCCGTGGTCCGCAAAAAAAATATAACCTGTCCTATTCTTGTCTGTTTTGCGGACAAGAATAGGCAGTGTAGGAAGGAACAAGGGGTCGTTATTGATGGGCAGTATGTGTCACCGAGGTTCCTGGCCTCGGTGAGGTAAGAGCCGTTTTTTTTTTTCCTGAAATGTCATTACTGCAGTCTGGTACTTCAGCTGGTTAGTATGGTTGTAAAGCTGATCCGGGATGGCTCTTACTGGGAGTAGCCAAAGTGCTGGGTGGGTGGCTACTCCCCACGTTCCAGGCCAGGTCTTGGGAGGCTTATAAAAAGCAGTCAGCCCTCTCAGGTGATGTGGATTATCCTCCATCTCACAGTGAAGCTGTGGAGTCTCTGTGTTTTGGGACCTGAAGATGTGTGCCGTGCTAAAGGGCTGAATGCCGCATGCTGAAAAACAGGCCCTAAAGCCTGCTGGGGACCGCTGATTAAAAACTGCTAACAAGGTGAATGTTTTGTTCTGTGGACTTTCCATGGTGTGAATGAACACCAAGACTGCAAACTGTCATTTTGTTTTGCCTTCTGTTTGAACTGTTTAAGTTAAACACTTTAAGTTAAAGACTTTGTTGTTGCCTCTATACTGCGTCCGCTAACCTGCCTATCAGAGCGAATCCCCATAATTGGTGTCGGATGCGGGCAAACGCAGTGAGGCTGGCCTGAAGACCAAAACGTTTTTGTTTTTTCCCGGGCACGGGTGTATGTCCTATGTTAAGCCGGCAAGGTTACGACCCATGTCCCCTGACAAAATGGAGGCGGTCGTGAAAGCCCTCATGGAGGCTAACATGCAGCAGCAGGAGGCTAACAAGCAGCAGCAGGAAACCAACCAGCTGCTATTACAGCATGTGATGGCGTTACAAGCGGCAGGAGCGTCTCAGAACGTCCACGATGCCCGGAAAGCTGTCCATGCGGCAATCCCCAAGATGACCCCTGCAGACGACGTCGAGACTTATCTGGCAGTGTTCGAAAAGGTGTCCGTGAGGGAGAAGCTACCCCGAGACCAATGGGCTGAGGTCGTCGCTCCGTTCCTGGCATCTGGACCCCAGCAGGTGTTATTTGACTTACCAGATGTGCAAGCTGCCGACTACCCGACCGTAAAAGGGGAAATTCTGGCAAGACTGGGGGTGAATGTGCTGGTCCGGGCCCAGCGGGAGCATCAGTGGCAATTTAACCCGACTGAACCCTCCAGACCGCAGTATTATGAACTGCTACACCGGTTGCAAAAATGGCTGCAGCCTGACGTACTGACTCCCACTGCTATGCTGGACTGTCTGTTGGCTCATGTGTTCTGGAGGGCTTTGTCGTACCCTCTCCAGCACTGGATCTGCCAGGTGTCTCCTGGTAATACCCTAGAGATGGTCGTCCTGGTGGAGCGCTATGAGGCCACCAGAAATCTACATGGGGGTTCTGTTGGGAGGCCAAACTCATAGCTACAGAGTTGGTAGAGATGTTTTCCCGAGTGGGCCTACCTAAAGAAATTCTGACCGACCAGGGGACCCCTTTTATGTCAAAAGTCATGAGAGAACTCAGTAAACTACTACAGATCAAACAGTTGCTGACGTCCGTCTATCACCCGCAAACGGTCGACCTGGTAGAAAGGTTTAATCAAACCCTGAAAAACATGTTAAAGCGGGTGGTGTCTAAAGATGGAAGGGATTGGGATCTGCTACTGCCCTATCTCATGTTCGCAGTGCGAGAGGTGCCCCAGGCCTCTACGGGGTTCTCGCCCTTTGAACTGCTGTATGGCCGACATCCGCGTGGGTTGTTGGACATAGCCAAAGAGGCGTGGGAACAACAACCCACACCGCATAAAAGTGTGACTGAGTATGTCACTCAAATGCAAGAGCGGATGGATACAGTGTTGCCGCTGGTTAGGGAACATATGGAGGCAGCCCAGCGAGCCCAGAATAGGGTCTATAATCGCCAGGCTCGGGTTCGGAATTTTAACCCGGGAGATCGGGTTTTGGTTCTGGTGCCGACAGTAGACAGTAAGTTCCTTGCTAGGTGGCAGGGTCCCTACAAAATGCAAAAAAATGTCGGGGAGGTAACCTACAAGGTACTCCAGTCCGGGTGGAGAAAGCCGGAGTATGTGTACCATGTAAACTTATAGAAACCATGGAAAGATTGGGAGACCAGTACGGACAACAGCCCCCTGCCGGGTTTTCTTGGGGTAGAGTTTCCAGTCCCTTGGTCTGATTCGAGGGAAGCAGTTGCCACAGTAAAGATTGCTGACCACCTTTCCTCTAAACAGGCTCAGGAGGCCAGGGAGTTCGTCAGCAGAAACACGGATGTGTTTTCGGACCTCCCTGGACGCACTTCTATCATCCGGCATGACATTGTCACTGAGCCTTAGGCCAGAATCCGGTTGAAACCATTCCGGGTAGCTGAGTCGCGGCGGCAAGCCATCTCGGAAGAAGTGCAGCTGATGTTACAGCTAGGTGTCATCGAGGAGTCAAAAAGTGAATGGGCCAGTCCGATAGTCTTAATACCCAAGCCGGACGGGACATTACGATTCTGTAATGAGTTCCGCAAACTTAATGAGGTTTCCAAGTTTGATGCATATCCCATGCCCCGGGTGGATGAGCTTATTGAGAAGTTAGGCCAAGCTCGGTATTTTTCTGTGTTGGACCTCACCAATGGGTACTGGCAGGTACCCTTGACGGAGGCTGCCAAGGAAAAAACGGCTTTAATCACACCAGAGGGGCTGTATCATTACAAGGTATTACCCTTTGGTCTACATGGCGCTCCCGCCAGGTTTCAAAGGCTAATGGACATTGTACTCCGTCCACATCGTTGGTACTCTTCGGCGTACCTGGAGGATATCGTCATCCACAGCACCGACTGGGAAAGTCACCTACCTAAAGTACAGGCGGTAGTGAACTCCCTTAGGAAGGCTGGTTTAACTGCTAACCCAAAAAAGTGTGCGATAGGGTTAGAAGAGACCAAGTACCTAGGGTATGTAATTGGGCGTGGAATTATCAAACCTCAGGTGAACAAAATTGAGGCAATTCGGAATTGGCCCCGACCTGTCACTACTCGGCAAGTAAAGTCGTTCCTGGGAATGGTGGGTACTATATGAGGTTTGTCCCCCACTTTGCTACAGTCGCCGCATCATTGACAGGCCTTTTGAAGGGACGCAAGTTAGTGATGGTCCACTGAAATGAGCAGGCGGAAAAGGCTTTCTCTGCTTTGAAGTTGGCCCTGTGTGGGTCCCCGGTTTTTGTGATGCCCGACGTCAAAAGGGAGTTTATAGTGCAGACCGATGCCTCCAAGGTAGGTCTCGGTGCTGTACTGTCTCAGGAAGTCAATGGGGAGGAGCATCCCGTTGTCTTCTTCAGCCGGAAGCTTACCCTAGCCGAGACCAGGTATAGTATAGTGGAGAGAGAGTGCCTGGCTATCAAGTAGGCACTCGAGTCTCTCTGCTATTATTTGTTGGGGAGAAAGTTTCGTCTAGTGACTGACCAATCCCCTCTCAAATGGATGAGCCAGGCCAAGGACAGAAATGCCCGATTCCCCCGGTGGTTTCTGTCTTTGCAAAATTTCAAGTTTTCAGTGGAACACAGGGCAGGCCGGTTACTAGGAAACACGGATGCCCTGTCCCGGGTACACTGTTTAATGTGTGTTCACCCCCTCAGGGTTGAACAAAGGTGGGAGCTATGTAGGATGGAACAAGGGGTCGTCATTGATTGGCGGTATGTGTCACTGAGGTTCCTGGCCTGGGTGAGGTAAGAGCCGTTTTATTTTCCTGAAATGTCATTATTGAAGTCTGACACTTCAGCTGGTTAGTATGGCTGTAAAGCTGATCCGGGACGACTCTTACTGGGAGTAGCCAAAATGCTGGGTGGGTGGCTACTCCCCACGTTCCAGGCCGGGTCTTGGGAGGCTTATAAAAAGCAGTCAGCACTGTCCGGTGGTGTGGATTATCCTCGATCTCACAGGAAAACTGTGGAGTCTCTGTGTTTTGGGACCTGAAGATGTGTGCCGTGCTAAAGGGCTGAGAGCCACATGCTGGAAAACAGGCCCCTAAAGCCTGCTGGGGACCGTTGACGAAAAACTGCTAACGAGGTGAATGTTTTGTTCTGTGGACTTTCCATGGTGTGAACGAACACCAAGACTGCGAACTGTCATTTTGTTTTGCCTTCGGTGTGAATAAACATGGAACTGTTTAAAGGGAACCTGTCACTAGGATTTTGTTTATAGAGCTGATACATATGCAAATTAACCTGAGATGAGTCCTGTCCCTGAGATGAGTCAGGGACAGGACTCATCTCAGGTTAATTTGGATATGTATCAAATCGGGTTTTTTTACACAATAAAAGCACACAAAACTATGGGGACTGGATATTGCGGATGTGCTAGCTACCCATGTCCTCAGCTCTATACACAAAATCCCGGTGACAGGTTCCCTTTAAGTCCCGTTGTGGTTGCCTCTATACTGTGTCCGCTAACCTGCCTACCAGAGCGAATCCCCACAGCAGTTATATTAATGGCTGTCCGCACCGTTCCGCAAATTGCTGAACGCACACGGACGCCATCTGTGTTTTGTGGATCCGCAATTTGCGGGCCGCAAAACACACAACGGCCGTGTGCATGAGGCCTTTGATGCAGCAGGAAACTCACTTCTTTAGTGAATACGTCTGACTGCAGAAAGTCCGGTGGGTGAGTGCAGAGAACGGGCCCGGAATGTGCAGGTTATCTGATCCTGACACATGGCCACCATGTCGCTGACTTTTGGTAGATTCATCACCTTCAGCTTTATCCTATATTCATTGCAGGGACACAGTGAGACCCCCGCTCTAGTACAGTGATCTGCAGATGCAAAAAATATAACTAATTATGACTGAACATGGAGCAGCAGAAAATTATATGTAAGTGACAAATTACAAATTACTCCCTGTCACTGTGGGTCATTGTAATCCTTTTAACTGTAATAAACTAGGCCCCATGTTTCTAACTTCGATACCAAACCTTATCAATGGCATTGACAGTTATAGCTGTTATTCTTGTTCTGGGACCAACTGCTGTATCCAACATAAACAGAATACACCTTGTAATCATGGGCTGATTTATTTTCATATATTTTTTATAGGGGTTGGAGCTACGTTTTCCTGTTACAAATGGCCAAAGCCCCTGCTCTCTTACACACTTCCATATTTAAAATTCTGGGAGCCATTGCTCAAGGTAATCTACATATCAACGTCAGTGGAGCTCCCCCTAGTGGTGACTGCAGGTAGTTAGAATTTTTTATACCTATATGCCATGTATCAGGCGATTTGGATGATTTTTCACTAATGGCCACTGCTCTGCTCATCTTCATGGAGAATCTAAATCCTACATTATTCTGTCATCAAGTCTCCAGAACTTGCACATATCACTGCAAAAAATGCACCAAACTGACACACAACTGACAATACTAGCTAATTCCTCAAGCTGATGTTAAAAGCTGAGAACTTTGCCAATATCTTCCAGTCAGGAACATATCGGAGCCCCTCATGCACCACGTCACGGTGTCTCAGCACGCATGGGGTCCTACCACTCAACTGCCCGTGGTGTGAGCATTTCCACTTTATGTGTATGGAATGTGCCACTTTATTTTGTAGGTAACATTCTTTTGCACCTGGTAGCTTCTGTGTCACATGGTCTGTTGTGGGTGCGGCTTCTGTGTCACATGGTCTGTTGTGGGTGCGGCTTCTGTGTCACATGGTCTGTTGTGGGTGCAGTTTACAGCTTTATCCTACCTCACAATGCATTGGTGATACCACTATGGAGGCATGTGAGAGTCTGGCTGTGAGTTGATTCAGACCCTGTTCACACACCATGGGCAGTTTAGTGGTAGGACCCCATGCGTGCTGAGACACCGTGACGTGGTGCATGAGGGGCTCCGATATGTTCCTGACTGGAAGATATTGGCAAAGTTCTCAGCTTTTAACATCGACCTGAGGAATTATCTAGTATTGTCAGTTGCATATCATTTTGGTGCATTGTGTGTGTATATATTTTTTCATCTGCACAATGTATAATTTTGTGTAAGATGTCCTTGTGGTGCATGCGGTCCGCCCCAGCATCCTCCATTGTGCGCATTTTTTGCTGGGGATTGCCGTTATCTGCGGACCGCATGCGGAGGAATTGCCCCCCCGGTTATAGACACGCTACAGTGTCTGGGTTTGGAGCATTTCCACGCATCTCGAGAACTTGGCATCATGACTGTTATTATTATGAGCTCCTGTAAAAAATCACATTACTTTTTTTGACTCCTTTAACAAGGATCTTAACTTATTTGGGGATCATTTTGGTTCTTAAGACCAATATGTTCTAGCAGAGGTCACTGGTAAAGATCAGGAGATGGTTTATTCTGCACCTCATTTTGTCTCAGACCTCTGACACATGTTCCCAGGACACAACTGCCTGATAATCAGGTCTCTAGGACCGAGTTAAAATAATAAATTAGGACACCCCCCTCATTAATAGGTATAACTATAGAAGCAGCAAAGTTATGGGGCCCATAGGCTAAAAGGTCAATGTTTGTGGGGTGTGATTATTCCGAACCTATGGTGGTTATCTAAGTACTTACTACACATACATATATTATCACATGAGAAGACATTATTACAATCAGTACATGAAGATGATCAAACTTAGAAAAGTCACTGGTTACCTACCGATGCCATGTCTGTGGGTTCTAGACCTGTACCATGGGTCAACGGTTGTAAACTGGGGTTTGGTAGAGACTGCAGCTTTGGTAACGTCGAGGATCCAAGTCTGTTTCGTAATATCAGGCTTCTAGTCAGGGCAACCTTTTGGCCTGTCATAGACTCGACATGTGGGAAAGCCTGTGATCCTGCTATTCTGCAGGCGGGATATTAGATGGTCTCTCATCACGTTGTGCTGGAAGATCGCTGTGGGTTCACCGTCATCTGCCAGAAACTCAAAGGCAAATGCTATGGCGAACACCCCACAGTCATAGGCGTTTCTCTGCTGATCCACGTTGATAAATTTTAGATGTTTCAGAGGCTCATTGACCACCAAACTGTAAATGTTATTAATCTGCTTGCAAACAAATAGAGGCAAATTGCTGGTCTTGATGCTGTTGGCCACTAGGAAGTTGCCATTTTCGAAGGAGGTGGTCAGCCAGTGCACCCTGTCCTCGTCGTAGTGGATTTGTACTGCCTACTTTAGCACACTGTTCCCTGGAAAGAGAATAGCAGCAGTGGGCTGCAGGCCATCAAAGTCCCCAAACGGATTCTGCAGGAGACCCTGGGCCTTGTTAATGATGTCATCAGGGGCATAGCTATAGGCTCATGGGCCCTGGTGCAAGAGTTCAATTTGGGCCCCCCTACCCTCCGACTGTGTCACCATGGCCCGCCGTAGGCACTGTCTGTGGCAGCATAGTGACTTCTGTGTTACAGGGGGGCTGTCCTCGCTGCCAAAGAATCTCCTCCTGCCACTTGATTGACAGGGACGGATATCTCACCGTACCAGGACAATTGCATGCCTGCGCTGCTGCTCTGAGTAGTGGCGCATGTGCTCAGAGTCAGAGGCTCTGCTGGAACAGAGACTGTGCATTCACTGCAACCCATAAGTAGCAGCACATGTACTCTGCTCTTCTACCATTGTAGCAGCAGTGCAGGAGGGAGATTTTCAGGGCCCCACAACATGTCCAGAGACTCCAGCCCACAGGCTGTGGGTCCAGTGGAAGCTATCCAAGGCATCACATAGAGGAACTGCAGTTTGGCATTACATTTGCTGTATTTGCTCATTGTAGATGTAGCAGAGCTGAGTTTGTCACTTGCCTAAGACTGAGGGGCAATGGGGCAGTTTGTCACTTGCCTAAGAGGGGGCCTCCCACTGTGCACATTAATCCTGGATGATCAATCGCTGCTGGCCTGCTGCAGTCACATCTGATGAGACTGAGATTTCCTAAGGGGGTATTGACTGGTCTGGCAGTTTATCACGATCTCACCGGCGCTCTGGGTCAGCCACCAGGCGGGTCAGGGGACTCCCTCAGGGACAGTCACTCACTGGACTGGACCAGGACCAGAGTCGGACGGTCCAGTTTATCACGCCACCAGCGCCGGGCTCACCTCAGTATTCCAATCAACAGTGTCTCGCAGTCGCAGAGTCGCAGGACAGGAGTCACTCCCTCGCAAGTTCGCTAACAATCCGGCGGTCAGCACACAGCTTCCTCTTCCTGAGACCTGAACTGAAGCCACTCCCCCTCCTCACTTCGCCTGCCCTGCACAGTGCACGTGACGCAGGGCTCGCCTCTCAGCCTCCGCTCTCCGCCCCCTATGATTTTAGTTATCAGCTGCAGGCCGCGCCGCCCGCTTTACTGTGGCTCTCCTGGCTTGAGGGGGCTCCATGGGGCCCCCCTGACTTAGGGGCCCGGTAGCAATTGCAACCGCTGCGACCCCTGGATAATGGATAAGTGCTTTGAAGACAAGTTGTTCTGTGCTCTCCAGGTATAGGCCATCTCCACTTGTGGTGTTCCCAGCTTCAGACTTCCTACATCTTTGGTAGGTGGAGCGGACGTGTTTTCTGCCACAGCTCTTTTGGGTGGTGGAAATGTCCCTGACTGACTGTCATTGGAGGTTGGTGCTTTCCTTTTAAGACTGGCTTTGGAAGCTTCACGAGATGCCTTCAAAAGGTCTTCAGCAGACTCACCCATTTTCAATGCTTTAAGGGTCTCAAAATCCTTCACTGCTGTGTCTTGTTTTTGATGTCTTTTGTCACTTAAAGCTCTTTGGTGTTTTTTTTAGCAGGTGGTGCTTTGTGGACAAGTAATGGCTCCACAGCATCAGTGTCCCGAGTTTTTTTTTTTGTGGGGGTTCCCCACTTTCTGGTATTCTCCAAGGGACATGCCTTGTGGTATTAGGGACCCCTCATGTGCAACTTTTGGATCAGCAATAAAATTGGTTGGTGTCTTCTCAGCTGTGTCATGGCGGATGATGTGGTTTTTACGTCTTGAGACAACTGACCTGAAAAAGCTCCTGGCCTGTGTCATGATGGTTGATTTCTTGGCCAGGAAGCTGGAGTTCCTCATCAGAGTTCTCCATTTTTTATTCAATTTCCTAAATCGGGTCCAAAGGAATGAGCCAATTGACATGCAGGATGAGAGAGAGTTGACCAGCAGCTGCCAATCAACATAGCGCCTAGGCCTATGAATCCTCATGATGGCGTCCAATCTTCTTTCTGAAGTGTGCATCTAACATGGAGTCATACCGTGACAAATTCATCATTGTTATGTCATGCAGTGACATCTGTCGGTGGGTAATAATTCAATTAAGAATTATTAATTATGGTCATAAAAATTATTAATCATAAAAAAATTAAATTTATAAAATTTGTCATAAATTCTTAAAATCATGACCTGGTGAATTGTAGACAACCTAATTGATACAATTCACATCTGAGTCAGACTATTTCCTCAGATAAATAAGTTCTTTTTGATGTGAGATGATGTTAATGATAAAATGTAGTTCTGCATTATACAATAATACACAGGTATTATAAAAATATGCAGATTTATTGGTTACAAGATTATAAACATATATAAGTAAATAAACACAATGATACATGCAAATGAATATATATAGCGTTAATATAAAGCATTACAAGCTTAACAATACATGTGAGTGGAAATAACTTGTCACATTATAACCAAGCTATTATTAGGTTAGGATATCAAAATATGAACATAAGTTATATACATTACTTCTGTTCAGAGAAAACCTCATGATATCAGGATGGGCATGTCTAATCCTAGACATCAATATAGAATGCTAAATACATTCTGCCCCCCTAACCAACTACACATCACATGACTTCAAGATGGGCAAATCCATCCAAGGATATAACTTAGAAGAGATAACTGTATCCTTCCGCCCCATCCTGGACTATTTTCACACATATAACTTTGGTAAGACTATTAAGACAAATAACAGGGATCTAGGATTTTGCTAGACCATATCTTAAATGGGAAGGATTTGAAAAAGTCCTTCCTGTGGGAATCCATCACTTAGCTTGGCGAAGAATGTTCTATTAATAAATATATATATATATATATATATATATATATATATATATGCAATTATTTAATGCTTTGCTAGATTATGAGTCTAGATTCTTCTGCAGGTAGAATGAAGCCTCACAATATCCTAAGACTACATCTCAATATGGAGATGATCAATTAATTTAATTATTTATTCGCCAATCTAGATGGTATAATTTCACCCACACTATCAAATTAGTCTTAATAAAATGAAATATCATTTTCTGTGTCTCTTACCAAGTCCTAGTAGGAATCTCACTTCTGCTCCTAGGAAAGCTGGGTGGTCCATCATAGCACATCTCATTATGGCTTTCATCTTGATAGACCTCAACTTCTCCTCTCCTTTCTTCTTTTCTCTCCCCTTTCTACCTCCTGTGTATGGCTTATGATCCCAAACTTATCAGTTAGACACACCTTCCTAGTTTGGAATTTTTCCAATCATTGTCGGATGGGCGTGACCATTGATAAAAATTGTGACATCATAACCCTACCCAGAATGCACTTTTGCTACTGTTGTATTGTCACCTACTGATACATAGGTGGCACTGCTGTGTAAGCTATCTGCATCATAGCATAAAGGGTTAACTTATGTAAGTCTGAATATACATTTTGACCTTAGAAGCTTTAATTCAAAGCTATATAGATTAATTCTGACACTTGTAGCAATTAGAGACAGACCTCTAGGCGTCTCGTTTGAATGTTTCTCACACTTAATTTATGGATCGTAAATGGCTTGTTTTCTCACAGAGATATCAGTACCTCCTCTGTCATACCAAAGATGTGATTAATTGTTACAAATCACACATCTTCACAGACACTCTTTTTTAGAGACAGATACTCCTAATGAGAAATATACACAATATACTGGATACATGTTGTCTTCGTAACATATAACAATATAATATAAACAAATATATATATATGTCCTACTGATTGTCTTATGCTAAGGACTAACTAAGGCTCATTAAATGAATACATACATATTATATATTTTGCTTCATTAATAAATGCCTAATTGTATAGGTAATTATCACCAGCTGCACAGAGCTCATCTTTATCTACCGTCGTAAATTTAAAAGTAAACAATGAGGCTTCTCAGACTGGTACATTCATGGGAAGGATAACACTGAAGAGTATAAACCTTTGTGTGACCTTAATTCGGCCTACTCAAGACATACAAAATTGCAACTATAGTCGAGCATGGCTCTTAAAGGCAATGAACATCCATTTTGTCAATAATGAATTGGATATCAATGCATTTGCCTATGAAAAGGCACAACACATCACAGCTGTAGGCCCAGTTCTAGAACATTCTATGCAAATGTGGTGACATCACAATACTGTGCCAGGATGAAGGCCAGATTATTTTAACCACTTAATGGCCAGAGCATCTAATATGTTAATGAACTAAGATATATGGATAGTGTTTGTTTAATGGATGCAGATTTTCAGTTTTATACAGTACATTTTCTGCTTCAATTTTTTTGTTTGATTTGGTTGCTGACTTCTACAGTAGGCTTTAATCTGTATAGTTCCAAAACTTACGGGTCAGATTTTTATATTATATGAAACACTGATCCTTTAAATAAAATTACAGAATTTGAGATGCAGATGCTACAGAATCTCTTATCTGAAAAGTAAGGAAGAGATTCCTCTCCACCGTTGATTGCTTGGATAAGGCCTTGTCCTTCTCATAAGAAGGTCTGCAGTATATGACATGTGTATTTTTGTGCAGTGCCCACACTGGTGATTACGAAAGGGTTGTCCAAATTGTAGAGTCTATTTAATTTCCGCCACTCATTCACACCAGAGTAATATGAAAGTGGTATGCAGCCATAATACAGCCCCCAAAGTAGTCTATGGG
Source organism: Bufo bufo (assembly GCF_905171765.1). Lineage (NCBI taxonomy): Eukaryota > Metazoa > Chordata > Amphibia > Anura > Bufonidae > Bufo > Bufo bufo. The sequence goes on from NC_053391.1 coordinate 312,235,047, forward strand.
GCCTTACTGTACCCAATTTGGAAAAACCCCAAGCAACTTCCCCAAAACCTCTCCTCCCGCAGCGAGTCCTGCACTGTTCTGGAGGAGGAGTCAAGAGTTTGCTAATCAATGACTGATGAAAGCACCTCCCCAGGCCCTTCCCCTATATCAGGAGTGGGGAACCTTTTTGCTGCCAGGGGCTATTTGGATATTTGTAACATCATTCGCAGGCCATATACAATTCTCAACTTAAAAATTTGACTGCTGTATTTGGTCAAACATATAACTGACAAAAATGGCGCCTGCACGGATATATATTACATATAATATAGGTGCAATTTTGACCACACATAGCAGTCTAATTTTTAAGTTCAGAATTTTACATATTTAGTTCTTTATTTTGGCATTAATGGCAGCCAAGCTCATCCCAGGGGGGTCCAAAGAGGGGCTCACCCAGCTTTCACTCTCCCTCCACTGTCCCTGCCTCTTTCTTCGCAACTGTCCTTGCCTTTGTCCCTTTCTCAGCCTCAGATCTTCCCCCCACCTCCATCAGCCTCCTATCAGACCCCCCAGCCTACATCAGCCTCAGACCAGACTCCCAGCCTCAGATCAGACCCTAATTAGACCCTCTCTGCTGTATTTTGACTGCTGTATTTGGTCAAACATATAACTGACTTAGGGGTAAGTTACAGAATTTGTGCTTCAATTAAAATAAAAACTAGAGCACTGTATTTTTGCAGCACAAAATGGCGCCTGCACTATATATATTACATATAATATAGGTGCCACAACTGTCCTTGCCTTTGCCCCTTTCTCAGCCTCAGATCTGCCCCCCACCTCCATATGGTTTGCAGCCATCTAGTGGACAAAAATGTGTATTACAGAATGTTCACACCACATTATATACAAAGATAGTGGGGCCATTCTTCATCAATGGAAACCTCAAGGCCACTGGATATGCGAAATTGCTACATGATGATGTGTTTCCCTCTTTATGCACTGAAGCTGGCACGTTCCCTGAGTTTTTACAGCAAGATGGTGCACCACCATATTATGGGTGTCAGGTCCGAGCATTCCTAGATGAACAGTTTCCTGGAAAGTGGATTGGTCGTCGTGGGCCAGTTGAATGGCCCCCAAGGTCTCCCGATCTGACACCCTTAGACTTTTATCTTTTGGGGTTATCTGAAGGCAATTGTCTATGCTGTGAAGATACAAGATGTGCAGCACCTGAAACTACGGATACTGGAAGTCTGTGCTAGCATTTCTCCTGCGGTGTTGCTATCAGTGTGTGAAGAGTGGGAGAAGAGGGTTGCATTGACAATCCAACACAATGGGCAGCACATTGAACACATTTTATAAGTGGTCATAAACTTGTAAATAACTCATGAAAGAATAAAGTTACGTTAAAACCAAGCGAGTGATGTCTCACATGACCCTCTTCCTATTGAAAAAACAAAAGTTGGATTCAAAATGGCCGACTTCAAAATGGCCGCCATGGTCACCACCCATCGTGAAAAGTTTCCCCCCTCACATATACTAATGTGCCACAAACAGGAAGTTAATATCACCAACCATTCCCATTTTATTAAGGTGTATCCATATAAATGGCCCACCCTGTAGAGATATAAAGCCCATCTCTTACAAATCCCTCCTTTTGCGGGAAATAGACAAAAGGTGAATAGGCAAAGTGAGGTACTATCCCAACGCCCTAAACAGCGAAGAGCTGGACTTTCCTTATTGCTTCACCAGGTCCCCTCAACTCCCTTTCGGGTTTGCCTTCACCTTGTCCTATTTACCCCGCAACCATCAACAAGGTTTTATTTACTTCAGGATGGAATAGTCTTTGTCTTTGACAGGGGCACAGCACATATACATAGTGTGGGCATGGATGTATTAAACATTTTTAAAAACAATTTTCCTAAAATGGAGAACTATATAACAGCCTGTTAAAACCAAATGCTAAAAACATTGTAGTCGCTGAACCAGTTCCCAAAACATTATTCTGGCCATGATGTGATTCATTTCAGAAGTTTTCCCGTCAGTTAATTTGATAAGGTCCATCAGTTTTTTCAGATCCTTGGTGATTCTTCCATCAGGGGCAGTGTTGTCTGGGATGTAGATGCAGCAGTTCCTGTAGACCCCTCCTTTTTCTGCTGTCAAGGACCAGTCGGTTTTGTAGAGTCATTACTGGAAAAGAGCTCAGTTGTTCCACCATTCCATTCACAGCATCACAGGTGTAATTCACAAATCTCTGTTGATGACAATAGAGATGTTAATCCAATCTACGTTTTTTATTTTATTTTTAATCGTGGGAAGTAATGACTCAAATCCTGCAACTATCTTGACTTTTTGCTTTACATTCATCAGAAACTCTTCTACAGATTCCTATGGCATCTATGTATACATGTGAGTCAAAGGATGTAGGGAGTGACTTCCTTAGTCGTGACTGGAAATTGTTTTGCTTACTGATTTGATCACACTCAGGAGGTGAAAATAGAACAAATGGCATCAGTACCCGATCAGGACTTGATCAGGGTACATTGGCCACTTCATTCCACCTGCATCCTGGGTCGGAGTTTCAAATCTCCACACAATCACCAGATATCTGCGTTTTGATAATTTTGGTTGATAAACCAACTGTCAGGAACTATCAGAGTCACTACTTGTCTTCTTCAGCTGAATTATGTAAGAAGAATATCCTGGATAGAAAACACCAAAGGGCTTTCCTGTATAAAATCCTGTCTCTAAGGCCAGTTTGTCTTCATATTTTTTAATTGGCCAAATATTTCATGCCAATTATAGGTAAGGATGTAGGAACCACAGATGCAACTGAACTTTGAGGTTTTTCCCTTACCAACATTCTAAATTTGCCTAGGGGATCTTTGACACTTACACATGCTCCTAAAACATATATCCCCGAATCCTGTTGGATAGAACAGAGGATTACACTCATAAGGCTACGTCTACACGACGACATTTGTCGCGCAACATTTTGTTGCACTAATGTCGCGCGACAATTTTTATAATGGCAGTCTACGGTGTCGCACTGCAACATACTGCGACGCAACAGTCGCAGAAAATACACTCGAGATGGATTTTTCTGCGACTGTTGCGTCGCAGTCGCAGCATGTTGCAGTGCGACACCATAGACTGCCATTATAAAAATTGTCGCGCGACATTAGTGCAACAAAATGTTGCGCTACAAATGTTGCAGTGTAGTTGTGCCCTATCTGTCACGCGACAAATGTCGTTGTGTAGACGTAGCCTTATGTTTACAACTGTTTGGTGGTGTTCCCTTTAGAACAGTCATCCTTTGAAACAAACCTTCACCTTTACTGACTAGAGGTAGTGTCTACTGGTTTATATTCCCAACACCTCAGACTAGTACTCCATTCTGTTTATCTCCAATATCCACAGTTGGTATGGTCATATTTAAACACAATTACCTGGGTCAGTTCAAGTCACACAGATGTACTTATCAGACCAAAACCAATTGTCCTATCTGTCATCTGTCTTACAGTCCACTATACTGCAAAAGTCAACTTAGTTGTTCCTGACTCATCTTGATAATATAACACCATTGGAATTTGATTTGACTGTCATTTCCCCTTTGTACAATATGAAACAAACAATACAACATGAAACAAAACATTATGGCTCTTATAGTCCTGGCACTTGATTGCAATATGACGCGTAGATCCAATAAGGCTCTTCTTCCAATTCGACAGCAGTGGCAGTGGTTATCAGGACTTGATGTAGATCTTAAAGGGAACCTGTCACCTAGATTTTGTGTATAGAGCTGAGGACATGGGTTGCTAGATGGCCGCTAGCACATCCGCAATACCCAGTCCCCATAGCTCTGTGCGCTTTTATTGTGTAAAAAAAACGATTTGATACAGTGACAGGTTCCCTTTAAATTCGTAGCTCTAGGACTTTCCACACGTCTCTCGTTTCACCACTACCCAATCTTCTGATTGTAAATAAGTTGTAATCACTGAAGGTATATTGGCACTTGATCCTTGCTAATGTATATAATGTATCACTGAGGGCAAGGACCTAAAACTTAACTTTTATTTATAATCACAATAAAATAAAATTACAACTTGGATAAAGCATCCTAATTGGTGCATAGAAAGCTATCAACGGTAAACGAGGGGCAGTAAAAGGCTGAAAAACTGGGATACAGGGAATAACTATCCCTAAACTTTCCCTCCACAGCTGCTCAGCCCAGAGTTGCACCTTAATGGTAGGTGTACTCTGTCCGCGTACCTAGGACTGAACTGTCCTTGAAAAGACCCTATTGCAAGATGTAATTGCAAGATGTATCCCAATTTCACAGGTTCCAACGCGTTTCCCCCTCTTAATGCAACAGAGGGTTCATCAGGGGACAATAGCTAAATGGGTCAATACAGAAAAAGTGTGCAGCCTCTTAATGGACTAACAGCGCTTTGATATACAGCCAGGTCCATAAATATTGGGACATTGACACAATTCTAACATTTTTGGCTCTATACACCACCACAATGGATTTGAAATGAAATGAACAAGATGTGCTTTAACTGTCGGCTGTCAGCTTTAATTTGAGGGTATTTACATCCAAATCGGGTGAACGGTGTAGGAATTACAACAGTTTTCATATGTGCCTCCCACTTGTTAAGGGACCAAAAGTAATGGGACAATTGGCTTCTCAGATGTTCCATGGCCAGGTGTGTATTATTCCCTCATTATCCCAATTACAATGAGCAGATAAAAGGTCAGAGTTCATTTCAAGTGTGCTATTTATATTTGGAATCTTTTGCTGTCAACTCTCAAGATGAGATCCAAAGAGCTGTCACTATCAGTGAAGCAAGCCATCATTAGGCTGAAAAAACAAAACAAACCCATCAGAGAGATAGCAGAAACATTAGGCGTTGCCAAAACAACTGTTTGGAACATTCTTAAAAAGAAGGAACCCACCGGTGAGCTCAGCAATACCAAAAACCCGGAAGACCACGGAAAACAACTGTGGTGGATGACCGAAGAATTCTTTCCCTGGTGAAGAAAACACCCTTCACAACAGTTGGCCAGATCAAGAACACTCTCCAGGAGGTAGGTGTGTGTGTGCCAAAGTCAACAATCAAGAGAAGACTTCACCAGAGTGAATATAGAGGGTTCACCACAAGATGTAAACCATTGGTGAGCATCAAAAACAGGAAGGCCAGATTAGAGTTTGCCAAACGACATCTAAAAAAGCCTTCACAGTTCTGGAACAACATCCTATGGACAGATGAGACCAAGATCAACTTGTACCAGAGTGATGGGAAGAGAAGAGAATGGAGAAGGAAAGGAACTGCTCATGATCCTAAGCATACCACCTCATCAGTTAAGCATGGTGGTGGTAGTGTCATAGCGTGGGCATGTATGGCTGCCAATGGAACTGGTTCTCTTGTATTTATTGATGATGTGACTGCTGCCAAAAGCAGCAGGATGAATTCTGAAGTGTTTCGGGCAATATTATCTGCTCATATTCAGCCAAATGCTTCAGAACTCATTGGATGGCTCTTCACAGTGCAGATGGACAATGACCCAAAGCATACTGCAAAAGCAACCAAAGAGTTTTTTCAGGGAAAGAAGTGGAATGTTATGCAATGGCCAAGTCAATCATCTGACCTGTATCCGATTGAGCATGCATTTCACTTGCTGAAGACAAAACTGAAGGGAAAATGCCCCAAGAACAAGCAGGAACTGAAGACAGTTGCAGTAGAGGCCTGGCAGAGCATCACCAGGGATGAAACCCAGCGTTTGGTGATGTCTATGCGTTCCAGACTTCAGGCTGTAATTGACTGCAAAGGATTTGCAACCAAGCATTAAAAAGTGAAAGTTTGATTTATAATTATTATTCTGCCCCATTACTTTTGGTTCCTTAACAAGTGCGAGGCACATATGCAAACTGTTGTAATTCTTACACCGTTCACCTGATTTGGATGTAAATACCCTCAAATTAAAGCTGACAGTCTGCAGTTAAAGCACATCTTAGTTAGTTTCATTTCAAATCCATTGTGGTGGTGTATAGAGCCAAAAATGTTAGAATTGTGTCGATGTCCCAATATTTATGGACCTGACTTCGGGGCAAAACTCACATAAATGGAACCAGTGGTACACACATGTACTAAGATACAGAGTTTATGGCAAAACAATTTGGCAAAGTTGTAACCAACAGATAGAAACAACATTAGTCACAGTCACTTAGCATTCATACTATGCAACAGTGCAGGAACTAATATTACAGCTCCCTGGCAGCTATCAGTCCTAGGTACGCGGACAGAGTACACCTACCATTAAGGTGTATCTCTGGGCTGAGCAGCTGTGGAGGGAAAGTTTAGGGATAGTTATTCCCTGTATCCCAGTTTCTCAGCCTTTTACCGCCCCTTGTTTACTGTTGATAGCTTTCTACGCACCAATTAGGATGCTTTATCCAAGTTGCAATTTTATTTTATTGTGATTATAAATAAAAGTTAAGTTTTAGGTCCTTGCCCTCAGTGATAAATAATGAATTACCTCTATGCACTCTGGATTCTAGGGAACAACTAAAACTTGGAAATACACATTAGACAATTAATTTGTGCGACAGACAACATAATTTTGGAAAACTACTATGCTGCATCTGGAGCTGTTGGGGAAATAGAGACCTAATCTAGGGGCATTCCCAAAGAGTACTTCATAAGGACTTAGGCCTATCTTCCGGTTAGATGTGTACCAGATGGAGAAAAACCCTAGGGGTTGGTACTCTCACCTCAGTTCGTATCTTTTAGCTGTAGCCTTTGCTACAGGCCAAATCTCCTAATATCCTGGAAAGAGATCAATACAGACACAGACATATTCACGCTGTTCCACCTTTGTTCTGAATGTAGTCAATCCGCAGTCTCTGAAATGGGTAAGATATAGTTCTCCCATCATTATTACAGTATTCACCCTCAACTAACCTAGTGGCAGCATTGTTGAACCCTAGAGCCATCCACCACAGAACCCAATCACACCTCTCTCTTGATTTGCCCATGTTCTAAATCCATCCTCTTTAAGTAGAGTGGCTTCTGAAGGAAGAGTTTCTTACCAACCCTCCAGAGTCTATTCTCAATCATCACTTCTACCTTTATCCTTTGATATTTCCTTTCTGCCTCTGTAGCCTTTATCGGAAAAAGACAAACTTTTTGGAAGTTCACTGGCCCTAAGCCATTCCGTATCACACAGACTTCCACTTAGCGTAGACTTCAGGTAATAGTTTAGCCTCTACCTTCTCAGGCAGCATCAGGGCATCAAACATCTTTCATACACTCAGCATTCATTATTGATGGTCTTACCCATGGATCAAACAAAATCTCTGCTTCACCAGATTAGACGATAATAGTGAGTGATACTGAAGGCATACCTGGATTAATATTGATGTTAGCATTCTTACCCTCAGCCATCTTACAAACGTCAGCGAGTGTCTTCAGCTCTGTCTCCTGCACTAACATTGCTGGAGAGAGTGGTTATTTCTTGACAACATCAGATTAAGTAGGAACAGCATATCCTGCCCGAGATGATCCACCTTGAAAGAACCTGAAATTATTTACCAGAAACTCAAAAATGTGGTTATTAATTAAAGACAGTCATGTAAATTTGAAGTTATTAGAGGTGGGAAAGCACTACTACTCCCAGAAAGCACTACTACTCCCTCCCCCCTCCAGATGCAGCAGAGTAGTTGGATCTCATTTGTACACCCTTGATTGGTGATTAATTGGTGAGATGAGTAGAAATTGCATTACTATCTACTCCTACACATGTGATACTACCCTTAGCCATGAAAGATCATGGAACATTGTTTGCTATGATGCAATGGAATTAGATCCCAAGGATTGTATAGATAATAGGAATCCAGCATTTGATTGTGGGTTGTTAATTCCCTATGGGCGTTGCCCTTGAAAGGCTGAACATTTGTAACTCCTCCCACAGGCGGGGAGGACTGAAAGGCAGCCACTCCCGCCTTACGCCTTTGTTCCATTCCCTTTCAACAACATGGAGGGACAAAATTAACTTAATTTAGGCCTAGCTTATACTAGACCTTTCTAGATGATTCTTAAGACCATCAACAAAGGCAGCACTTAGGATTTTCTCATGCATATCTAAGGTAAGCTCAAAAACCCAAATCCACCCAGCTTTCCTGGAGTCTAGTGAAAACTTTCTCCACACTCTATGTCCTGTTCTGTTGCATATTCAGACAATGTGACTGACTGATTACCTAAATGCTTCCTCCCAGACTCAATGATCTTTACTATGCATTAAATCCCCAGCTCTACATTGGACTCAATTTTCCAAATCTCACCAATAATATGAGAAAACTCTCCATATTTTAATAAATTTTCTATAAAGCAGCATAAGTAAGTTCTCTGAATTGGGAATTCTATTCATAATGGCAAAATTGATGTTACTACCGGGTGTGGTAGATGTCATACATCATATAATGATGCAGATATCCCTACACTTTTCTCTTACTGCAAACCAAATAAGTCTGAATAAGGACTAAGAATGGGTGCAACCTTAGATTGATAGGATTGGACACTTCCAATTGGCATCATGGAGCAATCACTGCGGGCACTTTCTTAACTAGTGAAACATACAATTGGGAAAGGTTAATGAATGGAGCCCTGTTAATGAATACAGCAGATATGGTGGGGGAAGGGATGCCACTTTTTTTTCTTCTTTTGTTCTTCATAGGATTCAAAATCCTCCATCTTGCCTTCAACTTCTATCAATCACTTTCATATACAATTTTCACCATAACTCAGCTTGCACCAGCCTATTACCCTTTAATCAACATTCCTTTTCCTTCAATACACTTATCCACAACCTTTCATTTAATCTATATCCTACTGCATTTGCAACCTCTAGGGGGAACTCTTACACAATATTGCATACCGGAAATCGCTGCTACTTAGTATAACAAAATGCTTTCAACTTTTTTTTTCTTAACTGCATTAGCTGAGCCGCTGTTGCCATCTCCTCACTATATCCTCCAACATTAGAATTTCCCATTATTGTGGTTACACAAAGATCAAACGATCAAACGAACCCGCTAACTTAAGCGCAGTTGCACAAAGATCAAACTATATCCAATTACTATATGTAATTACCATCAAACCCGCTAACTTATGCGCAGTTGCACACAGATCAAACGATATATAATTAGTATTGAGCCTACAAATCTCTTGTGCAGGGCACCAACTTAATAAACTCCAATTGCTTATATAATATGCAATTTCGTGTTAATCCTACACACTCATGAGGACCCCTGGTCACTACTCATGAGTCTTCAAACTCTCGTCAGAGCTTGGTCCAAGACTCTCTCTTATCAGAGCTTGGCTGGGATCTATTTCTATGTCACGGATATCCGACTCAGCTATCTACCAGTTAGTTCCAGCATATCCTACCACATGAAAAGCCACACAAAGAAGGAATACTCAAACGGGTTCTTTCGCTCTAACGGACAGATCAGCTATAATTTGAACCCTTCTATCGCGATAACACCAATTCAACTCTTGAGAACCCACAAAAGCGGAAGTTTCAGAGGAGAATCGTAAGAAATAAAGCTTTCCTACCTTGCCGGCATATGATCTCGTCTGATGGTTCCTTTTAAGTCGCTCTCGTGGCGTTTGAATTGGAAGTTACACAAACTGTCTGCCCACCCTGGGGACGCCATTTTGTCAGCGCAATTCATGCGCTTCTCATCTTGTTTGTGTGGTGCCAAATCAATTAGAAGTATAAGTATGTGTACACCATACTGCTTTATAATGAGACCAGACACACAGTTGGTTTCATGAAAGCATCTTATCATCCTCCCTTGAGCCATGGTAGAAGAAGAGAGCTTTATTCACATTACATTGACTTAAATAGCAGACATGACATCACAAAAGGGGTGTTCCTTAAACTCTTCAGGACACATGACGTACCGGTACATCATGATGTCCTGGTACTTAAGGACACATGACGTACCGATACGTCATGTGTTGTTCCGATCACTGCCGCCCGGCCGGCGGTGATCGGAACAAGGTGCCTGCTCAAATCATTGAGCAGGCACCTCGGCTAAATGCGCGGGGGGGTCCCGTGACCCCCCCATGTCGGCAATCGCAACAAACCGCAGGTCAATTCAGACCTGCGGTTTGCTGCGCTTTCTGCAGTTTCTGATCAGAAACTTTAATATGCCGAAAGTATAGATTTTTCACCCCTCCCTGCCCCCCTGAATGATTTTATGGCGGCGGGAGGTGCAGGGGGAAGTTACAGGCAGAGGCGGGCGGTGTGGCAGGCGGGATCGCGATCCACCGCCCGCCTCCTCTTGAATAATCATTGGTGGCTAGTGGGTATACCAGAGTGTCAGCACATTGCTGACACTCTGGTATAAACGGCTGACATCTGTGATGCGATGTCAGCCGTTCAACCCTTTCCATACCGCGGTCCGTACGGGTGGATCTCTATTTCTGAACGCACGTTTTAAAACGTCCGTTCAGAAACTGCAGCTGCACGCTAATCGTGCAGCTGCTGATCGGGTTGCCCGCTGTCAGTGACAGCAGGGCAACCCAGAGAGAAGGCAGGGACAGTTCCCAGGTGTCCCTGCCTTCTGGATCGCTGCATACACAGCTATGCGCTTCCTGTTCCGGCCCGGCGGTCATGTGACCGCCGTGACCGGAGAGTGCAGGGGCTGTGTGAAGTCTTTCACAGACCTCGATCAGCCCTACACTGAGGCTGTACAGCACAGAATTATGCTGTACAGCCTCTCTGGGGGGTGCATTTCTTCTGTAACTGGGGCTACTATGTCAGCCCCAGTTACAGGAAAAATCAACAGTGAAAAAAAAAAGAAAAAGTGAAGCAAATGTCCCCCAGAGGTCTTGTATGGCCTTATGGGGGACGAAAAGTGTAAAAAATAAAATTAAAATAAAATAAAGGGTTGAAAAAATAAAATAAAAAAAAGTTTCACATGTAAAAAAAAAAAAATGTAGGGGCTCATTTTTTGCGGGATGAGGTGACGGTTTTATTTGTACCATTTTGTGGGACATACGCGTTTTTGATCACTTGGTGTTGCACCTTTTGTGATTCAGTTTTTGGGCGATTATCTTGGGTATCTTGTATTTTACTTACACTTTGTCTGAACAGATCTATGCCTTTAGCCCATGGGAACCTTCCCCGTCTGCTCAGTTAACCTCTGCTCTTCCATACCGTGGTCCGTACGGACCGCGGTATGGAAAGGGTTGAACGGCTGACATCGCATCACAGATGTCAGCCGTTTATACCAGAGTGTGCTGACACTCTGGTATACCCACTAGCCACCAATGATTATTCAAGAGGAGGCGGGCGGTGGATCGCGATCCCGCCTGCCACACCGCCCGCCTCTGCCTGTAACTTCCCCCTGCACCTCCCGCCGCCATAAAATCATTCAGGGGTGCAGGGAGGGGTGAAAAATCTATACTTTCGGCATATTAAAGTTTCTGATCAGAAACTGCAGAAAGCGCAGCAAACCGCAGGTCTGAATTGACCTGCGGTTTGTTGCGATCGCCGACATGGGGGGGTCACGGGACCCCCCCCCGCGCATTTAGCCGAGGTGCCTGCTCAATGATTTGAGCAGGCACCTTGTTCCGATCACCGCCGGCCGGGCGGCAGTGATCGGAACAACACATGACGTATCGGTACGTCATGTGTCCTTAAGTACCAGGACATCATGATGTACCGGTACGTCATGTGTCCTGAAGAGTTTAAGGAACACCCCTTTTGGGTCTCCATGTTCTAAGAGCTATAGTTTTTTTTATTTTTTGAGAGATTTTCTTATGTAGGGGCTCATTTTTTGCGGTATGAGGTGACTGTTTTATTTGTACCATTTTGTGGGACATACGCGTTTTTGATCACTTGGTGTTGCACCTTTTGTGATGCAAGGTGACAAAAATTGCTTGTTTTGACCCTTTTTTTTTTTTTACGGTGTTCACCCGAGGGGTTAGGTCATGTGATATTTTTATAGAGCTGGTTTTTATGGACGCAGCAATACCAAATATGTCTATTTTATTTTATTTTTTCTATTTTTAACATTTTTTTTTTATTATTGGGGACTTTTTTTTTTTTTTACATGTGAAACTTTTTTTTATTTTATTTTTTCAACCCTTTATTTTATTTATATTTTATTTTTTACACTTTTCGTCCCCCCATAAGGTCATACAAGACCTCTGGGGGACATTTGCTTCACTTTTTCTTTTTTTTTTTCACTGTTGATTTCTCCTGTAACTGGGGCTGACATAGTAGCCCCAGTTACAGAAGAAATGCACCCCCCAGAGAGGCTGTACAGCATAATTCTGCGCTGTACAGCCTCAGTGCAGGGCTGATCGAGGTCTGTGAAAGACCTCACACAGCCCCTGCACTCTCCGGTCACGGCGGTCACATGACCGCCGGGCCGGAACAGGAAGCGCATAGCTGTGTATGCAGCGATCCAGAAGGCAGGGACACCTGGGAACTGTCCCTGCCTTCTCTCTGGGTTGCCCTGCTGTCACTGACAGCGGGCAACCCGATCAGCAGCTGCACGATTAGCGTGCAGCTGCAGTTTCTGAACGGACGTTTTAAAACGTGCGTTCAGAAATAGAGATCCACCCATAGGACGTTTATATCCTATGGGCGGACGGGAGGTGGTTAACAAAGTTTGTAAAATCAGTTTTGAATACCTTGAGGGGTGTAGTTTCTAGAATGGGGTCATTTTTGGGTGGTTTCTATTATGTGAGCCTCACAAAGTGACTTCAGACCTGAACTGGTCCCTAAAAAGTGGGTTTTTGAAAATTTCTGAAAAATTCCAAGATTTGCTTCTAAACTTCTAAGCCTTGTAACATCCCCCAAAAATGTAATATCATTCCCAAATTGATCCAAACATGAAGTAGACATATGGGGAATGTAAAGTAATAACTATTTTTGTAGGTATTACTATGTATTATAGAAGTAGAGAAATTGAAACTTGGAAATTTGCTATTTTTTACAAATTTTGGGTAAATTTGGTATTTTTTTTATAAATAAAAATGTTTTTTTTTTTTACTTCATTTTACCAGTGTCATGAAGTACAATATGTGACGAAAAAACAATCTCAGAATGGCCTGGATAAGTCAAAGTGTTTTAAAGTTATCAGCACTTAAAGTGACACTGGTCAGATTTGCAAAAAATGGCCTGGTCCTTAAGGTGAAATAAGGCTGTGTCCCTAAGGGGTTAAGAAGAGACTATTGGCTCCTTAACCTGATAGGAGTGGTTTCAGCAACTTCAACTGAGTTCATAGGTAGATTTGAAAACTGCAATGTAATCCCCTCTTCCCCCTCCCTTATTGACCTTCTCATACATATGGTTTGCGGCCATCTAGTGGACAAAAATGTGTACTACAGAATGTTCACACCACATTATATAGAGATATAAAGCCCATCTCTCACACCGGTGTACTATCTGCATCCATATGTCTGTTCCGCGGCCCCTCAACAAAATAGAATATGTCCTATTCTTGCTCGGTTTATGGACAAATATAGGACACTTCTACAAATTGCAGAATGCACACAGCTAGTATCCGCATTTTGTAGATCTGCAATTTGCAGACCACATAAATGGCAATGGCCGTTCCACTTCAATGGGTCCAGTGTGGAACGGAACGGCTTGGATTTAAAGCCCACAGAAGCACTACGTGGGATTTCTGTCCATACTTCCACAATGCAAATAAGTAGTGCATGTGCTACTTTTTTTTGCATTGCGGAACCTAGATGCAGATGGCAGACCGCAATCAAGTGAATGCAGAGAATGGGTACACAGATGGTGCCTGTGTATTGCGGACCGCAAATTGCAGTCCACAGCACGAACATGGCTGCCACACATTTGTTTGAATATGGCCTTAACCTAGTCCTATGACACAGCTTCATCGGCAGCCTGTCACCATCCTAGTACCAAAGATCAGAAAATCGCAGTATGAATCCCCTAAAAAAATTACTTAAAAAAAATCTAAATATAAAAAATTCAAGACACCCCTTTTCCTAATTTTACATATAGGAAACAATAATAAAATTAAACATAATGGTTATCTTCAAGTCCAAAAATATCTGAACTATCAAAATGAAAAAGAAAAAAAAATTGTACAATACGCTATTAAAAATTACAACTTGTTGCAAAACATGGATCTGCAAAAAACACGGATGACATCTGTGTAACATACGTATTGCATTTGTTTTTGCGGATCCATTGTAACAATGCCGGTGCTTGACCGCAAAACGAACAAGAATAGAACACTTTCTATTTTATTTTGCAGAACAGACATAGGCCGAATGCACACGGCCGTGGAACACGGATGTGAGCGGTCCGTGGTATCCCGGCCTGGCCTCCTGCTGACAGCAGGAGCGCACGGCGTCATTGGTTGCTATGATGCCGTGCGCTTCATGCCGCCGCTGCACTACAGTAATACACTCATATGAGCTGCTTAGGTGCTGATTTTTTGTGGAACAATCTGTAATTTTTATTGATAACATTTTGGAGTGTGTATGACTTTTTGATCACATTTTATTACTTTTTTGGGTATCATTTTTTTTTGCGGCGATACCCATGATGTTTATATTTGTTGTTATTTAGGTATTTATTTTTTAACCACTTTAGGACCACAGGTTTATACCCCCCTAGTGACCAGGCCCTTTTTTTTACAAATCGGCACTTCACAAATTTAACGGTTTATTGCTCGGTCATGCAACTTGGCACCCAAATGAATTTTACCTCCTTTTCTTCTCACAAATACAGCTTTCTTTTGGTGGTATTTGATTGCTGTTGATATTTTTCGTTTTTATGATATTAATCAAAATAGACCGCAATTTTCAAAAAAAATGTGTATTTTTAACTTTCTCTGGTTAAATTGTTCAAATATAATTAAATTTCTATACAAGTTTGTGTCAGAATTTATTGTGCTACATGTCTTTGATAAAAAAAAATCCAATAAGTGTATATTTATTGGTTTGCGCAAAAGTTATAGCGTTTACAAACTATGGTACAAAAATGTGAATTTCCGCATTTTGAAGCAGCTCTGACTTTCTGAGCACCTGTCATGTTTCTTGAGGTGCTAGAATGCCAGGATAGTATAAATACCTCCCAAATGACCCCATTTTAGAAAGAAGACACCCCAAAGTATTCGCGGAGGGGCATGGTGAGTTTATGTCTGATTGAATTTTTTTTCACAAGTTAGCGGAAAATGACACTTTCTGAGAAAAAATTAAATTAAATAAAGTTTCCATTTATGCTAACGTCTGGCAAAAAAAATAAAAAATCTCCCACGGACTCACTATGCCCCTCAGTGAATACCTTGGGGTGTCTACTTTCCCAAATGGGGTCATTTGTAGGGTGTGTTTAATGTTCTGGCATTTTGAGCGGGGCTAAATTGTGAGCAACCCTGTAAAGCCTAAAGGTACTCGTTGGACTTTCGCCCCTTTACGCACCTAGGCTGCAAAAAAGTGTCACACATGTGGTATCGCCGTACTCAGAAGAAGTAGGGCAATGTGTTTTGGGGTGTATTTTTACATATACCCATGCTGGGTGAGAGAAATATCTCTGTAAATTGACAACTTTGTATAAAAAAAAATTAAAAGTTGTCATTTATAGAGATATTTCTCACACACAGTATGGGTATATGTAAAAATACACCCCAAAACACATTGCCATACTTCTTCTGAGTATGGCGATACCACATGTGTGACACTTTTTTGCAGCCTAGGTGCACAAAAGGGCCCAAATTCCAATGAGTACCTTTAGGATTTCACAGGGCATTTTTTACGCATTTGGATTCCAAACGACTTCTCACGCTTTAGGGCCCCTAAAATGCCAGGGCAGTATAAATACCCCACAAGTGACCCCATTTTGGAAAGAAGACACCCCAAGGTATTCTGTGAGGGGCATGGCGAGTTCATAGAAGATTTTTTTTTTGACACAAGTTAGCGGAAAATGATTTTTTTCTTTTTTTTTTCTTACAAAGTCTCATATTCCACTAACTTGTGACAAGAAATATTTTTTTACATGAACTCGCCATGCCCCTCACAAAATACCTCATTGGAATTTGGGCCCCTTTGCGCACCTAGGCTGCAAAAAAGTGTCACACATGTGGTATCGCCGTATTCATAAGAAGTAGGGCAATGTGTTTTGGGGTGTATTTTTACATATACCCATACTGTGTGTGAGAAATATTTCTGTAAATGACAACTTTTCCCATTTTTTTATACAAAGTTGTCAATTTACAGAGATATTTCTCTCACCCAGCATGGGTATATGTAAAAATACACCCCAAAACACATTGCCCTACTTCTTATGAGTACGGCGATACCACATGTGTGAGACTTTTTTGCAGCCTAGGTGCACAAAGGGGCCCAAATTCCTTTAGGATTTCACAGGGCATTTTTTACGCATTTGGATTTCAAACTACTTCTCACGCTTTAGGGCCCCTAAAATGCCAGGGCAGTATAAATACCACACATGTGACCCCATTTTGGAAAGAAGACACCCCAAGGTATTCCGTGAGGGGCGTGGCGAGTTCATAGAAGATAAAAATTTTTGGCACAAGTTAGCAGTAAATTGATTATTTTATTTTTTTTCTCACAAAGTCTCCCTTTCCGCTAACTTGGGACAAAAAGTTCAATCTTTCATGGACTCAATATGCCCCTCAGCGAATACCTTGGGGTGTCTTCTTTCCAAAATGGGGTCATTTTGTGGGGTGTTTGTACTGCCCTGGCATTTGAGAGTCTGTGGATGAAAAAGTCTCTGCCAAAAAATGTGCAAAAAAAAAAAAGAGAGGAAAGGCGTCTCCCAGGACATAGGAGCTCCGCCCAACATCCAAACCTACTCAGCTCGTATGCCCTGGCAAACCCGATTTCTCCATTCACATCAATCGATGTGGATGAATAAATCATTGCCAGAATTATTATTATTTTTTTTATACAAAGTGTTTGCCAAAGCATATGAACACCGCCACTCAGCTCATAAGCCTCTGCAAGCGTATCTTTTTTACTGCAGAGGAGAAATCTCGTCTTGCAGCGCCGCATACACCGACTTTTGTGTAATCTGACAGCAGCGCAATGCTTCTGTCAGAATGCACATCAGTGCTGCAGCTGGTTGATCGCTTGGTCCACCTAGAAGGTAAAAAAAAAAAACAGGCAGCAACGCAATAAATTTATTAACATTAACTTTATATAACATTTGAAACAGAACATTAACTTTTATAAACTTTATTGAACATTTGAAACAGAACATGAACTTTTTTGCTTACCTGTGATTTTTTATTTTTTTTTACCTTTAGAGGATAAACCTCTCCTTCCCCATGGGACAATGTGCAAACCGCAAATCGCCCAGAGATGTGGCGAAGTACATTATGCACTTTGTCCCAGGTGAAAGGAGAGGTTTGTGGCAGCTCTGTGTGAAAGGGCACTAAGACCCCTGTGTTCCTGTCCTGTGTCACGCAATCCCTACACTAATAGTGTACCTATGTGTGGTACTTGCGGAAACACTCCCCTATGCATAGGGCAGGCTGGTCAGGACAGTCAGCACAAAAAACGGTGGTGTCACGCCTTATTCCAGCCCTGCTACAGAAACGACATCTTTTTCTTGGGGAACGGTGAGTTGGGGTACCAGGATAGACACTCGGGAAGTGTCTGGCATGTAGCCGGCTCACTACATCAGGGACTTGGGGCACAGACCCTCCTGGATACAGGAGTTCCGAAATGATCTCTTCCTGGAATTTTAGGAAGGATCCTGTTCTCCCAGCCTTACTGTAGAGAACAAAACTATTATAGACAGCCAATTGAATTAAATAAACAGACACCTTCTTATACCAGCGTCTGGTGCGGCGGGACACTAAATAGGGAGCCAACATCTGGTCATTGAAGTCCACCCCTCCCATGTGAAGGTTATAGTCGTGGACAGAGAGGGGTTTCTCAATGACTCCAGTTGCCCTTTCAATTTCTACTGTCGTGTCTGCGTGAATGGTGGACAGAAGGTAAACGTCCCTCTTGTCCCTCCACTTCACCGCGAGCAGTTATTGGTCACACAAGGCAGCCCTCTCCCCCCGTGCAAGTCGGGTATTAATGAGCCGTTGGGGAAAGCCCCGGCGACTAGGTCGCGTGGTACCACAGCATTGAATTCCGACTAGATGTAAGTGCCGAAAGAGGGCCACACTTGTGTAAAAATTGTCCACGTATAAGTGGTACCCCTTGTGGAGTAAGGGTGACACCAAGTCCCAGACAATCTTGCCACTGCTCCCCAGGTAGTCAGGGCATCCGACCGGCAGTTTTGAGTCTTTTCCCTCATAGACCCTAAAACGATATGTATAGCCTGTGGCCCTTTCACAGAGCTTATACAGTTTGAACCATACCGGGCGCGCTTGCTGGGGATGTACTGTTTGATGCCAAGGCGCCCGGTAAAATGTATAAGGGACTCGTCTATGCAGATGTTCTGATTGGGGGTATACGCATCTGCAAATCTGGATGACAAATGATCTATGAGGGGCTGAATTTTGTGGAGCCGGTCATAAGCAGGGTGGCCTCTTGGATGACAGGGTTTTATTGTCAGCGAAATGCATAAAGCGCATGATGACCTCAAAACGTGCCCTGGACATTGCAGCAGAGAACATGGGCATGTAATGTATTGGGTCTTTAGACCAATAGGACCGCAATACATTTTTTTTAGTTAGACCCATGCTGAGGATAAGGCCCAAAAATATTTTTAATTCGGAAACTGTGACTGGTTTCCACCGGTAAGGCTGGGCATAGAAGCTTTCTGGATTGGCGGTTATATAGTCTGTGGCTTAGTGGTTGGTTTCTGCCACAACTAAGTCATAGAGATCCGCGGTGAAGAACAGCTCAAAAAACTCAAGGGCCGATCCTAAATGAGCTGTCTCCATGCGAACTCCAGACTGGGCGGTGAAAGGGGGCAATACTGTGCGGCGGAAGCAGGGGATTGCCAATTTGGGTTTGCCAGCACCTCTGGGATACTAAGGGCTCTACAGGCCTGTGAACGTGGTGGCTGCGACAGGGGAGTTAATGCACGTGCCACCGTACCAGCTTGAACTGCCCTTCTGGTGCTCGCCACTTCACCAGGGAATACGGCAGTGCTGGTAGAAGGTCCAGGATGCGCTGCTGGTGTATGCCGCACCATAAAAAAGATCAGCGCTAGCACCACTCTGCTGCAAATGAGGCTCATCATGCGGGGTAGGCAGAACACTGACATGGGGTTGGGTACGCCTGACCGTAGAAGGGACCTCAACCTCGTCATCTTCACTAGCAGTTAGAGTGCCACTGCTGTCTACAGGTTCATATTCTGAACCACTGGATTCAGCGGGTGAGGCGTCCCCATCGCTTTCATCCATCAGGGCCAGAATCCTGTAGGCCTCTTCAGTGGAATACCCCTTTTTTGCCATTTTGGACTAACTAAATTTAGGGGGTATTCCTCTGAGACTACCCAGGAAAAAGAGCAAACCTGCCTAGTAAAAAGGAGTGCTTGTGCGATTGCAAATAAAGATCCAAAAAGCTCAAAAGTGATCTTTATAGCGGCGCAGCGATTTTACGGTGTTTTTGCAGTGATCAGAAAAAATAAATTCTGTCACTGCGGTGGGGCGGACTGAACGCAAGTGTGCGCACAAGATCAGGCCTGATCGGGCGAACACTGCGTTTTTTGTAGAGCCTAAGGTGACCCTAATGTACTTATATAGATCTGATTGCGATCAATCTTGATCACTTACAGATACTATATAGTACTAGTGCTGATTAGCGACAGCGATGAAGCTAATCAGCGACTAATCAGTGACTGCGGTGCAGTGGGCTGGGCGCTAACTACCTAACAAGTAGCTAACTACCTGGCGGTGATGAGGGACCCTTACAGGGGGGTGATCAGGGAGTCTATATGGGGTGATCAGTGGTTAATAAGGGGTTAATAAGTGACGGGGGGGGGGTGTAGTGTATGTGTGGTGATTGGTGCTACTTACAGAGCTGCCTGTGTCCTATGGTGGTCGATCCAAGCAAAAGGGACCACCAGAGGACCAGGTAGCAGGTATATCAGACGTTATTTAAAAAATAGTGTCTGATATACTAATTTCATTGGATCTTTTAAAAAATTTACAGCCTGCCAGCCAATGATCGCTGCCGGCAGGCTGTAGTTAAACTTGTTCCCATGGCTCTGACGCATAACGCGCGCGTGTTCACAGGAAATCTCGGGTCTCACGAGATGATGCCTATTGGCGTCATCGAGACCTGAGAGCACCTCCGTCCTGATGCCTATCGGCGTTAGTGTGACGGCAGGTGGTTAATTATATGGAAAGGGGGGTGATTTAAACTTTAAAAAAAAATCTTTTTTAACTTTTTTTATATTTTGTGGCTCATGTATGAGCCTATAAATTATGCTTTTTCATTTTTCATTTTGGTCCATCAGGGATTTTTAAATCCCATTTAAAACTCAATTTTCCTCATTTCTTAACCTGGCCTGCCATCTGGCCAAAATAATAATTGCAGCATGAACACTTTCAGCCTCATCAGCGAGGCTGAAAGTGTTCAGTGGAAGTACCAATTACCCATTTGGCCACACGGGGCATTGGTAGGAAGCATTTAATTACTGCAATCGGCTTTATTGCCGGTCACGGTAATTAGCCGCAGGTCTCTGCTGTTTGAAATAGCAGAGAACTGCTGGCCATGACGCCTGTTGCACGTGCGAGCGGGCGCCATGTTTACACATCACTCCAGCGCCGTACATGTACGGCGCTGGTAGCGAAGGGGTTAAGTAGCTCTATATTCCTGTGTGAACCTATATATACTGTCTATTAGAATATGTTGACAGGATGCAATATGTGGAAAGACTGCCTATCAGTTTTTATCAAGGAAGAGCGCTATGTCAGACCTCCCAAGTGTCCCTCTTTTGGAGGGACAGTCCCTATTTTCAGTCCCTTTGTCCCTCTTTTCTCCCATTGACCCCGAAAGTGTTTCTCTGGTTCCTCTCTGTATGTTAGAGCCTGCCTTGTATATTATTTCATTATTTGATGCAATTTGGATTTTAGAAATTTCTATAGTCAGATAATTGTTTTTTGTGCTCTAAGAAAACTATTAAAATTTATAAATATGCAGGTAAAAGGGATCTTTCACACAATGAACTATAAGTTTCCCTCTTTGATCATCCAAAAAGTTGGGAAGTATGCCATGTTGGAAAAGCTTGTACATTATGTACATTATGTTCCTCTCCTTTTAGATGTGTAGCTCCCATGCAGCGGCTGAATGGTGGGTGTCAGCACTAATGTGTGTTTCAGCCCATGGCAGCAATGTCACTGGTAATGCCATGGTGGCCCTGTGTAGGCTCGGTTCCTGCTGAGTTTTCCTGGAGAAGCCCGGCAGCCAGGCACTTCAGGGGAGATGTAGTATAGAGTGGCAGCCATTCATGTAATACAAGTCCAGTGGTGTACCAACATATTTACATGTTTACTACTGCTTTATTCAGAGGGGGCCCCTCGGGATGGTGGGGCATCCCAGCAGTCAGACCCCCCACAATATGTTATTTATCACCTATCCTGTCTGTGGATAGGTGATAATTAATTTTTGTGGGATAACCCCTTTAATGGACTGTCCATATAAAGAGTGAACAAGCTGTATCCGCCCTTCAAACTTGCCAGAATAGGATTCCCCTGTATTACAATTCTCAATCACTTGCAGACCCACGTTCAATAAAGCCAAAAGCCTGTTCAGAAGGTCTACACAGCTTGTCCGAGATAGCTTGAATGTAGGTCGTACTCCAAGCAAATAGCTGAATAAAAGTGACATTTTGATGTACTAGTATATGTCACATCATAACCTGTTTCCTCCTGAATGCCACCTGCCATTTCTGATTGCTGCTCATCATTCCTGATGCTTTCATTTACTGGATGCAACAGTTGAGTTGGGTGTCTCTGGGCAGGGGCAGAGCTGCAGGGTCTATGGAGACCCTGATCAGGTCTGCCTGTGTGTAATGCCCCCACAGGGGGCTGTTTTCCCCTATAACTGGGGCTCCTGTGGATGCCCCAGTTACAGTGGGAACAGTAGAATAAAAGTTTAAAAAAAAAAGTCTGTGTCCTCAAGAGGTCTTTTAATGACCTCCTGGGGGACATATTATGTGCTAAAAAAAAATGAAAATCTAAGTAGAATAAAAAATACAAATAAAAAAAGATTTCATTTTTTTTTTAAATGCCATTGCTAACTGAAATCTGTCACCATAGTTGCCCTGTTCACTCAAACCTATAAATGTTATATATCAAAATGATCATCAAAAATAGAGAACCCATTGCAATAATTAATGTTTGTGTCAGTTTTAATATTTAAAAAATAAAAACCTATGATTAAAAAAATGACTTTTTTATAAGAATTAGCAGTTTTCCTTCAAATTAAACCTAAAAAATAGAAAAAGAAAAAAAATCTCAAAAAAAAAAACATGTTAATAAAAACTCCTAAAAGCATTACAAAGATTATTTTGGTAGTCAAACAAATAAAAAAGTTAGGGTCACTATACCACCACATGAACAAAATCACGAAAAATTGCCTTTTTTAGGCCCGGCCATGAAAGGGTTAATGAGCTGTGGGAGTTTTAGCATAGTGTGGGCATGTAGTTAGGGATTGGTATTTTCTTTTTCCCAGGCTGGTTACTTTCAATATGTGACCTTTAACCCTGGGGATACTGGTGCATATTGTCAGTTCCCTTATAGCTGGATATACCCCAGCTAGGGTTGTATACTGATCACCTTCTTTTCCATACCGTTTTATACTACGTACCCATTTCTTTGTGTGTCTGCACAGGGTAACCGATTTTTGGTGACAGCTAACCAGTTATATTCGGGTTATCAGGCAATACTAAAGTGTTGTGCGGTACTATTATAAATTGTTACATTTTGAGGATTTGTGATACCTTTTCCCCCGATTTTAATTATTTAGTAATAAAGTATATTGTTTTTAGCGTCTCTTTCTACACTGTGAGAATATTAGTCAATTGAGACGTATACCTTTTCATATTGTCTTATTAGCAGTGAAATATTTTCCTTTGATTCTATCTTTAGCGATGGCAGGTTTTCTTGCTGGAGGTATTAATAGGGAACAGTGGGATAGTGAAGCTAAGTTGGTGTTTTCGGAGGCCCAATTACCAACTACGGGCCCTTAGTGACTTTAACAGGGGCGTTCAAAAATCTGACTCGTGGGGGGCGTGGCTTGCCGCTGACCTGCATGGCCGCACGTTAGAGGAGCTCCGACATCACCTCAGGTTTTATGCTGAATATCACCCTCTTTCTGCCCCATTCTGTGGATAAATAATCTGGTGATAAACCACATGATGACCAGAGGAAGAAAGACGAAAAAGGCGCAGGGCAAACTGGACTTCTATTTCGAAAAAGACCGGGAGCAGTCCGGAGCGCTTATGGAGGAAGGCACGAACCTACCCATCTTGCAGCAGAAGCCTCCGTCCCCGGCTCACACAATGGAAAACGCTGCTGCCGATGCAAAGAATAGCCAGCATGTCCCACAAAAGAAACTGCCGTCATCCTCAGACAGCAGGTCCAGATTTTCCCCGCTGACGTGGGAGGCTACAGGAGGAGAAGGAGACTCAGTGGAGAGGGAGGCGCCATCTTCGCCAGCCAAAATTCCCGCCACACAACGATCCATGGCGGCAGCACCAGACTCCATCAATGAGGTAAATGCATCAGACTCACCTACCTCTGCACTTCCTGATGCCCTCACAGATACTCTCTCCTCTATAGAGACTTCAGATGAGCCTGCGTCTGGCTCGTTAATTAAGAATCTGCTGCTAGCGCTTAATAAATCGCTGCATCAAGACATCACCAAGCTGTATACCCCTCTTCACACACAGCTACAAGATGTCTCCAGCAGAGTGGATCACATCGAGCATAAGATGGGGGAATATGCTAACTCCCACAATCAGCTTATCGATTCTCACTATGAGCTCACAGAGAAAGTAGAAGCACTAAGGGCAAAAGTTACTGACCTGGAAGACAGATCAAGAAGAAATAATATAAAGTTTAGAGGCATTACAGAAGAAGTCCCGTCTGCTGATTTGTCTGCATTCCTACAGACTTTATTAAAAAAGCTGCTTCCAGGCTGTGAACCAAGAGAGCTGGTGATCGATCGTACGCATCGCATAGTTAAACCAAAGCATATTCCAGATTCCGTACCCAGGGATGTGCTGGAGCGGATTCATTTTTTTCACGTCAAAGAAAGTGCCATGGCGGCTGCCAGGTCTCTGAAAGAACTTCCCTCACCGTATCACCAAATCAAAATGTTTACAGATCTCTCTGCCACTACTCTTCGCATGAGAAGGCAGATACTAACTATTACTTCTGCTCTAAGAGATAATAATATCGCCTACCGCTGGGGATTCCCAGTGAAGTTGCAGATAACTCAAAATGGAAAGCTACACAACATCTCCTCTGTCACAGAAGGGACACGCTTGCTGTTTGAATGGGGAATCTCAATTTCCACCAACCACCGTCCAGCAGAAAATGAGAAACAAATGCACATGTCTGCGGAGTGGAAAACGGCGTCTAAACCACACTGACAGGCGAACGAGGACACTACTCACACTCACCTTTACACCTGAGGTGGTCAGTAGTTGCCACCAGAGACTTCCTATGACAGGTTGTTACCCCCAAAAGAAACGCAACCAACTGTTCTTGTTGATTACTTATTCTCTAATATGTTTGCTCCTTTATCTTATAAGGCCTCTTTCACACTTGCGTTGTCCGGATCCGGCGTGCACTCCACTTGCCGGAATTACACTCCGGATCCGGAAAAACGCAAGTGTACTGAAAGCATTTGAAGACGGAACCGTCTTCAAAATGCTTTCAGTGTTACTATGGCACCCAGGACGCTATTAAAGTCCTGGTTGCCATAGTAGGAGCGGGGAGCGGGGGAGCGGTATACTTACAGTCCGTGCGGCTCCCGGGGCGCTTCAGAATGACGTCAGAGCGCCCCATGCGCATGGATGACGTGTCCATGTGATCACGTGATCCATGCGCTTGGGGCGCCCTGACGTCACTCTGGAGCGCCCCGGGAGCCGCACGGACGGTAATTACACTGCTCCCCCGCTCCCCACTACACTTTACCATGGCTGCCCGGCAGCCATGGTAACCATTCAGAAAAAGCTAAATGTCGGCTCCGGCAATGCGCCGAAACGACGTTTAGCTTAAGGCCGGATCCGGATCAATGCCTTTCAATGGGCATTAATTCCGGATCCGGCCTTGCGGCAAGTGTTCCGGATTTTTGGCCGGAGCAAAAAGCGCAGCATGCTGCGGTATTTTCTCCGGCCAAAAAACGTTCCGTTCCGGAACTGAAGACATCCTGATGCATCCTGAACGGATTTCACTCCATTCAGAATGCATTGGGATAATCCTGATCAGGATTCTTCCGGCATAGAGCCCCGACGACGGAACTCTATGCCGGAAGACAAGAACGCAGGTGTGAAAGAGCCCTAAGGTGCAACTGTTTTCTGTTGTTTTTCCCTTTAATTTCTGTTCTTTTCACTTCAGCACATTCTTTTAGGTACATCAACCATCACCGGTACTCACCTGCATATGTAACGATGATTCTATATTGCACTCGGGCACAAAGGTACTATCCCCTAAATCTTTTGATGAAGGTACCCCCTAGCAACCTGTGCCAATATCATGCCACTTGAACTCGCATCCATTAACGTTATGGGTCTGAATAGCCCACTCAAACGCTCATTGATGTGGAAGGAGGCCATTTCCCAAAGATCTGACGTTTTCTGTGCGTCAGAGACTCATCTTGTGGCCTCTGATGCTCACAGAATGCACCATCCTAAATTTCCACACATCTTCCAAGCAAATTACGCAAAAAAGCCAACGGGAGTGTTATTGGCTATTAAAGACACAGTCGCCTTTAATCACACGGAGCTTGCCATAGACCCAGGAGGCAGGTTCATAATACTCGTGGGTACCATTAACAATGTACAGTATACAATTGTGGCAATTTATGCACCGCATAGGCATCAGGTGTCCTTTTTTAATAAGCTTATGAACAAGATTGGCAAACTTAGAAAGGGACACCTGGTGATTTGTGGAGATTTCAATACAATATATGACTGCCAATGGGATACTACCTCCTCATCCACCTGGAGATCCCATTCTCTAGCGAGATTCCTATGTAAGAAGGAGTTGTATGATATTTGGTGCATCCTCCATGAATCTGAAAGAGATTATACGTTTTTCTCCCCCAGACATAATATGTATTCTAGAATTGATCTGTTTTTAATTTCCAGGTCTCTCCTGCCATGCTCCATCTCTGCATCCATTGATACCATCACATGGTCGGACCATGCTACTATCAATTTAACACTTACAAAATTTGAGCCCTCGGTGTCTCCCCATTGGAGGAACAATGAATATCTCATGACACATAAAAGGTACCAATCCGAATTCTCTAAAGAATTACAGGAGTTCTTCACTCTAAACGCGGGCTCTGTGAAGGACTCAGCTATCTTATGGAATGCCCACAAAGCATTCATCAGGGGTATTTTTATCAAGTTAGGTAGCCGCTTCAAAAAAGAAAGAGAAAAAAGATTTACGGATCTCATGTCCGAGATTAGACGCATTGAGTCACTTAATAAGAGAGATATCTCAACCTCCCTAATAGACAAACTAAGACAGCTGCGTACCCAGCTAAATGAGTGTCTTTTGCTTAATTATGAAAAGAGTATGAGATCTCTGAAGGTTCAATATTATTCGCAGGATAACAAAGCCAGCAAACTTCTAGCCCGTAGATTAAAAGCCAGAACGTACAAAACCAAAATCCCTTTCCTGATAAAAGATGCTACAGGAGCAAAAATATATGACCCTAAAAGCATAGCCAACAAATTCAGGGACTACTATTCCTCTTTGTATAACCTAGCTTCCTCCAATGTTCACATCCCTTCTCAAGAAGAGGTTAACAGGTTTTTAGACTCTGTATCTCTGCCTCGCATGTCTGAAGATCAAGCAAGATCCATATCTATACCTTTCTCCAACGAGGAAATAAAGAACACTATTAAAGCACTTCCCTCACAAAGCTCCAGGTCCAGACGGACTATCTACCCAATACTATAAAACATTTATGTCTGAGCTGATACCCCACCTGCGTAACACATTAGAAGATATTCACTCTACAGGCCACCTCCCAAAGGAAATGCTAAATCGGGAAAAGAACCTATTCATCCCCAAAATTTCCGTCCCATATCCCTCTTAAATACAGACACTAAACTTTACGCCAAACTTTTAGTAAACAGATTGACCTCGATCATCCCACAACTAGTAACAATTGACCAAGTTGGCTTTGTCCAGGGCAGATGTGGCTCTGACAATACGAGACGAATAGTAAATATCCTGGATTTTGTAAATAAGCGGAAACTACCATCAGCGCTAGTGGCCTTAGATGCAGAAAAGGCTTTGGACCGTGTAAGCTGGTCCTTTGCATTTTCAGTGTTGGGCAGAATGGGGTTTACAGCGGAAATTATCTCCATGATAAAAGCATTATACACAGAGCCTACCGCAAGAGTCCTTGTCAATGGCACTATGTCTGACGAATTTGCCATAACAAATGGAACCAGGCAAGACTGCCCCTTATCTCCCATCATCTTTATTCTCACTATAGAACCTTTAGCACAGGCAATAAGACAGAGCCCACACATTCAAGGGGTGAACATAGGAGGGCTAGACCACCACATATCCTTGTATGCAGACGACATTATAATGTCTCTCACTGGCCCCCCCAAATTCCCTAACCGCGGCACTGAAAATCATAGAAAACTTCGGCACCCTCTCTTATTACAAACTTAATCTAGATAAGTCTCAAGTATTGCCCCTACAAATTCCGGACGAAACCCGGAAACAAATGAAACGGCAATTTCCACTAGACTGGCAAGACCATAAAATCAAATACCTAGGGATATATATCACTACACAGATTGGGTCTCTCTATACTGCTAATTACACCCCATTGATGGCGAATCTGGATGCGGAGATGGATCAATTAGCCAAATGTGAAGTATCTTGGCTGGGGAGGATCGCATCATATAAGATGCTCATACTTCCAAAATTGTTGTACCTATTCAGGAACCTTCCGATCACTTTACCACAGATCTTCTTCCATAAAGCGCATCTGGCCCTGAAAAACTGGAATAAAAGAAAACCCCGTATAGCCTATAGCATCCTGGTAAGGGATAGGAAAGCTGGAGACCTGGGTCTTCCTAATATCAAACACTACTATCTTGCCACCCAGATCTCACATTTGAGACATTGGTGGGCGAATACCCAAGCATACCCCTGGGTGTCTATCGAATCTGCATTGTCCCTATCTCACAATCTAAAAGCCCTTCTCCTGGCTACCTTATGCACACCTTTTAAAATACCCAGAGATATACCATGCAGCGTCTCAGCTTCCCTGATCAACTGGAAAGAGTATCATACAGAGGGGTCAGATGGGAGAAGATCAATATGCATGTGGGCCCACATAGAATCCCTAGAGATATGCATAGCAGATATAGACCTGTCCTCATGGAGGAAAAAAGGGCTAAATAAGATTTCAGACTTGTATATGGGTGACCAAGTGTGCAGTTTCGAACACATTCACCATGTATACGATATTTCCAATCGCGATTTTTATAAATACCTCTGCATTAGACACTTCCTGACTTCTAATGCCCCGCTTGTTGTAAAAGCTGACCATCAGATATTTAAATCCTGGTCTCAAGCAATTCCAGCAAAGAAAGGCATAAAACCCTTATATGCCGCATTAGGAAATAAAGAGGAATTCATAAAAACCACCCCTTTTAAATCATGGGAGCTTGAAATACAACTACCAATTGATAAGGCTCAATAGACATATGCCCTTCAATTTGCTGCCAAATGTTTTAGATGCACTCTCCATTATGAGTCATATATGAAAACAGTCTTACGATGGTACTACACCCCGGATAGACTCAGCATAATATACCCAGGTTCATCACACCTTTGCTGGAGAGGATGTGTATGTAAAGGTACATTGCTTCATATTCTGTGGCAGTGTCCTCTTCTAAATAACCTGTGGATACTGATTTTTGTGATAATTTCTGACTTTACATCTCAACACCACCAACCCCACAACTAGCATTGCTCCTGATTGACATAGGAAGGTGTGGCGAAACCAACCTCGCCACTGGGTTCTGGAGAGGCCTCTTGCCTCAGGATTATGGCCCATACTAACTTTAAAGGAGAAGACAGACACAGCTTAAATCTGTCTTTGGAATGGTATTTTGTTATGTGAGGGTACCCAGATAGCCCATTTTATTGTATTCGTGTATTCTGAGTGCCATTCACCTAATGATATGCACTCAGACTTGAAACCATGATGCATTGTGGGGATGTGTTGTGTCTGTGTATCCTGAGTGCTACGTATCTGTCCTGTGTCACAGTCTTCCTTCTGGTCCCCTAGGGGCGTGTCTACCAGATGGGGACCTGCATAAATACGGGCGGGTAGCCCTCAATAAAGCGTTCCTGTTTTATACCTTCATGAAGTCTTGGCTCATGTTTGGGGGATGGAATAACTACACTCTTGGGGATTGCTATATCACAATACTCCCCTGAGTATAAGCTCTTGTAAGAGCTTGCTCCTGGTTCCTGTCTCTGGATTTAGGAGAGGTTCACCCACTGGAGCCTGGAGCCTTGTCGTAGGTCCAGGGTGGGTAGGAGACGGCGAGACCTCCACCAAGCTTCGGCGGTTCGTGGGGTCTGCAGTGCTGACGGTGTCAAGTGGAGTGTTTTGGAGTCCTCTGGAAGCACTAGGAGCATCTATCGACGGAGGTACCCGGTCGGGGTGCTAGGCGTTCCGTTACATAGGTTCCCACCATCTCACCAAGTGAGTGTAGCACACCTCCTTCTGTCAACTAAGATAACTATAGCAAAATATTGGAAGTCACAGACAATCCCCACGGCCAAAGAGATAATTGACAGGGTAGATAAAACCCATCCATATGAAAGGATCCTGGCATACAATTTTCCACCCTCTTTGAAGTTTGCTAAAGCATGGCAAAGCTGGGAAGACTATAGAGCAAAGCTCCAATTGACCTGACTCAGTGTATCAACCTCCCACCCGAGTATAACGATTCTTGTCGTTACTGAACAAAGTGTAATAGTACCTAATGCGCTGATGTGTGTGTACCTAACTAGATCCATTTGTTTTCATATATGTTCTCCCATCTGTTGTTTATGTTCTCCCCCCTCCTCCCCCCAATCCCCCCCCTACCCTTCTCCACTCTCATACTTGATTATGTCAATGCTTTACACTCCACTGACAAACGCTAATGGTGGAGTCATGAGGCTCGCCTGTTAGCTTTGAAGTTCCATCCCCGAAACTACTTATGGAATGGGCAGACTCACAAATGTAAGGAATTTACAAATGTACAACACAGATACCAAATACGTTCATATGTCATCCATGACTTTACACTTTCATGCCCCCTGCTTTTACGTAAGGTATTAGTTTAGAACACGCAGAATAACACGGTCTATAAAATGACAAATGTGTATCATAAGTGTAGACTTGGAATTGTACCTTATAGCGCAAGTTTTTGTGTATGTTTATTTGCTCAACGAAATACAGTATAATTGTATGCCGGTACTTTAATACCGATAATGTATGCCAATGATTTCCTGAAAAATGTAATAAAAACTATTGATTACAAAAAAATCTGACTCATGCCTATAAAGAAAATGTTCGGGGGTGGTGGGAAATCCAGACCCTCGACACATATTTAAAGAACAAAATTGTGTTGAGAGGAATTAGGATTCCATTACTCCCAGTGGCACGTCTGAGATCCCCTGAATTTATAAAAAAGTGGGAGACTGAATCCATCAAGTCATCCCTCCGGCTTATATGCCTCTTATAGAGGAAGAGAAATCCCTCTTTGAGAAGAGCACTGTTTCTCTGCAGGAGCAAATTGAAGCTACTAAGAAATTTTCTACACATGCAAAATTTGCTCGTAAAGAACAAGCATTAGAACAGGCAGTACCGTACTGCGCAGCTAAAAGAAAAAAACCCTGTATATTTGAGGGACACAGCTGATTTTAGGATGGGACGTCTCTTTGATTATAAAGCCAAACCTGTAAGGGCGTTGGAGGCTGAGACGGAGCCTTTCTCATCAGACGGTGAAGCAGATATTGAGCCCACACGCAATACCAAATACCCCAGACCATTGTCCTCCAGAGGTCGTCAGAATAGGGGGAACTCACGAAGAGGAACACAATCAAGGGGGAATTTTTTAGGCCAGGAATCCCCTATCTCAACTTATCTGCTGAGGGAAAGGAAGGATTCCCAAGAATGTGTCCAAAAGCACCCTCACCATCCAGTGCGTCATCTGATGAGTGACAGATTTATAATTTGTAAGATAGGGTACTTACAGAAGCAGTTACCAGCATTCTTAAAAAGGGCCTTTTTGTCCCTACTCATGCCTTTGACCTGTTTGGCTGTGTGAAAGACCTTAATCTCTTTGTGAGAAAACTAAAGTGGAAAAAAATAATTATGAATCATGACAGGCGTCAATGTGCTGAACTGGGTATAGATATTGCTGATTTAGCACATATGAGGAATTTGGTTGATCTCTTGTGTGAGAATGAAAAAATTCCAGGTAAAGGATCTTTTACATCCATCAAAATAAAATTGCTCTCAATTAAACCCCCCTATTAATGATACCACCCTGATGGACATCTTTTTGAAATTGGTCATAGATGATTTGATACAACTAGAAGGACTCAAATCTAGCAATAATATTACAAAAGATAAATTGGAGGGTTTATTGTCGCTTGAGAGAGACACCTCTATAGTGATTAAGGCGGCAGATAAGGGTGTTAATATTGTAGTGTTGGGACATAAGCAATACCACAAAATGTGTCTAGACATTCTGAAAGATGGTGACTGTTATGGGTTGCTCTCAGGAAACCCCACTGAGCAAGATCTTTATGAACTGAAAAATCTCCTTACTACAGCCCTGGCGTCCAACCTCATTAGTAAAGCCGAGTATCAGGCTCTTCTGCCCAAGTACCCACAACTGTCCTGCTTTTATAGTTTGTCTAAAATACACAAGGGCTTAGAGCCCTTAAAAGGCATGCCAATTGTTTGGGGCACCAACAGTCTCACACATCAAATCAGTAACTATGTCGAGATCATACTCAGACCTTTTGTTCTGTCCCTACCTTCCTATGTGAGAGATTCAATGGAGATTGTTAATAAATTGGATGGCCTCTACGTCGAGGGAGAAACACTGCTTGCTAGCCTTGACGTAGAGACCCTCTATAGTTCCATCCCCCATGAGGGTGGCATAAGGGCAGTACGCTATTTCCTGCAGGAAAGGGGCAGAGAGTTCATACCCCACAATGAGTTTGTCATTGATCTCCTGAAATTTATTTTACACCACAATGTCTTTCTCTTCAATCGCCGCTTCTACCACCAGCTCAGGGGCGTGGCCATGGGGAGTCCATGCACGCCATTTTATGCCAATCTGTACCTGGGCTGGTGGGAGAAAGAAGTGGTATTTGGGGATGAACTTGTGATGTGGTCTTCTCATGTTTCAATGTGGCTAAGGTACATCGATGATGTCCTGATTTTTTGGACTGGGACTGAGAAAGAATTCAATGAGTTTGTCAAGGCTTTGAACATTAATAAATGTGGCCTTTTCGTTACATCTGAGATCAACCCAGTTCAAATCACCTTCTTGGATCTAACCATTATGAAGGCTGATGACCGCAAGATCCATAGCAATCTGTTTCACAAAAAAACTGCGACTAACAGTTTTTTACACTGGGATAGTTGCCACCCTCTCCCTTTTAAAAGAGGGATACCTCCGTGTTCGCCGCAATTTCAAAACAAAAGCTAGGGATCTTGACAACAGGTTACTGAGACGTGGCTATGCCCACAAGGTTCTTACATCACCATACTAACATTCTTTGGCATGCACACGCGAGTCTCTTAATCCCAGAAGGAGGCAAAGAGACGATGAACAGACTCGCCTCATAGCAACCTTTGATGCTGCCAATGGGCTGGTTCAAAATATTCTGCGTAAATACTAGGGTATTTTAAAAATGGACACTGATGTTGAACATCTGGTGGGTGATCTTCCAGCCATTACTTATCGCAGGGGATGCCATTTGAAAGACCGGTTGATTCACAGCTTTTTCCAGACCCCGCCTCCAAACACTTGGTTGACGACTTCTACGCAAGGTACCTTCCGCTGTAGTGGTTGTGTTACGTGTGACTCCATTAAACCAGGACGTATGTTCATCAGCACAACCACTTCAAAATCCTTTAACATCAGATGCTTTGTAAACTGCAGATCCTCTGGCCTGGTCTATCTGGCCACTTGAATTTGTGGGTTGCAGTATGTTGGGAAAACTACCCGTGAATTTCACTGTAGAATTAGCGAGCATCTGATATTAGGAAGAATGCGGACACTTCGATCGCACGTTGCATTAATTTACATCACTCTGGTGATGTGCGATTTATTCTGTTTCAGGGTATTGAGATTCTGACACCATCCCCAAGGGGGGCAATTTTGACCAACGTGTCCTCCAGAAAGAGGCCCAGTGGACATTTAGGCTGGGCACAGTTCACCCTTCCGGACTCAATGATCATATTTCATACATATGCTTTATTGATCAATAATCCACTTTGAGTCAATGTGCTTATTGAGTAAAACTGGTTATTGGATGATTTTGACACAATGTTGGCAATTTAAATTGGGTACCTCATAGTATGCCGGTTCCATCTGGCATAATTGACACAGTGTTGTCATTTATGTGATATGACTTATACTATTGTAGCGGTCAGGGGAGGAAGAGACCGCAAGGCAGGATTCAAGTACAGTACAGCGGACAAGGAGACTGAAGCAAAAACCGGCTTGTTTCTGATCCCAGTATGACACGGTCCCACTCCTCTGGAACAGACTGTACAGTCCTCTGTATGCTGCTCCACAGCTGTCAGGGAAAACTCAGCTATTGTAGCCTCTTGTTGCTCCAGTCTTTTTACTGTTATCTCTCAGCAGTCCATCTCTCCCTGTTATCTCAGAAATCCTCCGGCAACTTCTAGAACAGCCCGGGAAAAACTTCTTAGCTCTTTCTTAGCCTCTGGCCAGCACAACTCAGGTTCTTGCTCAGTCACAGTGGCCTCTAGTTGCCGGAGGGAAACATGACAGTCTACATAGATATAAGTGCTGGAAATGCTGCTGGATGATTCAGGGCTGCCTCTTACATGCCTCCCCACTTAAAGGTGGCCGTCCTTGGCCTAGCTATATAGTCCATAGAAAAATAATGGTTAGTGCAATTTTTATACAGCAATACCACATTGTCCACAATACATACAGGTAGAACCAAGGAACTGTTCGGCAGCGTACCTGTTTGGTGGACCCCCTGCAGTAGACCTACTGGATCTCCGGAGGTATTGACTATCCGTTACGACTTCACTTTCTCCACTGGGAGCTGTTAACCTGGGTTCTTCCTCATTGCGAGTCGGTAGTGGTTCTGTAGCAAGAGCCTCATCACCTGCAGCCTGGGGACCTTCCGCAGTGTCAGGAACGGTCCACCAGCCTTCACATTCGTTTCAATCGGAGATCAGAAGAGGAGGTGTCCTCTGAATAGGTGCGGGATCTTCGTACCGGCATGGCCGTAGCATATTCCTATGTAGAGTCCGTGAGGCAAACTCCTCATTTTCAACCTGCATTTTGTAAGCCGGACCATTGGGATACACTCCCTTGCTCACTTTGTATGGCCATACCTCCCAACACTAGCTCAACTCGCCTCTGGGACGTTACTCTCGCGGAGTTACCACAGATTGGTGTGCTGGGACTCTCTTCCGGGTCCCACAGAATTGGATCCACCGTTGAAATGCTCTCTGGATAGGTTTGTACGGAGTGGCTGGATCCCAATAATCCAGCGGTTCTGGGTGTCCAGGCGGCTCACTCCAACACTCTCTGGCGAAATGTCCTATATTTCCACACCGCCAACACTGTGCCCTTCGACGGCCCCCTCTCCGCCTGCGTGCGGGAGGTGCCCCTAGAACTTGGTGGGAAGGCAACTTAAGGTGAGGACGTTCTGTTGTAGGAACCCGCAGGGTCGCCTGATAGTCTTGTTGTCGGGTCGGACAGGCCACCTCAGGGAGATAGCACGACTCCATCCATTTTTCCAGGTGCGTCAACTTTTCGTGCATAGCACTCAGGGAGCTCTGTAAGTCTTGTACCACTCTGACTAGGACCTCTTCGCTCTTTGTAACCCCGAGGGGTGTGACGGTCTGGGTCCGTATCACTCCGGACACATAACTTTCCTCTTTGCTTTGTGCCACAGCCTCTGCCAATATTTGTCGAAAGGTTAGGGCAGGGTCCATCCTGACTCATTCCCTCAGGGCCTGTCTCAGGGGAGTTCTGTAGAGTCCCAGAATGAATTGTTCCCGCAGTATCCGGTCTACAGGCCCCAGGCCGGTTACTCCGTCTGCCTCTTTTTTTCTGTACCTCGGCCAATATTCCCTGTAATGCCGTCGCATATTGTGAGACCCATTCCTCTTCTCGCTGAACCTGGTAAAAGAACGTTGCCCGGAGGTGCCCCACACTAGTCGTCTCACCGTATATTTCTTCTAGAAATTGCATGATCCCTTCAAACGTCCTATGGGTGGCTTCTGGTTGTAGGAAAACAGTCTTCCGGGCCTCACCCTCTAAGGCGGCCAACGCGATTTCCACCTGGAGTTCTGGGCTGACATTGTAAATTCTAGCAGCGCTCCGTAACCTTATCACCCAGTCCAACAGTGACATATTCTGGCCATCAAAGGAGTTCCACCATTGCCTGAGGTGCTCACATTAGCATTGTGCACATTGTCTTCAGCCGCTTACATCTCTGTGACTGTACCCTGCTCGCAGCGCCACTTGTAGCGGTCAGGGGAGTAAGAGACCGCAAGGCAGGATTCAAGTACAGTTCAGCGGACAAGGAGACTGAAGCAAAAACCGGCTTGTCTCCGATCCCAGTATGACACGGTCCCACTACTCTGGAACACACTGTACAGTCCTCTGACTCCTCTGGAACACACTGTACAGTCCTCTGTATACTGTTCCACAGCTGTCAGGGAAATCTCAGCTATTGTAGCCTCTTGCTGCTCCAGTCTTTTTACTGTTATCTCTCAGCAGTCCATCTCTCCCTGTTATCTCAGAAAGCCCCCAGCAACTTCTAGAACAGCCCGAGAAAAACTTCTTAACTCTTTCTTAGCCTCTGGCCAGCACAACTCAGGTTCTTGCTCAGTCACAGTGGCCTCTGGTGGCCGGAGGGAAACATGACAGTCTACAAAGATATAAGTGCTGGAAATGCTGCTGGAGGATTCAGGGCTGCCTCTTACACTATGTTAGTGCATTTCACCTCTCTTCATGTACTTTGCAACCCATCTGTTCATAAGTGGGATACATGTATATATATGGAATATTCTGGTACACATTGTCCCTGTTTGATGATATATGTCACCAGTCCTTTTGACTGGTAATCATGAATTTCTGTGATCGCTGTCACTTTGTCACGATCAGTGTGGGGGGAAACTCCACACTGAACACAGGAGGGAAGGGGAACAGTAACTGGGCCTGGAAACTAGGGACGAAACAGGTCACCTCCTAGACAACCCTAATCCGGGCCCTAACTATCTATAAATATGAATAGACCTTGAAGGTAGGAATATTCATATGCAGGATACCTAGGCCTTTATATCCCTATAAGGCCCTGGAAAAGGTTAGGACCAGAGACAACCCATTCCTCCCCAGATGGACGAATAGAAGTCTTTGTCTCAGGCCCAGATACAAACAACAGGGAATATAACAAACACAAACAAACGCAACACTTAACTTCTGTAAAGAAGGACGAACAGGAACACCAGAGACAAACTCACACCAGCTCTGCAAAACCCAAATGAAGCTATCTACCGCATAGTCAGAAGGGTGTGGTAAGACTATAAAGGGTAGAAGTGATGACCACTGAGAAATAGCTGAAAAAAGGGAAGTGGTCATTAACCCTATCAACACTAAATCAGGAGAAATCAAGGAGGCTGTTAGATTCTTCCTCACGCTCCTTGATTTCCTGACATCAGTCACCTGAGGGACCGTGACACACTTATACTTGCTTGTCTCATTCCTCTAGTTATACCTTAGCTTTGTTAGGGATTTACTGCCCATTTGATCCCTCTTTACTTATTTT
This sequence comes from Bufo bufo, assembly GCF_905171765.1. Taxonomy (NCBI): domain Eukaryota; kingdom Metazoa; phylum Chordata; class Amphibia; order Anura; family Bufonidae; genus Bufo; species Bufo bufo. The sequence continues at coordinate 312,272,299 of NC_053391.1, forward strand.
TAGTTTCGGAGCATCGATGACTGATCATGTGGGGCTGTTGGAATGCCAGCGGGTTAACAAGCGGAGATTCCGCCCCGCTTGGCTCCCAAGGGGGTGTGTCTATTTCCCCCATATATACCGGCGTTCCATAGCACAGGATACGATGTCACACACAACCAGTGTGGCAGCGTTTGCTACAACCTCAACACGTGCACTGTAATGCTGCTCCAGATGATTCGTACTGATGAAACGCGTCGAGCCTTTCTCTAGACGCTACATGTGGGAGTTTTAGCTTACTGTGGGCAGGTAGTTAGGGATTTGGTTTTTCTTTTTCCCGGGCTGGTTACTTTCAACATGTGACCATTAACCCTGGGGATACTAGTGTCAGTTCCCTTACAGCTGGATATGCACCAGCTAGGGTCTGTCCAGCCTCCTGGGGGTGTGTCTATTTCCCCCATATATACCGGCGTTCCATAGCACAGGATACGATGTCACACACAACCAGTGTGGCAGCGTTTGCTACAACCTCAACACGTGCACTGTAATGCTGCTCCAGATGATTCGTACTGATGAAACGCGTCGAGCCTTTCTCTAGACGCTACATGTGGGAGTTTTAGCTTACTGTGGGCAGGTAGTTAGGGATTTGGTTTTTCTTTTTCCCGGGCTGGTTACTTTCAACATGTGACCATTAACCCTGGGGATACTAGTGTCAGTTCCCTTACAGCTGGATATGCACCAGCTAGGGTTGTGTACTGATCACCTTCTTTCCCATACCGTTTTATACTACCTACCCATTTCTTTTTGTGTCCGCACAGGGTAACCGATTTTTGGTGACATGTAACCATTTATAATCGGGTTATCAGGCAATACTGAAGTATTGTGCGGTACTATTATAAATTGTTGAATTTTGAGGATTTGTGATACTTTTCCCCCCGATTTTAATTATTTAGTAATAAAAGTATATTGTTTTTAGCGTCTCTTTCCACACCGTGGGAATATAGGTCATCAGTAGAAAAAACCCGGGCAACCACTTTAAATTATTGATGAAGTCTCTGGGAGAACGATCAGACAATCAAAAATTCTAATTACCCTCCTTTCCCGATATTAAAAATAAACAGTGAAACAACATCATTAGCATCGCCATGTCCCAAAAATGGCCGTACTGTTAAAATATAAAAATATTTATTCCATATGGTGAGAGTAACGGAAACAAATTAAAATGATAATTTGAAATTTTTTTCATTGTTTCACCCCCCCCCAAAAAAAAATGCACAAAAACTGAGCAAAAACTCATACTCAATAAAAACTACAGATTTCACTTTATTATAAACATAAAAAGTTACAATGGATCAAAATATGGCAATGCATAGAAAAAAATGTTTTTCCAAAGTTTTTCATTTTTCAAAGTATTAAAACAGAGAAAAAAAAAAAGTGGTATTGCTGTAATCATACTGACTTGCAGAATGAAATTAACAGGTCAGTTTTACCTCTTAGGGAATGCTGTAAAAACACAACCCATAAAACCATGGCATTGCAGTTTTTTTTTAATTCTACCCCATTTAGCATTTTTTTCTAGCTTCCTACTACATTGTATGCAATATTAAATGGTACCATTAGAAAGTAAAAGTTGTCTGGCAAATAAACCCCCATGCAATACATCTATGTGAACAGAGAAGTAAAAAAAGTGCTTTCTCCGGGAAGGTTTAGAGTAAAAATTTTAAAAAAGGTAAAAAAAAGGAAACTCGCTGGGTCCTTAAGGGGTTAAAGACACAACATCCGATGTACATGTACAGCAGACGTTGGGAATATATTAAAATAAAATAATCTGCCAACTAGCAAAGCACACTAATTTTTTAACAAAAAATTATATACTGAGGGGCACATTTATTTAAAGGGGTTGTCCGGGTTCAGAGCTGAACCCGGACATACCTCCATTTTCACCGAGGCAGCCCCCCTGACTTGAGCATCGGAGCAGTTCATGCTCCGATGCTCTCCTTTGCCCTGCGCTAAATCGCGCAGGGCAAAGGCATTTTCAGGAGTTCCCCTGACGAGCCGGGCTCTCCATGGGGCTGCCAGGAAGCCCGGTAACGTCACCGGCACTGATGGGTGGGCTTTAAAGCTGCCCTAGCCAGTAAAACGGCTAGGGCAGCGCTAAAGCACGCCCATAAGAGCCAGTGATGTCACCAAAACATCAAAAAAGTTGGAAAAATGTGTACATGTGGGGCATGCTCCAAACTTTGCAACTTTTTGATTCAAGTTTTCTGATGTAAAGGTGTTGATAAATGCCCCCTGAGGGTGACTATTCCAAAAGTATTTGAGGTGGAGTCTTGCAGTGTGTGACTTGTCCACTTTAGTTTCAAAAAGGTTTCATTGAAGGATTGAACAGATTATGGAGAACATAACCAAGGACAGTGCCATAATGAGAAGCCCCACGCAGGAGGTGGCTGATGGTAGAGATACATAAATGCACAGTCAATAAAATAAAATACAATTCAGAAAATACATCAAACACAGGAAAGATATCCCATGAAGAGCATGGCTTTGGGGATTATGTCAGTTAAATAGACAGGGCAGCAGGAAAGAGTATACACTGCCCACAATTTGTACACATAAGGGTCCATTCACACGTCCGCAATTCTGTTCCGCATTTTGTGGAACGGAATTGCGGACCCATTTATTTCTATGGGGCCGCACGATGTGCTGCCTGGATCCGGAAATGCGGACCCGCAGTTCCGGGTCCACAATTCAGTTTCCGAAAAAAATAGAACATGATTAGGCATATTCTATTATAGTGCCGGCGATGTGTGGTCCGCAAAATGCGGAACGCACATTGCCGGTGTCCGTGTTTTGCGGATCCGTGGATCCACAAAACACATACGGATGTGTGAATGGACCCTAAAGCAAATAATAGATTAAGACCTCACGTCGCCAAACTTCTATAGTGTCAAGTAGGGGTGGGCGATATGGCCTAAAATCTATATTGCGATATAATTTTAAGCATGTGCGATATGTGATATACAGTACAGACCAAAAGTTTGGACACACCTTCTCATTCAAAGAGTTTTCTTTATTTTCATGACTATGAAGGCATCAAAACTATGAATTAACACATGTGGAATTATATACATAACAAACAAATGTGAAACAACTGAAAATATGTCATATTCTAGGTTCTTCAAAGTAGCCACCTTTTGCTTTGATTACTGCTTTGCACACTCTTGGCATTCTCTTGATGAGCTTCAAGAGGTAGTCCCCTAAAATGGTTTTCACGTCACAGGTGTGCCCTGTCAGGTTTAATAAGTGGGATTTCTTGCCTTATAAATGGGGTTGGGACCATCAGTTGCGTTGAGGAGAAGTCAGGTGGATACACAGCTGATAGTCCTACTGAATAGACTGTTAGAATTTGTATTATGGCAAGAAAAAAGCAGCTAAGTAAAGAAAAAGGAGTGGCCATCATTACTTTAAGAAATGAAGGTCAGTCAGTCAGCCGAAAAATTGGGAAAACTTTGAAAGTAAGGGCTATTTGACCATGAAGGAGAGTGATGGGGTGCTGCGCCAGATGACCTGGCCTCCACAGTCACTGGACCTGAACCCAATCGAGATGGTTTGGGGTGAGCTGGACCGCAGAGTGAAGGCAAAAGGGCCAACAAGTGCTAAGCATCTCTGGGAACTCCTTCAAGACTGTTGGAAGACCATTTCAGGGGACTACCTCTTGAAGTTCATCAAGAGAATGCCAAGAGTGTGCAAAGCAGTAATCAAAGCAAAAGGTGGCTACTTTGAAGTACCTAGAATATGACATATTTTCAGTTGTTTCACACTTGTTTGTTATGTATATAATTCCACATGTGTTAATTCATAGTTTTGATGCCTTCATAGTCATGAAAATAAAGAAAACTCTTTGAATGAGAAGGTGTGTCCAAACTTTTGGTCTGTACTGTATATCGCGATATATTGTTTTCTATATTTGGGGGGGGGGGGTGTTTAAACTTTTTTTTTTTTTACTTTTTATTTAATAACTATTAGCCTCCTTAAGAGCTAGAACCCTTGTCATATTCACCCTAATAGAGCTCTATTAGGGTGAATAGGACTTTACACTCTCCCTGCTGCCCTGTGCTTTGTGCACACAACAGCAGGGAGCTGACCATGGCAGCCAGCCTCTCATGTGCCCCCCAGCCTCTCATGTGCCCCCCAGCCTCTGATCAGCCCCCCAGCCCCTGATCCGCCCCCTAGCCTCTCATGTGCCCCCCAGCCTCTGATCAGCCCCCCAGCCTCTCATGTGCCCCCCAGCCTCTCTCTCTTATCAGCCCGCTCTGGTAATTCAAACCCACCCCAGTATTAATCATTGGTGGCAGTGGCCACAGGGTCCCCCCCCCCCCCATCATTAGTGGCAGTGGGCAGTTTCCGATCGGAGTCCCAGCAGTGTAATGTTGGGGCTCCGATCGGTTACCATGGCAGCCAGGACGCTACTGAAGTCCTGGCTGCCATGGAATGTTAGTGAGCAGCATTATACTCACGTGCGCCGTGGCTGCCGGGCGCTCCTTCTTCTCATAGGTCTGTGCGGCGCATTGCTAATGCTATAAGCATTAGCAATGCGCCGCACAGACAGAAGAAGGAGCGCCCGGCGGCCATGGCGCACGTGAGTATAATGCTGCTCACTAACATACCATGGCAGCCAGGACTTCAGTAGCGTGACTCCTGGCTGCCATGGTAACCGATCGGAGCCCCAGCATTACACTGCTGGGACTCCGATCGGAACTGCCCACTGCTACCAATGCAGAGACTGAAGAACATTCCCGGCACCTGACCTCTGACAGAACGCTGTGATCCGCGCGATTAACCCCTCAACTGAGGGGTTAATTGCGGCGGATCGCAGCGTGCAGTCATGGGGGCCGGGATATGGCTGGCACATGAACGCTACGTTGGTATTCAGGCATTCATTGGTGGTGCAGTGGCCACAGTCCCTCCCCTCCTCCTCCTACTCTGTTCTTATTGGTGGCCAGCGGCAGCCGCGCACAGTGGGGAGGGAGGGACTCCATCCTTCTCCACTGTGCCGGCTCAGGAGAACATGGTGCGTGCCGAGAGCGCGATCATTTACTACCGCTCCGTGGTCATATCGCGGTCCGGCGATATAGGCGATATGCACAAAATCCATATCGTGGCACAAATTTATATCGCATATCGCCTATATCGCCCACCCCTAGTGTCAAGTATAGTAACCTGTGAGAGGAGGACAGCCAAGGCTGTCAGAGCTTCAGATATGTGACTTGTCCACTTTAAAGGAGTTTTCCAGGAGTTGAATATTGATGACCTATTCTCAGGGCAGGTCATCATTATCAGATGGGTGGGGATTCTGACTCCCGGCAACCCTGCTAATATGTTTGAAGGGACTGGATCGCTCTAACCAACGCCATGTATTCCTCACTGTATCAAGTATAGTGTTGTACATTGTATAGCTGTGCTTAGTATTGTAGCTTAGTCCCATTTACTCGGATGGGACTGAGCTGCACGAAGGCCATGTGACTGATGGATGGATTACTGTCTATTGAAGAGCAGAGTTCCTGCTCTGCAATAGACAATAATGAAGACGTCCTGTGTGTGATTTCATCAGGCTGAGGAGTCTGACAGAAGCACTTACCACTGTACTTTATTGCAAGCGCTGGAGTACAGTGAAATAAATGAGGCCCAGCCCCCTTTCTACCTCAATTCAGCTCGGCAGCTGTAGGCAGCATATTCATGTTCTAGGAAGGGTTGCTAGAGGCCCTATAGATGACTCCTGCATAATGGAAACCAGACGGATCCGTTATGTGGCCCATAGACTTCTATTATGACGGAATGCCTCTTAAAGGCATTCCATTATGCATTCCATCATAGACTTCCATTATGGCCCATGGTGACGGAATTCATATCGGAATTGTAATAAAACCCGAATTCAAACTTGTAAAACACAAGTTCGCTTATCCCTACTCATGACCTATCCTCTGGATAGGTCATCAGTATCTGATCAATGGGGATCTGACACTGGAGACCCCACCGATAAGCTGTTCGAAAAGGCAGTGGCCTGCAGCCGCAATTAGAAGAAGCTTAGTAGGTAGTTGTATGCTGTTATACACTGAAATTAATATTACAGTGTGCTGTGAGCTTCAATACTCTCTCTAGTGGTAGCTTTTAATCTTATGTCTATGCAGGGGATTTAGAGCTATGTCAGATAAGAGCTCCAGCTGCTACAAAGGTGCATTAAAAATGTAATTAGCGCAGAATTTTGGACGTAAAACATAACATAGTGATAAAATATGGAGATTTACTTTAAGTTTGCTAAATAAGAGTGCAAAACAGTGCAGTCATCACCAGACCAAGTACTGATGGATGATTCTCATTCATAGCACTGGAAAAATATTTGAATATGGAGGATGTGTGCTTTGTATTACCACTGCTAGCGCTGCTCATGGTGCACGTGGTTTGGCCATTTCAGTGAGCAGGACAAAGAAATAAGAAAAAAGAACAAACACCAGGTGGCGCTATACAGATACATATTATTGAATAAGTCAGTGGCTATACAAAATGTTTAATTACATGCAATTACAAAAGTATCCAGATCCAAGTGCTGGTTTGAAATCTAAAATATTTTTCATGGAACAACATTTAGCATATTAGCCCATAGTGTCCAAAGATTTTCAGTCTGGATTAGGTCAGAAAAGTAGGCATCTGAAAAAGATGCACTTTGCTATGTTCTTTTTACTTCATCACAAGTCTAGATGGTTACCAAAAAGTGTCACCAAAGCTTGGGTCATTCTTCCTTGTAAGATGTAACACAGCGGGTATGGATCCACTGTGACACTGTGAGACTTCAATTAGGGCTACTCCTGAAACCATTATCTAAGTGATTCCCTGGTTTGCACCGTTCCAACCCTGTAGAAGGATCTGGACTTTACTGCTAGGGAACCCCCAGGCTGCCACCTCCTTGGCGTAGTCTCCATTCAGTGACAGCTGAGAGGCAAGGAAGGCCATGGGACTGGCAAGATAAGCACCCCAGTAACTGTGGCCTCTGAGGGGGATGCTAGCGCGGACACGGACTGCCCACAGCATAAAGCAACAAGAGGAGAGAGGAAAGCTGCGGGTGGGCATGGACCACTGGAATTACATAAAGCATCATTGAAATATATAATAGTAAGACAGTAATCTGTGTTTCAGTACCAACACTATAGTCAGATTGTCTAGCTCACATAACAAAGGCCCTATGAATAGCATGCATGAATAGACTGACTGCCATATACTAGATAGAAAGATATAGACAGACAGTGCGATGGATATCCCTGGCCTAAGAAACTAGTTTCCATGGTAACCACAGCATGAGAAACGTACAGAAAGGCACACGAGCTAATGACGCATCACAAAGGAACAAGATGGATCAACGCAAGTGCTTAAGAACCGCAATCATATAGAGTAGTAGTCATACTGTACATTGTATTTCATACACTGTTCACCCACAAGCAGAAGCTCGCAAGGATATTTATCTGTATCCAAAATAATATATAGTCTTATTAATCAATGAAAGGAAGAGAGGAACTAAGATACCAGGTATTTCACATTGATGGCTGTGTAATGTCTGGAGAACTCCTTGTATTATGGTCAGGGGGTCCATCACTTACATTTTTGTGGTGCTAGTGTGAAACAATGGGATGTTTCAATTAGAATTGGTTTCATGTAGAAAAATCATTGAAAGCCACTTCCTTATTCTGATGTTCTAGATAATAAAATAAGAACAAAGATATACATGACCTAATACTTGAGTAGGCTCAGAATGAGGTATCCTTATTGCATAAAAAAAACATATCCCAAAAGGACACACTATTGAAAACAATGAGATATTTTAAAAATATGTTTCTACATGGCTCACTGACAAAAAAAAAAAGTTTTTCAGAAGGATAGCGAAAGAGTTGTATGAGAAATATGTCATTTGGGACATTTCGCAATCACTTAATTAAAACACTGTACAAAACTGCCACTAAATAGACAACTATTGGCTTTGATTTTTATGACATTGTGATGACAATAAGTGTATGGTATTATCATATCTAGCATTTATGATGCTCAGTGGTCATGGGCCGTTCATACGTATGTCACCAATGAGGCCACTGATTTAGCCAGCAGTAGTCATGTGTATTTATATGGCAGTGGTGGCGAACCTATGGTACGTGTGCCAGAGGGAGCACTTTGAGCCCTCACTGTGGGCATGCGGCTCTGTGTGGTCCGTGCATAGGTTTGCCACCTGTGCACTATTACTAATGAGCGCTTCCATTGTGGAGCGCTCATTAGTACAGCTTTTACCCTTCCCCCTCTTCTTCTTTTGTTAAAAAATAAATAAAACTCACCTCATCCCTTTGATCGCACCGCAGGGAACACTCACTTCTCACTGGATGCGTAGAACAGGACATGTGCTCCATCGTGATGACATTTTGCATCATTAAATGGAAGAAACAGGACCTTCAAAACGTCATCATGCTGAAGCGCAGGTCTTGTCGCGTGTATCCAGTGAGCAGCGAGTGTTGCCTGCTGCGCGATCAAATGGATGAGGTGAGTTTTATTTTTGCACAAAAAGAGTGGAGAATGGGGGCACTATTAATACTGGGAGCCACTAATAGAGGAAAAATAATACTAGGGGGCACTAATGGCGGCATTAATTTTACTAAGGGGCACTAATGGGGCATTATTAATACTGGAGGCCATTATTGGGGCATTATTAATACTGGGGGTCACTAATGGGGGCCTTGTTAATACTGGGGGCCCACTAATGGGGTTTATTAATACTGGGGCTTACTTAATACTAGGGGCCATTAATGGGACATTTTTAATACTAGGGGGCACCAATCGGGGCATTAATTTTACTGGGGCCTGTGTTAAACCACACCCCATGGCTTTAACTTGGCCAGTATTTTTCAGTATTCGGGTTAAATCGGCGTGTTGGCACTTTGGGATAAATAAATGGGTTTTGGGTTGCAGTTTGGGCACTCGGTCTCTAAAAGGTTCGCCATCACTGGTATATGGCATGTCACCACATATAATGTGGCAGGGATGGGAGCTGCTGTAGTAAGGTTAGTAGTGTATTTTTCCATTGTTGGACAACTATGACCATGTCATGATAATATCCATGAGACATCCCTTGACAAAGACTTTGCCTTTGCTGAGTAGAGGTTCCTTTTACAGTTATCGTGTTATTGGTCTTGTTTTGGTAGATTTGCATTGTAGAAACACTGTAGCCTATCTTCAGACTAACTGAAATAATTTTCCTTTTAATAGGGGTAAAAGCATAGCAATATAGCTAAAAAGGGGTGCCGAGGTAGCAGTTCTACCCAGGACCTGGAGAGAATTTAAAGGCCTCTCTGCCACTGGGGAAATGTAGCCCACCGGGGATATTCCCAGTGTGCCAATTGCCTTTTCCATACTGTGGGCTGCTGGTACCCATCAAACTGACTTCTTACATTATGGAATCCTATTACTGCACTGCAGAGCCCTCTCTGCAATATACCTTTCAGGCCGCACGCCTATTTTACTCCTTCCAGACCTCCACTGTACATATATGGTGGAAATCCAGGTGTTAATCATGGCTCCTGCTCAAAAACTAATACCATAGCCACAGGATTCCTGCTGTTTTACACAGTGGATACCTGAAGGCAATGTCCATGATCAGTTATAACACTGATCATGGACATTTAACTCCTCAGATGTCGTGGTCAATTGCGCCTGCAGCACATGAGCAGTCTTTTCCCAGGAGAGCCATTCTGTTGCTATGGCAGTCTTGGGACTTCTGAAGGCTCTGAGGCCTATCATAGTTAAGTTCCTTTCAAGCCCTGCCTATCCACCACACCCCATGCACTCAGAAGTTCTACGGATAGTGACTGGCTCAGGCAGCTTTATATCTCCTCCCCTATTTTGTAAAGATGGATGGACCACTGTACAAAACAAGCACTTTTACCTTTTGTGTCACCCCCATCTACTCATAGATTGTAAGCTTTTGCGAGCAGGGCCCCCATTCCTCTTGTTTTAATTGCTAACTTGTTTTGTTGCTAGGTAATGTTTGATTTTGGTTGCACATGAACCCTTACATCCTAACCAGTAGCACAATAATGGGTTATTTCTGCCCCTGTGTACTAGTAGAATAGATTGATTTTTTAATTAAATCAAATTAATCACTAATTAATTACCCAGATAGCAAATAACTGTGCTGCAATTTTGAAAATGACTTGCTAAGCTATTGCAGACTTGCCAAGCTTCACAAGTATGTTGCAAACTTGTAGCAAGTCTGCTTTGCAAGTCTCCAGATTACCTTGCTTTTGCAAACTTGCTGCAAGTTCTCGTTAAGTTATTATGCTCTTGCTAGAGACTTGCCAAGCAAATCTGATGCAAGTTGAAAAAGTGTCAACTAGAACTTGTGCTGCAAGTTCTCTGCAAGTGTACAACTTGCCAGATAATGTGTGCAGCAAGTTAAGGCTACTTTCACACTAGCGTTCAGGGCTCCGCTTGTGAGTTCCGTTTGAAGGCTCTCACAAGTGGCCCCGAACGGATCCGTCCAGCCCTAATGCATTCTGAGTGGATGCAGATCCGCTCAGAATGCATCAGTCTGGCACCGTTTGTCCTCCGCCCTGCTCAGCAGGCGGACACCTGAACGCAGCTTGCAGCGTTCGGGTGTCCGCCTGGCCGTGCGGAGGCAAACGGATCCGTCCAGACTTACAATGTAAGTCAATGGGGACGGATCCGTTTGAAGTTGACACAGTATGGCTCAATTTTCAAACGGATCCGTCCCCCATTGACTTTCAATGTAAAGTCAAAACGGATCCGTTTGCATTATCATGAAAAAAAAAGAAAAACATTTTTTTTTTTTTTCTGAACGGATCTAAGCGTTTGCATTATAGGTGCGGATCCGTCTGTGCAGATACCAGACGCATCCGCACCTAACGCAGGTGTGAAAGTAGCCTAACAAGACTTACAATTTAACCCTGCCACAAGTTTGTGGCAAGTTATCCTTGCTATCTGGGTAGAGACCCATGAGCCTATATAAAGATACCTAGTCCCTTCTACCCTGTGTTTATTTCTGTCCTATGCGTACATGGTTTACTTTGCTTGTGGTTTTCCTGTTATGTTTCAGTTTTTTATTCACTATCCTGGACTTCTTAGATTGTTCTGGGAAGTGTTTAAGGGGCTACATTAAACTTAGGCCTCGCCCACACTTCCAGTTTTCACAGATGTGTGCTGTCCTCATTTTCCACGGACAGCCCACGTACCTATTGATTTAAATGTGTCTGTTCACACATCAATATCAGTAAAAAAAAAATCACGGAGTCATGCACTACTTTGGTCCGTGATGGGGACCAAACACGCCTATTGAAGTCTATGGGTCAGTGAAAATCACAGATACAACATGGATGGCATCCATGGTGTGTCTGTTTTTCACAGAAGACATACAGGATCTTCTCAAAAAATTAGCATATTGTGATAAAGTTCATTATTTTCTGTAATGTACTGATAAACATTAGACTTTCATATATTTTAGATTCATTACACAAGCCTTTTCTTGTTTTAATATTGATGATTTTGGCATATAGCTCATGAAAACCCAAAATTCCTATCTCAAAAAATTTGCATATTTCATCCGACCAATAAAAGAAAAGTGTTTTTAATACAAAAAAAAGTCAACCTTCAAATAATTAAGTTCAGTTATGCACTCAATACTTGGTCGGGAATCCTTTTGCAGAAATGACTGCTTCAATGCGGCGTGGCATGGAGGCAATCAGCCTGTGGCACTGCTGAGGTGTTATGGAGGCCCAGGATGCTTCGATAGCGGCCTTAAGCTCATCCAGAGTGTTGGGTCTTGCGTCTCTCAACTTTCTCTTCCCAATATCCCACAGATTCAATATGGGGTTCAGGTCAGGAGAGTTGGCAGGCCAATTGAGCACAGTAATACCATGGTCAGTAAACCATTTACCAGTGGTTTTGGCACTGTGAGCAGGTGCCAGGTCGTGCTGAAAAATGAAATCTTCATCTCCATAAAGCTTTTCAGCAGATGGAAGCATGAAGTGCTCCAAAATCTCCTGATAGCTAGCTGCATTGACCCTGCTCTTGATAAAACACAGTGGACCAACACCAGCAGCTAACATGGCACCCCAGACCATCACTGACTGTGGGTACTTGACACTGGACTTCAGGCATTTTGGCATTTCCCTCTCCCCAGTCTTCCTCCAGACTCTGGCACCTTGATTTCCGAATGACATGCAAAATTTGCTTTCATCCGAAAAAAGTACTTTGGACCACTGAGCAACAGTCCAGTGCTGCTTCTCTGTAGCCCAGGTCAGGCGCTTCTGCCGCTGTTTCTGGTTCAAAAGTGGCTTGACATGGGGAATGCGGCACCTGTAGCCCATTTCCTGCACACGCCTGTACACGGTGGCTCTGGATGTTTCTACTCCAGACTCAGTCCACTGCTTCCGCAGGTCCCCCAAGGTCTGGAATCGGTCCTTCTCCACAATCTTCCTCAGGGTCCGGTCACCTCTTCTCGTTGTGCAGCGTTTTCTACCACACTTTTTCCTTCCCACAGACTTCCCACAGAGGTGCCTTGATACAGCACTCTGGGAACAGCCTATTCATTCAGAAATTTCTTTCTGTGTCTTACCCTCTTGCTTGAGGGTGTCAATGATGGCCTTCTGGACAGCAGTCAGGTCGGCAGTCTTACCCATGATTGCGGTTTTGAGTAATGAACCAGGCTAGGAGTTTTTAAAAGCCTCAGGAATCTTTTGCAGGTGTTTAGAGTTAATTAGTTGATTCAGATGATTAGGTTAATAGCTCGTTTAGAGAACCTTTTCATGATATGCTAATTTTTTGAGATAGGAATTTGGGGTTTTCATGAGCTGTATGCCAAAATCATCAATATTATAACAAGAACAGGCTTGAACTACTTCAGTTGTGTGTAATGAATCTAAAATATATGAAAGTCTAATGTTTATCAGTACATTACAGAAAATAATGAACTTTATCACAATATGCTAATTTTTTGAGAAGATCCTGTATAGGAAATGCTCTTGAAATAAATTATCAGCTGAGTATCATCCGTGAATTACGGATGACACACAGAGGGTAAAAATGGACACACAGACCATCCAGGGATCCTTCACTAACATCTTTACGGATTAGATAAGGACGCTTTTTTCATGTACGTAATACTGACGTGGAAATGTGAATGAGGCCTTATACTGGTTTCTAAACTTTGGAAGCTGCTGCAGTTGCTTGCTATTGAGTGTTTAGTTTTTTTTTGCACTAATGCACTTTTCCTCCCCTCGAGGCAGCCTGACTTAGCGTCCCTTTGGACTTTACACATGTTGGGGTGGAAGCACGCTTAATTTTCACTGTTGCTCAGATAAGTATTCCCGAGAAGGTCAATGTCTGTATTGTTTAAAATGCAGTCTGGGAACTCTGTTCCTTTTGATGGGCATGTTAGAGGTGAAGCTTTATCACTCTGGCTCCTGCTCACACTGATTAAACTGAACAGGGCTGCATTGCTTATTTGAGAGCAGTTCACACTCGGGTGTATAATGTTTTTATGTATTTTTTCCTTTCTTGGTATAAATTTGTAATTTATTGACTTCAGCAGGTCCTGACGAGAGAAGTTCAGAAGGAAGAAAAGCAACTTCCAAATGAAAGCACCTTGATCCAAGCAGTGGCGGGTCCAGAGCCTGGTCTCATGAGGGGCACTTTCAGATTATTTTCTGTCTGCTGCCACAAAACAATGGTTCGTATAGAACTGACTACACATGCAGTGTTCCACTACCCTCGTGGGTACTGCAAAGTTGTTGTATTATGCTTTGCATTTCTGACGAAGGCACGCCGAAACGCGGGTTGGGGTAACGCCATCCCGGTTCGGATACACTACTTTGTTTGGTAAGTCTTCCCGATATATGTTCATTATTGTTTTTTTGGTCAGCACTCTGCTAGGTGCCATGGTTACACACAGTTTCCATATGGTCGTCCAGCTACTTTTTTAGTTCTGACTGTGGTCACTTCCCTGGTAGTGACTTCCTTGTCCTATTCAGGGATATTGAACATATTCATATAGGAGACTCTGCCATATACCATATAGATTTGTGATTGCCATATATACAGTACCACTATTTTTCATGTAGTGTACCACCGGGATGGTGTTTTTTTCCTGCTGCTATTTCTTTTTAACGTAACGTCTTATATGTATGTAATCATGTTATCTAATAAAACTTATACACTTTCTTGCATTTGTACCTTTGGCTTCGATTCTTGTAGGTCGTTGTTTTGTTAAAGGAGCTGGTACTTTTTTGTACTCTATAATAGTTGACCCCCTTTTTATTGCCGCAACATGTGTTGTATTGACTCATTGTAGTTTTGGTATGGGCATCAACATTGGTCTTATATCGGTATTAATTTGCATTTCTTATATAGCCTGTTTTGTGCTGCAATGCATCTTTTTGCATAATCCCTGCTTACAGGTGTATTTAGATTGCATTACACTGAGCCTACCACTAGGGGGAGATAATACCTCCCATATATATAGCTCAGCTCAGGCCTAGCCAGTTAGTTCCAGACCAGTTGAGTCTAGTAGTAGTGTGCAGTCTGGGTGTATCAGTCTCTAGTAGAGACCAGTTGAGTCCAGTCTGCAGTCTTGAGCTCTCAGCCACTCCTCAGAGCTGAAGTGGGCCACATATTCAGCAGTATATTTACTCAGAAAATACTAAAGGAGACCCCCAAAGGGTTACGGCCATCTCTACAAGTGCCTTAGGACCTTTGGATTCAAAAGTGAAGGGTTCACCAGCCTCCGGCAACCTCACTAACCTGCACTGGGATAACCTGGACCAGCCTAGGAGTCCTCTACCAGTAAGGGTACAAACTTATATAATTTAATAGCTAAAGAGAGACACTAAACTTGTCAGCAGTGGACCTGTAGCAGTGTTACCTCTGTACCAAGAGACTGTTTAATACTTTGGATGTACTGTTATCAGGAGTTATCTTCAGTAAAGTTTCACCCTGGATTTCATCCTTCTTGTCTCAGTTTCAAAGTCCTCAATTAACATTACAGTAAATGGTTGTACCTCCATACAAAAAAGGTACTGACGACTACAAGGGACCTTGCCATAGGCACATTAATACAGACCATCAAGGGCACCTCGAACCACCATCTGGCCTGTGTCCGTTACACCAGAGTGTGCCCCAGAGAATCCTTGTGCCGTTCTCCTCATCACTTATGCAGGCCTGCCCAGGGGCGACATAACCGTGAGTAACCAGAACTGTATTTACCTCGGCCCACCTATTGCTCACACCGTGACCTCACGCATAATTCCCCTGTTAGGTCTGGCGTACCGCACACAGTGTAGAGGTATACTGTATATTGTGTGGCACAGTGTATGCTATATGTGTATAACAAACATATTTCACATAAAAACTTACAATTACTTGGCTTGGCCCTTGGGGATCTCAGACACACACTTTGGCTGTGGGGCTCGGTGGAGCTGATGTTGTGTTTTATCCTAATGAGAAAGATTTCATAATAAGGATTTGGAGAAGGGGCAGTGGGGTCGCAGAGCAGGGAGAGGCTGGTGCTGCTACTAGGCGGCTCATACCATAGGGGTGTAATAAAGCCCACCATAATCCCCCCCAGTAGAAATAATTCTCCTTATAATGTGACAGTGCAAAAAATACCCCCTTGTAATGCCCCCAGTTGAGCTAATGTCCCCATAGTGTCCCCATAATGTGCCAGTATAAAATACCCCTCTATAGTGCCCCATTAAATGCCCCCATAGTGCTCCTCTCCCCCCTTCCTCCTAGTGCCCCTCATAATGTACCAGTATAAAATGCCCCATATATAGTGCCCCAGTAGATGCCGTCAGTGTCCCTCATAATTTACAAGTATAAAATACCCCTTCTTAGTGTCCTCCGTAGATGACCCCTTAGTACTCCTCTCCCCCCTTCCCCATAGTACCCACCATAATGTGTCCCAGTATGAAATGCTACTGTACAGAGCCCCCCATATAAAATGGCCTCAGTAGATGCCCCTATAATGCCCCTAATAATGTGCCAGTAATAAGTGCCCCCAATAATGTGCCAGTAATAAGTGCCCCCAA
Source organism: Bufo bufo (assembly GCF_905171765.1). Lineage (NCBI taxonomy): Eukaryota > Metazoa > Chordata > Amphibia > Anura > Bufonidae > Bufo > Bufo bufo. Next base: position 312,288,405 of record NC_053391.1, read on the forward strand.
TAATGTGCCAGTAATAAGTGCCCCCAATAATGTGCCAGTAATAAGTACCCCCAATAATGTAGCAGTAAAATGTGCCCCCCATCATGTGCCAGTAAAATGTGCCCCCATAGATGCCCCCCAATCATGTGCCAGTAACAAAAGCCCCCCCATCGTGTGCCAGTAACAAGAGCCCCCCCAATCATGTGCCAGTAATAAAAGCACCCCCCATCATGTGCCAGTAACCAGAGCCCCCCCATCATGTGCCAGTAATAAGAGCCCCCCCCCATCATGTGTCAGTAACAAGAGCACCCCCCCCCCCATGTGCCAGTAAAAGTATTGTACATATAAAAAACACTTATAATTACTTCCATGTCAGCAATGCGATGCAGGCCTCTTCCGGCCTGTGTCCCACGTTGTACGGCTCAGACGGCCTCTAATAGGCTGCCGGCAGCCTATCAGAGGAAGGGGAAGGGACACGCCTCTCCCTTCCCTGCCCCACCGCAGCACAGCTATCTGTATCGCTGTCCTGAGGACGGCTATACAGATGACTATGGAGATGAGCGCTTCCACAATGGAAGCGCTCATCTCCCTGTGCCCTGTCGCCGCCCCCAACTTGTGAGCAGGGCCGCGCCACCAGCTCGGGGATCCGCCAGTAGATCCAAGGATTATGAAATATATCCTTGTCTGATAGTTATGAATTTCTCAGTTGCCAGAATGTTGCCCTTGTGACATTGCTGTGATCTATCTCTGCATTTGTCAACTGATTTCAAAATCTAAGCTAACAGGAGTCAGGTTCTCTTCTTTCAGAAAAACTCTAAGCATTACCAGGTGCAACAACCCCATTAAGTATATCATTCTGATGAAGAATTTAGGATAAACTGTTTCCTTCCTCCTCTGAGGAGTATAAGAACAAAGAGGGGAATATTCATTCAGAGGAAAGAAAACCAAAACTGAAATTGTTGATGTTCATCCGGTCAAGGGACCAGGATGTTGACAAGGGAGAAGCTCAGGTTTCCACCTCTATGGAGCCTAGGGCTTTCAAAGCAGTTGAAGCTTTGGAAAAAGCCAAGATGGCAGAATAAAAATGTCCTGGAAATAATCCTTACTAACCAATTTAGTCCAGATTACCTATGGACAGCCTCTCAATCCTGAACAGGTCTAGCTCTGACTAATGTGGGAAGCTAAGCAGAGAGAGGCTGTTTTCTGGTTTGGATGAGGGACCTACACCTCTACTCAGCAAGTGCTTTACTTGAGAGATTAAGGTTGTTTTGCAATTCTAAGAGGCCAATTGTGTAGACTTTTTAGATCTTTCTTCTGCATAAAGTGAATAATCTATTGTGGTAAATGTTTCTGCCCTCATTGGAGTGCAAGGTACACAGCTTGAGGCCTGTAAAGTATAATTTAGTGGGGTTCTGCTTCCTAAAGTTGATAAATCTATAGCCAGATTATTATTATTATGGGGCAATGAGTAAATATAGACACTCCAGAGGTGGAACATCGCTTCTGAGGTTCCTAAAGCCAGAATCAAGACAAGAGGATATAAACAGGAATGGCTGCATATTTTAAAATCTCAGCTAAGGTGGTCCTACTCCTGAGTGAGGAGCAAGGCCTTATGCTCTCGCAAAATAGTAGCTCCTGTCTCTGGTCTTGGATTGATTACCCATTTTCCTGCCTTAGAGAATGGCTAAGAGTAGCTGTTCAGAAAGCAGTCAATCCTGCAATTCACAGCCCATCGGTTCATTATCTATATGCACATTTAGATCATGGTTTCCTCTATAGCTGCATCCTTAAGAACACAGAGAATATCTGTGGTTCTATATATGGATGATTGGCCATCTTTGAGTTACTGGCCAGTTACTTCAATACTTGTGCTGGGGAAAGCATATTGGCAGCTAAGGGTTGTAAGCATCATGTAAGCAGTTGCAGAGGCAGCCTCTTGAGCCTTATGACACTCTCTATATAGAGAAGGGATCCTGAGCCTGTGAAAACATAACCTGGAGGGGTTGAACGATAGGTGCACCCTGTCATTTTAAGCTTGTCAATTCCTCAGATGGTAGAAACATCTCAGAGAAGAGATCCAGCGATCTGCATTCTGTTGACTACTAATGACTCTCAACTAGGTTTAGAATCACAAAGGGAGGGGCATACATGAGTTTTTGGAGTCCCTTAAGAGGTCTCTCTCCTTAAACCCCAAAGAATTTAATGCTATAGAAGATGCTGTCTGACTCTCCCCAAAGACTCTGGGGAAATCAGTCCATGTAAGTCTGGATAACATTACAAGCATGGTGGCACCAAATCAGAACCTCTTCTTAACGAAGTGGGAAGGATCATGGCATGGACAGAATTGAAACTGACCCATCTGTCTGCTGTAGTTTGAGTATCCCTCAACGTTGTTACTGAACAAGGTCTATCAGTTCTAGGAGAATGGTCTCTATATCCAGAGATCTTCAAGTAAATTGCCAAGATGTGAGAAGTACTAGAGATTTTTCTCTAGGCAATCGGGTTCAATGTTAAGCTGAAAACATTCCTTTTCCTGTAACAGGACAATACTTTCATAGCAGATATCCTGTCCATTCCTTGGAGGTTCAGGCTGGCCTAAATTTCACTTTGGGTTTCCTTGATATCTAAGGATGCAAATCAGGCTAGACCAGGCCATGGTACAGCCATCATACCATTTAGGCCGAAGAGGACATGGTTCCCAACTCATTCAGATGAGTCGAGGGTGTTACTGAGACTTCCCCCAGTGCAGATCTTGGATGTATAGGGCACTCAACTCTGCCAAGGTCTGAAGAGATTCAGCCTGACAGCCTGAAGGTTGACCAGCCTCTATTACTGTGGCAAAACTCACCTCACCACTGGGTTTTGGAGGGGCCTGGTTGCCAGCCTCTTGCCCCAGGATTATGGGCCCTCTCATCAGCCATGCTTCCTTTGTTCACAAAGGACTTTTACTAACTTTTGAACCCCTGGTCTAATTCGTGCCATTTTGGGATATGTTAAAAGTCTATGTTACTGTAATGGGTGGGACATTGTATGTTTGAGTGGTGATGTCTGTCCTATTGTCTACACATGTGTATTGGCGATTTCCCTTTGTCTTGAGAGATAATTGAATTACTCCTCGGTTGTCTCCAGGACAGAGGACATTGTGTATTCTCTTGCCTGTGATAATTACATCAACCCATTGTACCATAATGATATCACAGGCAGAGAGGAGGATTTTGTGTGGGAGTGTTTTACTGTATTGTACGTGGTTATTGGTTGTTTTTACAAAACCCTGTGGGTGGTACTGATGTGTACCAATTTTATATAAGATCAATAAAACGCACAGCTCTGAGTGACCACTGCTTGACCCTCAACACGGAGCCTCGTCTCGTTCTTGGGGGATTCACTGTATGCTGTTAGAGACTGATTGCTAGGAGTGTAAGCCGCTTGGGTGCGTTTCCTATTCGTCTGCTAGCAGCTATTCGTGAGGTTCCGTTCGGGAGTTTGGAGCATTGCCTTGTATGCCGTTACAATTGGTGGCAAGCGGCGGGATCGTTCTCACAGCCAGAAGGACAGCTACAAAGAAACATCATTCCCTGGAATTACAATTTGAGGGCAACGCATGTCCCAGTGCAGCATCCCTGACAGCAGCAGGATGGAACCAGCAGTGGCATACGATGAGGAAGACCTGGATGGCCGGGATGCATTAAGGAAAGGCATCTGGTACCAGGCCCTGGATAATGTACAATACCAGCGAGGCAAGAGTCTCCCCAGTGAAGAGCAGCAATTGCAGAAGCAAGAGGCCCTGTGGATGCCCTTCCTGGGAGAGCAGCCCCTGGAGGAATAGATGAAGGAACTAGAGCACCGGGTATGGCAGAAGCTATGGCTGGAGGATGCCTACCAGGCGCTCTGGTGGTATATGGCACAATGTATACCCTGGACAGCTGAGCATGACAAGCCAGAGGGAGAGGAGTTTGATGGTCCTGGCTTGTTATGGGAGTCCTTTGCAGAGCCTGACTTCGGGAGCCCTGCACAGTCTAGACTTCAGGACATTTTCTATGAGAGGGAGGCTAGGCAGGATTGGGATGACCCCCATGAGGTAAAGTAAGACCTGGCTCACCTAGCAACCCTGGAGTGGGAACTGGAGCAGGACTACCGAGATCTCTTCCTCTCCATTGGGAAGGCTCAGCAGGACAGCAAGATGACAGACCCAGGTCCAGAGCCCTTCAGCTGGGAGGATATTGTGGAGGTTTACTGGGAAGAACCCCAGGTGGCCGGTGGAGATGGGACCGAGGTCTCTCCACCAGTCCTGCAGGGAATTGGGAGCCCAGTCTCCATTCCCCAGCGGCAGGCTGAGTTACAGGGGGCAGAGACAGTCGGTCCTGTCCCCCAGCGGCAATGTGATATGCAGGGAATTGGGAGCCCAGTCTCCATTCCCCAGCGCCCGTGTGATGTACAGGGAATTGGGAGCCCAGTCTCCATTCCCCAGCGGCAGTGTGATATGCAGGGAATTGGGAGCCCAGTCTCCATTCCCCAGCGGCCGTGTGATGTACAGGGAATTGGGAGCCCAGTCTCCATCCCCCAGCAGCAGTTTAACGCACGAGGGGGAGACAGTAAGCCCCACAACCATGCAGATGGGACCGTGGTCTCTGCACTCACAGCACAGGGGGTAGGGACAGTCAGTCCTGTCCCCCAGCAACAGGGCTATTTAGCCAAAGGGGAGACAGTCGGTCTCCCCCCACAGCAGCATGGTGGTCTATCTAAAGGGGAGACAGTCGGTCTCTCCCTACAACAGCAGAGCGTTGTATCTAAAGGTGAGACAGTCGGTCTCCCCCTCCAACCAGGCCAACCAGGCTCCAACCAGGCTACTTCCGTGGTAGCGCTGGCACCAGGGCAGAGTACCGCTGGTCTCTGCCCACTCAGCAACCCACCAAGGCAGTCTACCAATCCCCCACACAGCCGTGGTGAGGCACCTGGACATGGACAAGTTTATCCCTTGCTCAAGTGTAGTAACCATTTATTGTGGGTGGGCTGTACTGCTGTTTCTATTTTGTGGGTGGGCTGCTGGACTAACAAGGGCACTGACCGGCAGAAGGTCAGATACCCTGTTAGTCTGTTTGGAAAAGGGGAGATGTGTGGCAAAACTAACCTCGCCACTGGGTTTTGGAGGGGCCTGGTTGCCAGCCTCTTGCCCCAGGATTATGGGCCCTCTCATCAGCCATGCTTCCTTTGTTCACAAAGGACTTTTACTAACTTTTGAACCCCTGGTCTAATTCGTGCCATTTTGGGATATGTTAAATGTCTATGTTACTGTAATGGGTGGGACATTGTATGTTTGAGTGGTGATGTCTGTCCTATTGTCTCCACATGTGTATTGGCGATTTCCCTTTGTCTTGAGAGATAATTGAATTACTCCTCGGTTGTCTCCAGGACAGAGGACATTGTGTATTCTCTTGCCTGTGATAATTACATCAACCCATTGTACCATAATGATATCACAGGCAGAGAGGAGGATTTTGTGTGGGAGTGTTTTACTGTATTGTACGTGGTTATTGGTTGTTTTTACAAAACCCTGTGGGTGGTACTGATGTGTACCAATTTTATATAAGATCAATAAAACGCACAGCTCTGAGTGACCACTGCTTGACCCTCAACACGGAGCCTCGTCTCGTTCTGGGGGGATTCACTGTATGCTGTTAGAGACTGATTGCTAGGAGTGTAAGCCGCTTGGGTGCGTTTCCTATTCGTCTGCTAGCAGCTATTCGTGAGGTTCCGTTCGGGAGTTTGGAGCATTGCCTTGTATGCCGTTACAATTGGTGGCAAGCGGCGGGATCGTTCTCACAGCCAGAAGGACAGCTACAAAGAAACATCATTCCCTGGAATTACAATTTGAGGGCAACGCATGTCCCAGTACAGCATCCCTGACAGCAGCAGGATGGAACCAGCAGTGGCATACGATGAGGAAGACCTGGATGGCCGGGATGCATTAAGGAAAGGCATCTGGTACCAGGCCCTGGATAATGTACAATACCAGCGAGGCGAGAGTCTTCCCAGTGAAGAGCAGCAATTGCAGAAGCAAGAGGCCCTGTGGATGCCCTTCCTGGGAGAGCAGCCCCTGGAGGAATGCCGTTACAATTACTATCTAGAAGCCTCTCTGATACAGTCATGAAGACTTTGACACAGTTTGGGTCTTAAAGGGGTTGTCCAGGATTAAAAAAAACATATCTTTCCCTCCCCCCTGCCCCTTGTCTAATGTCTTGTCTGTTTGTCTACTATCATAATCACATGTCCACTTGGGCATTTCTACCTCATATTGTTCCGTGGTTTATATTGTCTAATGTCAGGTTCTATATACCCATTACAGTTCTATAGACATCATACTTGAAAAGTTCATATCACGTGAATTTGCAACTGTTTTATATTGTTATATTGCAAAAACTCAATAAAACCTAAATGAAGAAAAAAAAAACATGTCTTATTTCTTCTACAAACAGCACCACACCTGTCCATGGGTTGTGCCAACTCATTCAGATGTCAACGGTGTAACCGGAGTCATCCCCCTTGCAGATCGTGTGTATCTAGGCCGCTGAACTCTGCCTATCTGGCAAGCTGTTCTGGCATAGAACAGCCTGCTGGAATTCTCCGGATTCAGCATTATCGGATACTGCCGCCTGCCCGCCAGACTCCATTGACTATAAGGTGGTCCAGCAGAGATCCGGCTGCTGACTAACAAATATGCAGAGAACCGGCCAGACAAAAACCACTGCATGCTTTATGTCTGACTGCTTAACAACATTCTCTGCCAGAAAACTCAGCTGTAGATGTGAAAGTAAATAGTCCTAAAAGGAGCACAAACTTCCCTACATAAGTATGTTACTTCTTTATAATAAACAAAGTGTAGAAAGGGCTAGGCATCCTTATAAAGGCTCAGGGGTCTCTAATTAATTAGTGCTTAATTTAGTTAAATTAAAAATTCCATCTGTCCTACTAGTACACAGGGGCAGGAGTACCCCATTATTGTGCTGCTTTTTTTTTATTATAAATTAAATATTTATTTTCTTTTTTTTAAAACACAGTGAAAAACAGTACATTATTGTAAGCAAGACAATCAACACAGGGTAGCCATTATAAGCAATAATCAACTACCCTATAAAGAGAGGCAGGATCCTGCCTAAATTCTAAATATCACTATAGAATCAAAATTAATATACAGAGAGTACAACTATAACCCCCCCCCCCCCCCCCCCGATTGGCTTTCGTCAGAACAGCTCTATCAAATATACCCACAATTACAGTATTAATTATAGCTAAACAGTCATACGTGCCGCTCTCCGTTTCCTTTCCATATCCTCAAACATTCTAATTTGTTGAAGGTACAGGATCCATTTATTTAGCGAGGGCGGGGAGACAGAGCCCCAGTGTTTAATTAGAATAACTTTTGCCGCCATCAAACCCCTCATCCAGATCTGTCTGACCCGGACCGGGATTACCATTTCTGGAGCAAAGTATCCCAATATCACTGTCAACATCCCAGGATTATATATCATAGAGGACTCCTTTTGTAGGGTTACAAAGACCTGTTCCCAGTACTTTTTTAGTTTACTACAATTCCAAAGTAGGTGGCCGTAATCCGCATTCACATATCCACATTTAGGGCAGCAGCAATCTCAGCCTTTATTTTGGGGGAATTTCGCTTGCATTTTTGGCATATAATACAATCGGTGCAAGATCTTAAATTAAATTAAGTTGCATAGGAACTTAGTGAATCTCCCATAGTCTATGGTAGAAGCAATCAGACAATCACATGTCCCCTAGGGGGATTAAAAATTAATGTAAAAAAGGTGACAGAAATTTTTTAAAAAATATATAAAAAAAATAAAAATATGTAAAAATTCCAATCATCACCCTTTCTCCATTTCAAAAATAAAATAAACAACTAAAAAAAATCACTGGATTTACCATGTACCAAAATATCCAACCTATTAAAATATAAACATATTTATCCCATATGATGAACGGCATACCAGAAGATAAAAATAAAAATCTCCCAAAAAAAGTGAATAGAGACCAAAAAGTTAAACACACACCTCAAAATTGTATAGATAACAACTACAGCTCAGCCTGCAAAAAAATGAGCCCTCACACAGCTCCATAGACATAAATATAAAAACTTATGAGGGTCAGAATATGGCGATGCAAAGAAAAAAATACTATAAAATGTGGTATCGCTGTAATTGTAATGATCCACAGAATGAAGATGAAATATCACTTTTACCGCATAGGGAACACTGGAAAAAGGAAGACCATAAAACTATGGTGGAATTGCATTTTTTTCCAATTTGGAATTCCATTTGAATTTTTTTTCCAGCTTCTCACTACATTGTATGTAATATTAAATGGTGCCATTCGAAAGTACAACTTATCCTGCAAAAAACAAGTCCTCATTTGGCCGTTTGAATGAAAAAATAGAAAAAAGTTATGACTATTGGAAAACGATGATGAAAAAAACACTTTGTCACTAAGGTGCAAAACAGGCTGGTTTGTTGACCCAGCCTACTTGACTAGGTTACACCTTTTACCATTATGGCTCTGCCTACAACATATGGCCGCTTCTACTTTTTTTTTTCAGAGCCACTTTGAGTTCACAATCTGCCCGACTGCTACCAGTATAATAGATAGCATTTAGTAGGCTGGAGGTTTTGTTAGGCTGAGTTCACACTTCAGTTGTTTGGTCAGTTATTTCCAACAGTTATTGTGAGCCAAAACTAGTAGTGAAGCCTACTCAGGTATAATGTAAAGATTTGCACCTGTTCCATGTTTTTTACCCGCAACTAGTTTTGCCTCACAATAACTGATGAAAATACCTGAAATGTGACCTTGACCTTAAAGATTTTGCACTGAGGCCGAGGGCCTTCAGCGTGTGCCATTGGGTAGAGGCAAGGATATTCTCCAAGGGGCGTAGCTAAAGGCTCATGGACCCTGGTGAAAGAGTTAAGCTTGGTCCCCCCCTACCCTCAGCAACCTTTCCCAATGCCACCAAATGCCTGCGCACTTATGCCCTCCTGCCCTACACAACGGCAGAACCAAAATTTTACCAAGGAAATTAATTTTAATCCTATAAATTCATTATCATAATAATAATATGGATACTATCTAAAAGTAGTAAAGTATTTTTATTGAAAATAAATAATCTGAATAAGATAAAAATGCAGAGGCCCAGTTACTGAGAGGACACACAGTGGCAGACCTAGTTTGGAGTGTTAATAGTATTTTAAAGTGCTCTCTTTAATATATGATGTGCAAAAATGTGAGATCATGCAAACTATATTGCTTGTTTATATATTGTATATCAAAGTAAAGTCTCTCCAAATGGCCACCTCTTTGAAAGACCACCATTATCTAGACCAGATTTCCTATAATAGATTTTCAGTTCAATCATATACAGTCCGAGGTATGTTGACCAACTTCTATGAGAATACCAGTCCCCTAGAAGACCAGTTTTCAATGTAATGTTGGGTGGTAGTCTTAAAGAGGTTTCACCATATTTATTTTAGAAATATAGCTCTTTTACAGTTTTTATAATCCCAAATGATTCATACATTATTTAAGAAAGTGATTATTTGACTAGATTTAGACCTAGTGTCCATAAATAGCTAGGGATGAGACAATTAAACTTACATTCAATAAATCTCTAAATTCTATAGACAGCAGTCTGATCTAGATTCTTAATCTTGACAAATCAAGGAATAACTGGAAACTAAATTCACCTGCAAAATGGAGATTTATTAGAATGTGGATCAATACTCATAAGGTATTTATGTTGCAAACATCCAATCATTGATAATGAACCCCAAAACAGTCAACAAATCTAAGAAACTGAACAAGTAAAATTGAATGGTCATTCTCTGAAGAGGGACAGTTAATACCGGAACATATATTAAAAACAATTTAACTTTTGTAAGCATCTGCCATCGCTTTCAATACACAGAACCAATTAACCATGTATCTTAGAGAGTGTTTTACAAATGTTATAATGCTTTATTTAAGAAATGTTCTTACTGTAGTAATCTCTGTGAAATGTACATCTACGTTCAGGGTTTTATCTAGAAATGAGCGAATCAAAGTTGACGAAGTGGAATTCGATCCAGATTTCAGGAAAAATTTGCACCGAATCGGAATTTCATCATGCTTCGTGGTAACGAATCGCATTTTTTCCTAAAATGGCTGCTGTACTTGTGAGGACATGGAGCAAGGAACTCTGGGAACGCGGGATCACCCATACTGCCATGCATGCAGCCAATCAGCAGCCAGCCCTGTGATGTCACAGCCCTATAAATAGCCTCAGCCATCTTGGATTCTGCCATTTTCCAGTGTACTTAGTGCAGGGAGAGATATCAGCAGGCACTAGGGACAGTGCTAGGAAAGACTTCATTGTGCTAAAAAAATGATTTACAAGTCCAGGGAAAGATTATTCAAGGTGTAGGTAAAGGATAGGGAGGAATCATTCCACAGCATTTATGTTGAACAGGGTTCAGTAGGGGAGGTTACAGCCTGGGTAATAGGAACAATCCTATTACACATTGCAGCACTGACTGGGGATCCAAATTGCCATTATACAGCTCTGTAATTCCAGCAAACCGTTCTTGTTATTGGGGTGCAAGTGCTGTTTGATACATCCATTAAACAGGGTTTATTACAAGGAAATATTTCTATGTTTTATTTGCCCTTGTACGGTGCAGTTATATGTTCTAAAGCATTTTTTGGCTTGTATTAGTGGGGAAAAAGGGCTTATTAGCTGTTGTGTGATGAAGTGGGAAAATTACAACCTCTTTTGACATTTATTAGTGGCACAAAAAAAAATTAGTTGCCGTTCAGCGTTGCATTTACAGTATATGTTCTAAAGACCTTTTTGTCGTGTATTAGTGGCAAAAGAAAAATATATTTGCCATTCAACAGTGCAGTTATATGTTCTAAAGCCCTTTTTGTCGTATATTAGTGGCAAAAGAAAAATATATTTGCCGTTCAGCGGTGCAGTTATGTATTCTAAAGCCTTTTGTGTCATGTATAAGTGGAAAAAAATAAGGGCCTATTTGCCATTCAACGGTGCAGTTATATGTTCTGCAGCCTTTTGTGGAGTGTATAAGTGGAAAAAAGAAAAATATTTTTGCCGTTCGGCGGTGCAGTTATATGTTCTAAAGCCTTTTGTGTCATGTATAAGTGGAGAAAAATAAGGGCCTATTTGCCGTTTGTTTGCGTTTGTGCTGGAGGTGTGGCTGACTCTCCTATTTGGTCGTGCACTCCTGGTCAGCCTGTTTGCCTCATAGGCTGATTTTAATTAGCATTAGTATAAAGCTTAGTTTGCTCAGCATGCATGTTGGTACTTGTAGTGCAGCATGCAGGCAGAACCTACACCCCCTGAACTTCATGGTCTCTGTCATGGCACTTAACAGGTTGAACTTAGTGTTAGGTTCCCGTCTTACAGAGATCGCCTTGACGTGCGGCAGACGGGTTCAAATAATTTTGTACAAAATGATTTGCCAAGCATCTCTAATTTATAAGCATAGCATAAACAATATAATTCATATTTGTACTTTATTTGGTTTGCAGAGTGCTGTTGCATTGTATGTTATGGCCTATTTGCCGTTTAGCGGTACAGTTATATGTTCTGAAGCCTTTCGTGTCGTGTATAAGTGGAAAAAAAAAAGGGCCTATTTGATGTTCAGCGGTGCAGTTATATGTTCTAAAGCCTTTTGTGGCGTGTATAAGTGGAAAAAAGAAAAATATATTTGCCGTTCAGCGGTGCAGTTATATGTTCTAAAGCCTTTTGTGGCATGTATAAGTGGAAAAAAGAAAAATATATTTGCCGTTCAGTGGTGCATTTATATATTCTAAAGCCTTTTGTGGCGTGTATAAGTGGAAAAAATAAAAATATATTTGCCGTTCAGTGGTGCAGTTATATGTTCTAAAGCCTTTTGTGGCATGTATAAGTGGAAAAAAGAAAAATATATTTGCAGTTCAGCGGTGCATTTATATGTTCAAAGCCCTTTTTGTCGTGTATTAGTGGCAAAAGAACTTTTTGGGGTGTTTTAATTTCCTCTTTATCTGATCTAACAGTATGTCAGACAGGTCACAGCAGAGTAAGGAGGTGTGGCAGCAGGAGTCGCAGTGAGAGGCCTGAGCTCCCGATGTCATCTAGCAGTCGTGTCTTGACCAGCAACTCAGTGGTTCTTGAATGGTTGACTCGGTCATCTCTGTTTTGGATCCACTCCTGTTTTTTTTGGGCATTAGCAATACTGATGGATTACTGACCAAATGCTGACTGAGTGAAGGCGGATGCTCAACAGACAGGATCTGTTTTTTGGGGGTTATTGTTCTGACGGATCAGAGGAAGGGCAAAATAATCAGTGACGTCAACACAGAACAGCAATACAATTGAATCTAATGCACTGGGAAGAGCTGAAGGACCTGTGGTGACATCACAGGTCATGTGATCAGCAAAACAGGCTGTGATAGGATGACCTGGATGATGTCACCATCATGTGACCAGTGCAGGATTGGACTGGAGTGAAGAGGAGAAGGAGCCTAATGGTGATGTCTGTACATGAGAAAATGTAAGTGAAGGGAGAGGCAGATCAATGCTGGGAGTTGTAGTTATTTAACTGGGATGTATGTTAGGGCTGAAGGGAGGGATGTTATTGACATGGAACTGTGTGCTTGAGGTGGCTGGGGGAGGGAGTGATGTTATTTACATGGGACTGTATGTTGAAAGCGGATGGTGGGGGGGAATGATGTTTATGTACATGGGACTTAATGTTTAGGCTACGTTCACACTTGCGTTTGGGAATCCGCTTGTGAGATCCGTTTCAAGGCTCTCACAAGCAGCCCCAAATGCATCAGTTTAACCCCAATGCATTCTGAATGGATGCAGATCCATTCAGAATGCATTCGTTCGGCTCCGTACGGCCCCCTGTTCCGTTTTGGAGGTGGACCCCAAAATGCTGCAAGCAGCGTTTTTGTGTCCGCATGGCCTTGCGGAGCCAAACGGATCCGTCCTGACTTACAATGTAAGTCAATGGGGACTGATCCCTTTGCATTGACACAAAATGGTGCAATTGTAAACGGATCCGTCCCCCATTGACTTTCGATGTAAGTCAGGACGGATCCGTATTGGAAATTAGAAATTCTAATCTAATACAAACGAATCGGTCCTGAACGGATGCATTCGTTTGTATTATCGGTACAAACGGTACAGGACAGATCCGCACGAACGCAAGTGTGAAAGTAGCCTTAGGGGGTGATGTTTACATGGGATTGTGCGTTGGAGGCGGCTGGGGAGGAGGTGATGTTATTTACATGGGACTGTATGGTGGAGGGTGGATTATAACTGCAGGGGGCACTGCAGATCCAGGGGACATTATAGGCGGTCTTATTACTACTGGGGGCTCTATAGGAGGGTCTTTTAGATCCGCCTTATTTCTACTAAGGGGGCCTTATTACTAATGAGGGGTCTGTAGGGAGCTTTATTACCACTGGACCACTGGGGGAACAATAGGGGGCCTTAGTTCTACTGGGGACTCTGTGAGGGTATTATTAATATGGGAGGGCTCTTCTAATAATGGGGGCATTGTTGAGGAGCATTATCACGGTTGGGGCAGTGTTACTAATGAGGGCATACTAGAAGGGAATTACTATTGTTGGACTATGAGGAGCACTATTACTATGGGGGGCAGTAATGTTTCTTCAGGATAGTATTTGGGGGTATTGGGGGGGGGGAGGGGGGTCACAGCAAGCAGCAGGATAACACTGTGGGGACTCCAGTTGGGGAATAATGATAGAATGTGAGGAAGCTAAGATGTCTGTGTGTCACACTCTGCAGAGACGAGGCGGCTGAGAGAAGTTGTCCAGACCGAGTGGAGAAGATGATAATAGAGAAGATCTACAGAGAAGATGATGACAGAGAGGAGATGTCACCTGGAGGCCCTGGATGTGACAGGTAAGTGCTGCTGTATAGCAAGTACAGCAAAGTGCGGGGGGAGGGGGCAACATATTTATTGGGGCTTGTGCCCCGGATTTTTTGAGACCCTAGCAACGCCCCTGGACATACGGATGCATTCCGTTTTTTTTGCGGACCCATTGACTTGACTGGAGCCACGGATCGTTATTTGTGGGCAATAATAGGACAAGTTCTATCTTTCAGCCGAACGGAAATACGGAGTGCATTCCGTTTTTTTTTTTTTTTGCGGAACCATTAAAATGAATGGTTCTGCATACAGACCACAAACGGAATCCGCAAAAACGGAACGGAAACGGAAAAAAAACGTTCCTGTGCAGGAGGCCTAAGGGCTCATGCACACGAACGTATTTTCTTTCTGTGTCCGTTACGTTTTTTTGCGGACCATATACGGAACCATTCATTTAAATGGGTCCGCAAAAAAAACGGAAGGTACTCCGTGTGCATTCTGTTTCCCTATGTCCGTATTTACGTTCTGCAAAAAAATAGAACATGTCCTATTATGGTCTGCACTACGGACAGGGATAGTACTGTTCTATTAGGGGCCAACTGTTCCATTCCGCAAAATACGGAATGCACACGGACGTCATCCGTATTTTTTGTGGATCCATTTTTTGTGGACTGCAAAATACATACGGTCGTGTGAACAAGTTATTTGGTCAGTTTTGGCACCGTGACTGCCCAAATAAGTGAAGTGTGCAGTGATTCTAAGAGCAACGCCATCTGCATTCATACTGACTCACAGTATTATTTCACTACCACAGCAGACTCCCTTTGCGTGTTACTGCAAGGCACAGTGTTCTACACCACTATAAAGGCACAGAAATAGAGGATTTTTAACGCGATTCACCACGAATAAATTCGGATCGAACCAATTTTTATTTCTTTATTTGGCGAACCGGCCAAATTGAATTTTTGAAAAATGTCCTCATCTCTAGTTTTATCTTGTGATCTTGAGCTAGGCAGATGCTATACAAAGGTATCACTCTGAAACATGCAATAGATTAGTGAACTGGAACTATGTAACTGAATATTGAAACTGGAATTCAGCAGAAACAGAAAATGAGTTTGTATAAACAGTTTAACCAAGTGAGACTCAAAATTTCCAAACTAATATAAAACCGGAAAATATGATACTCACAAATCCTGCTAAGTATACGGAACCATTCATTTTAATGGTTCCGCAAAAGATGCGGACAGCACTCTGTGTGCTGTCCGCATCTGTTGCTATGTTCCGTGGCCCCGCAAAAATTATGAGTCCTGTCCTATTCTTGTCCGTTTTGCGGACAAGAATAGGCATTTCCATAATGGGCCTCCTGTTCCGTTCTGCAAATTGCGGAAGGCACACGGGCGGCATCTGTTTTTTGCGGATCTGCAATTTGTGGACCACGAAAAACGGCACGGTCGTGTGAACAAGCCCCAAAATGTATGTTTCCATGCTTTAGCCATAAAAATCTTGTCAATTATGCTCTAATTGCCCTCTCATTTTCAACACTTAATAGAGCTAGATGACTTGCCCCTAAAGCACGGTTTCTCAACTATGGTCCTCATGACCCACCTACCAGTCATGTTTTCCGGATTTCCTTAGAATTGAGCAGGTGACATAATTAGTGTCCACAGGTATTCATTCTGTGGGATATTCTCAAATCCTGACCGGTAGGTGGATCCCGAGGACCAGAGTTGAAAAACCATTGCCCTAAGGTAATTGTTGACCAGTTTCAACTTTGAAAATGATCTCTCTGCTAACGATAGAAACAGAAGAGTTATGCAGATGTCAGGTAGAGTGGAAGATAATCCAGAGTTTTCAACCATCAGAAGAATGGCTAGATCTCTAACAGATGAAGATTTTTTGATATCTTCTAGAAGTGCAGATTAGAAACTTGATAGCTGGCCAGGAAAATCATTGGATAAGTTATCCAATGTTGTTGCGTCTTTGAAGACTGCATCATCTGATTCTGTTGAAAGTATTGTTGGCTAAAGAATTTAGAATCTTTGTAGAACAGTATTTATGTCAATAAACCAATTTTGCAGTTGATTTTTAGCAATATCCAAACATCAGTAAAAGACTTATCTTGAATCTCTTTCTTGGGTTCTGTAGTCTTTCATCCAAACACAACTCATTAAAGTCACGTGACTTTCTTCACTCTTATTTTGCTTCAATGCCCTTATTTTTCTACCAAACTGCCGTCCTTTTTTCTTCTTCATAATTATTTCGGAAGCTGGTGAGAATGTTCTAAAATTTAGGTTTGAAGGACAATTATGAAAACAAAATGGAAGGAGTGCACTAATCTTATCTCTCTCTTTTGGCTTGGTAGAAATAATAAAGATTTTAGACAATGCCTGTAAACTATCCTGAAACCTAAACCATAGGTCTAGCACTGAGTTAGGCCTCATGCACACGACCGTTTTTGTGGTCCGCATCCGAGCCGCATTTTTTTGCGGCTCGGGTGCGGACCCATTCACTTCAATGGGGCCGCAAAAGATGCGGACAGCACTTTGTGTGCTGTCTGCATCCGTTGCACCATTCCGTGGCCCCACAAAAAAATATAGCATGTCCTATTCTTGTCCGTTTTGCGTTTTTTGCGGATCCGCGGTTTGCGGACCGCAAAAAACGGCACAGTCCTGTGCACGAGGCCTTATACCAACAGGCTCATCTTGTTGGGCAAAGCTATTTTAAGGTTAAGGAGGATTCAGAGGTAAAGGGTGCTAAAAATGCTAATTTCTTCACACTTTCACAAAAGAATGTATGCAAATATTTAACATTGTGGCCGCGGCCACGGTCAGTGAGGTGACAGGAGGGGGCTAGACAGTGGCTGGGGTGTGCCTGGAGCCACGGGACGTGGGCCTGCCTAAAAGAGGGCCAACCCTAGGGAGAGTAGGAAGAAAAAGGGGGGGAAAGGGTGGGTGAAGTGCTGGTCGGCGGGCGCGGTGATGGTAAGCTGTACGAGGGGGTTTAAGTAAGGGGACCTGGCCCCTCCCACAATAACAGGCTGCATGCAGCCTTAACTATTTGTGGCCGCGGCCACGGTCAGTGAGGTGACAGGAGGGGGCTAGACAGTGGCTGGGGTGTGCCTGGAGCCACGGGACGTGGGCCTGCCTAAAAGAGGGCCAAAAAGACACCAGGTAGGAGAAGTGCTGCTGTTTAATGCATGTGTACAGGGTTACAAAACCAAGGAACGGAATACCTGCCGGGTTTCAGTCAGCGGATCCGGGATGTACCGGGAAAAACAGGCAGATCTCCACCTACCCATGTGACGGATGACGTGCGGAGGCGTCCCGTGCTTGGAAGCTGCTGAAGCCGCTCCGATGCGGAACGAATGTCCTGATATGGTTTTGGGGTCCACCCCCAACCCTGCGACCAGGGATCTGATGTGGGAGACAAACTGTGACGTGGATAGGGGTTTCCCTTGGAATGGCAGCAACGGAGACTCTGGATCTGGAGATGGTGTGGAACCCAGGAGATGTTGGAGTACCACCACCGGACACCAGGCGTTCCCGGACTTGAAGAAACGGATCAGTATGGGAGGACCGGTTTGGGACGTCTTGGTGGAAGGCAGGCTTAATACCAGATGATCCTGGCTCCAGGATAGCTGCTTCTTTTTCAGGAAGATCGTCTTCAGGGAAGAAACTGAAAATTCTCCTGGACGAAGGAAGCCGTAGAAGCTTAGGTACATGGCGGCTTTGATGACCAGACTAGTGAAATGGCCAAAAGGATTGCCATCTAGGGATGCAGACAGCTGCCTAAACAGCTCACCGGAGACCGGCCGACGGGACGGTTGGAGTCTTTACTGTTTTTCTCAATGCCCCTGAGCGTGGCCTTGACGGCTTGGGATGTGAACGCTGCGCGTACTTCTGGGTTCTGAAGGGCTAAGAAATGCTGTGCCCCGGCCAGGTACAAACGGATGGTGCTGGGTGCCAGCTTGAGGTTGACATGGCAATGGGCCATGAAAGCCATGATGTACGCAATGAAGGACATATCCTGTTGGGGATGGTCCCTGGAAAACTTCTGGAAGTGGTTCCAACCTGTGCCGTAGTTGCGAGCCGTGTTGACCGAAAGGGATCGGTGCCTGAGGTCCTCGGCGGTTGCCAGCAGAGACCTCAGTCCAACATCAGGTCGCTGAAACCGGGAATCCGGGCCCCGGTCCGGTCTGCTTCTGGACATACCTGAAAGAAGGTGTGAAAATTGAACCTCGATAAGGCATCGGCCGCCGTGTTGCTGGCACCTGGGATATGGGAACATGAAAAGTGAAAGTTATGTGTCATGGCCAGCCAGACCAGTTTGCGCAACAGGGACATGACCCTGGCCGACTTAGCTCGGCCTTTGGAGATGATGTCCACCAGGTCCTGACTGTCAGATATAAACATGACGCTGGAATTCGCCCAGAGGTGACCCCAGACGGATGCGGCCGCCACGATGGGGTAACATTCCAGGAACGGTGATGAGCTGAGGGACTGAGGGTCGGAACTGACCTGAGGAGGCCATGGGCCAGCCAGCCACTGGGACCCGAAGATGGCCGCGAAACCCCGGGATGCTGCGGCATCAGCAAACACCCTGGTAGATGACTGGGACCATGAGGGGACAAACAGGCTGACCCCGTTCCAAGATAACAGAAAGCTGTCCCACATGCGCAAATCTGCCATGGCAGCCCTGTCCAAGTGGACAATGCTGCTGGGTTCGGAGGCTGAGGGAAGGAGCGAGAGCAGCCGGGAAATGAAAGCCCTGCCCTGGGGCATGACCCTTAAGGCAAAGTTCAGCCGACCCAGGATGGACTGTAGCTCGACCTTGGTCACCTGGGAAGAGGTGATGGCCCTGGCCACGACTTCCCGTATCTGGGACAGCTTTGCCTCGGGAAGCCTGGCTTCCATTCTGTCTGAGTCCAGGACAATACCCAGGAAGGTGATGGAAGTGACCGGCCCCGCGGTCTTTCCCTGCGAAATTGGGATGGAAAGGGCGGCAAAGATCTCCAGGAGGGAGAGCAGCCCGGATGGCCGACATAGCGGAGGTTCAATGAGGAGGAAGTCGTCCAGGTAATGGATGACCGTTGGGGCGCTGCCGTGGTGGATCAGGATCCAGTGCAGGGCCTGCGCCAATTGGTCAAATAACCACGGGCTGCTTTTTGAGCCGAAGGTCAACCTGTTGGCAAAATAGAACCTGCCCTCCCACCTGATGCCATAGAACTGCCAAAGGTGAGGGGCAATGGGCAGCAGTTTGAAGGCGTCCGCTATGTCAGTTTTAGACAACCAGGCGCCTTTCCCGGCGCTGAGGATGAGGGCAATGGCTTCGTCTATGGACGCATAGGTCATGGAAAATTCTTCAGAAGGGATGAGTGAATTGATGCTGGGGATGACGGAATCATGGGGGGCGGAGAGATCGTAAATCAAACGTTTTTTATTCGAATCTTTTTTGGACACGATGCCTATGGGGCTGATCCGCCAGCGAGAGAAAGGAACCTGGTTGAAGGGGCCCAGGAGGAACCCTTTCTCCACCTCCGAATTCAGGAGTTCCTGTACAGCGGTGGGATCTGACCTGGCTGACTGCAGATTGTCGCACTCCCAGTTGGAATGGGGTAGTGCCACCAACCCTGTGTCAAACCCGGAGCAGAGGCCAGAGACCAGGAAGTCCACGAACCCTGGCACCGGATGGTCCCGTAACAGGAGAGCCAGGAGGTCGATGTCGCAGTCGGCTAGTCATAGGCGCTTGTAAGCCTTCTTGGGACATGTGGACCTGGGGTGAGCCCTGAAGCAGATGGAGCAGATGTGCAGGGCCCTGCAACCGCTGAATAGACAGGAACCAAAGTTAAAGTTATTGCAAACTTGGCTGTTGCCAAGGTAGACAATGGGTCTACCCAACTTATCGGTGGTGGAGGGACTGCGGGGGACCCCAGAGGGGCCTGGAATAGCCTTGTCTGGTTGGGCCGTGGCCGTTTGAGGACACCACTCAGTAGAGTGGAAAATCGACTGGCAGGTCGAACAAGCGGGGGCCCGGAGACCGGCGAAATGCTGGCAGAACAACTCCATGTCCAGCATGGCCCAGTTGACGGAGAACTGAAACTGGGCAAGCGCGGCGGCGGCCTTGGCTGAAAAGGAGCGGTGGTAGTCATAAAAAGCCGTGCCGCCGTACTTGTGCCCAAGTCCCGTGACCCTGTGTAGATACGTGTCCAGCTCCTCCCGGCGGGCCGGGAAAGCGGAGCAGAGCACGTCTCTAAACAGGCCGAAGGCCAAAACAAACTCGACGACAGAGAGCTTGCGGTTGAGACGTCCATCCTTGGCCCGAAGGACCACCGAGACCTCCCCGCAGTCAAAAGTCTTGTTGTCTGCGGCATCATGGGACGCAATCAGGATGGACGCGAGATTCACGTCCTTGCCCGCCAAGATGTCCCTCCTGATGTGGTCCGGCACCAAGTGCGCAGGAGCCACCACCGGAGCAGCCGGGGACGTACCTGGAGCCGGAAGCTGAAATAGAGGGGGATCGGAGATGGGGACCACCGCCTGGGAAGACGCCGGTGTTCTGGACTCCAAGTCCACCACCCTGGTCCTGATGTCGGCAACGGACGAGATGAGCGAATCCAAGGAGGCCTGTAACAGCACCAGGGACTGCTGGATGGCTGGGGGTGGATCTTCCCTTTCAGGAGCGCTGGGCTCGGTCATCAATAGGCGGTATAACTCGGCCTTCCTGGCTGACGCTGGGTGTCTGATGCCTCTCTTGGCCAATTCCGCAACGAGCCTCGGCACAGTCCATCTACGGAGGGCAACTGGGCCGCCTTGGCTGGAGACCGACGTACCCGGGAGGGACAACGTGTCGTCGACGTCAGAAACCTGTGACATGGCTTCAACAATAGCAGAGACCTTGCAACACCTGAGAACGTGGAATCAACACCCTTGTCTTACCGTCAGAGGATGGACGGGAACGAACCGGCTGGCCCTGAGGACTGGAAAAGTTAGGAGTGACGTGAGCAAAATGCTGCGCGAGACAGGAAGCCATCGCGGGTGCGCGTGGACACAGCGTAGTGTCGTCAAATGTGGAGACAGGGAGACGTGGATAAAACATGGACCAGGAAGAAGGGCACCAGGAGGCGGAGACTAGGGACTGTGGTAAGGAGGGCCTGGGAGTACCGAGACGCGTGGCGATGCGTGGCCTGAATGCACCGGCTGCCTACCGGGAAGGTGGCTGCACCTGAGGCTGACGAGCCCAGGGCCGACCCCGACGCTGCCAGCCACCGTGGACGGAGAAGACACCTGAGCGCCTCAGGGCCCCTGGCAGGGAAGACACCTGAACGTCTCGCCTGAGATGGACAGAGGAGACACCTGAGCTCTTCAGGGTGCTGGGACAGAGAAGACACCTGAACGCCTCAGGCAAGGATGGACAGAGAAGACCCTGAACGCTTCAGGGTACCTGGACAGAGAAGACACCTGAACGCCTCAGGCAAGGATGAACAGAGAAGACACCTGAACGTTTCAGGGTACCTGGACAGAGAAGACACCTGAACGCCTCAGGCAAGGAAGGACAGAGAAGATACCAGAACGCTTCAGGGTACCTGGATGGAGAAGACACCTGGACGCCTTAGGCAAAGATGGACAGAGAAGACCCATGAACGCTTCAGGGTACCTGGACAGAGAAGCCACCTGAACGCCTCAGGCAAAGATGGACAGAGAGGACCCCTGAACGCTTCAGGGAACCTGGAGAGAGAAGACACCTGAACGCCTCAGGCCCAGATGGACAGAGAGAACACCTGAACGCTTCAGGGTACCTGGAAAGAGAAGACACCTGAACGCCTCAGGCTAAGCAGGACAGAGGAGACACCTGAACGTCTCGGGTTGAGAGCGAGAAAAACATCCCCGCGTGCCTCCTGGGAGGCAACCCGGGATGTCGGGAAGAGGAACTGCCAGGAGCAGCCCCAGATTACCTACCTGAACCCTCAAGTATGAGTTTTCCCGCGAGCGGCCGACAGCGATTTTCTGCAGGACCTAACCTGACGTCAGGGAAGTCGAGATAAGGTACGACGGGGACCACGAACGCTACTGGCACCTGGGAAAGGAACACACATGTGAATCATAGGGAGCAACAAGGCCGGAGCCCCCAAGTGCCCCGCTGGGAGACCGTGGGTAGGCCGGGGCGTGGAAGGACCCGGAGCACCACGGATCTGACCTGAATGTGTGTGACGGAGACCGTGGCGTATGCCAGCCTGGAAGGAGCGGGGCCTGGGGGTGGACATGCCGGGCCAGGCACGGTGACCTGAATGGGGCCAAGTGGGACGTGGAGGGGGTGTGGCCCGTGACTTGCCCATCTGGCCACCTGTGATGGGCAATTAAGCGCGTGCCAGGGCTCAGACCACCCTAAAGTTGGTCATGACCAGAGAGCCGTCCCCGCCGGCCCAGGCCGGGCCTGGAGCGGGACGTGGCCTGCCTGCAACTGCAGGCTGGCCACCATGGATCCATGGCTGCAGGAGCCATGAATTGGGAGGAAGCTTAACCAGCTACCTAGTGGGGGAGTAAGGCGCCTGCCCCAGGCCACTTGTGTAACTAAGATGTGGCCGCGGGACAGCGCGGGTGGCGGCTGCCTGAGCACCCCGGCTGAGCGGCAGCAGCGGCAGCCCCATCGGAGTGGGAGGACAAGGTGCCCGCATGTCTCAGCCCCCGACCGGGGACATGGCAGCCGTCAGCCGAGACAGCCCCGACCGGAGTGTGGGAGGCGGGCAGCGGGTGCGCAGCCCGGCCGTGGCGGGGGATAGAGCTCCCCTCTGTGCGCCCCCCCCCCCCCGGGCGGCCAGCGTGCAGCCGTGAGCAAATCCCGAGGCGCTGCGCATGCGTCCTGCCTCTCGCGAGAGGACGGACGCCACCGGACGGCGGAGAGGGGAGCCTGCGGCGGCTGAAGGCGATGAGGAGGAGCGGGCCAGCGGTCGGCGACGGCCCAGCAGACGGAAATACCGGAGCCCACCACGGGAGGCGCGTGGTGATACTTACCTGGGGCGCGTGCTTACCGGAAGTGACGTGCGGGTGCGTCACAGGAAGTGCTGGTCGGCGGGCGCGGTGATGGTAAGCTGTACGAGGGGGTTTAAGTAAAGGGACCTGGCCCCTCCCACAATAACATGCTGCATGCAGCCTTAACTATTTGTGGAAAAAAAGGCCAGCCGCTTATTGATCCTTAACAGACTGGAAACCTAGAAGTGCTTCCTTTATTTTAATACTAGTTGCCCTAAAGTGTTCACCTCTCTCAACAATGACATATATAAACAGTTGACTAAAGGCTGTACTAGACTTGCAGATTTTGAAGGCGATTGTCAAGAAGGAAGTGTTCCTTCCCGGCAATCACCTGCTTGTTAGTGGAGGAGACAGCTGCTATTACATGCAGCAATCTCCTCCATAGTATTGAGAGGAGCAAATGCTAATGCCATCGCTCGTCTCCATACTGACAAGTTTGTCGGCAGCAGATCATGATTAGACAGCTCGATCTGCAGCCGGCAAACAATGATTTGTAAGCCAGTTTAAAAATCTGGATTGCTGATGAACGTTTGCTCGTTCATAGAGTAATTGGCTGCAGTATTACACTTCCAGATCATTGCTAACAAGCGTTCTTACTATCTAACAGTCTAATACAGCCTTTAGTTGACTTGCATTGGGGGTCATGACGGATCTGTCTTGCTCCGCATCCAAAGACATAAAGCAAACTACAACATGTTGCGGTTTGCTCTCCGGTCTGGGAAGGCAACTAAACAGAACGGAATGCATTTTGGAGCATTCTGTTCTGTTCAGTTACAATTTGTCCCCATTGACAATGAATGGGGACAAAACTGAAGTGTTTTTTCCCGATATTGCGTCCCTATAACAGAACTCAATACCGGAAAACTTAAACGCTAGTGTGAAAGTAGCCTTATCAGTTCATTCTGTATTTATGAACTTAGAAATGTAACTGTTCCTTGGAATCTCTGCAAAAGGTGCTTTAGTACAGTATCATACTCTGTAAATAATTCAGTTATGGTGAGAAAATTTGCATTGTTTACCTCCCCGCGTTTTTCCCTGTGACCATGAAAAGCAAGGCTGGCCAAAGCCATTGTTAACCCTTAAATTTTTTCTCCCCACGTTCCAATAGCCATAACTTTGTTATTTTTCCGTTCACATAGCTATACGAGGGCTTATTTTTTGCATAACAAACTGTAGTTTTTGTTGATACAATTTTTGTAGTATGTAAGACTTTTTGATCACCATTATTCAATTTTGTGGGGGGGGACAAGATGTAAAAAAAGACAAATCTCGTGTTTTTTATTTTTTTTCCGTTACGGCGTTCACTGCACAGGAATTTAAAAAATATATTTTAATAGTTCAGACATTTTTGGATTCGGTGATAATTTTTTTAATTGTTTTTATATTTTTATATGTAAAATTGGGAAAGGGGGGTGATTTAAACTTTTAATATATTGGTGTTTTTTTTTTTTATAACTATTAGCCCCCCTAGGGGCCTAGTACATGGGATCTTTTGATCCCCTCTCCTATTCACCCTAATAGAGTCCTATTTGGTTAAATAGAATTTTTACACTCTCCATTCTGAGATATGCCTAGTGCATAGCTCAGCATGGCGAATGCCATGGCAGGCCTGGATCGCTTCATCAGCTTCCGAGCTGCCATGGCAACCGATCAGAGCCCTGCGATTTCACTGCTGGGGCTCCGATCGGAAGGAAGAGAGAGCCGCATCCCTCTGCCTTCACTCACAGATGCTGTGATCAGTGTTGATTGCGCTACCTGAGGGGTTAAATGACAGGGGCGGCGCGATCAACGCTTCCTGTCAGTGCGGGCGGGGCAGGCTACTGTATATGATAGAGCCAGCACCCGCCGTGTATGGAGCAGGCCCGCTCCATACATGTACAGACGCATAATGACGTATATATATACTGCGTTATGGGGTTAATGTAGCAAACAATTCTGTATAGCACAGCCAAGTAATGGTCTAATTATAAATTGTTAGTATAGTGGGACCGCGCTGCTCCTCATTCACACAGAGCGTTTTTCCACAAATGCAGGTATTCACTTTATCTGGCCCAAGACAGACACCCTTCAATTGGATCGCAGTGTGCTTCTATGCAGATTAAAACTCAGCATGTCATCTTTGTATGGTTCAGAAACGCCCACACCTCTATGCTGGATCGTCGTCAGCTCCTCTGCAAGATGTCATAAACCGCACAATAGTGAGAGTACCTCCGGCACAGTTAAAATATTCTGCTTTATTATACTCACAGAAATAAAATAATTTTTCAGCATATCAATACAGCAATAGTCTTTCGCACAGCCTGACCCGGGTTTTGCATATAGCTTCGTCAGGGGCGAGAATCTACCACACCTAGGGTAGGAGAATATTTAACCCCCTTCCCCCCATGTTGCACAGCTGATGATTACATTACCCATCGAATTGCAAACAAAAAAAGTGGTTCTCCAAAATTGCTCATATTACAAATAAAAACACAAATAAAAACACATTCTATTCCTATTCCAAAATCCACATAAAATATGTATCAGTTATAAAACTTTTTCATGCTAACTTCCCTCACTGGGACTTGAGCTACAAACACGTCTAGATCAACCAATGACTGACTTCCAAGCACTTCATTCATAAAATCAAACATCCATGTTAATCCCCTCCACATACTGGGCAATCAATTACTCCACACTTTCACTGCTCCGGCGCACTATAATGCCAATAATTAAAATAAATTCAAACTAAACAGGGCTTGAGATAGAATTCAATGTTCATCCCTTTAGGTTGAAGGGTGCTTAGTTTATATATCCATTCGACCTCTCTTCTATTTATTTGCATAGCTGGATCCCCACCTCGCCAGTGAGGCTTAACTAATTCCACTCCCATGAATTTCAAACCCTTCGGAAAGTGCATAGAGACATTATGTATAGTTAAACCTTTTTTGATATTCCGGATATACTCCTGTATTCTAACTTCCAGTTTCCTGAGGGTTCTTCCCACGTACTGGAGGCCACAAGGGCACTCCAGTATGTATAACACCCCCTCATTCTTACAGGACAAGCCCCCCTTCACTTTAAACTCTTGTCCACTTACTGTGGATTTTACTACCCCCACATGTTGCGTTCTCTCTTTCAACATTCTATTTTTGCAGACTATACAAAAGCCGCACCATGTGAATTTCTGCATGTCACTCTTTTTGGGGACAGTCGAAATTGCACTATGTACTAGACGTGTATTTAGATTAGGAGCCTTCTTATATATAATCTCTGGCCTCCTAGGTATCTCTTTCCCCGGGATGGGGTCATTCTTCAGCGTTGCCCAATTTCTTTTGATCGCATTTTTCAAAAACCCTACATTGGCATTATATTGTGTCATGAACATGAAGCGGAAATCCCTATCTTTCTTGTTCCTTTTTCCACATCCACCCTCTATTTTGCAAACTTCCAAATTTTTTCGACACTCTTCCAACTTCTCCTTCTCATACCCTTTTTCCACAAACCTTTCTTTAATCACTTTACTCTGCTTTCTATAGTCTTCTACTTTTGTACAGTTGCGTGCTATTCTTTTAAACTGCCCTTTTGGGATGTTATTTAGCCACACATCCTGATGGCAACTGGTCCTGTCAATATATGCATTCACATCTGTTTCTTTAAAGTGAGTTCTCGTGGTCAACTTTCCATTTTCCAAGGAAATACATAGGTCTAGGAAATTAACCTCCACATTACTTATATTACTGGTAAAGTGCAAATTCCAGCTGTTCTCATTCAGATTTTGGATGAGTGCTTCCAGCCCCCCTTTCTCTCCCACCCAGATTAGAAGGCAGTTGTCGATGAATCTCCTCCATAACCGCAATTCACCTCCATAAATTTTCTTTTCTAGTATCGGGTTGATGTTTTCCTCCTCCCATGCCCCCATAAAAATATTTGCGAAACTGGGGGCGAATTTCGCCCCCATCGCAGTTCCGGTGCATTGGAGATACAGTCCTGATCAAAAGTTTAAGACCACTTGAAAAATGGCAAAAAAATCATATTTTACATTGTTGGATCTTAACAAGGTTCCAAGTAGAGCTTCAACATGCAACAAGAATAAATGAGAGTGAGACAAAACATTTTTTGAGCATTCAATTAATTGAAAATAACGATTAAACTGAAACAGGCTGTTTTTCAGCTGATCAAAGTTTTAGGACCACATGCCTTTAAAAGGCCAAATCTGTGCAAAGATGTGGATTCGTTGTCATTTTCTGTCAGGTAATCACACGTTGTGATGGCAAAGGCAAAAAAACTCTCCCTTTTTGAACGTGGTCAGGTTGTTGAACTGCATGAGCAGGGTCTCTCACAGCGCGCCATCGCTGCTGAGGTGGGATGCAGTAAGACAGTCATTTGGAATTTCTTAAATGATCCTGAGGGTTATGGAACAAAAAAGTCAAGTGGAAAAAAAATTCATCAGCACTGAGCCGGAGGATCCAATTGGCTCTCCGTCAAGACACTGGACGATCCTCGACCCAAATTAAGGCCCTTACTGCTGCTGACTGCAGCCCCATAACCATCAGACGGCATCTGAGACTGAAGGGCTTCAAAAACAAAAAACGTCTTCAAAGACCTCGTCTCCTTGAACGCCACAGAACTGCTCGTTTGGACTTTGCAAGAGAGCACCGAACATGGGACATTCAAAGGTGAAAGAAAGTTTTATTCTCTGATGAGAAAAAATTTACCTTGATGGTCCTGATGGTTTCCAACGTTACTGGCATGACAAGCAGATCCCTCCTGAGATGTTTTCTATGCGCCACAGTGGAGGGGGAGCCATAATTGTCTGGGGTGATTTTTCCTTCAGTGGAACAATGGAGCTTCAGGAAGTGCAGGGGCGTCAAACGGCCACTGGCTATGTTCAGATGTTGCAGAGAGCATTTCTCATGACTGAGGGCCCTCGTCTGTGTGGTAACGACTGGGTTTTTCAACAGGACAACGCTACAGTACACAATGCCCGCAGGACAAGGGACTTCTTCCAGGAGAATAACATCACTCTTTTGGCCCATCCTGCGTGTTTCCCTGATCTAAATCCAATTGAGAACCTTTGTGGATAGGTGGCAAGGGAAGTTTACAAAAATGGACAACAGTTCCAGACAGTAGATGGCCTTCGTGCGGCCGTCTTCCCCACTTGGAGAAATGTTCCCAGTCACCTAATGGAAACGCTTGCATCAAGCATGCCGAAACGAATTTTTGAAGTGAGAAACAATAACGGCGGAGCTACTCATTACTGAGTTCATGTTTAGAAGTTGGATTTCTGTTTTGGGGGGGTTTATTTTATTTTTTTTAGGTGTGGTCCTAAACTTTTGATCAGCTGAAAAACAGCCTGTTTCTGTTTATTTGTTGTTTTCATTAAATTGAATGCTCAAAAAATGTTTGGTCTCACTCCCATTTCTTCTTGTTGCATGTTGAAGCTCTACTTGGAACCTTGTTAAGATCCAGCCATGCTAAATATGATTTTTTGCCATTTTTCAAGTGGTCTTAAACTTTTGATCAGGACTGTAGAAGCTCCCATCAAACCAGAAGTAATTGTGGTCTAGGCAATAATCCACACACCTCAAAATGAATGTACCTTGTGTGTCTCTCATTAATGGGTCTTTCAACAACTGGTTCTCTATAGCTTTCAGTCCTAAGTCCTTCGGGATCACAGTATATAATGATGTCACATCGACTGTCGCCAGCCACGCTGCCCGTATCCTTCAAATATAAAGGAATTTGTGTGACATACTTTTGTAGGTGAAAATCTATATATTCTGTGATCCTGCTTGTGAGGGAGTTAATGCCCGAAACAATAGGCCTGCCGGGGGGTTCAGAGAGACACTTATGTATTTTTGGTAGGTGGTAAATCACCGGGGTTACTGGATATTTTACAGTTAGGTACTCCAATTCTTTCTTATTTAAGATATTATCCCTTAGGCCATCTTTTAATAATACATCCAATTTCTTCTTGTACTCTTTCGTGGGGTCACTCTTTAATTTCCTATATGTGGTCTCATCTGCCAACAATCTATGCATTTCCATCTCATACTTATCCTTATTCATTACAACTACCCCCCCCCCCTTTATCCGCAGGTTTTATTACAATCAGGGGGTTAGTTTCCAGATCTTGTAAGGCTTTTTTCTCCTTAAACGAAAGGTTATTGTATTTCTTTTTACTCTCTAGCTTATCTAACTCATTCAAAAGTCCTCTCTTAAAGGATTCTATACACTCATTGCTGGTGTTTTTCGGGAAAAATTTAGATTTTTCCCGAAGCTGGGTGTGAATTATCCCCTTTTCATTAGTTGCGTCTTTTGCAGGCGCACCCAATGGTGTATTTACTGCATATTTCAACGGGGCACTCTGATTGCTCATGCAATATTTTGCAATGTTCAGTTTTTTCACAAATCTATGTACAGGGTGGGCTATTTATATGGATACACCTTAATAAAATGGGAATGGTTGGTGATATTAACTTCCTGTTTGTGGCACATTAGTATTTGTGAGGGGGGAAACTTTTCAAGATGGGTGGTGACCATGGCGGCCATTTTGAAGTCAGCCATTTTGAATCCAACTTTTGTTTTTTCAATAGGAAGAGGGTCATGTGACATCAAACTGATTGGGAATTTCACAAGAAAAACAATGGTGTGCTTGGTTTTAACGTAACTTTATTCTTTCATGAGTTATTTACAAGTTTCTGACCACTTATAAAATGTGTTCAATGTGCTGCCCATTGTGTTGGATTGTCAATGCAACCCTCTTCTCCCACTCTTCACACACTGATAGCAACACCGCAGGAGAAATGCTAGCACAGGCTTCCAGTATCCGTAGTTTCAGGTGCTGCACATCTCGTATCTTCACAGCATAGACAATTGCCTTCAGATGACCCCAAAGATAAAAGTCTAAGGTGGTCAGATCGGGAGACCTTGGGGGCCATTCAACTGGCCCACGATGACCAATCCACTTTCCAGGAAACTGTTCAGCTAGGAATGCTCGGATCTGACACCCATAATGTGGTGGTGCACCATCTTGCTGGAAAAACTCAGGGAACGTGCCAGCTTCAGTGCATAAAGAGGGAAACACATCATCATGTAGCAATTTCGCATATCCAGTGGCCTTGAGGTTTCCATTGATGATGAATGGCCCCACTATCTTTGTACCCCATATACCACACCATACCATCAATTTTTTTGTTCCAACAGTCTTGGAGGGATCTATCCAATGTGGGTTAGTGTCAGACCAATAGCGGTTGTTTTGTTTGTTAACTTCACCATTCACATAAAAGTTTGCCTCATCACTGAACAAAATCTTCTGCGTAAACTGAGGGTCCTGTTCTAATTTTTGTTTTGCCCATTCTGCAAATTCAGTGCGCCGATCTGGGTCATCCTCGTTGAGATGCTGCAGTAGCTGGAGTTTGTAAGGGTGCCATTTGTGAGTAGCTAATATCCGCCGAAGGGATGTTCGACTAATGCCACTCTAGTGACATGCAGCGAGTGCTACGCTGTGGGCTCTTGCTGAATGAAGCTAGGACAGCCACTGATGTTTCTTCATTAGAGACAGATTTCATGCGTCCACATTTTGGCAAATCCAACACTGAACCAGTTTCACGAAACTTAGCAAGCAGTTTGCTAACTGTAGCATGGGAGATGGGTGGTCTCGTAGGGTGTCTTGCATTGAAATCTGCTGCAATGACCCGGTTACTGCGTTCACCAGACATCAACACAATTTCTATCCGCTCCTCACGTGTTAACCTCAGCAACATGTCAATGGCTATAAACAAAGAGAAACTTGTAAATAACTCATGAAATAATAAAGTTATGTTAAAACCAAGCACACCATTGTTTTTCGTGTGAAATTCCCAATAAGTTTGATGTGTCACATGACCCTCTTCCTATTGAAAAAACAAAAGTTGGATTCAAAATGGCCGACTTCAAAATGGCCACCATGGTCACCACCCATCTTGAAAAGTTTCCCCCCTCACATATACTAATGTGCCACAAACAGGAAGTTAATATCACCAACCATTCCCATTTTATTAAGGTGTATCCATATAAATGGCCCACCCTGTATATCAAGGAAAGTCTCAAATTTATTTAACTGTTTAGTGGACGCAAATTTTAA
The DNA here is from genome assembly GCF_905171765.1 of Bufo bufo. Classification (NCBI taxonomy): domain Eukaryota; kingdom Metazoa; phylum Chordata; class Amphibia; order Anura; family Bufonidae; genus Bufo; species Bufo bufo. The sequence goes on from NC_053391.1 coordinate 312,319,460, forward strand.
ACCTCTCCCTAATATTTGTTTTTCTTCCTCTGATAGGTTGTGGGAACTCAAATTAAAAATGCCTCTTATTGTCCCCTGATTTTTTGGGGGTCTGGACTTATTTTTTCTCTTTCCATTTCCTCTCCTACCTCTATGTGGTTTCTTTTTTGTGGGGTTTCTTTCGGGCTCTTTCCTCCCCATCATATTCCTTTGTACTCCTTTTATTGCCTGATGTGGAATATTTTGATTATTGGGTATGGTTTTTCTTTCCTTTGCCTCCATTTGCGGAGATTCATCCCTAACTCCATTATTCTGTGGTTTATATCTCTCTTCAGTATAATATCTATTACGTCCGGAATGCTGGTCAGAGTGGTAGGTATAGTGCCTACCATATCCTCCCTCTCCCCTATAGTTTCCATTTCCTCTATAATTTCCATGATATGAGGGTTGTCCATGGTGATTGATAATATCGTTCCTGTCTGTTCCTATTCCACCAGTTATTTGAATTTCCCTGTCTTCTGATATTTTCATTTTGGTAGTGATAGTCATTGGTATACCCTTCGTATCTGTTTCCTCTATAGTTTCCTCCTTGCTGGTAAGTTCCTTTAGAATTATTTTTATTCCTCCCATAAGGTTCAAAAGTGCCATTTTTCCTCTCTATGCGATTGCCCTGATTAGGCAAACCTGAGTCAGCGGTTCCTGCCTGCATTTCACTAGGAACTATGTTCTCTCTATTTTTATTTTTCCATTCATACACTCTGTTGTTTTCATATTCCTCACACACTTTAGCAAACTTCTTCTGTTTTTTCATTCGAATATCACTCTAATTTTTTACAACCATCTGCTTACATTTAATACTCAAATCCTCATATTCCTTTTTATTCCCAATTTTAAACGGCTGGATTTTCTGTTGAAGTGTTTCTATATTCTTATTGATCTGTTTTAGTTTGTTTCTGCGTATATTTATAATAAATCTCAAGACCTTAAGGCCACACTCATTCATTACTTGTTCCCATTCCAATAGATCCCCCTCGTCTTCAGAGTTCAGGGGTAACTGCCATCTTAGACCATCTGGGATTTTGCATTCAGCCAAATAGCGTTCTAATGATGCAACATCCCATATGGTTCTGACCTCCCTAATCAGCTCTTTTTCCAGCTCTACAAACAGATTCATTAAACCCTTATCTTCGTCTTCAACACATTTCACTGATAAAAAATCAACATCACACTTAAAGTTTGCTCAGAAATCAAAAATGTCCATCTTCACCGTTGCGACTCAAAACCCACAAATATAAATGTAATAAATAAGATAAAATAAGTCACTAGGTTTCAATGGTACTTGCGCTGCTGGTCTCCTGGGATGAAGTGGGTTCTTCACAATTATAAATTGTTAGTATAGTGGGACCGCACTGCTCCTCATTCACACAGAACGTTTTTCCACAAATGCAGGTATTCACTTTATAGAAAGCAGAGTAAAGTGATTAAAGAAAGGTTTGTGGAAAAAGGGTATGAGGAGGAGGAGTTGGAAGAGTGTCGAAAAAATTTGGAAGTTTGCAAAATAGAGGGTGGATGTGGAAAAAGGAACAAGAAAGATAGGGATTTCCGCTTCATGTTCTTGAAACAATATAATGCCAATGTAGGGTTTTTGAAAAATGCGATCAAAAGAAATTGGGCAACGCTGAAGAATGACCCCATCCTGGGGAAAGAGATACCTAGGAGGCCAGAGATTATATATAAGAAGGCTCCTAATCTAAATACACGTCTAGTACATAGTGCAATTTCGACTGTTCCCAAAAAGAATGACATGCAGAAATTCACATGGTGCGGCTTTTGTATAGTCTGCAAAAATAGAATGTTGAAAGAGAGAACGCAACATGTGGGGGTAGTAAAATCCACAGTAAGTGGACAAGAGTTTCACAACTCATATTTTCAGTTGTTTCACACTTGTTTGTTATGTATATAATTCCACATGTGTTAATTCATAGTTTTGATGCCTTTATAGTCATGAAAATAAAGAAAACTCTTTGAATGAGAAGGTGTGTCCAAATTGCAGCATTGGTTGGGCAGTCGTGATCTCATGGGAATTCTGGAAGGGTCAGGTATGCATGCTGGGAGGGAAAAACTCCCTCTTATTGAACTTATGAAAAAAGTTTGGGCAAAGGTGAAGCAGCTAAGAGGTGTAGGTGGAATCAGTGAACTTTCCCCTATTAGAGATAATCACCTGTTGCCTGAATTTTTTGCCATGTCAGGACTTCGGAACTGGGAAACTTATGGAGTGACGAGAATTGGCCAATTAATTGAGGATAAGATATGTAAGTCATTTCAGAACCTGCAGCAGGAATTCAATATCCCTAAGGGATGGTTCTATAAATATCTTCAAATAAGGCATGCCCTTGAGGTCACGCTGCGGAAAGGATGTGTGATAGCCCAAATGGAGGTGGTTCATAAGCTTGTTCTCCCGACAGGGGGGGGGGGAAAGAGGGCTGATATCACAGGTGTACGCTCTTCTACTTGATAAATTCTTAGAGGGGTTTCCGCTCTCAAGAATGAAGAAATGGGAGGCTGACTTGGGGGAAATGTCTAAGGATAAGTGGGATGAAATATTGGAAGGAGTCCCCAAGGTGTCCTTGAGTGAACAGGGAAAACTGTTCCAACTATTTATCATACATAGAGTGTACAAAACACCGGTATTCCTAAAAAAGGTTGGAGTAAGAATTGATGACAAGTGTCCAAAGTGTATGGAAGATGGTGCGGATTTGTTACATATGCTGTGGTCTTGTCCAGTAATTGGTAATTATTGGGAGGATGTAAGGAATATGATTAATAGTAAAATGACGTTGAAAATTCAAAAAGATCCCAAGGTGTGTGTATTGGGATATGTGTCTGAGATTGGAGGGACTGAATCGGTCAAGGTTGCTGTGGGGAGGTTGTTGTATGTGGCCAGGAAGCTGGTGGCTATGAGGTGGATCCAGGGAAGTCCGCCTACACTGGGTGAGTTTGAACGGAAGGTACATGACATGCTGATATTGGAAAAAGGGGTGTATGTGAAGAGAGGGTGTCCTCAGAAGTTCGATAAAATGTGGAGTGATTGGTTATCTCATACTCATGTGGTTATATAGGCTCGGGTAGGTTCAAGACTAGTTTACAGGGTGGGGAGGAGGTAGGGAAGGGTGGGGGGGAGGGGAGGGGTTTTGAGATTGTTAGGTCTTATACAATTCCTTGTCTCAATATTTGTTTCTACAAAGTGTACTTGTTATGTTTGGATACATGATATAACTGTATGTTGATATTTCTACGGATATTGCTGTACACTGATTCCACAAGGTGGATAAAGTAAGAAAAGACAATGTATTGTTTTTGTAATATCCTGCATTTATTGATTTAATAAAAACGATTTGATTTAAAAAGAGAAGGTGTGTCCAAACTTTTGGTCTGTACTGTACATACTGGAGTGCCCTTGTGGCCTCCAGTACGTGGGAAACTGGAAGTTAGAATACAGGAGCATATCCGGAATATCAAAAAAGGTTTAACTACACATAGTGTCTCTATGCACTTTAAGGAGCACATGAAAAGAATCCGAAGGGTTTGAAATTCATAGTTAAGCCTCACTGGCGAGGTGGGGATCCAGCTATGCAAATAAATAGAAGAGAGATCGAATGGATATATAAACTGAACACCCTTCAACCTAGAGGGATGAACATTGAATTCTATCTCAAGCCCTGTTTAGTTTGAATTTATTTTAATTATTGGCATTATAGTGCACCGGAGCAGTGAAAGTGTGGAGTAATTGATTGTCCAGTATGTGGAGGGGATTAACATGGATGTGTGATTTTATGAATGAAGTGCTTGGAAATCAGTCATTGGTGGATCTAGACGTGAGGGAAGTTAGCATGAAAAAGTGGATGTGGATTTTGGAATAGGAATAGAATGTGTTTTTATTTGTAATATGAGCAATTTTGGAGAACCACTTTTTTTGTTTGCAATTGGATGGGTAATGTAATCATCAGCTGTGCAACATGGGGGGAAGGGGGTTAAATATCCTCCTACCCTAGGTGTGGTAGATTCTCGCCCCTGATGAAGCTATATGCAAAACCCGGGTCAGGCTGTGCGAAAGACTATTGCTGTATTGATATGCTGAAAAATTATTTTATTTCTGTGAGTATAATAAAGCAGAATATTTTAACTGTGCCGGAGGTACTCTCACTATTGTGCGGTTTATGACATCTTGCAGATGAGCTTACGACGATCCATCATAGAGGTGTGGGCGTTTCTGAACCATACAAAGATGACATGCTGAGTTTTAATCTGCGTAGAAGCACACTGCGATCCAATTGAAGGGTGTCTATCTTGGGCCAGATAAAGTGAATACCTGCATTTGTGGAAAAACGCTCTGTGTGAATGAGGAGCAGCGCAGTCCCACTATACTAACAATTTATAATTGTGAAGAACCCACTTCATCCCAGGAGACCAGCAGCGCAAGTACCATTGAAACCTAGTGACTCATTTTATCTTATTTATTGCAAGTAATGGTCCAAGTAAGGACCATTTAAGTGACTCTCTCATAGAAACTTGCCAAGAAACGCCTTTTATAGATTTTTTTTACATTTTTTATTTCAAGGAAATGGCTCTTTAGATCTGCATGGGCTTTTAGTTATAATAAATAGTTTAAAATTTCCATCTTGAATGTTGATGCGGCAATGGTCTCTGTTATGTGCTCCTCTACTAGGCTACTTTCAATAAGGCTAGACTGTGTAGTTGACTCTGACACAGACTGACTTTCTATCTTTTCCTCTGTTCTTGTGATATAGTTTTATACTGTTTGACAACAACCAAATCTCTGGTACAATAATACTTATGTTATCTATAATAAACCATCTTATGTACCATTCGACCACATAAAGAAAGGGCAGTCCCATTTAACATTAAAATAAGATGCCTCAAATACCAAAACAAACATCTATTAGACCATTATAATTTAACCCCTTAAGGCCCAGCGCCGTACATGTAAGGCGCAGGGTCCGCGGGGCTCTGGGGAACAATCGGGGGGAGAGTCGCGGCACCATGCCTGCTCTTACCGGCAAGCAGCCATGCCGGGTAAGGGCAACATGGTGCTGCTCCGACCCCTGCAGCTCAAAGCGCTGCGATTGGCCGATCAATGAGACCGGCACATCGCAGCGCAGGAAGCTGTCAGACGCATTGAGGAGCTTCGGAGGAGGTGGCAGGTGCTGAACAAGTCAGCACTGGTCACCTCCAAGGTGAGGCAGGGGACACCCGTGTTTTGGGTACCCTGCCAGCACTGCTATTGGCTGGAAGAACGCTCCAGCCAATGGCAGCACAATAGCTGCACAGGAAGAGGCAGAACTTCCCTGCATGTAGCCATTCTAGCTGGTGACTGCATGCAGAGAGGTTCTGTGCTTCTCTGAGCTGCTTGTTGGCTTGCTGGGACTTGTGGTGCACACCACAGCAATTTAACCCCTTTCCTGCTGAAAAGAAGAAAGAAGAAGAAAGAAGAAGATCTGGAATAGCTGCACAGATTTTTTTTTTTCATTTGCAGCTGTTCCAGATCCCTAAACCACTCTCTGTCCCTGTCTGGCATATGCCATTCTTGCCTCCGATATTGAGACTGCTAGCGAGGGAGAAGAGGATGCCACTATTCCTCTACCCCCTCATCATCATCATCATCCGCTGATGAGGGACCCTCTAGAAGGCGCCCCAGGGTAGCAGAGGACGCAGCCCCCAAAGTGAACCCTTATGGACCCCACCCCCTGACGATTATCAGCCCCATATTCCAGAGTTTGTGGGAAACTCTGGAATCCAAATTGACTGCACGGGCTTCACAGAAATTGATTTTTTCAAAATCTTTTTCTCAGAAGATTTTATTAATTTTATGGTGACCCAAACAAATTTATATGCCCAGCAATTTTTTTCCCAGAACCCTACTTCGCCATATGCTAGACCCCTAGGTTGGAGAGATGATGACATTTTGGGGACTTGTGCTGCATATGGGCGTCGTAAAAAAAACAACCATTAGGCAATATTGGAGTTTGGATATTTTCTACCAGACTCCAATTTACAGTAACACCATGACCCGGAATCAATTTGATTCAATTTGGAAATTCCTACACTACAATGACAATGCACAGTGCCCACCCCAAAACGACCCAACATTTGACCGTCTGTTCAAAGTTAGGCCTGTCATTGACCACTTCAGCACCAAGTTTGCTGAGGTGTACAACCCATAGAAAAATGTGTGTGTAGATGAGTCCCTATTACTGTTCAAAGGGAGGATTAGATTCCGCCAGTACCTGCCTAGCAAATGGGCAAGGTATGGCATAAAAATCTACAAACTGTGTGAGAGTAGCTCTGGGTACACCCACAAATTCCACGTTTATGAAGAAAGAGATTCCCAGATAGAACCCCCAGAATGCCCCCTGTCCTAGGAGTTAGTGGGAAGATTGTGGGGGACTTACTGCACCCACTGCTGGATAAGAGTTACCACCTCTATGTGGATAACTATTATACCAGCATACCACTATTCAGGTCCCTAACTGCCAGAGGTACTGTGGCTTGCGGCACAGTGCGCAAAAATCGGAGAGGCCTCCCTAGATCCCTGTTAGAACTACCACTGAGAATGGGTGAAAGTAGAGCTCTCTTCCATGATAACATGCTGGTGGTTAAGTACAAGGACAAGAGGGACGTCCTTGTAATGACCAACATTCACACTAACGCCAGATTCCCTGCCCCTGTATGTGGTACCACAACCACTACCCCCAAACCAGTTTGCATCCTGGACTACAACACATGGGAGGGGTGGATCTTGCAGATCAACTTATGAAGCCCTACAGTGCCACACGAAAAACAAAAGTGTGGTACAAAAAGATGGCTGTACACATTGCACAGATGGCAATGTGCAATGCGTACGTGCTATTTCATTCTGCAGGCCACAGAGGAACTTTCCTTCAGTTGCAAGAGGTGGTGATCAAGGCCCTTATTTTTCAAACCCAGGTCAGGGAGGGTCCCAGTACTTCAGGAAGTTGCGGTGCCAGTGTTGTACCAGGGAGAAAGGAAGGGAAGGACCCCAAAAAGATGCAGGGTGTGTTCCAAAAAGGGGATAAGGAAAGACACCATTTACCACTGTGAAATCTGCCCTGAAAAACCTGGCCTGTGCATGCAGGATTGCTTCAGAATCTACCACTCATCCATCGAGTATTAAATTAATTTCATTCAGGAAGGGAAGGGATGCAAATGAGCTCTTAACAAGGTCTGCCTCTAATGCCACCAGATGTAAGGCTACTTTCACACTTGCGTTCGGGGTTCCGCTTGTGAGTTGCGTTTGAAGGCTCTCACAAGCGGCCCGAACGGATCCGTACAGCCCCAATGCATTCTGAGTGGATGCGGATCCGCTCAGAATGCCTCAGTTTGGCACCGTTTGGCCTCCGTTACGCTCAGCAGGCGGACACCCGAACGCAGCTTGCAGCGTTCGGGTGTCCGCCTGGCCGTGCGGAGCCAAATGGATCCGTCCAGACTTACAATGCAAGTCAATGGGGAAGGATCCGTTTGACGTTGACACAATATGGTGCAATTGCAAACGGATCCGTCCCCCATTGACTTTCAATGTAAAGTCAGGAGTCCCTATTAATATACCATCGGATCAGAATTTTCTCCAATCCGATGGTATATTTTAACTTGAAGCATCCCCATCACCATGGGAACGCCTCTAGGTTAGAATATACCATCAGATTTGAGTTAGATCGTGAAACTCAGATCCGAAAGTATATTCTAACACAGAGGCGTTCCCATAGTGATGGGGACGCTTCTAGTTAGAATATACTGAGAACTGTGTAATAACTGCCCCCTGCTGCCTGGCAGCACCTGATCTCTTACAGGGGGCTGTGATCCGCACAATTAACCCCTCAGGTGTGGCACCTGAGGGGTTAATTGTGCGGATCACAGCCCCCTGTAAGAGATCGGGTGCTGCCAGGCAGCAGGGGGCAGTCATGTACACAGTTCTTTTAGTATATTCTAACTTGAAGCGTCCCCATCACCATGGGAACGCCTCTGTGTTAGAATATACTGTCAGATCTGAGTTTTCAAGAAGTGAAAAATCAGATCTGAAAAAAACAGTTATGCAGACGGATCCGTTCTGAGGGGTTAATTGTGCGTATCATAGCCCCCTGTAAGAGATCAGGTGCTGCCAGGCAGCAGGGGCAGGGGATCAGGTGCTGCCAGGCAGCAGGGGACCCCGCCTCCCTCGCCAGTATTTAAAATTCATTGGTGGCCAGTGCGGCCCCCCTCCCTCCCCTGTATTTAACTCATTGGTGGCCAGTGCGGCCCCCCTCCCTCCCTCCCCTGTATTTAACTCATTGGTGGCCAGTGCGGCCCCCCCTCCCTCCCCTGTATTAAACTCATTGGTGGCCAGTGCGACCCCCCTCCCCTGTATTTAACTCATTGGTGGCCAGTGCGGCCCCCCCATCCCTCCATCCCCTGTATTTAATTCATTGGTGGCCAGTGCGGCCTCCCCTCTCCTAATTAAAATGACCGACCCTCCATCATTGGTGGCAGCGGAGAGTTCCGATCGGAGTCCCAGTTTAATCGCTGGGGCTCCGATCGGTTACCATGGCAGCCAAGACGCTACTGCAGTCCTGGCTGCCATGGTTACTTAGCAACTTTAGAAGCATTATACTTACCTGCGATGTCTGTGACCGGCCGGGCGCTCCTCCTACTGGTAAGTGAAAGGTCTGTGCGGCGCATTGCTTATAGCACACACCTTTCACTTACCAGTAGGAGGAGCACCCGGCCGGTCACAGACATCGCAGGTAAGTATAATGCTTCTAAAATTGCTAAGTAACCATGGCAGCCAGGACTGCAATAGCGTCTTGGCTGCCATGGTAACCGATCGGAGCCCCAGCGATTAAACTGGGACTCCGATCGGAACTCTCCGCTGCCACCAATGATGGAGGGTCGGTCATTTTAATTAGGCGGGGGGGAGAGGGGAGGCCGCACTGGCCACCAATGAATTAAATACAGGGGGGGGAGGGAGGGATGGGGGGCCGCACTGGCCACCAATGAGTTAAATACAGGGGAGGGGGGGCCGCACTGGCCACCAATGAGTTAAATACAGGGGAGGGAGGGGGGTCGCACTGGCCACCAATGAGTTAAATACAGGGGAGGGGGGTCTGCCCCCTCCTGCCTGGCAGCACCTGATCTCTTTCAGGGGGCTATGATACGCACAATTAACCCCTGGTGTGGCACCTGAGGGGTTAATTGTGCGGATCACAGCCCCCTGTAAGAGATCGGGTGCTGCCAGGCAGCAGGGGGCAGTCATGTACACAGTTCTTTTAGTATATTCTAACTTGAAGCGTCCCCATCACCATGGGAACGCCTCTGTGTTAGAATATACTGTCGGATCTGAGTTTCCACAAAGTGAAAAATCTGATCTGAAAAAAACTGTTATGCAGACGGATCCGTTCTGAATGGATGCAAGTGTTTGCATTATAGGAGCGGATCCGTCTGTGCAGACACCAGACGGATCCGCTCCGAACGCAAGTGTGAAAGTAGCCTTAACTGGGTGAGAGGCCTGTGTCCGGGTCAGGGGGGAACTAACTCTCCTTAGGGAGAGAGCACCTTAATCAGTGTGAGGAGACTTATAGGCCATACATGCGCCTCTGGAATTCTGGGAGGGAAGGGATACAAATGAGCTCTTAACAAGCTCTGCCTCTAATGCCACCAGATGTAAGGCAGCTATCCAATAAGTCAATGTTCAGCTCTTCAAATAAGCCTTGAGACATTTTCATTCTTTATGCTCCCTGTAATATTTCCACTTTATATTTCTTATTTAGTCCAAATCGCTTGCATATCCACTTTCCAACAACCACTACATATTTTTTTCTGTGAGACAACCGTGCCCTTTCCACCCCTTAAAATGTTCGTACAGGTGTGCACTTTCCAAAAAGGAGTCACTTCTTGGGGTTTTTTAATTTCTGGGGACCTCAGGAATTTTTTTAATACGACATGGCACCTAAAATCCATGTCTGTTTATTCAGGACTGCAAAAAAACATATTTTGCACTTTGCCTCTAGAGCCCTGCTGTGCGCCCATACAGCAGGCTACAAGCACATATGGGTTGTTTTCAAAAAGGGGAGAAAATGGGGAACATATACTGGGGTACATTTTCTCCTTGTAACCCCTTGTGAAAGTGAAAAATTGGGGTTTGTTAGTAATTTTTCATTTTTACAAATGTGTGCTTTGAAATCCTTTCTCTAGAATTTCTGCCTTCTGTGACACATCTGTTTGCTAAAAAGTACCCTTTCCACCACTTAAAATGTTCGTACGGGGGTGTTCTTTCTGAAATGGGGTCACTTCTTGGGGTTTTTCATTTCTGGGGACCTCAGGAAATGTATTTAATGTGACATGGCACCTAAAATCCATGTCTGCCAATTCAGGCCTATCAGCAAAATTCATATATTGCCATTTTCCTGCTGTGCGCCCATACAGCAGGCTACAAGCACATATGGGGTGTTTCCTGAATGGGGAGAAAATGAGGAACACAACCTGGGGTGCATTTTCTCCTTTAACTCCTTGTGAAAATGAAAAATTGGGGTCTGCTAGTAATATATTTTTTTTCACAAATATGTGGTTTGAATTGCTTTCACAAGTATTTCTGTCTTCCTTGAGACACCTGCTTGCTGAAAATTACCCTTTCTACCACTTAAAATGTTCGTACGGGAGTGCTCTTTACGAAATGTTGTCACTTGTTGGTGTTTTTGTATTTCTGGGGACCTCAGGAATTTATTTAATGCGACATGGCACCTAAAATCCATGTCTGCAAAGTCAGGCCTGTCAGCAAAATAAATATATTGCCGTTTGCCTGCTGTGCACCCATACAGCAGGCTACAAGCACATATGGGGTGTTTTGAATGGGGAGAATATGGGGAACACATCCTGGGGTGCATTTTCTCCTTTAACCCCTTATGAAAGTGAAAAATGGGGTCTGCTTGTAATTTTAAATTTTTACAAATGTGTGCTTTGAAATTCTTTTACCAGTATTTCTGTCTTCTGTGAGACACCTGTTTGCTGAAAAGTACCCTTTCCACCACTTAAAATGTTCGTACGGGGGTGCTCTTTCTGAAATGGGGTCACTTAGGGTTTTTCATTTCTGGGGACCTCAGGAATTTATTTAATGTGACATGGCACCTAAAATACATGTCTGCAAATTCAGGTCAGCAAAATCCATGTTTGACTCTAGAGCCCCTTGTGGGGGCTTGTGAAAGTGAAAAATGTGGGTGTAAAGCAACTTTTTCTGGAAATTTTTTTTAATTTTTTAATTTTCACATCCAAGCGTTTCCAGCTAAATCCTCTCTCCTAACGCCATATGGCGCTCCTTCCAGTCTGAAGCCTGCTGTGCGCCCATACATCATTTTTTGAGCACATATGTGGTGTTGGCATATCCGGGTGGGAAATGGGGAAGGAAATGGGGAACAAAATGCATTTTGTCCTGTTACCCCGTGTAAAAGTGAAAAATGTGGGTTTAAAACAACTTTTTCTGGAAAAAATTTAAATTTTTCATTTTCACAGCCAAGCGTTTCCTAATTCTGTGAAACGCTCGATGGGTCAACGTGCTCACTACATACCTTGAAATATTCCTTGAGGGGTGTAGTTTCCAGAATGGGGTCACTTTTTTGGAGGTTTCCACATGCGACATAGCTCCCAATTACCATTCCAGCTAAATCCACTCTCCTAATGCCATATGGTGCTCCTTCCACTCTGAAGCCTGCTGTGCGCCCATACATCATTTTTTGAGCACATATGGGGTGTTGTCGTATTCGGGGGGAAATTATGAACAAAATGTGGGGTGCATTTTGTCCTGTTACCCCTTTGTGAAAGTTAAAAATGTGGGTGTAATGCGACTTTTTCTGGAAAAAAAAAGAAATTTTCACAGCCAAGCGTTTCCTAATTCTGTGAAACGCCCGATGGGTAAAAGTGCTCACTAAAGACCTTGAAATATTCCTTGAGGGGTGTAGTTTCTGGAATGGGGTCACTTTTTGGGGGTTTCCACTCTAGGGGTACCTCAGGGTGTGTTCAATTGCAAGATAGCGCCTGTCAATTATTCCAGTGAAATCTGCCTTCCAGAAGCCATTTGGTGCTCCTTTCCTTCTGACCTTTGTTGTACGCCCATATAGCAGTATACAAGCACATATGGGGTATTGTTGTAATCAGGAGAAAATGGGCAATACATAAGGGTGGTCCATTTTCTCCAGTTCCCCCTTGTGAAAGTGAAAAATTTGGGCCTAAAATTCCTTTTTCTGGAAAAAAAATTACATTTTTAATTTTCACAACCAATTCAATGAATCACTGTTGAGGACAAAGTTCTCACTACACATCTTGAAATATTCCTTGAGGAGGGGTGTTTCCAGAATGGGGTCACTTTTTGGGGGTTACCCCTGTAGGGCTACATCAGGGTGTCTTCATATGCGACATAGCTCCCAATTACTATTCCAGCTAAATCTACTCTCCAAAAACCATGTGGTGCTCCTTCCACTCTGAAGCATGCTATGCGCCCATACATCAGTTTTTGAGCACACATGGGGTGTTTCTGTAAACTCCAGATTCAGGGTAATAGATTTTGATATTTTTTTTGGCTGTTAACCCTTGATGTGTTGCAGAAAAAATAGATTAAAATTTAAATTCTGCAAAAAAAAAAGTGAAATTTCATTCCCATTTTTTCAATTAATACTCGTGGGACACATAAAGGGTTAACCAAGTTTGTAAAATCAGTTTTGAATAACTTGAGGGTAGGGTTGAGCGAACCCGAACTGTAAACTTTAGGATTTTTGGAACCCGAACATTTCAGTAAAAGTTTGGGTTCGGGTTCGGTGTTCGGCGATTTCTTAGCGCTTTTTGAAAGGCTGCAGAGCTTGGCTGTGATTGGCCAGTGCAACATGTGACCTAGCCTCTATATAAGCTGGAGTCACATAGCGCTGCACGTCACTCTGCTGTGCTTAGTGTAGGGAGAGGATGATGCTGCTGTGAGGGAAAGAATAGGACAGAATCTGTTATCAGAACTCCAATTGAACTCTGCGATCTACATACCGTATTTTTCAGCCCATAAGACGCACTTTCCCCCCCCAAAAAATGGGGGGAAATGCCCCTGCATCCTTATGGGGCGAATGCTGACATTTTTACATCGCAGGCTGCAATGTATGAGCGAGCAAGGAGGAACTGGGAGGAGGAGCTGGGGGCCGGTGCAGTCACTGCGGCGGGGCCGGTGCAGTCACTGTACTCCGGCCCCACCGCTCCAGTGCTGCACTATACAAATATAAAATGTCTCATTCAATTAAAAGTGATTAAACATGCCCCCTCACTTTTAACCACTTCAGCCCCCCTAGCTTAACCACCTGCCATCTGGGCCATTTGCCCCCTTCCTGACCAGGCCAAATTTTGCAAAACTGACATATCTCACTTTATGTGGTAATAACTTTTTTTATCCAAGTCATTCAGAGATTGTTTTCTCGTGACACATTGTACTTCATGATAGTCATAAATTTGAGTCAAAATATTTCACCTTTATTTATGAAAAAATCCCAAATTTACCCAAAAATTTGAAAAATTCGCAATTTTTTAAAACAGAAAGTGATACCTCATAAAATATTTATTACTTAACATTCCCCATATGTCTATTTTATGTTGGCATCATTTTGGAAATGTAATTTTATTTTTTTAGGACGTTAGAAGTTTAGAAGCAATTCTTCAAATTTTTAAGAAAATTGCCAAAACCCACTTTTTAAGGACCAGTTCAGGTCTGAAGTCACTTTGTGGGGCCTACATAGTGGATACCCCCATAAATGACCCCATTGTAGAAACTACACCCCTCAAGGTATTCAAAACCGATTTTACAAACTTTGTTAACCCTTTAGGCGTTCCACAAGAATTAAAGGAAAATGGAGATCAAATTTTTAAATTTCACTTTTTTGGCAGATTTTCCATTTTAATCAATTTTTTTTCTTTAACACATCGATGGTTAACAGCCAAACAAAACTCAATATTTATTACCCAGATTCTGCGGTTTACAGAAACACCCCACATGTGGTCATAAACTGCTGTATGGGCACACGGCAGGGCGCAGAAGAAAAGGAACTCCACATGGTTTTTAGATGCCATGTCCCATTTGAAGCCCCCTGAAGCACCCTTACAGTAGAAACTCCCAAGAAGTGATCCCATTTTGGAAACTAGGGGATAAGGTGCCAGTTTTATTAGTACTATTTTTGGGTACATATGATTTTTTGATCATTCATTATAACACTTTATGGGGCAAGGTGACCAAAAAATTGGTTGTTTTAGCACAGTTTCTATTTATTGATTTTTACAGCGTTCACCTGAGGGGTTCAGTCAAGTGACATTTTTATAGAGCAGATTGTTACGGACGTGGCGATACCTAATATGTATACTTTTTCTCATTTATTAAAGTTTTACACAATAATAGGATGAGGTGACGGTTTTATTGGTACTATTTTGTGGGACATACGCGTTTTTGATCACTTGGTGTTGCATCTTTTGTGATGCAAGGTGACAAAAATTGCTTGTTTTGACAGTTTTTTTTTTTTTTTACGGTGTTCACCTGAGGGGTTAGCTCATGTGATATTTTTATAGAGCTGGTTTTTACGGACGCGGCAATACCTAATATGTATACTTTTTTTATTTGTTTCACTTTAACACAATAATAGCATTTTTGAAGCCCAAAAAATTATCTTTTAGTGTCTCCATGTTGTAAGAGCTATAGTTTTTTTATTTTTTGAGAGATTTTCTTATGTAGGGGCTCATTTTTTGCGGGATGAGGTGACGATTTTATTGGTACCATTTTGTGGGACATACGCGTTTTTGATCACTTGGTGTTGCACCTTTTGTGATGCAAGATGACAAAAATTGCTTGTTTTGACACAGTTTTTTTTTTGTTTTTTTTTACGGTATTCACCCGAGGGGTTAGGTCATGTGATATTTTTATAGAGCTGGTTTTTACGGACTTGGCAATACCAAATATGTCTATTTTATTTTATTTTTTCTATTTTTAACATTTTTTCATTCCTTACTTGGGGACTTTTTTTTTTTACATGTGAAACTTTTTTTTATTTTTTTATTTTCAACCTTTTATTTTTATTTTTTTTATTTTACACTTTTCGTCCCCCATAAGGTCATACAAGACCTCTGGGGGACATTTACTTCACTTTTTCTTTTTTTTTTCACTGTTGATTTCTCCTGTAACTGGGGCTGACATAGTAGCCCCAGTTACAGAAGAAATGCACCCCCTAGAGAGGCTGTACAGCATAATTCTGCGCTGTACAGCCTCAGAGCAGGGCTGATCGAGGTCTGTGAAAGACCTCACACAGCCCCTGCACTCTCCGGTCACGGCGGTCACATGACCGCCGGGCCGGAACAGGAAGCGCATAGCGCTTCCTTCTCTGCATACACAGCGCTCGGTGAGCGCTGTGTCTGCAGCGATCCAGAAGGCAGGGACACCTGGGAACTGTCCCTGCCTTCTCTAAGGGTTGCCCTGCTGTCACTGACAGCAGGCAACCCGATCAGCAGCTGCACGATTAGCGTGCAGCTGCTATTTCTGAAAGGACGTTTTAAAACGTGCTTTCAGAAATAGAGGTCCACCCATAGGACGTTTATATCCTATGGGCGGACGGAAAGTGGTTAAACACCCTTAATGACCAGGCCACTTTTTACACTTCTGACCTACACTACTTTCACCGTTTATTGCTCGGTCATGCAACTTACCACCCAAATGAATTTTACCTCCTTTTCTTCTCACTAATAGAGCTTTCATTTGGTGGTATTTCATTGCTGCTGACATTTTTACTTTTTTTTGTTATTAATCGAAATTTTCGATTTCTTTGCAAAAAAATGACATTTTTCACTTTCAGTTGTAAAATTTTGCAAAAAAAACGACATCCATATATACATTTCTTTCTAAATTTACTGTTCTACATGTCTTTGATAAAAAAAAATGTTTGGGTAAAAAAAAAAATGGTTTGGGTAAAAGTTATAGCGTTTACAAACTATGGTACAAAAATGTGAATTTTCCGCTCTGACTTTCTGAGCACCTGTCATGTTTCCTGAGGTTCTACAATGGCTAGACAGTACAAACACCCCACAAATGACCCCATTTCGGAAAGTAGACACCCTAAGGTATTCGCTGATGGGCATAGTGAGTTCATAGAACTTTTTATTTTTTGTCACAAGTTAGCGAAAAATGATGTTTTTTTTTTTTTTTCTTACAAAGTCTCATATTCCACTAACTTGTGACAAAAAATAAAAACTTCTATGAACTCACTATGCCCATCAGCGAATACCTTGGGGTGTCTTCTTTCCAAAATGGGGTCACTTGTGGGGTAGTTATACTGCCCTGGCATTCTAGGGGCCCTAATGTGTGGTAAGTAGTTTGAAATCAAAATCTGTAAAAAATGGCCGGTGAAATCCGAAAGGTGCTCTTTGGAATGTGGGCCCCTTTGCCCACCTAGGCTGCAAAAAAGTGTCACACATGTGGTATCTCCGTACTCAGGAGAAGTTGGGCAATGTGTTTTGGGGTGTCATTTTACATATACCCATGCTGGGTGAGATAAATATCTCGGCAAAAGACAACTTTTCCCATTTTTTTATACAAACCGGATTCCAAAAAAGTTGGGACACTATACAAATCGTGAATAAAAACTGAATGCAATGATATGGAGGTGCCAACTTCTAATATTTTATTCAGAATAGAACATAAATCACGGAACAAAAGTTTAAACTGAGAAAATGTACCATTTTAAGGGAAAAATATGTTAAATCAGAATTTCATGGTGTCAACAAATCCCCAAAAAGTTGGGACAAGGCCATTTTCACCACTGTGTGGCATCTCCCCTTCTTCTTACAACACTCAACTGTCGTCTGGGGACCGAGGAGACCAGTTTCTCAAGTTTAGAAATAGGAATGCTCTCCCATTCTTGTCTAATACAGGCCTCTAACTGTTCAATCGTTTTGGGCCTTCTTTGTTGCACCTTCCTCTTTATGATGCGCCAAATGTTCTCTATAGGTGAAAGATCTGGACTGCAGACTGGCTATTTCAGTACCCGGATCCTTCTCCTACGCAGCCATGATGTTGTGATTGATGCAGAATGTGGTCTGGCATTATCTTGTTGAAAAATTCAGGGTCTTCCCTGAAAGAGATGACGTCTGGATGGGAGCATATGTTGTTCTAGAACCTGAATATATTTTTCTGCATTGATGGTGCCTTTCCAGACATGCAAGCTGCCCATGCCACACGCACTCATGCAACCCCATACCATCAGAGATGCAGGCTTCTGAACTGAGCGTTGATAACAACTTGGGTTGTCCTTGTCCTCTTTGGTCTGGATGACATGGCGTCCCAGATTTCCAAAAAGAACTTCGAATCGTGACTCGTCTGACCACAGAACAGTCTTCCATTTTGCCACACTCCATTTTAAATGATCCCTGGCCCAGTGAAAACGCCTGAGCTTGTGGATCTTGCTTAGAAATGGCTTCTTCTTTGCACTGTAGAGTTTCAGCTGGCAACGGTGGATGGCACGGTGGATTGTGTTCACTGACAATGGTTTCTGGAAGTATTCCTGAGCCCATTCTGTGATTTCCTTTAAGGTAGCATTCCTGTTTGTGGTGCAGTGTCGTTTAAGGGCCCGGAGATCACGGGCTTCCAGTATGGTTTTACGGCCTTGACCCTTACGCACAGAGATTGTTCCAGATTCTCTGAATCTTCGGATGATGTTATGCACAGTTGATGATGATAGATGCAAAGTCTTTGCAATTTTTCGCTGGGTAACACCTTTCTGATATTGCTCCACTATCTTTCTGCGCAACATTGTGGGAATTGGTGATCCTCTACCCATCTTGGCTTCTGAGAGACACTGCCACTCTGAGAAGCTCTTTTTATACCCAATCATGTTGCCAATTGACCTAATTAGTGTTAATTGGTCTTCCACCTCTTTGTTATGCTCAAATTTACTTTTTCCAGCCTCTTATTGCTACTTGTCCCAACTTTTTTGGGATTTGTTGACACCGTGAAAATTGGAATCAACGTATTTTTCCTTTAAAATGATACATTTACTTGGATTAAACGTTTGATCTGTCATCTACGTTCTATTACAAATAAAATATTGACATTTGCCATCTCCACATCATTGCATTCAGTTTTTATTCACAATTTGTTTAGTGTCCCAACTTTTTTGGAATCCGGTTTGTACAAAGTTGGCATTTGACCGAGATATTTCTCTCACCCAGCATGGGTATATGTAAAATGACACCCCAAAACATTCCCCAACTTCTCCTGAGTACGGCGATATCACATGTGTGACACTTTTTTGCAGCCTAGATGCGCAAAGGGGCCCACATTCCTTTTAGGGGGGAATTTTTAGACATTTGGATCCCAGACTTCTTCTCACTCTTTAGGGCCCCTAAAATGCCAGGGCAGTATAAATACCCCACATGTGACCCCATTTTGGAAAGAAGACACCCCAAGGTATTCAATGAGGGGCATGGCGAGTTCATCAAAAAAAATTTTGCCACAAGTTAGCGGAAATTGATTTTTTTGGTTTCCCTTTCCGCTAACTTGGGACAAAAATTTCAATCTTTTATGGACTCAATATGCCCCTCACGGAATACCTTGGGGTGTCTTCCTTCCAAAATGGGGTCATTTGTGGGGTGTTTGTACTGCCCTGGCATTTGAGGGTCTCCGCAATCATTACATGTATGGCCAGCAATAGGAGTTTCTGCTATTCTCCTTATATTGAGCATACGGGTAATGAGATTTTTTTTTCCGTTCAGCCTCTGGGCTGAAAGAAAAAATGAACGGCACAGATTTCTTCATTCGCATCGATCAATGTGGATGAAAAAATCTCTGCCCAAAAAAAAAAGGAGGGGAAAGGCGTCTGCCAGGACATAGGAGCTCCGCCCAACATCCATACCCACTTAGCTCGTATGCCCTGGCAAACCCGATTTCTCCATTCACATAAATCGATGTGGATGAATAAATCATTGCCGGGATTTTATTTTTTTTATATACAAAGTGTTTGCCAAAGTATATGAACACCGCCGCCTCCTCAGCTCATATGTCTTGGCAAACGTATCTTTTACTGCAGAGGAGAAATCTCGTCTTGCAGCGCCGCATACACTGACTTTTGTGTAATCTGACAGCAGCGCAATGCTTCTGTGAAAATGCACATCAGTGCTGCAGCTAGTCGATCGGTTGGTCCACCTGGAAGGTAAAAAAAACAAAACATAAAAGAAAAAACCAGGCCGCAACGCAATAAATTTATTAACTTTATAATAACTTTTGAACAGAACATATAAACTTCTGAACTGAACGTTAACTTTTTTGCTTACCGGTGATTTTTTTAAAATTTTTTTTACCTTTATAGGACAAACCTCTCCTTCCCCATGGGACAATGTGCAAAGCGCAAATCGCCCAAAGATGTGGCGAAGTACATTATGCACTTTATCCCAGGTGAAAGGAGAGGTTTGCAGTAGCTATGAGTGTAAGGGCCCTAATAGCCCTGTGTGCCTGTCCTGTGAGATGCAATCCCTATGCTAAGTGTACCTGTGTGTGGCACTTCCGGAAACACTCTCCAAAGCATAGGGCAGGGTGGTCAGGGCAGTCAGGACAGAAATAGCGGGTGTCACGCCTTATTCCACTCCTGCTACAGACACAACATCTTTTTCGGGGTGACGGTTGGGTTGAGGTACCAGGAACGACACTGGGGAAATGTCGCTCGTGTAGACGGCTAACTACACTGGTGGTTGGGGCCACGGAACCTCCTGGATACAGGAGGTTTGCGATGATCTCTTCCTGAAATTTGAGGAAGGATCCCGTTCTCCCAGACTTACTGTAGAGAACAAAACTATTGTACATCGCCAATTTAATCAAATATACAGACACCTTCTTATACCAGCGTCTGGTGCGTCGGGAAACTAAATAGGGAGCCAACATCTGGTCATTGAAGTCCACCCCTCCCATGAGCGCATTATAGTCGTGGACTGAGAGGGGCTTTTCAATGACACGGGTTGCCCTTTCAATTTGTATTGTCGTGTCTGCGTGAATGGAGGAGAGCATGTAAACGTCACGCTTGTCTCTCCATTTCACCGCGAGCAGTTCTTCGTTACACAAGGCAGCCCTCTCCCCCCTTGCAAGACGGGTGGTAACGAGCCGTTGGGGGAAGCCCCGGCGACTAGGTCGCACGGTGCCACAGCAGCCAATCTGTTCTAGGAACAAATGCCTGAAGAGGGGCACACTTGTGTATAAATTGTCCACATAAAGATGGTACCCCTTGCCAAATAAGGGTGACACCAAGTCCCAGACTGTCTTCCCACTGCTCCCCAGGTAGTCAGGGGAACCGACCGGCTCCAGGGTCTGATCTTTTCCCTCATAGATCTGAAATTTGTGGGTATAGCCTGTGGCCCTTTCACAGAGCTTATACAATTTGACCCCATACCGGGCGCGCTTGCTTGGGATGTATTGTTTGAAGCCAAGGCGCCCGGTAAAATGTATTAGGGACTTGTCTACGCAGATGTTTTGCTCAGGGGTATACAAATCTGCAAATTTCTGGTTGAAGTGGTCTATGAGGGGCCGAATTTTGTGGAGCCGGTCAAAAGCTGGGTGGCATCTGGGACGGGAGGTGCTGTTGTCGCTAAAGTGCAGGAAACGCAGGATGGTCTCAAAACGTGCCCTGGACATAGCAGCAGAGAACATGGGCATGTGATGAATCGGGTTCGTGGAGCAATATGACCGCAATTCATGCTTTTTGGTTAGACCCATGTTCAGGAGAAGGCCCAGAAAATTTTTAATTTCGGAAACTTGGACTGGTTTCCACCGGAAAGGCTGGGCATAATAGCTTCCTGGGTTGGCGGCTATAAATTGAGTGGCATACCGATTTGTTTCTGCCACGACTAAGTCCAAGAGCTCCGCAGTCAAGAACAGCTCAAAAAATCCCAGGGCCGAACCGATCTGAGCTGTCTCAACCTGAACTCCAGACTGGGCGGTGAAAGGGGGAATTACAGGTGCAGCTGAAGTTGGTGACTGCCAATCAGGGTTTGCCAGCACCTCAGGGGCTCTAGGGGCTCTACGGGCCTGTCTGTGCGGTGGCTGCGACGGGGTGACTACTGCACGTGCCACCGTACCAGCTTCAACTGCCCTTCTGGTGTTCGCCACTTCACCATGTTGTACGGCAGTGCTGGTACTAGGTCCAGGGAGGGCTGCGCTGCTGGTGTATGCCTCACCACGTGATCCGACAACGCCAGCCCCACTCTGCTGCCCTTGAAACGGATCCTGCACAACCTGTGGTCTAGCGACACGGGGCCGGGTACGCCTGGTGCTATCAGGGACCTCAACCTCCTCGTCCGAACTTTGGGTCAGACTGCCACTGCTTTCTACAGGTTCATATTCTGACCCGCTAGATTCGTCAGATGAGGGTTCCCATTCCTCATCCGATTGGGTCAGAATCCTGTAGGCCTCTTCAGAAGAATACCCCCTGTTTGACATTTGGACTACTAAATTCAGGGGTATTCCCTGAGACTACCCAAGGAAAAAAGCAAGCCTGTCTTACAAAGGGGAGGCTAGCGAAGTACCGGAGGCCGCTGCGATTGATAAAAAATATCAAAACAGATTTTTTTTATCGCCGCAGCGCTTGGAAAGTGATTGTGCAGTGATCAAAAATAATAATATTTTTTGTCACTGCGGCGGGGCGGGCGTGAGTGAATGCACGTGTGGGCGACCGATCAGGCCTGATCGGGCAAACACTGCGTTTTGGGTGGAGGGCGAGCTAAGGTGACACTAATACAATTATAGATCTGACTGTGATCAGTTTTGATCACTTACAGATACTATAAAAGTACAAATGCTGATTAGCGATACGCTAATCAGCGAATCAGTGACTGCGGTGCGGTGGGCTGGGCGCTAACTGACGCTAAACTACCTAACCAAGGGGCCTAAACTATCCTAAAACCTATCAGTCAATACCAGTGAAAAAAAAAAGTGACAGTTTACACTGATCACTTTTTTCCTTTCACTAGGTGATTGACAGGGGTGATCAAGGGGTTAATTCTGGTGATGGGGGGTGATCTGGGGCTAAGTGAAGTGTTTGGTGCTACTCACTGTGATGTCTGCTCCTCTGCTGGAACCAACCAACGAAAAGGACCAGCAGAGAAGCAGAGAAGCCATTTAACACATCATATTTACAAATATAATGTGTTATCTGGCTTTTGATTCGATTTTTTAAAAATCATCAGCTTGCCAGCCACGATCATTGGCTGGCAAGCTGATTACGCGACCCCCCTCTAACTTTTGCCGGCCCGCAATGCGCATGCATCGCGATGCAAAATCTCTATACCCCTAAGTGCGCATGCCCGGTGTACGAAGTACTTCTATCGCGGCACTGCAATAATTTTTTGCTAAGCCGGTGGATGTGCGCTTGCGCAGCGCCGCGCATACCCTCCACCAGCTGATTCCGGTGCGGCCGCGTCACTTCCGGTATAGACTTTTCGCAAGGTATAGAGATTTGGCAGAACACCGGCCACCCGGCCTGCCTGCCTGCGTTGTACAGAAGCTGTTAGGGTGTACGGTAATATTAGGAGTGAGGGGGCATGTTTAATCACTTTTAATTGAATTAGACATTTTATATTTTTATACTGCAGCACTGGAGCGGTGGTGTGGGGGAAATCTGTGGATGGCACTGTTATGGGGTGGGGGTCTGTGGATGGCACATATATAACAGTGCTATCCACAGATCCCCCATAACAGTGCCATCCACAGATCCCCCATAACAGTGCCATCCACAGATCCCCCATAACAGTGCCATCCACAGATCCCCCATAACAGTGCCATCCACAGATCCCCCATAACAGTGCCATCCACAGATCCCCCATAACAGTGCCATCCACAGATCCCCCATAACAGTGCCTTCCACAGATCCCCCCATAACAGTGTCCGTCACAGATCCCCCCATAACAGTGTCCGTCACAGATCCCCCATAACAGTGCGTCATCCACAGATCCCCCCCATAACAGTGCGTCATCCACAGATCCCCCATAACAGTACCATCCCCAGATCCCCCCATAACAGTGTCCTTCACAGATCCCCCCCATAACAGTATCCTTCACAGATCCCCCATAATAGTGCCATCCACAGATCCCCAGTAAAAGTGCCATCCACAGATTCCCAGTAAAAGTGCCATCCACAGATTCCCAGTAATAGTGCCATTTACAGACCACCCATTAGTTCCAAACCCACCAAAAGCACACCTTTTGGTTAAAAAATTTTTTTTTTATTATTTTCCTCCCCAAAAACCTAGGTGCGTCTTATGGGCCGGTGCGTCTTATAGGGCGTAAAATATGGTAGATATAGTTGTGTGGGTGCAGTGCACAATCTTTTTACCCTGCCCTGAGCCTAGTACTAGAGAAAAATAACTTTTATCCGTCTGTTAGTTAGGTGGGCGAATGAAGGAAAAAACAAAACAAAAGAAAAAAGGAACCTGTATACGGCGCCAAATCCCTCAGAGGTAGTCAGCTGCTTAATTTAGAATGGTAGAACAGTGGGAAATGGAGTGTCAAAACCAGCCGTCGTCTCATTCACTATTGAAAAATATTTTCAATAGTGAATGAGACGACGGCTGGTTTTGACACTCCATTTCCCACTGTTCTACCATTCTAAATTAAGCAGCTGACTACCTCTGAGGGATTTGGCGCCGTATACAGGTTCCTTTTTTCTTTTGTTTTGTTTTTTCCTTCATACACCATGTCCACTTTAGATTAATTCTATCTGGACATTACACCTGTGGCAGCCTCTAACATCCTACACACAAAAAAAAAAAAAAAAAAAAATATTAATAAATATATACAAAAAAGAACAACAACAATAATAAAAATCAATAAGTATTCATCCGAAATATATTTTGGACCCTAGATACATCATACCACCACCTAACGGTCCGTTCCTCTTGGCGCCCTGCCTGGATATCCCAGACTCTCTAGACACCAGAGAGTTTGTGACTAATCCCCTCTTCTTTTTTCCCTATATCTCTGTCTTAAAGTTAGGTGGGCGGCGGCAGCCAATTTATGCAAGCTCAGTGCACCAGCACTGCATCTGTGCTTTTGTGACATTCAAATCCAAGCTTGAAAAACTGCAATAATAATCTGACTTTGAAAAAACACCCATTTTTGGCAATATCCAACATCTGGTGCCTTTGCAGGATTAGTCAGTGTGCAATTTAAGCTAGAAATACAGCTATAATTTTCTGGGTTTTTAAAAACACCCTTTTTGGGCAAAATACACAATTTTACAGCCCCTTCTGCAAGTGTGAAATTCAAGAGTTATATACAGCTGTCATATTCGGTTTTTAAATAAACACCCATTTTGGGCAAAAAACTTTAATTGCGGCCTAGTCTACATCTGTAAGTGTGAGATACACCCTTTTCATACTGTGGTTCTATTCTGTTATTAATTAAACACCCATTTAGGGCAAGATCCTAAATTTGAGAAATATGAGGAGAGCGTCAAATAAGGGACGTTTTATTTACAATTGGTCAATGAAAAGACCATTGATGTCCCTCGATTAACATGTGTTACTGATTGTAAAATTTAACGTTTATTTGTTATCATTAAAACATTTAGAACTTCTTCAATTAAAATTATCAGCTCTGCCTGCCTTTTATATTTTATAGTCACTCAGAGTCTGATTGTTGGTGGATCCACTAGGGGCCACTCTTCCCTATTGCCTGTTAAAGTCTCTATTCCTTATTATCACCTGCGCTCAGTTAATGCACATTGTTTCTTTCACAGTGCGCTGCTCACTCGCTGTTTTATCCCCCCTTTGTGGAGTACACTCCTCTTAGTAGTATCTACCAGACCTGTATTGGCTAGGCGTTCGCTGCCTAAAACACCCTAATAACACTTTCTAAGATGACAAGGAGGGCAGGGGTGAAGACTTGGTGGAAGATGATGTGGAGGACGATGAGGTCCTCGACCCCACATGGAATCAAGGTCATGCGAGTGACCTGTGTAGTTCAGAGGAAGAGGCGGTGGTCGCACAGAGCCACCAGCACAGCAGAAGAGGGTGCAGGGTGCAAAAGTGGAGCGGCCGTCCCCTAGACAGTACGCCTGCTACTGCCCACCGCAGCAAGGGACCGAGCACACCAAAGTCAGCTCCAAGGAGTTCCCTAGCGTGGCAGTTCTTCAGACAATGTGCTGACGACAAGACACGAGACACGCTGTGCAATCAGAGCCTGAAGCGAGGCATAAACGTTCTCAACCTGAGCACAACCTGCATGACCAGGCATTTAAGTGCAAAGCACGAGCTGCAGTGGGGTAGACACCTCAAAAACCAAGAAAGGTCTCTGGCTCCTCCTAATTCCTCTTCTGCTGCAGTCTCGGCCTTTTCATCCACCTCTGGAGTGACAGTGCCACCTGCCACCCCGCAAACAGAGGATCTGCCAGCAACACCACCACCTGGGTCACCAAGCATCTCCACAATGTCCCATGGAAGCGTTCAGCTCTCCATCTCCATCTCTCTCAGCGGAAGAGGAAGTACCCCCCTACCCACCAGAGATCCCTGGCCCTGAATGCCAGCATTTCTAAATTACTGGCCTTTGAAATGCTGTCATTCCATCTGGTGGAGACGGAAAGTTTTAAAGGACTTATCACGGTGGCTGTCCCACAGTACGTCGTGCCCAGCCGCCACTACTTTTCCAGGCGAGCCATCCCTTCCCTGCACAACCAAGTGGGGGACAAAATCAGGTGTGCACTGCGCAACACCATCTGTGGCAAGGTGCACCTCACTACGGATACGTGGACCAGTAAGCACAGTCAGGGACGTTATATCTCCATAACAGCACACTGGGTAAATGCAGTGGCGGCTGGGCCTTAGGCGAATAGCAGTTTGGCGCATGTCCTTTCACCACCGAGGATTGCAGGGCGCTTCAGTTTGCCTCCTGTTGCTTCCTACTCCGCTTCCTCATCCTCTACCGGCTCCTCATCCGGTCAGCGTAACACCTTCACCACCAACTTCAGCACAGCCAGGGGTAAACAACAGCAGGCAGTTTTAAAATTTATCTGTTTGGGGGACAAACCCCACACCGCGCAGGAGCTGTGGATGGGCCTTGAACAACAGACCGATGAGTGGTTGGTGCCATTGAGCCTCAAGTCCGGCCTGGTAGTGTGCGATAATGGGCGAAATCTCGTAGCAGCTCTGGGACTAGCCGGTTTGACGCACATCCCTTGCCTGGCGCATGTGCTGAATTTGGTGGTGCAAAGATTCCTTAGAAATTACCCCGATATGTCAGAGCTGCTGCATAAAGTGCGGGCCGTCTGTGCGCGCTTTCGGCATTCTCACCCTGCTGCTGCTCGCCTGTCAGCGCTGCAGCGTAAATTCGGCCTTCTCGCTCACCGCTTCATATGCAACGTGCCCACAAGGTGGAACTCCACCTTGCACATGCTGGCCAGACTGTGCGAGCAGCAGCAGGCGATAGTGGAGTTTCAGCTGCAGCACACACGGATGAGTTGCTCTGCGGAACAGCACCACTTCACCACCAATGACTGGGCCTCCATGCGAGACCTGTGTTCCTTGTTGCGCTGTATCGAGCACTCCACCAACATGGCCAGTGCTGATAACGCCGTTCTCAGCGTTACTATCCCACTTCTATGCCTCCTTGAACAAACGCTGCTGGCGATGATGGAAGAGGATGTGGCACAGGAGGAGGAGGAGGAAGAGGGATCATTTCGTAGGGTTTCTGGCCAGTCATTCACAAGTGGCTCCGAGGGTGGGTTCCTGCACCCACAAACGCCAGGTACACAATTGTCCAGCCAGGGCACAGTTTTGGAGGATGACTAGGTGGAGGATGAGGAGGAGGAGATGGAGGAGGAGGAACCTTGTTCACAGCAGGGTGGCACCCAGACCAGCTCATGGCCATCACTGGTGTGTGGCTGGGGGAATACAGAGAAAACAGACGATACACCTCCCACAGAGGACAGCCTGGCAGCCTGGCATGAGCGATTACATGCTGCAGTGTCTCCGCAATGACCGCCGAGTTGCCCACATTCTAACTTGTGCTGATTACTGGGGGGCCACGCTGCTGGATCCCCGTTACAAGGACAGCGTACCATCCTTAATTCCTTCACTGGAGCATGATCGTAAGATGCGCGAGTACTAGCGCACACGCTGGTAGATGCGCTGCTGGTGGCATTCCCACCTGACAGCGGGGGCACAGTGGAAGCACAAGGAGAAGGCAGAGGAGGAAGAGGTCGCCAACGCAGCTGGGGCACCGCCAGCACCTCAGAAGGCAGGGTGAGCATGGCCGAAATGTGGAAAAGTTTTGTCAGCACGCCACAACAACCAGCACCACCAGCTGATATGGAACGTCTTAGCAGGAGGCAGCATTTCAGCAACATGGTACTGACGGGTCTGCCCCCTTAACTTCTGGGTCTCCAAATTGGGCACATGGCCTGAGCTTGCCCTTTACGCCTTGGTGGTGCTGGCTTGCCCTGCAGCCAGTGTATTATTTGAACGTGTGTTTAGCACGGCAGGGGGCGTTATCACAGACAAGCGCAGCCGCCTGTCCACAGCCAATGTGGACAAGCTCATATTCATTAAAATGAACCAGGTATGGATCCCACAGGACTTGTCCGTACATTGTGCAGAATAGACATGTATACCGGCTTTAACCAGCCATTGTTATACTACAGCTCAATTGCTCATTCTTGTATTTTGGATATTTCACACTCTTTTGGAGTGTACCCTAATTAAAAAAAAATAATTAAACCAAAAACCAGTGTTGGCTACCTCGTCCTCCTCCACCGCTGCTTCCACCTACACTGCTACGTCCATCGATTCCTCAAACTCCTACTCCATATGGACCTCCACCTCATAAATCAATTTTTTTTATTTTATTTGTATTTTTTGTATTTGTATTTTTTATTATATTATGTCATTTCACTACTTTGTTACATTTTCGGGTAAAATTCACCAATTTTTGGGTGTGATGTACCACTGCTATACCTAGTAGACAGGTCAAAAAAATTCACTAATTTGTCATTTACATTTTCGGATGAAATTCACCAATTTTTGGGTGTAATATACCCCTCCTCTACCTAGTTGACAGCTTAATAAATTTCACTAATTTTTCTTTTACATTTTCAGGTGACATTAAACTATTTTTTTCTGTCATAGACCCCTGATCCACCAAGTAGACAGGTTAATAAATTTCACAAAAATCTTTTTGTTACATTCTTGGGTTGACATTTTACAATTTTGGACGTGAATAAACCCCTGCTCTGCATAGGTGACAGGGACAGAAATTTTAAAAAATAATCTGTTCCATTGGTGGGTGACATTAACCCATTTCTGGCGATGAAAAACCCCTACTCTGCATAGCTGACAGGGACTTAAATTTCTAAAATTAGTCTTTAATTGGCCCTTTTATTTGATCCTTCTGCTTTAATAATTTGTCCCTTATTTGCGCTTCAATAATTTTTCGCACATTTTCACTCTATCATATTTAATTTGAAACAATTAACCTCCCTTGGATGTGGTCTCTTTTTCTCACGCTCCCTCTCCGACGTGGAACCCTGATTCGCCAATAACCGTGATCAACATGGTAGGCTCAGAAAAGAACATCGAAAGTTGATAGAGAAGATATCCAAATGGATGGTGGACGTCACAGGGACGTTGTCATGCCCTGCTCTGACTATGTGTGGAGGTCGGCCAGATTAGCAGCACGTGTTTAGTTTTTTGTTTTGTTGTCGTGCTAGATCCACCTCCCTTCAGGAGCACTGGGTGGGGTCATTGGTTTAAATCACACTCAATCCCAGTGTTCCGTGCGGGTTATAGAAATCAGTCTGGCCTTGGAAGCAAGGAAGGAAAGGATTGTCTGTTCCGGCTCAGATAAGATAAGTTTGGTTTCTGTTTTTGTTGTTTGCTGTCTAGGCTGTTTGTGTTACGTCTGTCCCCTCCAGGTTCTGAGGGAGCAGGCTGCCCCTATTCCCCTTTCACCATCTCAGGGATTCTAGGGTATTTTCAGCCCAGGCACGAGGATTCATTATTCCCACCTTAAGGGTCTGAATGTGGGCTTAGCAGTGTAGGGAGAGATGTCAGGGATTCGCTAGGAGGTGACCTTTCCCCAGCTTCTCGCCTAGAAACTTGTTGGTTGGTTTATCTGTGTATCTGAGATCCTGTCCACCGTGACATTATAACCCGCCAATACTTTGACTGTCATTACTCAGCGGTTTTGTGATGGCGTCAATTGATGCGTTAGTTGACCGCATGCAGGGATTATCCCTAGAGGTTGCGGATCTGCGTAATTCGGTCACACGGTGTCAGAATGCTCTGGCATCAGGTGCAGATCAAATTTGTGGGGAGCCAAAAGTCGCTCTTCCTGATAGATTTGCAGGCGGTACGGATGACTTTATCCGTTTTAGAGAATCATGCAAATTGTATTTTCGGCTGCGTCCATTGTCGTCAGGTGATGAAAGTCAGAGGATAGGTATAATCATTTCTCTGCTTAAAGGGGACGAGCAATCTTGGGCCTTTTCTCTGCCGCCCGGTTTTCGGGCCCTTCGGTCAGTGGAGGTATTTTTTGAGGCCCTGGGATTAATCTACGATGACCCAGATCGGGTCTCGATGGCGGAATCGAAATTACGTAATTTATTACAGGATGAAGATTCTGCAGAGGCTTACTGCATTGAGTTTAAGAGATGGGGGGGCGGAGCCTGACCGCGATAGATGGTGGAAGCTTGAGAGCTGAGCTCCCGCCACCAAGCCTCTTCTAAGCCTATTTACCTGCACAATAACGCATCGGTATGGTGAAAATACAGCAGAAGAATTCTCTGGACTACACGGCACCTTCCTCGGAGAGCTCGCATCAGAGCATGGAGAAGTTTGTGAGTCGTCAGTCCCAGCAGCAGACCGGGCGCGCTGCCAAGATGGCGCCCCAGTTGAAAGAAGCGCCGCTTCCTTGCCCTGAATCTCCGGTCTCAGACGCCACTGATGCAAGGGAACTCTTACACCCTGAGGTGAGCGATCCGGCAACCCTTACCAGGAGCTACCTGGACGAGGCTTTGTCTAGGGCTCTGGCCCCTATAGCTGCCGACCTGACGGTCATCAAGGCGGAGGTCCGCCATATTGGCGACAGAGTGGAGACCCTGGAACAAAATCAGGATGCACTGCTAACATTTAATGCTGCAGTTAGGGTCACTCTGGACACTCATCGCACGGCAATAAACAACTCCCTCTTGCTCCTAGAAGACCAGGAGAACAGGAGCCGTAGGAAAAACCTGAGAATCAGGAACTTTTCAGAATCTGCAGATACTGAAGATTTATTTAAAGTCATGGGGTCCCTTTTTGAGCTTCTTCTCGGCTCTGACAGGGATAATAGTGTGGTAGTGGAGAGAGTCCACAGAGCCCTGCGCGCGAAACCCTCACCCTCTGAAAACCCCAGAGACGTTATTTGCGGGCTGCTTAGCTTCAGAGATACTGAGGCTATATTACAGAAAGGTCCAGATCTATCAGGACATTGCCTCCTCTACTCTGCAAAAGAGTTAAAACAGTTAAAACCTCTCACGGATACGCTGCGCTCCTCAAAAATCGCTTATCGCTGGCTATTTCCCTTTGGCCTCCTCATCACTCATGGGAATAAGCGTTTTACGATTCGCACGCCAGAGGATCTCCGACAGATTTGGGTGCCACTTAACCTGGAGCCTATGGTCCTGTCCTCATGGTTGCCGATTCCACTAGAGGAAGATTTACCACCGCTGCAGATCCCGTCGAAATGGTCTACAGTTAAGAAGCAGAAGACCAGAAGAAACGGAGGCCCCTCAAGGATGGACGCTAACGATTGATCTAGCTTTAAGCCACCTTATGTTTTTCACTTTATTGAATGCGGTACCTAGCTGTGTCCGTTTTCACATACCTAATTTGACCGGCTGCTCTTGTTTTAAGTTAGTCTGATTCTAGCTGTGCCAGTTCCCCCCCCCCCCCCTCTTCCCCTCTCCCTCCTTTCTTTCTCTTTCCTTATCTTCCACATACTCCTTGGCACCCTGCAGCTTCGGTCTTCTTTTTGTAGTCCACCAGGATCTACAAACTAAATGTTCTGGTATTTTACTTGTTCACTATTCCAATGATGTTGTTGGTTCATTTGCCTTACTTTCTGTCACAGGCTTGGGTTACGAGGCTTGGGCAGATCAGGCTATTACATATTGTTGTTCTCCCCAACCCACATAATTGTGTGTATACTTGGTATGCGCATAAATGGGGCCTATGTTCCAGTAGGTTCCTGTTGATTTTTGTTTGTATTTTATGTTGGATCATAGAGCAAACTTCAGACAGCCCGCGATCTAGTTTAAATATCACAGATGACTGACCTAAAACTTAATGTGACCACCTTCAATGTTAATGGAGGCAATAATCCTGTTAAGAGGAGCCGCATCTTCCAATTGCTGAGGGCAAATAGGACGCAGATAACTATGCTGCAGGAGACTCATTTCAGGAATGGTCGGGTTCCCAGCCTGGCACGCTCCTCCTTTCAGCATTGGTATCATGCGTGTAATTCTTCTGCGGCTACTAGAGGGGTTAGCATCGGAATATATAAAAGTGTCCCCCTTTGTGTAACAGCGCAATTAGCAGACCCAGAAGGCAGATTTCTTCTTTTAAAGGGTACCTTAGGAGGCGTTGAAGTTACCCTATGCAACCTATATGCCCCCAATAACCATACTCCCAAATGGCTATCCAGGATTCTTCAAAGGATTTCCATTTTTGCCTCAGGTCTATTAATAGTGGGAGGCGATTTGAATTTAGCGTTGAACCCCCTTTTGGACACCTCTACTAGCAAATCTGCGGTCTCTGTTGGTGTACTGAAGGGGATTCTTAGCAAGCTCAGGAATATGGGTCTGTGTGATGTGTGGAGAACTATGAATGCCGATAAAAAAGATTATTCCTACTATTCTCATCCCCATAAATCCTTCCAACGCCTGGATTACTTTTTTGTCTCTGACAGGTTACTACCTCAGATCAGAAATGCCATAATTCATAATATCACTATC
Organism: Bufo bufo; assembly: GCF_905171765.1. NCBI lineage: Eukaryota > Metazoa > Chordata > Amphibia > Anura > Bufonidae > Bufo > Bufo bufo. The sequence goes on from NC_053391.1 coordinate 312,351,525, forward strand.
TCGGATCATGCTCCGGTTTCTTTTTCATTTATAGCCCCCGGGGTATCGGGAAGGGAGTGGGTTTGGTCCCTGAATCCTACACTTCTGAATTCTCAGGCGGACACTAACTCGTTTGAGGAGAAGGTGACAGACTATTTCTCTATTAATGTCCAAGCTGGGGTGGCTTCAGCTTCAGTATGGGAGGCCCATAAGGCTGTTGTGCGTGGAGAATTTATAGCATTAGGTTCATTTTTGAAAAAGAAGCGTGACAGTCGCCTAAATTCTCTACTTTTCGAGATCTCTTCTCTTGAACAGGCACACAAACGATCTATATCAGATACTGATTTGGAGGCTCTGACAGCTTTAAGAAAGGAGCTAAAAGACCTTTTGAATGTTAAGGCTGCAAAGGCTTATCTCAAAATCCGACACCGGCAATATGCTCATGGGAATAGAGGTAATAGATTACTGTCAGCCCAAATCAAACAGAGAAGTGATCAATCCTATATTGCCAAAATGTGCAATGATAGAAATGAGACAGTTGCAGACACCCCAGGTATAGCTAAGATTTTTACCTCCTACTACTCTGCCCTATATAATCTTCGTGGGAAGGAGTCTCCTAATACTATCCAGGACAGAAACACCCTTACCAATTCTTTCCTTTCCTCGCTCAATTTACCAAGATTGTCATTGGCAGACAGTGAATCCCTGACCTCCCCCACATCCCTTTCAGAGGTTCAGAAAATCCTCTCTTCCACCCTCTCGGGTAAAAGCCCTGGCCCCGACGGCCTTCCAATTACGTACTATAAGAAATTTTTTCAAATACTTGGCCCCCACCTGGTGTCTTATTTTAACTCTATGTTGGATGGCGCTCCCCCTGCTAGACAGGCTCTAGAGGCTCACATTGTGGTCCTTCCAAAACCTAATAAAGATCCAGTAATCCCTTCTAGTTACAGACCTATATCCCTTTTAAATGCCGACATAAAATTATGGGCCAAATTGTTAGCTTACAGAATAGCCCCCTTTTTAAAGTCTCTTATCTCCTCTGACCAGTCTGGCTTCGTGGGTGGGCGTGAGTGCAGGGACAGCACATTTAGGGTTCAGATGCTAATCCAACATGCTCTGCGAACTAAGAGTAGCCTGGCTCTATTAAGTACCGATGCCGAAAAGGCCTTCGATAGAGTGAATTGGGGTTTTATGGAGGCTGCTCTCATCAGATTTGGTTTCCATCCTAAATTCGTAGGTGCTGTGCTGTCCCTGTACTCAGCTCCTCATGCCCGTGTAAGGGTTAATGGTGTTTTGTCCCCCTATTTTGACATCTCTAATGGCCCTCGGCAGGGGTGCCTATTGTCCCCATCCCTCTTTATCCTCTGCCTAGAATCCCTTATTCAGAAAATTAAGCAGAGTAGCGTTATTAAGGGGTTTAAAGTCGGCTCCACTAGTCATTCTGTGGCGGCCTTTGCAGATGACATGCTGCTTATAATGTCGGACCCGGTCACTGCTTTTCCAGAGGTTTTGAGATTGTTAGATGAATTTGGACATCTCTCTAATTTCAAAGTCAATTTAGCTAAATGTTCAGCCATGGGCATTAATCTCCCTAGGAAGACTTTGTCTGGCCTTTCAACCTCTTACCCCTTTCACTGGTCTACATCTCACATTAAATATTTAGGCGTCAATTTAACGCCCTCCCCTAGTCAGCTGTTCCATTCAAACTATTTGCCCCTATTGTCGGATATTAAAGCACAATTAAAGAACCTCAAAATTCCCTTTCTGTCCTGGATAGGTAGGAAAAACCTTTTGAAAACGTACGTCCTCCCTAAACTATTGTACCTCTTCCAGACCCTTCCGATTTCCCTCCCTGCTTCCTACCTTTCTCAGATCCAGAAACTTTTTTCTACCTTCGTGTGGAAGAGATCGAAGCCGAGACTATCTTATAGCCGTTTGTCCCAGCCTATTACCAGAGGGGAGTTTGGCCTCCCAGACATCAGAAGTTATTATTTGGCCAATCTGATAAGACTCCATTCAGAAATTCTTAACCCTCATTCTCCCAAGCTAGGCTGCCAGATAGCTAATATTTCGTGGGAACCTGGGGAACTGATCGAACTTTGGGAGTACTCGCCCTCTATGGTTGGGGGTGACAACCTAACTAGTCCCTCATTTGTTGGGATTTGTAAGGAATGGAAGAAATTTGCGTCTCTATTGTCGCTTCCAAAGGGACTTCCCCCTTTCACACCAATCCGACTAATTCCATATCATCTGAATCCAGGTTATGTGGATGTTTTTAACATATGGTCTGGCCTTGGTAACGTTGCTGTAGGAGATGTGTTGAAGGGCGATAAAGTTCCGGACTTAGAGTCCTTGAAAAAGTCTTTCAGGGCGTGCAATTGGTCTCACTTGCATTACTTACATTTCAAGAAAATTTGCGTAGCCTACTTAAATATCGCCTTCAAGGAGTACATTCCCTCTTGGTATGATGTCATTCTCCAATCCCCTAGCCCTAGAAGTAAACTACTCTCAAACATATATAACAAAACTCTGGACCTGGGAGATTCGGGAAGACCTCATTACATTACCCAGTGGGAATCTGAACTTAATATGCAATTCTCAGATGGAGATGTGAAGAGGATCCTGAGCCACTCTCATGGTTTCTCCCGCTGCATATCCATACAAGAGAACGCGTTCAAGATAGTTACAAGGTGGTACCGCACACCAGATGTATTAAGCAGAATGTTCCCTGAGGTATCTGAGAATTGTTGGAGGTGTTTAACGGGTAAAGGTACAGCTTTGCATGTTTGGTGGTCCTGCCCGGGAATCCGCCCTTTTTGGGATGGAGTGGCTAGTGAAATAAGGAAAATATGCCCGGCCAGTACAACCCTAACACCCACAGCTGTTCTCCTAAACTTGTCTGATCTCAATTGCCCCCTTAGCAAACACTCCCTAATATCACACCTTATTTCAGCTGCGAAACTTTTAATCCCATTAAAATGGCTTTCGGTTCAACCTCCTACGGTGCAGCTGTGGAGGGAGAAAGTGCACGAGATCTGTAGATTTGAGGAGTAGTCTAGTTGGGAGGCGCTGTCACATGACAAGTATCTGACAATCTGGGCTAAGTGGTTGGGTAAATCCTAGGAGTACTTGTTTTTAAAATCTCTAATCCTCTTAGGTTAACATGGTCACCCTTGTTCCCTTCTAAGTGTCTACATCAATGTCACGTTTTCATTTGTGGTATTTTATGTAATGCACTTCATATGCGAGCTATAATGTCGAGTTTTTCTATGTAATGCTCTGCTTTATGATCCTAGAACATGTTGTCCTTTATGTTTATGAGTGTATATTTCGATTTATTATGCTTAATAAAAAGAAATTTGAAAGAAAGAAAGAGTTTAAGAGATGGGCTACCGAGTCAGAGTGGAATGACCCCGCGTTACGTAGTCAGTTTTGTAAGGGGTTATCTGAGAGATTGAAAGATGCCCTTGCTTTTCATGAGTATCCAGATTCTTTGGAGAATGCAATGTCTTTGGCAGTACGGTTAGATAGACGTATTAGAGAGAGGTGTAGGGCTCCCTCTGCGCAAGGGATCCCTTCTGTGAGTGGTTTCGTCTCTACTGCTTCCCAGGGTGATGTTACAGGTAACTCTGGGGTAAGGGAGGAACCCATGCAGCTGGGTCAGGTTTCTTTCCGTTCTGGTAGTAGAGACTTTAGGAGATTGCATAAACTATGTTACTACTGTGGGAAAAGTGGTCATTTTATTTTTGCTTGTCCTTTTGTTAAACCGCATGTTGAAGAGAAAAAGAAAAGAAAAAAACTTTCCTGACTCTTGGTAGCGTGAATGGTGTGGTGGAGCAAGCAGGTATGCAAGCTCAGTGTAATACCCGTTTTCTCCTTACAGCTATGGTGGCGGTAGAGTCAAGAGAATTTTTTGTTGAAGTATTCCTTGACTGTGGTGCTGGGGTAAACCTTATTGACTTTCTTTCTAAAGTGCAAGTACTTAGACCCAGATTTTGAAGAAAAAGAGAGATTCCGGTTTTTGCAATTGATTCTTCCCCTCTTTCTCAAAGGAGTCTCACTCATATTGCTCATGGTATTCACTTAAGGATGGGTGATTCACATGTTGAGATTATATCTTGTTTTGTCATGAAGGATTTGCCGGCTCATATAGTTTTGGGGTTACCATGGTTGACTAAACATAACCCAATTATTGGCAAGCAAGACAAATCATTGGTTGGAGTGAATTTTGTTCGGATAATTGTTTTGGCACATCTATCTCTGGTGTGTCCACTACGGCTTTACCTCAGTATCTCTCAGATTTTGCAGATGTCTTTTCGGAGGGTGGGGCTCAGGAATTGCCCCCTAATCGTGACTATGATTGTCCAGTTAATCTCATCCCAGAGGCTAAGTTGCCAAAGTCTCAGCTTTACAATCTTTCTCAACCCGAAAGAGAGGTCTTGCGGAAGTATATCGCCGAGAGTTTGATGCGGTTTTTGGGGTTTATTAATTATTATAGAAAATTTATTTCGAACTATTCTACCATTGTAAGACCTCTCACTGATATGATTAAGAAGGGCGCCGACGTCTCGGTCTGGTCAGATGAGGCATTGCAGGCCTTTTCGGCTATTAAGGAGTGTTTTGCGTCTGCTCCCATTCTGGTGCAGCCCGATGTGTCTCAGCCATTCGTGGTGGAGGTTGATGCATCAGAAGTGGGGGTTGGAGCGGTGCTGTCGCAGGGTTCATCTCCTGGCAAATGGGTCCCGTGTACTTTTTTCTCCAAGAAGCTCTCAGTCGCCGAGAAGAATTATGATGTTGGAGGTAGAGAGTTGCTGGCCATCAAGTTGGCCTTTGAGGAATGGCGTCACTGGTTGGAGGGGGCGTCTCACCCCGTTACAGTATATACAGATCATAAGAATTTGGCTTACCTGCAATCTGCCAAGCGTCTGAACCCTAGACAGGCCAGATGGTCACTGTTTTTTACCAGGTTCAATTTTGTGGTTACCTTTCGCCCGGGGGTTAAGAATGTCAAGGCAGATGCCTTGTCTCGCAGCTTTTCTGGGGGAGATGATTCAGAGGATCCTGCTCCGATTTTGGCTGATGGGGTGGTGGTCTCCGCTCTGTACCCAGAATTGGAGATGGAGGTGTTGGGAGCACAGGAGAGGGCTGCTGGTTCTTGTCCCCCAGGGAGGTTGTTTGTTCCTGAAGGTCTGCGATACAAGGTATTCAAGGAACATCACGATACTGTCCTTGCTGGACATCCTGGTGGTAAGTCCACCTGTGACCTGGTGTCCCGGAGGTTCTGGTGGCCAGGGTTACGTAAGAGCATTGAGGATTACGTGGCAGCTTGTGAAACCTGTGCTCGGTCAAAGGTTGCTCATACTCGACCGGCTGGTTCACTTCTTCCCTTGTCTATTCCGTCTCGTCCTTGGACGCACTTGTCTATAGACTTTATTACGGATCTGCAGAGTTCCTCCGGGAGAACAGTAATTTTGGTGGTAGTTGACCGTTTCAGTAAAATGGCTCACTTTATATCATTAACTACAGTCGTGGCCAAAAGTTTTGAGAATTAGATAAATATTGGAAATTGGAAAAGTTGCTGCTTAAGTTTTTATAATAGCAATTTGCATATACTCCAGAATGTTATGAAGAGTGATCAGATGAATTGCATAGTCCTTCTTTGCCATGAAAATTAACTTAATCCCAAAAAAAACCTTTCCACTGCATTTCATTGCTGTCATTAAAGGACCTGCTGAGATCATTTCAGTAATCGTCTTGTTAACTCAGGTGAGAATGTTGACGAGCACAAGGCTGGAGATCATTATGTCAGGCTGATTGGGTTAAAATGGCAGACTTGACATGTTAAAAGGAGGGTGATGCTTGAAATCATTGTTCTTCCATTGTTAACCATGATGGCCTGCAAAGAAACGCATGCAGCCATCATTGTGTTGCATAAAAATGGCCTCACAGGCAAGGATATTGTGGCTACTAAGATTGCACCTCAATCAACAATTTATAGGATCATCAAGAACTTCAAGGAAAGAGGTTCAATTCTTGTTAAGAAGGCTTCAGGGCGTCCAAGAAAGTCCAGCAAGCGCCAAGATCGTCCCCTAAAGAGGATTCAGCTGCGGGATCGGAGTGCCACCAGTGCAGAGCTTGCTCAGGAATGGCAGCAGGCAGGTGTGAGCGCATCTGCACGCACAGTGAGGCAAAGATTTTTGGAAGATGGCCTGGTATCAAGAAGGCCAGCAAAGAAGCCACTTCTCTCCAAAAAAAACCATCAGGGACAGATTGATCTTCTGCAGAAAGTATGGTGAATGGACTGCTGAGGACTAGGGCAAAGTCATATTCTCCGATGAAGCCTCTTTCCGATTGTTTGGGGCATCTGGAAAAAGGCTTGTCCGGAGAAGAAAAGGTGAGCGCTACCATCAGTCCTGTGTCATGCCAACAGTAAAGCATCCTGAGACCATTCATGTGTGGGGTTGCTTCTCATCCAAGGGAGTGGGCTCACTCACAATTTTGCCCAAAAACACAGCCATGAATAAAGAATGGTACCAAAACACCCTCCAACAGCAACTTCTTCCAACAATCCAACAACAGTTTGGTGAAGAACAATGCATTTTCCAGCACTATGGAGCACCGTGCCATAAGGCAAAAGTGATAACTAAGTGGCTCGGGGACCAAAACATTGACATTTTGGGTCCATGGCCTGGAAACTCCCCAGATCTTAATCCCATTGAGAACTTGTGGTCAATCCTCAAGAGGCGGGTGGACAAAAACCCACTAATTCTGACAAACTCCAAGAAGTGATTATGATGAAAGAATGGGTTGCTATCAGTCAGGAATTGACCCAGAAGTTGATTGAGAGCATGCCCAGTCGAATTGCAGAGGTCCTGAAAAAGACTGACTCTTTGCAAAAATGTCATGTAATTGTCGATAAAAGCCTTTGAAACATATGAAGTGCATGTAATTATATTTCACTACATCACAGAAACAACTGAAACAAAGATCTAAAAGCAGTTTAGCAGCAAACTTTGTGAAAACTAATATTTGTGTCATTCTCAAAACTTTTGGCCACGACTGTAGTCTGCCTAATGCCAAGACTCTTGCACAGATTTTTGTTGATAATATTGTGAAATTGCATGGTATTCCTTTGGATGTGGTCTCTGATAGGGGCACGCAGTTTGTCTCCAGGTTTTGGAGGGTGTTCTGCTCTGGGCTTGGCATTCAACTTTCGTTCTCTTCGGCTTTTCATCCGCAGTCGAATGGACAGACAGAGCGTACTAACCAAAACCTGGAGACCTACTTGAGGTGCTTTGCGGCTGAGAATCAGGAGGCCAGGTCCTCATTCTTGTCCCTAGCAGAATTCGCTTTGAATAACCGTAGGCAGGAGTCCACGGGTAAGTCGCCATTTTTTGGCGCATACGGTTTTCATCCTCAGGTTGGTACCTTTTCTGGGACTAGTTCCTCTGGGATGCCAGAGGAGGAAAGATTTTCTTCTGCCTTGTCTTCTATCTGGCGGAGGATCCAAGTGAATTTGGAGAAGATGGGTGAGAGGTACAGTACAGACCAAAAGTTTGGACACACCTTCTCATTCAAAGAGTTTTCTTTATTTTTATGACTATGAAAATTGTAGATTCACACTGAAGGCATCAAAACTATGAATTAACACATGTAGAATTATATACATAACAAACAAGTGTGAAACAACTGAAAATATGTCATATTCTAGGTTCTTCAAAGTAGCCACCTTTTGCTTTGATTACTGCTTTGCACACTCTTGGCATTCTCTTGATGAGCTTCAAGAGGTAGTCTCCTGAAATGGTTTTCACTTCACAGGTGTGCCCTGTCAGGTTTAATAAGTGGGATTTCTTGCCTTATAAATGGGGTTGGGACCATCAGTTGCGTTGAGGAGAAGTCAGGTGGATACACAGCTGATAGTCCTACTGAATAGACTGTTAGAATTTGTATTATGGCAATAAAAAAGCAGCTAAGTAAAGAAAAACGAGTGGCCATCATTACTTTAAGACATGAAGGTCAGTCAGTCAGCCGAAAAATTGGGAAAACTTTGAAAGTAAGGGCTATTTGACCATGAAGGAGAGTGATGGGGTGCTGCACCAGATGACCTGGCCTCCACAGTCACCGGACCTGAACCCAATCGAGATGGTTTGGGGTGAGCTGGACCACAGAGTGAAGGCAAAAGGGCCAACAAGTGCTAAGCATCTCTGGGAACTCCTTCAAGACTGTTGGAAGACCATTTCAGGGGACTACCTCTTGAAGCTCATCAAGAAAATGCCAAGAGTGTGCAAAGCAGTAATCAAAGCAAAAGGTGGCTACTTTGAAGAACCTAGAATATGACATATTTTCAGTTGTTTCACACTTGTTTGTTATGTATATAATTCCACATGTGTTAATTCATAGTTTTGATGCCTTCATAGTCATAAAAATAAAGAAAACTCTTTGAATGAGAAGGTGTGTCCAAACTTTTGGTCTGTACTGTATAAGCGAATGGCTGACAAGAGACGTGTGACTGGTTTGGACCTGTGTGTGGGTGATCTGGTGTGGTTGTCCACTAAAAATATTAAGCTGAGAGTGCCATCTTGGAAACTGGGTCCAAGATTTATCGGTCCGTACAAAATATCTGCGGTGATCAATCCAGTAGCGTTTCGGCTAGATCTTCCGCAGACTTGGAGGTTCCATGATGTGTTCCACAGGTCTTTACTGAAAAAATACGTGAAACCGGTGGAACCATCACCATTGCCCCCTCCTCCTGTTCTGGTCGATGGAAATTTAGAGTTCGAGATCTCCAGGGTTCTCGACTCTAGAGTTCTTCGGGTTTCCCTTCAGTACCTGGTACACTAGAGGGGATATGGCCCTGAGGAGAGGATGTGGGTTTCCGGCGCTGGATGTCAGTGCCATCCGACTGGTGAGGGCTTTTTACTGTCATGCCCTGCTCTGACTATGTGCGGAGGTCGGCCAGATTAGCAGCACGTGTTTAGTTTTTTTGTTTTGTTGTCATGCTAGATCCGCCTCCCTTCAGGTGCACTGGGTGGGGTCATTGGTTTAAATCACACTCAATCCCAGTGTTCCGTGCGGGTTATAGAAATCAGTCTGGCCTTGGAAGCAAGGAAGGAAGGATTGTCTGTTCTGGCTCAGATAAGATAAGTTTGGTTTCTGTTTTTGTTGTTTGCTGTCTAGGCTGTTTGTGTTATGTCTGTCCCCTCCAGGTTCTGAGGGAGCAGGCTGCCCCTATTCCCCTTTCACCATCTCAGGGATTCTAGGGTATTTTCAGCCCAGGCACGAGGACACATTATTCCCACCTTAAGGGTCTGAATGTGGGCTTAGCAGTGTAGGGAGAGATGTCAGGGATTCGCTAGAAGGTGACCTTTCCCCAGCTTCTCGCCTAGAAACTTGTTGGTTGGTTTATCTGTGTATCTGAGATCCTGTCCGCCGTGACAGACGTGCGATCAGGCAGAAGTTATCTAGAGTCAACAAAGCGGCAGCAGTGCCTCTCCTGGCTAACGTTTCCAAATCCAAAATACCCCAGTGACATTCCCTATAATTTTTTATTAATCATTCCAATAACAGGGCATCTTAAGGGTCCTGTATTGTTATTTATCGTCATTACCTCCCCAAGTCGGGAGTGGGTAATTGCCGCGCGCCCCCTCCTTTCCTTCAATTCTTCCGTTTTAATAACTTCTCCCACATTTCCGCTCGATCACAATTAAATTTCATGCATTGATCTCCCTTGAATGGGGTGATTTATGGGTGGTTTCTAATATGTAAGCCCCAGAACGTGACTTCATAACTGAACTGGTCCTGAAAAAATTGGCGTTTGGAAAAGTTCTCAAAAAGTTTAAGATTTGCTTCTAAACTTCTAAGCCTTCTAACGTCCCCAAAAAATTAAATGTTATTTTCAAAGTGATCCAAACATGAAGTAGACATATGGGGAATGTAAAGTAATTATTTTTTGGAGGTATTACTATCTATTATAAAAAGTAGAGAAATTTAAATTTGGAAATTTTTCTAAATTTTTGGTAAATTTGGTATTTTTTTATAAATATAAATGAAATTTTTTGACTCAATTTTACCACTGTTATGAAGTACAATATGTAACGAGAAAACAATCTCAGAATGGCCTGGATAAGTAAAAGCATTTTAAAGTTATTACCACATAAAGTGACACATATCAGATTTGCTAAAAATCACCTGGGCAGAAAGGTGAAAAATGGCCCGGTCCTGAAAGGGTTAAACTACTATAAATAATTTCTGAGGCTACGTTCACACTGGCATTTATGTGCCTGTTTAATGTTAAAGGGATTCTGTCACCAGGATTAACGATATGTAGATATTTACACTCACCTAAAGAATTATCAGGAACACCTGTTCTATTTCTCATTAATGCAATTATCTAGTCAACCAATCACATGGCAGTTGCTTCAATGCATTTAGGGGTGTGGTCCTGGTCAAGACAATCTCCTGAACTCCAAACTGAATGTCAGAATAGGAAAGAAAGGTGATTTAAGCAATTTTGAGCGTGGCATGGTTGTTGGTGCCAGACGGGCCAGTCTGAGTATTTCACAATCTGCTCAGTTACTGAGATTTTCACGTACAACCATTTCTAGGGTTTACAAAGAATGGTGTGAAAAGGGAAAAACATCCAGTATGCGCCAGTCCTGTGGGCAAAAATGCCTTGTGGATGCTAGAGGTCAGAGGAGAATGGGCCGACTGATTCAAGCTGATAGAAGAGCAACGTTGACTGAAATAACTACTCGTTACAACCGAGGTATGCAGCAAAGCATTTGTGAAGCCACAACACGCACAACCTTGAGGCGGATGGGCTACAACAGCAGAAGACCCCACCGGGTACCACTCATCTCCACTACAAATAGGAAAAAGAGGCTACAATTTGCACGAGCTCACCAAAATTGGACTGTTGAAGACTGGAAAAATCTTGCCTGGTCTGATGAGTCTCGATTTCTGTTGAGACATTCAAATGGTAGAGTCCGAATTTGGCGTAAACAGAATGAGAACATGTATCCATCCTCTGATGGCTACTTCCAGCAGGATAATGCACCATGTCACAAAGCTCGAATCATTTCAAATTGGTTTCTTGAACATGACAATGAGTTCACTGTACTAAAATGGCCCCCACAGTCACCAGATCTCAACCCAATAGAGCATCTTTGAGATGTGGTGGAACGGGAGCTTCGTGCCCTGGATGTGCATCCCTCAAATCTCCATCAACTGCAAGATGCTATCCTATCAATATGGGCCAACATTTCTAAAGAATGCTATCAGCACCTTGTTGAATCAATGCCACGTAGAATTAAGGCAGTTCTGAAGGCAAAAGGGGGTCCAACACCGTATTAGTATGGTGTTCCTAATAATTCTTTAGGTGAGTGTATATGTGCCCATTAGTCTTCATGCAGTGTTTACAATGATCCCGCTGTTTATGCTCTGTGTGCCTTATATTCTTATTCATATGTCAATCACCTCTGTCAGGAGCCCAAGAGGTAGTCCCACGATCTCCTCGAGCCCAGCACCGCCTACTACTTAATTTATTCACTGCACTATCCTGACGTCATGTAATCTCTGCTCTGTAGTCTCGCGCAGGCGCAGTGGACACTGTAGTCTGCGCCCGTGCGGACTACTGGCACCGGCCTTCACTTGCCAACTGTGCATGCGCCGGCTCCCTGGACTACCAGTCATAAACATGAAGAGATTGAACCCCTTCAAGCAGGATGGAGAAGGCCTCCTAACAACACAAGGCTGTACGATGCAGATCGATGCCGATTTCATGCAGTGATCGGGGTCTCTCACCAGTTTATAGATGGTTGCCGTGTACTCCCCGTCCTTGATCTGCTGGGCGGCCATTCCTCATGGGATTTAAACGTCCACGGAATCCCCGATCTTCTATTCAGTTCATGGTTACTAAGGCCACTCATACAGCTCCCTAGCAACCAAACGGAAGTCACTCCTAACCACGCCTCTTTCGCGAATGTGATTCCGGTTTGCAGCTCGACTGCATTTCTTTTTTTCCCCCCAAGTACAATAAACTTTATTGAGAGTGACAATGCCCATTACCTGCAGTTACTGTTGATAGGAGTCAATCTTCTCCGTGGCAACCAAACAGTAAGTTCTTATTGTCTCTGTTCCACCCGGGAACAACTGTCCTTAGTAGTTACTAAGCTGCTAATAGTCAGTGGTTGGTAGACGTGTAGTTGAGGGGACTCGCTGGAAGAGATTTAGGGGTGTGGAAGTTGTATGAAGCTCCCTCTGTGTTGTACAACTATTTACTTTTGTTATTGTCACCATTTCTGACATTTTACAGCAGAATTTACAGAATTAACAGGAATTCAATGTTTCTGGTCAGGGAACCGGTGCATGCGCAGTTGGCAAGTGGAGGCCGGTGCCAGTAGTCCGCACGGGCGCAGACTACAGTGTCCACTGCGCCTGCGCGAGACTACGGAGCAGAGATTACATGACGTCAGGATAGTCCAGTGAATAAATTAAGTAGTAGGCGGTGCTGGGCTCCGGATCGATGGGGGGGTGCTGGGCTCCAGGAGATCGTGGGACAACCTCTTGGGCTCCTGACAGAGGTGATTGACATATGAATAAGATCGATTTTTATAAGAATATAAGGCACACAGAGCATAAACAGAGGTATCATTGTAAACACTGCATGAAGACTAATGGGCACATATAAATATCTACATATCGTTAATCCTGGTGACAGAATTCCTTTAACATAAAGATGGAAGCTTTCTTCCATTATATTTGTTTATTTTTCTGATTAATAAAAAAAATCCTGCGCCCATTATCCCCTCTCCCCTGGGACACACACATTGCAGGCCCCTCTTTTCCACCATCCCCCACTCTTCCGGGACACACACATTTCAGGCGCTTCTCCCTGGGATACACACCTTGTAGGTTCCAGCTCTGCAGGCCACCACCAGCGCCACTCTGCAGGCAGGCACCGTGCTCTGCTGACAGCTTACCTGCGTCTCTGGAATCACTTGGCCCTGGCTATCCTCCACTCCATACGTTCTCAAATGATATACAGCTGCAAGAAAAAGTATGTGAACCCTTTGGAATGATATGCATTTCTGCACAAATTGGTCATAAAATGTGATCTGATCTTTATCTAAGTCACAACAATAGACAATTACAGTCTGCTTAAACTAATAACACACAAAGAATTAAATGTTACCATGTTTTTATGAGGTATCACATTCAAATTTCACAATTTTTTTTATTTTTTTTTATAAATAAAGGTGAAACATATTGACTCAAATGTACCACTAAAATGAAGTACAATATGTCATGAGAAAACAATCTCAGAATCGCTTATATAAGCAAAAGAGTTCACATAAAGTTAAACATGTCACATTTGCAAAATGTGGCTTAGGGTGGGTTCACACTAGCGTTAGGGATTCCGTTATGGCTTTCCGTTATAACATGGTTATAACGGAAAATAATAGAATCCATAAGACGGAAGGACGGATCCGTTCTTCTGCCCATAGACTTGTATTATGACGGAATGCAAAACGGAAGCCTTTAAAAGGCATCCCGTTTTCTTTCCATCCTAATAGAAGTCTATGGAAATCAAAACGGATCTGTCTGGGTCCCGTTATACAAGTCCTGTAGGACGTTGTTTTCCGTCTTGCATAACAGGACCCAGACAGATCTGTTATGCTTTCCCATAGACTTCTATTAGGACGTAAAGCAAACGGAATGCTTTTTAAAAGGCTTCCGTTTTGCATTCTGTCTGGGCATTCCGTTATTTTCCGTTATAACCATGTTATAACGGAAAACCATAACGGAATCCCTAACGCTAGTGTGTACCCACTCTCATTCCTTATGGTGAAAACTGGCTTGGTCTTGAACAGGTAGAAGTAGTAAATTTGAGGTGCCTTTCTTTGAAATTGGCAATCACTTTTGACAAAAGGGTCAGAGAATTTCAGCTGCTATGGAACCCTATAGTTCCTTCTCTCAAGACAAAGGGGGAGATTTATCAAAACTGGTGTAAAGGAAAAGTGGCTTAGTTGCCCGGAAGCTCTGAAAAATGAAAGGTGGGATCTGACTGGTTGCTATGGGCAACTAAGCCAATTTTCCTTTACACCAGTTTTGATAAATCTGCTCCAAAGTTTTCATGATGTTACTTCATTCATTCATACCAAAGATTTCTTCCTTTAGGAATATCAATCAAGCAGTTTCTTTGCCTATGTTTAGAAGAAGAACATAAGTTTCAACACTCTGGATGTAGCCAGATATTTGAGAATACACAAACATTGAAAGAACTCAGGAATATTGTACAGAGGAAAATATTTCCATCCATTTTCAAGGAAAGAAAGCTTCCAAACCTAGTATTTCGAGATGGATATGTGATGACATCAAACAAACCTACATGCCTGCCAATCTGTAATCCCAGGTACGTTATATGTTGTTTAACTGTAGTGTGAGTGAACCACTCGATAGTCCTAGACCAAGAGGGTTTTTGGCATGGAGCTCCAAAATTTTACTTTTGGAGGAGTTGATGTTATATCCTGAGAGAAGGCCAAAGTGTTGAAGCTGATCCATCAACGGACCCAGATGCTTCTGAGGGGTTGACATAAATATCAATAGGTCATCAGCATATAATGCTAATTTGACCTCTTTCTTGCCTACCCTAATACCCGAATATAAGTCAGAGTCCTCCAAGAGTCTAGCTAAGGGTTCTATGGCTAAGTCGAATAGCAACGGGGATAAAGGACACCCCTGTCTGGTACCTCTTTGGAGCGGGAAAATGGGGGACATAAAACCTCCTGTGTGTATTCTTGCCATTGGGCTAGTGTAAAGACCTTTTAGGAAGATGCGTATGTTGCTAAAGATCTGGAATCTGTCCAACACCGCCCCCAGCCACTCCCATCTGAGGGTATCAAAAGCTTTTTCAGCGTCCAAGGCTAGCAGAATGGGAGCTGTATCTGGACAGGGGCGGTGCTGGATCCAATCCAGAGTAGCCAGAACCTTCCTGACATTGGCCACCGCCGATCGGCCTTTTATCAATCCTACTTGGGAGGGACCTATCAGCTACGGCAATAATATTCTTAGTCTATCTGCCAAGATCTTCATTAAGATCTTCATCTCCTGGTTGATTAATGAAATTGGGCGGTAGGATTTAGGATCCTGGGGATCCTTGTTGGATTTCAATACCAGTTTGATATAGGCTATGTTTGTGTGATTGGGAAAGCAACCCGTCTGGAGAAAGTGGTTGTAATAATCTACTTGGGTGGGAACCAGACGATCCTGCATTAGTTTGTAAAGTTCTCCCGTAAACCCGTCTGTGCCTGGAACCTTGCCATTATGGAGCGATTTTACCGTGTTTAAAATCTCCCCCTCTGTGATCTTAGCGCTTAAAGTCTCTTGTTTCAATCGTTTTTATTGGCATTTCAATTTAAGACATATTACAATAAAGATGCATTTCAATCACCTCTATGGCAGTTGAGTTATTCATAACAAAAATAACATTACAATGACATAACTATTGTCAAAGAGTAACGCCACTGATTTCTATGAACATTATCCACGGCTGGAGCGCAATTTTAATATATATATGGATTATTTTAAGCTTTCCAAGAATAAAGCCTTATATCTCTGGAAAATTTGTAATAAGATGCCCACCCCCTCCACCTTATTTCTAACAAACATTTTGTAACGTATATTTATTGGTAATCCAAAGCGCATGTGTGAATATAACTAGATAAAGAATAATCACAGATATGACCCTTCTTACTTCATCCTCATCCCATTTTACAATGTGGAGATGTCATCCAAAAGTGCCACTGTTTCGTAAATTTTTGGTAGGAACCATTACCTAAGGCTATGATTTTTTCATAAGCAAAGGTGGTGTTAATAGTGGACACTAGGTCCCTTATTTGCGGCACTTCCTGAGATTTCGATCTCCGCAATAGCATCAATTTGGCCAAAACACAAAGAATGCATACCAGTTTCCTGCTTTCTACAGGGAAATCAACCGCTCCAACTAAAAGTAGGGCAAGTTGCGGTGTCCACCCAAACTTCTGTGGGAGTAATAGGCCCAACAGTTCTCCACATGCTTTCCAATAACTTGTTATCAATGGGCATTGCCAAAGGATGTGAAGAAGTGTTCCCCTACCGCCACAACCCCTCCAACATTCGCCAGACACTCCCTTGTACATACATTGTAAAGTTTCAGGTGTATAATACCAGTGCAAAATTGTTTTTAGAGCTGACTCCACGTGAGTGGAACATTGTAGATGAGAGTGGATCATCTTGATTGTTCTCTGCCAATCACTGTCAGTTATAGAGATATTCAGTGATCTTTCCTATTTACACATAGGATGAGATTTATTAAATTGGGTTGGTTGGAGCAGTGCTTCATATAGTGTTTTTATCCCTTTAGAGTTACCAGAGAGGTAATTTATACCCATTTGGTTACAACTTAATTTTTCAGGGCGTAATGTTTGTAGCAGATGCCGGATTTGTAGGTATTTAAAAAATTCTGACTTGGGTAGCTTCAATTGTTCCTTCAAGGATTGAAAGGACTTCAGCATCCCACTCTCATACAACGATTCCACTGTGCATTTAGTCTCTGAGTGCCACCCAGATAAATCTATGTGCGGGAGTAAAGCTCTGATAAAAGAAAATGGCAATGAGACCAGTGTTGGCGGACTCCCCCCATTTTCTGTGCTATGAAATTGTTTCCATGCTGTAATGAAGCCAGTATTGTTGGATTGAGGTTATTTGGGACTGGGATGTCCCAGAAAGGCAGATGTAATAGGTCTGGCAAAGTAAAAGGCGCTGCTTGTGCTTGTGCCTGTTCTACCTGTACCCAGGGGATCCCCATTTTTTCTTGCTTCCAATTTCTGAGCATGGATACTAAAGAGGCTATATAATATAATTTCATGTCCGGTACTGCAAGACCTCCCATTCCTCGAGTTTTTTGAATAATATTTCTAGCCACCCTCGGTTTCTTATTTTGCCAGATATATTTGGACAATATATGCTGCACCTTACTGAAAAACCTATTTGGTAACAAGATCGGAAACTGTGCGGTACAGATAGAGAAAATGAGGGAGATTAAACATTTTAAAAGCTGCAATTCTGCCTAACCATGATGTTTCATGTTTGTGGAAGTTGTCCATATCTCTACCAATCGCTATTAACAGGGATTCATAGTTAAGGCTGTATAATTTTGACAATGAGGGGGTCATGTTAGTACCCAGGTATTTGATGCTATCAGTACACCAATCAAAGTCCCATTTTTCCCGAAAGGACAGTGTTAGGGCCTCCGGGATGTGGATTGGCAATGCTTGTGTCTTGGAGGAATTAAGATGGTAATATGAGATGTTTCCGTACAATTCTATTTGGCTCATGACCGCTGTTAGGGATGTTTCCGGATTTGATAGTGACAGTAGAACGTCATCTGCGTATAGTGAGATTACATGTTCCTGCCCTCCAATTCTAACTCCAGAAATGAGGGGATCCAGCCTTATAGCTTGAGCCAGTGGTTCCATGGCTATAATAAAAATTAATGGGGACAATGGACAACCCTGTCTGGTGCCGTTCGTCAGATCAAACGCCCCCGACAGGGCCCCATTGACATATACACTAGCTGTGGGGTTGCTATATAGAGCCTCTATTGCGAGCATGATAGGACCACTAAATCCCATAATAGAGAGCACCGAGAAGGCGAACGACCATCTTATCCTATCGAACGCCTTCTCGGCGTCCAGAGCCAGGACCAACAAGGGGCTTTTCTGTTGTTTAGCCTGATGAAAAATGCCCAACATCCTTCTTGTATTAAAATAAGACTGGCGGGTTGGGACAAAACCAGTCTGGTCTGTATGGATTATGGATGGGAGTATTGTAGCTAATCGAAGAGCTAGAAGTTTAGCGTATATTTTGATATCCTGGTTCAATAAAGATATGGGCCTAAAATTTTGGGGTCTATCAGATGGCTTACCCGGTTTAAGTAGAGTGATAATAATGGCTTGTAAGTTTTCTTTAGGAAAGACTCCAGAGGAGAAGGCGGACTGACAAAAGTCCCGAAAGAAGGGGCTTAAAATATGTGAAAACCGTTTATAGTAATGACTAGCAAATCCGTCTGGGCCAGGTGCCTTGTCCCGGGGTAATGAAGCTATTACTTTCTCAACTTCTTCAGTTGTTATTTGGGCATTAAGGGTTTGGAGTTGTGCATTTGTTAGAGTAGGTAAGTTTAGAGGGCTGAGGTAATTACATATCATATCGGTCAAGTTTGGGGGAGTTGGTATTGAATCCTTTAAGTTATATAAGTCGTGGTAATATATCTGAAAACCCTCTGCTATATCCAATGGGGAGTACATTTTAGTTTGTGTCTTAGGATGTAAGAGGTATGGAATTCTACTTTTTATCCGTTTCGCCTTGAGACTAGCCGCCAGAAGTTTACCTGCTTTATTCCATTGGGAGTAATAGCGTGTCTTGGTTTTACAGAGCCCTTTCTCAAAGGACTCTAAAATATGATTCCTCAGATCCTGCCTTATTTGTTTTAAAGCCTCTGCAGTTGAGGGTGAGGGATTTTTTTATTGCTGTCCTCCAGTTGTTTTAGTTTGGTAAGCAATTGTGACATGGCCTCCTCTAATTTCCTTTTCCGCACCGCACCTTGTTGTATGAATGACCCTCTAATACATGCTTTGTGGGCATTCCATAATACCACGGGGTTAGTTGCGTCTAATTTGTTGAGATGAAAAAATTCTTTCAGGTCTGATTCAATGCGCCGACCATGCTGTGGACAAGATAGTAAGATAGGGTTGCTCCTCCAGAGATATCTTGGGGAGTAATTGTTGCCCTCTGACAGTGTCATTGTTATTGCAGCATGGTCGGACCATTTAATCTGTCCTATCTCCGTGTCCACCACTCTTGATAATGCTGCCCTATCAATAAGGAACATATCAATGCAAGAATAAACATTATGTACTCCTGAGTGAAACGTAAAATCCCTGTCTGATGGATGTTGAATTCGCCAAATGTCAAACAATTCTGCCTTCCACAGAGTATCACCTAAAGATGGAACGGTTCAAAAAGAAGAAGAGGAGGACGCATCTATTTCAGGGTCTGTAGTGATATTAAAATCCCCAAACATTAATAATTGCCCCTTCCTTTTCTTCTTAATTAGTTTCATTACTCTGTTCAAGAATTGGGTTTGGCCCGTGTTATGTGCATATATCGATACAAGAGTAAAGGGTATGTTGTTCAATGTGTGTAGTGTACGGGGACTGTAATGCCCGTCACTACAAAAGGGTCACTTGGTGTGCTGTCGTCCCCCCTTATTTATGGGGAAGTTGGTATATGTCATCTTTATAAAATGACATGTAATGTAATGCTATGTATTTCCCTGTTACTGTGAAACTTGCATGTACAGGCCTGCTAGGGGTGTCATTCCAGCTCTTAGTCACTAGAGGGAGCTAGGGAGCCCTAGTTTATATAAGGCCCAGTCAGGGAAAGGAAAGTCAGTCTAGAGTTGTAGTGGGAGACTAGACAATGTCAGAGTCAAGTCCAGGCCGGAAGCCTGCAGACCAGGAGAGGGTATTGCAGTCCCTGTAACCGGGTTCCAGATTCAAAGAGAAGGTTCCCCTCCTGAGTTCACCTATGCAGAAGCAGGAACACCTCAGTTAAAGAGCCTGAGGAAGCTGAGGGAGAGACAGAGGCAAAGCTCAGAAAAGCAAGAGGTACTCAAGACAACAGAGGAGGTACTTGATAAAGATAAAACCAAGGATATACGCCAGAGCTAGGGTATTGGGCCTTGGAGAAGATTTTCTATGTTCCAGGATCAGTCAGGAATAGAGTGCAAGCTGCCTGTACTGCAAGTCCTGTGTTTAACACTCTGAAGTCACCTTGCTATACATATATTGCCTGCATCAACTGTATTGAAAATCAACTGTCTGCAAAGGAACTGCGTTTCCGTTAATGTCCCTATATGATGACTACTAAAGTTTGAGTTCTGCTTTAACATCACGTGGTTCCTCAGTTATTCCTGCTATCAGCAAACGGCGTGCCACCGTTTAATTGGCACTAGCGTCACGAACATTTCTCATCATCACCTGCCCTTGCAGAGAGTCAGCCGTCTCAGGTTAGTGTCTATTGCACTACAACGCCCAGGAACATTTCTACACCTAACTTGAGTACGCTGCACCTCTCTTTTGGCGCCACGAACAGGATACGCACGCTTTCTAGTGCAAGAAGCGTGAACTTTGTGCCTTATACAGTTGCCCTGTGACCAAAGTGACAAATTGCCTGTTTTATTAAAGTGGACTTTGTGGACTGAAAAACATACCCAAAGTGTGCCTAAAACCTCCAAAAAGCGCTGTGCAGTGTTGCGCTATCAAGAGGAAAGAAATCGCCACACCGGAGTGTGGTTTTATGGACTTTTTATCCTCCTGCTTGCTGTCAGTGAATAGACAGCGGATTTTGCTAAAGATGGCCGCTGAGGCTACTGAAATAACTGCTGCGTCATCCTCGTCCCGAAAAGGCGGGAAAAATTGGCGCCTTTCTGAGGAAATAGCGGGAAGGAGTTCAAGGTCAGGCGCCACTGCTTATCTGGACATTTGCATGTCGGCTAGCATGGACTCCGCCTTCCATATACTGGAATACCTGGGGGGCGGCCTCCCAGTGCAATGGGAGGAGCTGGCTGATCTAATTGACGCGACCCTATCGCTCTCCAGAGAAGGATCGAGCATGTTGGAGAGTGAGCACCGCTTTGCTGCAACGTCCGCGCCTGAAATACCAAAAATGAATGATATTGGTGTAGAGCCAGAAGAGGCTCCACCGGCCTACTCTCCGGGACCGGAGAAACCCGCCTGCCCGCCACGGGAGAAAGAACCGGAGCCCTGCTATGGCTCCTGGAGAGACTTCTTTCAGCCCTCTTTCAAGTGGTCTTCACTAATGGCAGAGATCCGGGAGGCCGCTATAAAGAGGAATACAAAGACTAAAATCTATTATGAGGAATTGACCAAGTCTATCCATGAACGACACACCAACACCCAACCCCGCCTGGAAAGGAGAAAGGGGTTGGTGGTGTCCTTTGACAAAGCCCGTGGCTACGGGTTCATACAAGATTACCTGACTGGCAGAGACCTATATGTTAACAGAAGATCTGTCAAGAGAGACTACCTCCCTTCCTATCAGCACAGCCTCCGCGAGGGAGAGGAAGTGGAGTTCACCCCTGCCGAGAGCCTGAGAGGCCCTTATGCAACTGCTGTGACCCGTCCCAAGCGAGAATCTGAGGACTGGGAGGCAGAAGAAGACTACTCTGGCTGCGAGCGGGAACCTGAACGCTCTCCAGAGCCGGCCCATCACGCCTTCCAAGAGCGGAGCTCCTTCATTGGGCCTAACGTCTTCTGGCAGCCAACCGTGTTGGAAAAATGGGTGAGCCCCTATCCTTCCCCCGAGCTGCCTCGTCGGGAGAAGACCATACAAGATATGGAAAACTTAAAAGGACTTCGCAATACCTTTGAGAACATCCGGAGGGGTCGGAGACCCGATGCATCACCAGAACCTGCAGAGGCCGAGTCCGCGCCATCGTTGACTATACCTGCGCCGGCGGCGCCAGCAGATGACAGCGACTCTGACACGGAGAGCATCGGTGAACAGATTGTCCGGCTGGAGGAGAAGTTGCGGGAGCTGCGCAAGATCGCGACCGCCAGGATCCAGACGCCGCCAAAGAAGGACGAGGTAAGGGTGCCTGTCACCACCCGTAAACCACCGTCTGCTAATGTTGCTCCGTCAAGGCCCCAAGGAAGACCCGTTATTCCTGTGAGTTGCCACACCGAGCCCACCGGACCGCTTGCGGCGGCGGTACCAACTGTCTTACATCCCACAATTATCATGCCGGGACCAGTACGGTCCACCCAAGGGTTTACCCCTAGGCCCATGGGGCCAATACCTATTAGGGGCCCCTTTACCTTGCAGTTGCCCCCTAACACCGTTATGTGGGCCCATCCTCCTGTAGAGGACTACTACAGGCCGTATTTGCCAGCAGAGCCGGGTAATGATGACATACCCCTGTGAATCAGCCTGCTAGGCCTTTGATTTATTTCACCAAAGAATGATGTTATTAACCCTTCCAGGACAGGAGTCCTATGTTTCCTGGTCGTTTGTTGCTGCTGCCAGTTCATCCACGGCTCAGTGGTAGGTGTTAACCACTGAAATCACAAGGTCAACAAAGCCAAGTTTGTTTCCAGGATCTCCTGCCTGCTTTTGCTATCCCACGCCAAGTTGTGCCTGTTCCTGAGTTGCACCTTTTACCCTTAACCCCCTTTTCAGGTTGATCAGGGGTATTACAGCACTTGTTTTATATTCTACAATTTTATTGTGCAACTTGATACTAAGGAACCGTGCCCGGAGACAGACTCAAAAGAACCTGAGCCTCTGAGATTCTTACTCTTTTTAAAGGAAATGTGCCCAGAGATGGACTCCACCGCACGAGAGCCTCTGTGATTTAATAGGAAAATAACCTGGGTACGGACTCATGTTTGTTCTTTGAGCCTCCAAGAACTTTTATACTGTTTTATCTATTTTGCTGTTCTATTATGGACCTATCCATTGTCATGGACTATCCTGGTTATAATGTTACGCTGTGCCAGGTCAGCGCCCCAGTTCTATTCACTATCCTGAGAAGAAGAGAACGACGCCCCTTGTCACCACACTTCCCTTTTGCCAATTGGACCTGATATGAATGTAAATGCAGATGAATTACATATATGTATGCCTGCATGTCTCTTTTCCTGTTTCAGGTAGAGATTCCAGTTGGGCGAGCCCTGATGGAGTACGAGGTCGTACTCAGCTTAAAGCAGTGGGGTATGTAGTGTACGGGGACTGTAATGCCCGTCACTACAAAAGGGTCACTTGGTGTGCTGTCGTCCCCCCTTATTTATGGGGAAGTTGGTATATGTCATCTTTATAAAATGTCATGTAATGTAATGCTATGTATTTCCCTGTTACTGTGAAACTTGCATGTACAGGCCTGCTAGGGGTGTCATTCCAGCTCTTAGTCACTAGAGGGAGCTAGGGAGCCCTAGTTTATATAAGGCCCAGTCAGGGAAAGGAAAGTCAGTCTAGAGTTGTAGTGGGAGACTAGACAATGTCAGAGTCAAGTCCAGGCCGGAAGCCTGCAGACCAGGAGAGGGTATTGCAGTCCCTGTAACCGGGTTCCAGCTTCAAAGAGAAGGTTCCCCTCCTGAGTTCACCTATGCAGAAGCAGGAACACCTCAGTTAAAGAGCCTGAGGAAGCTGAGGGAGAGACAGAGGCAAAGCTCAGAAAAGCAAGAGGTACTCAAGACAACAGAGGAGGTACTTGATAAAGATAAAACCAAGGATATACGCCAGAGCTAGGGTATTGGGCCTTGGAGAAGATTTTCTATGTTCCAGGATCAGTCAGGAATAGAGTGCAAGCTGCCTGTACTGCAAGTCCTGTGTTTAACACTCTGAAGTCACCTTGCTATACATATATTGCCTGCATCAACTGTATTGAAAATCAACTGTCTGCAAAGGAACTGCGTTTCCGTTAATGTCCCTATATGATGACTACTAAAGTTTGAGTTCTGCTTTAACATCACGTGGTTCCTAAGTTATTCCTGCTATCAGCAAACGGCGTGCCACCGTTTAATCGGCACTGGCGTCACGAACATTTCTCATCATCACCTGCCCTTGCAGAGAGTCAGCCGTCTCAGGTTAGTGTCTATTGCACTACAACACCCAGGAACATTTCTACACCTAACTTGAGTACGCTGCACCTCCATACCAGAATTACAAATCTCCCTGTCGGGTCACTAATAGAGATGGCCCGAACTATCCGACGGCGAACAGTTCCCGGCGAACATAGCTTGTTCGCGTTCGCCTCTGCCGGGCGAACACATGCGATGTTCGGTCCGCCCCCTATACATCATCATTGAGCAAACTTTGACCCTGTACCTCACAGTCAGCAGACACATTCCAGCCAATCAGCAGCATACCCTCCCTCCCAGACCCTCCCACCTCCTGCACAGCATCCATTTTAGATTCATTCTGAAGCTGCAGTCTTAGTGAGAGGAGGGAGACTGTAACTGCTGCTGATTTAATTGGGAAATCGATAGCTAGGCTAGTGAATTCAGTGTCCACTCCAGTCCTGAAAGACTCATCTGATCTCTGCTGTAAGGACAGCGTCCTGACAGCACCCCAAAAAGCCCTTTTTAGGGCTGCAACATTAGTCTGCTTTTTTTTTTTCCTTTATATACATATTGCAGTTGCCTGGCCTGCCTGTGTGTGAGGAGCTGCAGGCCCACAGACTGTAGTGTGCCCACTGCCAGTGCTCACCCCTGTCATTCCGTGTGGCACAGGACTTTGCTTAAAAAAAGGCACTTAATTTTTACACTTTAATCTAAGGTTAGTTGCCTGCCAGTGTGTGTCAGGCTGACTTCCACTGACTGTAGTGTGCCCACTGCCAGTGCCCACCACTCATACCGGCTGGCACAGGACTTTGCATAAAAAAGGCATTTAATTTTTACACTTTAGTGTAATTTCAGCTGCTTGCCTGCTGCTAGTGTGTGTCAGGCCGACTTCAACTGACTGTAGTGTGCCCACTGCCAGTGCCCACCCCTGTCATCCCGTGTGGCACAGGACTTTGCTTAAAAAAAAGGCACTTCATTTTTACACTTTAATCTAAGGTTAGTTGCCTGCCAGTGTGTGTCAGGCCGACTTCAACTGACTGTAGTGTGCCCACTGCCAGTGCCCACCCCTGTCATCCCGAGTGGCACAGGACTTTGCTTAAAAAATAGGCACTTAATTTTTACACTTTAATCTAAGGTTAGTTGCCTGCCAGTGTGTGTCAGGCTGACTTCCACTGACTGTAGTGTGCCCACTGCCAGTGCCCACCACTCATACCGGCTGGCACAGGACTTTGCTTAAAAAAGGCATTTAATTTTTACACTTTAATGTAATTTCAGCTGCTTGCCTGCTGCTAGTGTGTGTCAGGCCGACTTCAACTGACTGTAGTGTGCCCACTGCCAGTGCCCACCCCTGTCATACCGAGTGGCACAGGACTTTGCTTAAAAAATAGGCACTTAATTTTTACACTTTAATCTAAGGTTAGTTGCCTGCCAGTGTGTGTCAGGCTGACTTCCACTGACTGTAGTGTGCCCACTGCCAGTGCCCACCACTCATACCGGCTGGCACAGGACTTTGCTTAAAAAAGGCATTTAATTTTTACACTTTAATGTAATTTCAGCTGCTTGCCTGCTGCTAGTGTGTGTCAGGCCGACTTCAACTGACTGTAGTGTGCCCACTGCCAGTGCCCACCCCTGTCATACCGAGTGGCACAGGACTTTGCTTAAAAAATAGGCACTTAATTTTTACACTTTAATCTAAGGTTAGTTGCCTGCCAGTGTGTGTCAGGCTGACTTCCACTGACTGTAGTGTGCCCACTGCCAGTGCCCACCACTCATACCGGCTGGCACAGGACTTTGCATAAAAAAGGCATTTAATTTTTACACTTTAGTGTAATTTCAGCTGCTTGCCTGCTGCTAGTGTGTGTCAGGCCGACTTCAACTGACTGTAGTGTGCCCACTGCCAGTGCCCACCCCTGTCATACCGAGTGGCACAGGACTTTGCTTAAAAAATAGGCACTTAATTTTTACACTTTAATCTAAGGTTAGTTGCCTGCCAGTGTGTGTCAGGCTGACTTCCACTGACTGTAGTGTGCCCACTGCCAGTGCCCACCACTCATACCGGCTGGCACAGGACTTTGCTTAAAAAAGGCATTTAATTTTTACACTTTAATGTAATTTCAGCTGCTTGCCTGCTGCTAGTGTGTGTCAGGCCGACTTCAACTGACTGTAGTGTGCCCACTGCCAGTGCCCACCCCTGTCATACCGAGTGGCACAGGACTTTGCTTAAAAAATAGGCACTTAATTTTTACACTTTAATCTAAGGTTAGTTGCCTGCCAGTGTGTGTCAGGCTGACTTCCACTGACTGTAGTGTGCCCACTGCCAGTGCCCACCACTCATACCGGCTGGCACAGGACTTTGCATAAAAAAGGCATTTAATTTTTACACTTTAGTGTAATTTCAGCTGCTTGCCTGCTGCTAGTGTGTGTCAGGCCGACTTCAACTGACTGTAGTGTGCCCACTGCCAGTGCCAACCACTGATACCGGGTGGCACAGTAGCTTGCCGATAAATAAGGCATTTAATTTTTAGACAGTAGTCTAAATTCAGTTGCTTGCCTGCTGCCAGTGTGTGTCAGGCCCGCTTCCACTGACTGTAGTGTGCCCACTGCCAGTGCCAACCACTGATACCGGGTGGCACAGTAGCTTGCCGATAAATAAGGCATTTAATTTTTAGACAGTAGTCTAAATTCAGTTGCTTGCCTGCTGCCAGTGTGTGTCAGGCCCTCTTCCACTGACTGTAGTGTGCCCACTGCCAGTGCCAACCACTGATACCGGGTGGCACAGTAGCTTGCCGATAAATAAGGCATTTAATTTTTACACTTTAGTGTAATTTCAGTTGCTTGCCTGCTGCCAGTGTGTGTCAGGCCCGCTTCCACTGACTGTAGTGTGCCCACTGCCAGTGCCAACCACTGATACCGGGTGGCACAGTAGCTTGCCGATAAATAAGGCATTTAATTTTTAGACAGTAGTCTAAATTCAGTTGCTTGCCTGCTGCCAGTCAGTGTGTCAGGCCCTCTTCCACTGACTGTAGTGTGCCCACTGCCAGTGCCAACCACTCATACCGGGTGGCACAGTAGCTTGCCGATAAATAAGGCATTTAATTTTTACACTTTAGTGTAATTTCAGTTGCTTGCCTGCTGCCAGTGTGTGTCAGGCCCGCTTCTACTGACTGTAGTGTGCCCACTGCCAGTGCCAACCACTGATACCGGGTGGCACAGTAGCTTGCCGATAAATAAGGCATTTAATTTTTACACTTTAGTGTAATTTCAGTTGCTTGCCTGCTGCCAGTGTGTGTCAGGCCCGCTTCCACTGACTGTAGTGTGCCCACTGCCAGTGCCAACCACTGATACCGGGTGGCACAGTAGCTTGCCGATAAATAAGGCATTTAATTTTTAGACAGTAGTCTAAATTCAGTTGCTTGCCTGCTGCCAGTCAGTGTGTCAAGCCCTCTTCCACTGACTGTAGTGTGCCCACTGCCAGTGCCAACCACTCATACCGGGTGGCACAGTAGCTTGCCGATAAATAAGGCATTTAATTTTTACACTTTAGTGTAATTTCAGTTGCTTGCCTGCTGCCAGTGTGTGTCAGGCCCGCTTCTACTGACTGTAGTGTGCCCACTGCCAGTGCCAACCACTCATACCGGGTGGCACAGTAGCTTGCCGATAAATAAGGCATTTAATTTTTACACTTTAGTGTAATTTCAGTTGCTTGCCTGCTGCCAGTGTGTGTCAGGCCCGCTTCTACTGACTGTAGTGTGCCCACTGCCAGTGCCAACCACTGATACCGGGTGGCACAGTAGCTTGCCGATAAATAAGGCATTTAATTTTTAGACAGTAGTCTAAATTCAGTTGCTTGCCTGCTGCCAGTGTGTGTCAGGCCCGCTTCCACTGACTGTAGTGTGCCCACTGCCAGTGCCAACCACTGATACCGGGTGGCACAGTAGCTTGCCGATAAATAAGGCATTTAATTTTTAGACAGTAGTCTAAATTCAGTTGCTTGCCTGCTGCCAGTGTGTGTCAGGCCCTCTTCCACTGACTGTAGTGTGCCCACTGCCAGTGCCAACCACTGATACCGGGTGGCACAGTAGCTTGCCGATAAATAAGGCATTTAATTTTTACACTTTAGTGTAATTTCAGTTGCTTGCCTGCTGCCAGTGTGTGTCAGGCCCGCTTCCACTGACTGTAGTGTGCCCACTGCCAGTGCCAACCACTGATACCGGGTGGCACAGTAGCTTGCCGATAAATAAGGCATTTAATTTTTAGACAGTAGTCTAAATTCAGTTGCTTGCCTGCTGCCAGTCAGTGTGTCAGGCCCTCTTCCACTGACTGTAGTGTGCCCACTGCCAGTGCCAACCACTCATACCGGGTGGCACAGTAGCTTGCCGATAAATAAGGCATTTAATTTTTACACTTTAGTGTAATTTCAGTTGCTTGCCTGCTGCCAGTGTGTGTCAGGCCCGCTTCTACTGACTGTAGTGTGCCCACTGCCAGTGCCAACCACTCATACCGGGTGGCACAGTAGCTTGCCGATAAATAAGGCATTTAATTTTTACACTTTAGTGTAATTTCAGTTGCTTGCCTGCTGCCAGTGTGTGTCAGGCCCGCTTCTACTGACTGTAGTGTGCCCACTGCCAGTGCCAACCACTGATACCGGGTGGCACAGTAGCTTGCCGATAAATAAGGCATTTAATTTTTAGACAGTAGTCTAAATTCAGTTGCTTGCCTGCTGCCAGTGTGTGTCAGGCCCGCTTCCACTGACTGTAGTGTGCCCACTGCCAGTGCCAACCACTGATACCGGGTGGCACAGTAGCTTGCCGATAAATAAGGCATTTAATTTTTAGACAGTAGTCTAAATTCAGTTGCTTGCCTGCTGCCAGTGTGTGTCAGGCCCTCTTCCACTGACTGTAGTGTGCCCACTGCCAGTGCCAACCACTGATACCGGGTGGCACAGTAGCTTGCCGATAAATAAGGCATTTAATTTTTACACTTTAGTGTAATTTCAGTTGCTTGCCTGCTGCCAGTGTGTGTCAGGCCCGCTTCCACTGACTGTAGTGTGCCCACTGCCAGTGCCAACCACTGATACCGGGTGGCACAGTAGCTTGCCGATAAATAAGGCATTTAATTTTTAGACAGTAGTCTAAATTCAGTTGCTTGCCTGCTGCCAGTGTGTGTCAGGCCCTCTTCCACTGACTGTAGTGTGCCCACTGCCAGTGCCAACCATTCATACCGGGTGGCACAGTAGCTTGCCGATAAATAAGGCATTTAATTTTTACACTTTAGTGTAATTTCAGTTGCTTGCCTGCTGCCAGTGTGTGTCAGGCCCTCTTCCACTGACTGTAGTGTGCCCACTGCCAGTGCCAACCACTGATACCGGGTGGCACAGTAGCTTGCCGATAAATAAGGCATTTAATTTTTAGACAGTAGTCTAAATTCAGTTGCTTGCCTGCTGCCAGTGTGTGTCAGGCCCACTTCCACAGACTGTAGTGTGCCCACTGCCAGTGCCAACCACTCATACCGGGTGGCACAGTACCTAGCACGCGTAGTACCACTTATCTAAAAAAAAAATGACAGGCAGAGGCAGGCCACCCCGCAGGGGCCATCGTGGTCGTGGTGCTGTGATTTCCACTGTCCCTGGAATAATGCCCAGTTTTCAGAGGCCACGTACCCTGAACCCGAAAAATTCAGAGGACGTAGTTGACTGGCTTAGACAGGACACCCAATCTTCAACAGCTTCCGCTAAGAACCTTGACGCACCATCCTCCTCCAACTCAGCTTCGGTCACCTGCTCTCAAGTTACCACGCACCCGCCCGTCGCCACTACCACCACAGCCACCACAGCCGCTTCACTTGATCCGTCAGAGGAGTTATTTACACATCAGTTGGATGCAATTAGTGATGCGCAACCATTATTGCCAGATGATGTAGATTACGGGGATATGTCTCAGTCAGGCAGGATTACACACATGGACGTACAGTGTGATGATGATGATGTTGTACCCGCTGCTGCTTCCTTTGCTGAGGTGTCAGATACAAGTGAAGCGGTTGATGATGACGATGTGTCCACGGATGCCACGTGGGTGCCTGCTCGAAGAGAAGAAGAGGGGGAAAGTTCTGAAGGGGAGACAGAGAGAATGAGGAGACGAGTTGGAAGCAGGGGGAGGTCGTCGCAAGGAGTTAGTGGCACAGTCAGACAGCATGTATCGGCACCTGGGGTCAGCCAGACAGCACGCCAGTCAACGCATGCTGTTGCCACCACTAGAATGCCGTCATTGCAAAGCTCAGCAGTGTGGCATTTTTTTTGTGTGTCTGCCTCTGATAAAAGCAATGCCATTTGCAACCTGTGCCAAAAGAAACTGAGTCGTGGGAAGTCCAACACCCACCTTGGTACAACTGCTTTGCGAAGGCACATGATCTCACATCACAAACGCCTATGGGATCAACACATGAGTACAAGCAGCACACAAACTCAAAGCCACCATGCTCCTCCTGGTCCTGCATCTTCAGCCACGTCAACCACTGCTGTCCTCCCTGCCCCCTCTCAACCACCCGCCACTCCATCTCTCACCTTCAGCAGTTCCTGCTCATCTGCCCACAGTCAGGTGTCTGTCAAGGACATGTTTGAGCATAAGAAGCCAATGTCACAAAGTCACCCCCTTGCCCGGCGACTGACAGCTGGCTTGACGGAACTCTTAGCCCGCCAGCTTTTACCATACCAGCTGGTAGAGTCTGAGGCCTTCAAAAAATTTGTCGCTATTGGGACACCACAGTGGAAGGTACCCGGACGAAATTTTTTTTCAAAAAAGGCAATCCCAAACCTCTACCATGTCATTGAAAAGGAAGTCATGGCATCTCTGGCATACAGTGTTGGGGCAAGGGTCCATCTGACCACTGATACCTGGTCTGCAAAGCACGGTCAGGGCAGGTATATCACGTATACTGCGCATTGGGTCAACCTGCTGACGGCTGACAAGCATGGAATGCGTGGCTCTGCAGCGGAGTTGGTGACACCACCACGACTTGCAGGCAGACCTACTGCCACCTCCTCTACTCCTACTCCATCCTCTTTAATTTCCTCCTCGGCTGAGTCCTCTTCTGCTGCGGCGTCTGGCTGCACATCAACTGATTCCCCCCAGCTCCCCAGGGGCTATTCCACATCCCGGATACGACAGTGTAACGCTATCTTGGGGTTGACTTGCCTGAAAGCAGAGAGCCACACAGGACCAGCACTCCTGTCCGCCCTGAACGCACAGGTGGATCAGTGGCTGACCCCGCACCAACTGGAGATCGGCAAAGTGGTGTGTGACAATGGAAGCAATCTGTTGGCGGCATTAAATTTGGGCAGGTTGTCACATGTGCCGTGCATGGCACATGTGTTGAATCTCATCGTACAACGTTTTGTGTCTAAGTACCCAGGCTTACAGGACGTCCTCAAGCAGGCCAGGAAGGTGTGTGGCCATTTCAGGCGTTCCTACACGGCCATGGCGCACTTTTCCGATATTCAGCGGCGAAACAACATGCCAGTGAGGCGCTTGATATGCGACAGCCCGACACGTTGGAATTCAACACTCCTAATGTTCGACCGCCTGCTCCAACAAGAAAAAGCCGTCAACGAGTATTTGTATGACCGGGGTGCTAGGACAGCCTCTGCGGAGCTGGGAATCTTTTTGCCACGTTACTGGACACTCATGCGCAATGCCTGTAGGCTTATGCGTCCTTTTGAGGAGGTGACAAACCTAGTCAGTCGCACCGAAGCCACCATCAGCGACCTCATCCCATTTGTTTTCTTCCTGGAGCGTGCCCTGCGAAGAGTTCTGGATCAGGCTGTAGATGAGCGTGAAGAGGAAGAGGAAGAGTTGTGGTCACCATCACCACCAGAAACAGCCTTGTCATCATCGCTTGCCGGACCTGCAGCAACGCTGGAAGAGGAGTATGAGGAAGAGGAGTCAGAGGAGGAATGTGGCGGCTTTGAGGAGGAGGAAGACCAACCACAGCAGGCACCCCAGGGTGCTCGTTGTTGTCACCTATCTGGGACCCATGGTGTTGTACGTGGCTGGGGGGAAGAACAGACCGTCAATGACATCAGTGAGGACGAGGAACGGGAAATGAGAAGCTCTGCATCCAACCTTGTTCAAATGGGGTCTTTCATGCTGTCATGTCTGTTGAGGGACCCACGTATAAAAAGGATAAAGGAGAACGATCTGTACTGGGTGACCACGCTACTAGACCCCCGGTATAAGCAGAAAGTGGCAGAAATGTTACAAAATTACCGAAAGTCGGAAAGGATGCAGCAGTTCAAAACCAAACTAAAAAATATGCTTTACACAGCTTATAAGGGAGATGTCACAGCACAACGGGAATCTAACAGGGGAAGAGGTGAGTGTAATCCTCCTCCTACCACGGCGGCAAGGACTGGACGATTTACAGATGTGTTGTTGATGGAGGACATGCGGAGCTTTTTCAGTCCTACTCATCGCCACAGCCCTTCGGGATCCAGCCTTAGAGAACGACTCGACCGACAGGTAGCAGACTACCTCGCCTTAACAGCAGATATCGACACTCTGAGGAGCAATGAACCCCTTCACTACTGGGTGTGCAGGCTTGACCTGTGGCCTGAGCTATCCCAGTTTGCGATAGAACTTCTGGCCTGCCCTGCTTCAAGTGTCCTGTCAGAAAGGAGCTTCAGTGCAGCAGGAGGCATTGTCACTGACAAGAGAAGTCGCCTCGGTCAAAAAAGTGTTGATTACCTCACCTTCATAAAGATGAATGAGGCATGGATCCCGAAGGGACTGACAGTGGGGGATACGTTTGACTAACAAAAGGCCTGATTACATGCCTTGGCCTCAAAATGGTCCCCACGCTGCTGTATTTAATGTCTGCATACCGGATGACTTTCGTGAATTCTCCACCACCAACTAGGGTTCAAGCCGTAATGTTTTAGTCACTTTTCTGCCTGGAAAACATAAATTTTTCCGGCCGCTGCTACAATAGCGTCTGCAACAGTGCCATTATTTTTCAGGCATGTGTACATGCCTAATTTTTCTGTCCTATGGTGCAGCACTGTGGCTGCAAAAACAAACCAAAAAAAAAAGGCACATACAAGTGTCAATTCCCCTTCGTGATCGTTACCTTGTTGTGGTGAAGGGGCTTGCGTATCACAATGAAGCAATCATCATCACCTCTATAAAAGTGTGTTGGCAATGTTGCCACACCCCAGATGATAAGGCCGTTGCTTCATTATGGTCAGACCAAAAGCGATCGGGTGGCCACGCTACTAGACCCCCGGTATAAGCAGAAAGTGGCAGAAATGTTACCAAATTACCAAAAGTCGGAAAGGATGCAGCAGTTCAAAACCAAACTAAAAAATATGCTTTACACAGCTTATAAGGGGGATGTCAATGGGGGATTCGACAATGGTTAATCAATTCGACCGGATAGGGTCCGTAACAGGGATTAAACTGATAGCAATAGTACTAGTTAAGACACCACTCATATAGGGTGTCACAGCACATTGCTCTGTGCACGCGCAGTGCCCCAATTTGGGAGTAAGAGGACCGACCAAGCTGCTTTTTCCATCTCCCGGTTCCTGAAATCAATTCAGTTTAGTGTATGAGAGTTTGGTCTGTCACTGTGAAGGCAGTCGAAGGTACCCGGCCTAAATTTTTTTTCATAAAAGGCAATTCCTGATATGGGACGTAACAGGGATTAAACTGATGAGAATAATACTACAGAAAATACCACTCATATCGGTGGAGGGAGCCAGCGTTTTTTTAACCATCTCCCCGTTCAAAAAATCTATTTAATAAATGGCCCCCAGATTGGGGATGTTAGAGGGATTAAACTGATGAGAATAGTACTACAGAAAATACCACTCATATCGGGTGTGACAGTAAATTGCACGGCGCAGATGCAGTCACCGTGGTTTAAAACAGAGTGGAGGGAGCCAGCGTTTTTTTAACCATCTCCCCGTTCGAAAAATCTATTCAATAAATGGCACCCAGATTGGGGACGTTAGAGGGATTAAACTGATGAGAATAGTACTACAGAAAATACCACTCATATCGGGTGTGACAGTAAATTGCACGGCACAGACGCAGTCACCGTGGTTTAAAACAGAGTGGAGGGAGCCAGGTTTTTTTTAACCATCTCCCCGTTCGAAAAATCTATTCAATAAATGGCACCCAGATTGGGGACGTTAGAGGGATTAAACTGATGAGAATAGTACTACAGAAAATACCACTCATATCGGGTGTGACAGTAAATTGCACGGCGCAGACGCAGTCACCGTGGATTAAAACAGAGTGGAGGGAGCCAGCGTTTTTTTAACCATCTCCCCGTCCGAAAAATCTGTTTAATAAATGGCCCCCAGATTGGGGAGTCGGGGACGTTAGAGGGATTAAACTGATGAGAATAGTACTACAGAAAATACCACTCATATCGGGTGTGACAGTAAATTGCACGGCGCAGACGCAGTCACCGTGGATAAAAACAAAGGGGAGGGAGCCAGCGTTTTTTTAACCATCTCCCCGTTCGAAAAATCAATTCAATTGACCTTTCGGGGACCCTTGGTGTTGTACGTGGCTGGGTGGAGGAAGAAACCTTCAATGACATCACCGGGACGTGGCTAGCTTGGTATCCAACCTTGTGCAAATGGGGAGTTTGCGGTTGTGCAAATGAACTGTTTGCGGTGCATTAAAAGGGGAGTTTGGTCTGTCAATGTCTGTGATGCGGGCGTAACCCTTACACTACCTGATCGATACAACATCATACCTGATCGTATACACACACTGGATGTTTTAAAGCACGTTATTCCAAACAATTTAGGAATGTTAGTTGATTTATGCCCTTTATGGATTAAAACCCGACTCTGCGTCCACTACGTAATTTTCCATGGGAGTTTTGCCATAGATCCCCCTCCGGCATGCCACAGTCCAGGTGTTAGACCCCTTGAAACAACTTTCTCATCACTATTGTGGCCAGAAAGAGTCCCTGTGGGTTTTAAAATTCGCCTGTCTATTGAAGTCTATGGCGGTTCGCCCGGTTCGCCAGTTCGCGAACATTTGCGGAAGTTCGCGTTCGCTGTTCGCGAACTGAAAATTTTATGTTCGCGACATCACTAGTCACTAATGTAGTGTATCAGTGTGAACGCTAAAGTGTTTTTTATGGCTATCAAAACCCCACTGGTTTTAGAGTTGGAGTGGGCTTGAAAGATATGAGGGAATTGTGCGTGTTGTATTCTGTGGGCATCTTTGACTAGTAAGTGGGTTTCTTGTGCTCCCAAGACATCACAATTAAGAGATTTGGCCTCTCTCCACAAGTGTGATCTGCACATTGGACTATTCAATCCATTCACATTAATGCTAGCAAATGAGATTACCATAGTAAAGCAACTTAAAACGTAAGGTAAAAAGGTCGCATAGTAAACTGTAAAAAAGGTCAGGACGCCTCCCAGCCAGCGAGCCCGCATCCATAACACGAAGGTGGTGGAGCATTGTACAGGCATAATTATAGCACCATTCATGGATTTAGCATCATATAACAGTGGTAGAACATAATAACATAAAACCAGAAGCATGAATACGTAAGGTGTATCCGTAAGAGCCAACAGGCTCTCTGTAAACCTGAAGAACTTGGGGGATTAAAGTCCCATCTGAAGCCTAGGTAGTAACTTGTCTCGACAGTCACTCAAACCCGGCATACTAGCAATGAGAACCATTACTCCCTCCGGTGAACCTGTTCAACGGGTAGTGTCCCAATCCTTCTGAATTTTGTCAGGAGTAGCCGACGATGCTCTTTCTGTGGATCTATTGGAATGTCCCAACTTTGCAGCACTTTCCTTCCTTCTTCTATGGACTTTATTATGTGTAATTCCCCCAAATGGTGAATCAAAAGGCATACTGGGAACCCCCACCTGTATTGAATCTTGACTGTTTGCAGGGCAGATGTACAGTCGTGGCCAAAAGTTTTGTGAATTACATAAATATTGGAAATTGGAAAAGTTGCTGCTTAAGTTTTTATAATAGCAATTTGCATATACTCCAGAATGTTACGAAGAGTGATCAGATGAATTGCATAGTCCTTCTTTGCCATGAAAATTAACTTAAAGGGTTTCTACCACTTCGTTTTCACATAATTAGCTTTCAGACACTAGCGATCCGCTAGTGTCTGCTCTCCCAAACAATCCTAATATAACTGTTTATTGTCCTGCCGTTTCGCTAAAAGTCGAACTTATATAGATATGCTAATGAGCCTCTAGGTGCTATGGGGGCGTCATTAGCACCTAGAGGCTCGGTCTACCTTCACAAAATGCCGCCGCCCAGCGCGTCCCTCCAGCCCACCCATCTCCTCCGGAATGCGATCAAGCGGACGAATTCTCGCGCATGCGCCGTGCGCGTCTGTATTCGGCGCATGCGCAGTGAATGTCTGACCGCTTCCCTGCTCAGACATCTCCACTGCGCCTGCTCCGATGACGTCATAGTGCTCCGAGGAACAGGCGCAGTGGAGATGTCTGTGCAGGGAAGCGGTCAGACATTCACTGCACATGCGCCAAATACAGACGCGCACGGCGCATGCGCGAGAATTAGTCCGCTTGATCGCATTCTGGAGGAGATGGGCGGGCTGGAGGGACGCGCTGGGCGGCGGCATTTTGTGAATGTAGACCGAGCCTCTAGGTGCTAATAACGCCCCCATAGCACCTAGAGACTCATTAGCATATCTATATAAGTTCGATTTTTAGCGAAACGGCAAGACAATAAACAGTTATATTAGGATTGTTTGGGAGAGCAGACACTAGCGGATCGCTAGTGTCTGAAAGCTAATGATGTGAAAACGAAGTGGTAGAAACCCTTTAAACCCAAAAAAAACTTTCCACTGCATTTCATTGCTGTCATTAAAGGACCTGCTGAGATCATTTCAGTAATCGTCTTGTTAACTCAGGTGAGAATGTTGACGAGCACAAGGCTGGAGATCATTATGTCAGGCTTATTGGGTTAAAATGGCAGACTTGACATGTTAAAAGGAGGGTGATGCTTGAAATCATTGTTCTTCCATTGTTAACCATGGTGACCTGCAAAGAAACGCGTGCAGCCATCATTGCGAAGCATAAAAATGGCTTCACAGGCAAGGATATTGTGGCTACTAAGATTAAACCTCAATCAACAATTTATAGGATCATCAAGAACTTCAAGGAAAAGGGTTCAATTCTTGTTAAGAAGGCTTCAGGGCGTCCAAGAAAGTCCAGCAAGCGTCAGGATCGTCTCCTAAAGAGGATTCAGCTGCGGGATCGGAGTGCCACCAGTGCAGAGCTTGCTCAGGAATGGCAGCAGGCAGGTGTGAGTGCATCTGCACGCACAGTGAGGTGAAGACTTTTGGAAAATGGCCTGGGTCAAGAAGGGCAGCAAAGAAGCCACTTCTCTCCAAAAAAAAACATCAGGGACAGATTGATCTTCTGCAGAAAGTATGGTGAATGGACTGCTGAGGACTGGGGCAAAGTCATATTCTCCGATGAAGCCTCTTTCCGATTGTTTGAGGCATCAGGAAAAAGGCTTGTCCGGAGAAGAAAAGGTGAGTGCTACCATCAGTCCTGTGTCATGCCAACAGTAAAGCATCCTGAGACCATTCATGTGTGGGGTTGCTTCTCATCCAAGGGAGTGGGCTCACTCACAATTTTGCCCAAAAACACAGCCATGAATAAAGAATGGTACCAAAACACCCTCCAACAGCAACTTCTTCCAACAATCCAACAACAGTTTGGTGAAGAACAATGCATTTTCCAGCACGATGGAGCACCGTGCCATAAGGCAAAGTGATAACTAAGTGGCTCAGGGACCAAAACATTGACATTTTGGGTCCATGGCCTGGAAACTCCCCAGATCTTAATCCCATTGAGAACTTGTGGTTAATCCTCAAGAGGCGGGTGGACAAACAAAAACCCACTAATTCTGACAAACTCCAAGAAGTGATTATGAAAGAATGGGTTGCTATCAGTCAGGAATTGGCCCAGAAGTTGATTGAGAGCATGCCCAGTCGAATTGCAGAGGTCCTGAAAAAGAAGGGCCAACACTGCAAATACTGACTCTTTGCATAAATGTCATGTAATTGTCGATAAAAGCCTTTGAAACGTATGAAGTGCGTGTAATTATATTTCACTACATCACAGAAACAACTGAAACAAAGATCTAAAAGCAGTTTAGCAGCAAACTTTGTGAAAACTAATATTTGTGTCATTCTCAAAACTTTTGGCCACGACTGTAATAGGGAGCAGGGCCCTTCTTAGCCTGAGTGTAGCAGCCGATAGATCAGCATATAAAGATATTTTATGATAGGGAGCGGGCAGTCCACCATTTTGTCTGGCAAAGGACATCAGTTGCTCCTTAATAGAGTAGAAGTGGACTCTAGCGAGAACATCTCTTGGAACATTTTCCTCCAGGTGTCTGGGGCACGGGACTCTGTGTGCCCGGTCAATCTCTAAATCTTTGTCGCTGCAGTGAGGCAAAACGCATTTTATCAGCGCTTTTTTTTTTTTTTAAACATTTCTTTATTGTTATCATGTCATTGCAATACAACATTAAAGTCAAATGCATATAAGGTGTACATAAGAACAATCTGTTCACATTTCTTTTCTTCCAAATATATGATGAAGACATCACAAACATATTTTCTAAATTTCTCCCCCCCCACCCCTCCTGTACCCCCCCTCCCTCCCTTCTCTGGATGTCCTGGCTAGTTCTGAGAAACATTTAAACTTTCAAAATTCCTAATCGATCCCTCACGTCTTCTTGTAGATACCACTCTGTATATTTAAAAGGTCCCATTACTGAGGGATATTCAACATGTGGAATGTATTGCAGGATAAACCTTTTCCAAGTTTTATATAACTTCTTCCCCAGGGTTTCTTTTTTAGCAATAGCATTTTGCCATTCTATCTGAAAAATACGTCTGATCTGGGTCATCAATAGATCCAAACCAGGGACCTCTGCAGACAACCACTTCGTCAGCAAACACCTTTTCGCTTCCAACACTACTGTATGAGCTAACATCGTCAGTTTCTTTTCCTTACTGTTCCCATTGACTTCCCCAGTCACCTTTTCATCCTCTTGGAGCACCACCAGTGATGGCGTTAGACCTGTGAAGTTGCACCCAGTATGCTCCAATACCTGGGCTACTTGGGACCAAAAAATACCTAGTTTGGGGCATTCCCATAATCCATGAAACAAATCAGATTTTGGGACCCCACATTTGGGACAAGCCGTGAGTCTGTCAGGTTTAGCTGTTGATACCGGAAAGTCAAACCCATATATGGCATGGTGCAAGATTTTGAACTGAGTTTCTCTCATTTTTTCATTTGAGACTGCCCTGTAAGCAGCTTGAAGCCCCGAGAGAGCCACCGGACCAACATCTCTTATGTTCAGCTGGATGCCCCATTTTTTGAATAAAGAGCCTCGTAGGGATTCCTCCCAAGAATCTCTAAGAGTATTATAAAGCAAGGAAATTGAAGTCTTGTTTTTATTGCCTATTAGGGAGTCAAATCTGTTTTTTTGCCATTCCTTAGAAAGGTCTTTTAACACCCCTCTCACATAACTCCTAACCTGCATATAAGGGAACAGATTAAGATTCGACCCTTGGAGAACCCATCTTTCCTCCACTTCCTTTAACGTCGCCCATCTAGCTTCCTTCTCATGGAAGAGGTCTCCCATCTTAATTACCCCCTTGTTAGCCTATGTTTGAAAAGACTTGTCTGTGTTTCCCGAAATAAAGGCAGGGTTGCCCCTGATGGGTAGGTGTTTAGAGAATTGGAATGATAGGCCAAACAATTTCCTAATGTTCTTCCATGCGATAATCGTGTCCCTCAATATCAATGATTTTCTCGCCACCACAGGAAGCTGAGATACTCTCATGTGTACCAAAGCCATCAAATTCCAAGGGGCCGCAAGTTGGCGTTCTACGTGTAAGTTAGAGTAATATGCTGATTCGTTGGCCCAATCAATGATATGTCTACTGAGACATGTCAAGTTATAACCCCGTAGGTCTGGGAAATTAAGACCCCCATGTCCTCTACTAAGCTTTAGTTTTTTTAAAGAGATCCTCGCCCGTTTCCCTCCCCAAAGAAATTTGACGAACCTGCTTTCCAATTCAGTGATATCTGCGTGGCGCAGAAGAGTTGGAATCGTCTGGAGAGGGTACATCAACTTTGCTAACTAAACTATTCCCTTTAAGTACAAGGATAAGGTGTATTGTGCAACAATTTATTACTTTTAATGCCTGTTAGGGCTAAGTTACACCTATTGTTCCTGTACCTACCAATAACTAAGACATAACTTTTAATAGATACTGCTACTAATACTTAAATAAGTGACTAAATAAACTAAATGGTTAAAACTTCCAGCGTCCGCTGGCCTTTCAATCTCAGTTTAGAGTGCCCTGTCAGGATGTCGCCTGACCAGGGTTATATGCTACTGTGTGATTCCACACTAGTGTCTAACTGGCTGCGCGCTGCCAGTTTCAACTTGTAGACACTGTGTGACTACTGAACACAGTAGTAGGAGGCTTCAGCGGTATGCCGAGTTAAAATAAGAGGCTCACACTGCCCCCCGACATGTTTCGCCATGTACCGGCGTCTTCAGGGGTAAGGGCAGAGTGTGAGCATTTCCGCTCACGGCTAGCTTATAAAAACGGTTTTATAAGCTAGCCGTGAGCGGAAACGCTCACACTCTGCCCTTACCCCTGAAGACGCCGGTACACGGCGAAACATGTCGGGGGGCAGTGTGAGCCTCTAATTTTAACTCGGCATACCGCTGAAGCCTCCTACTACTGTGTTCAGTAGTCACACAGTGTCTACAAGTTGAAACTGGCAGCGCGCAGCCAGTTAGACACTAGTGTGGAATCACACAGTAGCATATAACCCTGGTCAGGCGACATCCTGACAGGGCACTCTAAACTGAGATTGAAAGGAGAGCGGACGCTGGAAGTTTTAACCATTTAGTTTATTTAGTCACTTATTTAAGTATTAGTAGCAGTATCTATTAAAAGTTATGTCTTATTTATTGGTAGGTACAGGAACAATAGGTGTAACTTAGCCCTAACAGGCATTAAAAGTAATAAATCATCAACTTTGCCACTCCCATCATTTTGATCAGGTGACTTCTCCCTACTAACGAGAGAGGCAGGTTTTGCCATCTATCCAAATCAGACTTTATTTTGGAAAATAATGGGGGAAAATTCAGTTGATAAATTGAATGCGGGGACTTCCCAATCTTGATCCCTAGATATGTAATTTGTTTTGTCGCTTTCATGATGTCTATGCCTGAGGATCTCATATAGTCCCCATCATCTCCCTGCGCTAAGGGTAATAGTTCGCATTTGGACATATTAATTGCGTACCCTGAATACATACCAAAATCCTTTAGCAGCTTCATTACTTTCTCTAATTGATTTTTCGGATTTGCCATAAAAAGTATAACATCATCCGCAAATAGTGCTGCTTTCACCCGAGCCTCACGTACTTTAATAGCTTCAAACACTCTGGAGCTACATAATTCCCTTGCGAGGGGCTCTAACGCTATATTGAACAAGAGGGGTGATAATGGGCAACCCTGTCGAGTGCCTTTTTGCAACATAAATGGCGCCGACAAAAACCCCTGGGTATAAATCCTGGCTCTAGGATGGTGATACATTTGGGATAGATATTTTCTGAAAGCTCCAGAGAATCCCATTTTATCTAGGACTGCACCCAGCCATGCCCACCGCACATTATCAAACGCTTTCTCAGCATCTAAGGTGAGCATGGCTGGGCGTTCCCCTTGCACTGGCATATTGTGAACCCTGTCAAGAACCGTCAGGACCGTTCTTATATTTTTTACTGCCGATCTCCCCTGGACAAAGCCCACCTGCTCCTGGCCTATCAAACCAGGTAGCAGGCTGGCTAAACGATCCGCTACAATTTTGGCCATTAGTTTTGCGTCGACATTGATCAGCGATATCGGTCTGTATGACCCTGGCAATAGGGTTTTTTTTCCTGGTTTGGACAATAGTTTAATGTATGACATGTTATCCCTATCTAAAGGCATACTCCCCTGGAGGACTCCATTAAAGACCTCTAACAAGACCGGTGAAATCTGGGATATTAGTGCTTTAAAATATTCTCCAGTGAACCCATCTGGGCCTGGTGCTTTCGAGTTCCCCAGTCTTTTAATGGCTCCCTGCATCTCTTGTTCCGAGATTTCTGCATTTAACATTTGGAGTTGCTCAGCCGTCAGCTTAGGTAAGTTAACCTTGTCCAAAAGAGTATCCGTCAGGTCACATTGTCCCCCATCCCTATACAGGGCCTCATAATATTTCCCCACAATATTATTAATTTCC
Organism: Bufo bufo; assembly: GCF_905171765.1. Taxonomy (NCBI): domain Eukaryota; kingdom Metazoa; phylum Chordata; class Amphibia; order Anura; family Bufonidae; genus Bufo; species Bufo bufo. Next base: position 312,393,536 of record NC_053391.1, read on the forward strand.
GCGGGGTCGTGTACAACCCCACCTTCCGAGTTTTTCAGGCATGCAATATATTGAGGAGGCCTCATTCCCCTAGCCAAATTCGCCAGGAGTTTTCCTGATTTATTCCCATGCCTGAAAAACTTAGCTTCCATCTCTGAGCGTCTCAAAGACTCCAAGTCACCTACACATTTCTCAAACGTTTGCCTTTCTGTAACCCACCTTTTTTTATTGACTTCAGAGGGAACAGTCGTGAAGTTAAGGTATGCCTCTCTGACTTTTTGACTCGCTAAATTAAATGCCTGACGGGCCTTTTTTTTAATACCATTAACATACCCCATGATTTTGCCTCGCATGACCACCTTTGACGCATTCCAAAACAGACCTGGATCAGACATATGCACCTCGTTGTCCGACTTATATTCTTCCCACCAAATTCTCAGTTTTTCTACAAACTCTTCCTTCGCGCACAAGTTGGAGGGGAAACGCCAAATATAATCTGGCCCTCTTGGGTAAGAATCTATCAGTGATAGGGATACTGTTGCGTGATCGGAGATAACAATGTCCCCAATCTCAGCACCCTCCACCCTGTGCATCAAAGAATGAGACAGAAAAATATAATCGATACGGGACCAAGAAGACTGTGAGTTAGAATAAAAGGTATAACTTCTATCATCAGGGTATAACTTGCGCCAAGGGTCATCCATTCCCACTCCACTCAATAAAGGCTGTAGTACACGATCCTGAGGTCCGTCCATCCCTACTCTATCACCCGCCCTTCTTCTGTCTTCTGATCCTCTAACTACAGAGTTGAAGTCCCCACCTACGATTTTATTCAGGCATGAGTCCCCCAGGAGAATCACCTCCATGTCTCGGAAAAAGGCTCCATTATTTGAGTTTGGGCCATATATATTGTATATACTATACTGAGAATCCTGAACCTGTAAAAGCACTTTTGCCCATCTGCCCATGGGATCCGCTGATTGTTGTACAACTGAACAATTCAAGTTTTTACTGATCAGAATTAGCACACCTGCCTTTCTATCCTGTGACGGAGCTCCTATCACTGTCCCTACCCATAGTTTTCTCATTCTATCAAAATCCCCTTCCTTCAGGTGGGTCTCCTGCAAAAGAGCAACATCCGGTTTCAGCTTCTTAAGGTGTCTGAGGACCATCCACCTCTTTTGTGGTGCTCTCAAACCCTTAATGTTCCAAGAAATAATTTTCATATTGGTTTGTTCTCAAAATACTATCTGTAACCTAATCCCCTCAGGACATCCAGAGAATATAAGATACAAAGTAAAGTGAAAGTAGTATTAGTATCTCCCACTATCCCTTTTAAATGAACCCCAACTGTTTCCCCTCCCCCAAAAAATTGCCCCTTCAGTTAGCGCAGCAACCAGCTGAATCAACTTAAGATAAAAGAACTTCCTTTTTTCTGGGTTACGACCACGGCCCGCCTCACTGATCGCTCTTGTTAGGCCCCATTTCCTCCAAACCCCACTTACTTGTGATGTTACTTAACACAAACATACAAAAAATATTATCCCCCAGTAGGAAACATGTAACATACATCTTCCCCTTGAACAGGAGATAAGAATCATTGGCTACCACATTTCCCGTAATATATCGGGGTGACCATGTCCGCCATGGATATAACCTCGCTGCTTTAACTCTGTAACACACCCCTTAACATACAAAAGGATATCAGGATATCAAAGTCCTCTCAAGCCTCCTCTAGATTATCATGCGGTCAGCGCCTCGAGTTCATTAGGTCACCTCTTCCAGGGGACCTCTGACGTCCGCGGCCTTGACTTCTAACTTCACCCTCTTGGCTGGTCTCCCTTCTGCGTCGCTCCCCCTCTGACCGTCTTCGATGTGGCGATTCACCTCTACTTCTCCGTTCTGCATCCCTCTCAATGTGACGTCTTTGCAGAGAGTCCATCATTTCTTCCGTCGCTGACGGTTCATGGAATCTAATAGTGGATCCATCCGCGTGCGTAACACAGAGTTTTGCCGGGTACATGAGTTGGAATTTTATTTGCCTTTTATAAAGCATAGAACATACTTGGCTGAACTCCTCGTTTTAGCCACAGTTGTTGAATAATCGGCAAATATAAGAACCGCATGACCCAAGATTTTAAGTGGGCTCTACCTGGTCCTGAATGCTCTCAGGATGGCCTCCTTATCACAATAGTCCAGGAATTTTACAATCACCTGCCGAGGCCTCAATGATGCATTATTTGAGCTTTGAGAACCATTCGGGCGTTGCTCTGGCTGGGGCCCAATCCGATGCGCCCTTTCCACTTTATGGCAACCCTCCAGTCCCAGTGCCCTAGGAAGGTCAAATTCACAAAGGCCCTTCAGAGACTGTGGTTTAATAGATTCTGGTAACCCCAAAAGACGCAAATTGTTCCGTCTGGACCGGTTCTCTAAATCTTCCACTCGGTCCAACAGCACTATATTTTGTTTGGTGAGCTCATTTATAGTGCGAGCAGACTTTACATTATCTGCCTCCAGGGACACTGTTCTCTGCTCCAGCTCATCCAGCCTAGTATCATGCTGTGCGATAGCTTCATGCAGTTGCTGAAGGGACGCTGATAAGGTCTTGGTCAGCGTGTCCCTGATGTCTGGGGCAAGGTGAGTAGCCACCTCTATGGCTAATGTCTTGTAGTCAATAGTTTTATAGTCCACGGAGAGGGGTGCACCCGTATTGGAAGTCAGCAAAGATGACTCACCCCCTTCTTGCGTCTCCGGCACCTCCACTGGGGAAGAAATGCATGCGTCCGCCATATTGTCCTGTGGTCTTCCCGCTCTGCCTGTTGATGCCGCTTTTTGCCCGCAACTTCTTAGGAGGTACCGCTCCATGTACCGGTCCTATTGATCATATAGGGGTTCTGGGCGCCGATCAACTAGCCTCCCCCGTCAGTATGGAGGGAAAGAGGCGATATTTTAGACGAGCGGTGGCCGGAGCTCTCTCACTCCGCTGCTCGCATCCCAGCGCCGGAACCGGAAGTCCTTTATCAGCGCTTTTACATAAGAAGGGATGTCCTTAGCCGCAACATTCTCTGGAATACCTCTTAGATTGATGTTATTGCACCTGCTGCAGTCTTCCAGATCTGCCATTTTGTTTTTTATGGCTTCAACTTCAGCTTCTAAAGCATAATGGGCGTCAATGAGGTCATTGTGGGAGCCTGCAAACTCTCCAAATTTGCGCTCTAGATTATCTGTTCTAGCCCCATTATCCTCCACCTCCATTCTCAGAGGAGCCACTATCGAGCGCATATCGTGCAGAAGAGAGCGCGTCTGTATCAAAAGCATATCTCTCATGACAGTGTCTGTCAGGACCATGTTAGTGACTAACAAGGCCAAAATTTCTGCCTCCCCTGTATCCTGAAGGTTCCCATGTGCCCCCAAAGTACCTGCATGAGTATTGTCCTCCTCAGAAGATCTGGTACGCTGTGGGGTATGCGGAGAGTCTGCAGACCCTATTGTCGCTTCTCTCCCAATTGTCTGCGTTGGAGAGGTCGCGCCGCTTTCTCCTCCCTGTCCGATAGACAACTTCCGATAGACTAGCTTCTAGCTGCATTTGCAGTAAGTATGACCACCAAGTATTTATTCTAACAGTATATAACTAAAAGACCGGCACTCTCAACACATGGGACCATATGATTAAATGCAAATCACAATGTTTTATTAATACATATATAAAAGAATAAAAAGATAAAAATATACACTAACACTGGATAATTGTTAGATGGTTTCACACAGTATTGTGCTAATCCTACAATGGTATCATGAATCTACAAACATCCAATGTTCAATATTGGTCCGTATTTTGTTAAAAAAGACCGCTATAGGAAAAAGAGACCATAGGTGTTCACATGTAGGTTCCTAGAAGGAAGGAAAATGGAAGTCCTTTTTGGTTCTGTCCTGAATGTGGGCAGACAATGCGAGATGGTATTCGCTAGAGTGAAGTCAATATTATATTGTAAATGACTGTCTCTTTTCCATATAAGTATCGCTTAGCGATTAGCAATCAAATCTCTCCGAAAAGGTCTCTGAACTCAAAGTTGTTCTAGATAAATTGCCTAAAAATGAAATATACAATATGTGGCAAGAAAAGCTTTGCAAAGGGTTGGATGGAATGGAACAAGAAATAATCTTAAAGAAAGCCAAAAAATATAAAAATACATCTAGGCCTAATAAATATGAGAACCAAATAAACAGAGTGGAACCAATAAGAGAAATATATGACTATGTTCAAGAAGAAGAATTAGAACATAACAGATATAATATCCCTACCCAAAATCGTTATGAAACTTTAACACAGTACTCTTTTTTAGACCAAACTCCCCCTCACCATCCACCAAAAATTTGACGGAGACAGTCACGTTCACCGGAACAGAATACAACAACACAAACTCCACACAGGCCACCATACAACTTGAGACACCGAACTTCACCCCAAGAACAGAGGAAACCCACATATGCGAAAGCACACTTACGGAAACACGAGCACAATGCACAGAACAATTATGCACAAGACAGTCAGCAACAACACCACAAACAATATCCTCCAAAACCAAAAAGACAAGAAGAGGAAAGAAGAAAGTTAGATTACAGAAGACACTATTAAACACTGACTCAAATAATATCATTAATCTTAGCACAATTAACCTTAGCTCACAACAGATCACTTTACTAAATAAGGGACTCAAATTTGCTCCCACCACTAAACTAAATAAGTTTAATGTATACATAGGGATTCAGAAATTTATTAGAAAATGATGTCTAAAAAAATATTTTTAAAAAAATCCGGTAACCTCTGACAAAGAAACAAAAGAGTTATTTATACATACCCAACTAAAATGTAAGTCAAAGAAATTCCCTAGAGCGGAAATAAGTCATGAAATGATGACTTTTCAAAAAAATGTTGAGGCAGATTTAGAAAAAATAAAAGAAAAAAAGTATAGTAGAAACAACCTAACCAAAGGAGAAATTAAAGCTTTACAAGAACTCCAGAAAGAAAATAATATAATAATCCGCCCTGCGGACAAGGGGAGTGCCATAGTTATCTGGGGCAAAGAGGAATATTATAATGAATGTATGAAACAACTTACAAATCAGTCCACATATAAACTTATCAAAGGAGATCCGTTATCAACATTTAGGGCCTCCTTATTGGAATACTGCGACAGGGGTTTACAGCAGGGAATCCTCAAAGATTATGAACACAAATTTATTATGGGCACACCAGGGAGATTACCAATATTTTACTGCTTACCAAAAGTACATAAGGATCCAATTAATCCCCCTGGTCGCCCTATCATATCAGGAATAGGCTCCCTGACGTCCAATCTGTCGCAGTATTTGGATACTTTACTCCAACCATTTGTCAAAAAAAACAGGTCTTATATTAGAGATACAACACAAATTATCAGTGTTTTAGAGGATCTGGACGTCCAATCAGAATGGATCATAAATACATTGGACGTCCAGTCCCTATACACTGTTATCGACCATAAACAGGGAATAGAGGCCCTTAAAAACCAATTGAACGGAAATATTTCTCTAAAATCGGAACAGATAGATTTTATTTTGGAAGGTGTGGACCATATTTTACACCATAATTATTTCATGTTTGAGGAGGAGTTTTATTTACAACTAAGGGGCACCGCCATGGGGACCAGGTTCGCCCCCAGCTATGCCAACTTATTTCTGGCTCAGTGGGAACAGGACACCATCGGCCCTAGGCTGGGGGAGGACCTGGTCCTATGGCGACGCTATATCGACGACATTATTTTTATTTGGCGTAAAGATGAAATTAGCCTTTTAAAATTTTTGGATGATCTAAATAACAATATACACAATTTACGCTTCACATCTGGACCAAGGACAGAAACAGTAGATTTTCTAGACATCCAGATCACTAAAAACGGAAATAAATATGTCTGCAACACATATCACAAACCTACAACCAAAAATGGATTTATACTTTTTTCAAGTTGTCACTTGCCGAATTGGCTTACTAACATTCCTTTTGGACAGTTCCGCCGCATTAGGAGAAACTGTACGGAAGATAGCCAATTCGAAAAGGAAGCTTCTATAATGAAAACACAATTTAGAGAAAAATGTCCTTGATAAAGTAAGAAAATTAGACCGAAAAACCTTTTTTGATGAAGTAAAGACACAAAAACAAAATCAAAATTCCGAATTTAGAATGATCCTACCATATAGCGTCCGCTCCAAACAAATAAATGGAATCATTAAACGTCATTGGCACCATTTCTTCCAAGACAAGATAATAGGCCCACTAATACCAATAAATCCCCTCATAACATATACCAAGGCACCAAATCTAGGGATCCAAATAGCACCAACTGTTAAAAAAAAGGGCAAAAAAACAACAAATCAAAGTTGGCTGAAACCTGATGGTTTCTTTAGATGCGGATCCTGCATTGGTTGTAGAAAAACCAAATTTCCTAAAAAAACTATAAAAGTCTCCTCAACTCAGAATTTGTTCTCAATGACAATTAAGGGCCTCTTAACATGCAATTCCTTCAGCGTGATCTATTTGATCCAGTGCCCATGCACTAAACAATATATTGGGAGGACAAAACGACAACTTAAAGTACGAATATCTGAACATCTTAATAATATAGCTAAGGGCTGTGAAAACAATGCCCTATCAAGACACTTTAAAGAGGTCCACAACAAAAACTGTGAGGGCCTGTCCTTCTCAGCGCTGGAACAGATAGATCACGATTGGAGAGGGGGTAACCACATTGAAAAAATGTCAAGGGCAGAGTCGAAAAGAATATATGACTTTGGAAGTCTCATACCTAAGGGATTAAATGCTGACCTAGAGATTTTTGGCTTCCTTTGAGTTTATGGGTCGTTCGCCTTTTTTCCAATGGAGAGTCGCATTTGGCTGTTTATTGGCACTGCGACCCTCCCTCGGGGAAAGGCGCACGTACCTTTCTTCCATCCAAACAAAATGCTTCTTGGGAAAGAAAGAAATGTCCCAGGAAACCATCTTTTAAAATTCTGCAAACAAGATGCAAAGCAAAACTTATAGGTACATCCGCATTAATTTGCGGCCGTATCTTTATCATATCATAAACCACCGAATAGTACCAAGGTATGTCCTTTATATTCTAGGACAAAATATATAGATAGAAATATATATAATGTTGCATGTTGATATATAATAATCAACAAAATATGAAGAGTCACAATGTATTACATCAGCAACTCACAATTTTATCTTGTTTTTTTGTTTTTATGTCCCCAATTTTTAACATCGAGAATAAAAAGGGATGGAAATATTTTAAATATATTGTTAGATGTAAATGTATGCTCATCTGCACATATACACATAATAGATCATAACAAATGATATATAAGGCTAACCATGGTCCGTGCAATAAAACCCTTTATGGATTTTGTACTATAGGGTAAATTGCAACTTTTGACAAAAAAACGCATATGTCAAAAATAAAACGCACTAAAAACGCAATACAACCGCAAGTGAAAAAATGAAAAAATACCGAATACATGAAAAGAACTATGTAGAAAAGAGATGTGAAAGACAATAGATATCAAACAATTATGTTGTAAATGACTAAAAATGGACAAAGAAAAAAATGGACAGATTCCATGTCTGTTTTTGGCAATTACTAATGGAGGGTATAAAAACCAATCAGACATGAAGGAGGGTCATCACCACTGAAGAAGGGGAGAGTGTTTCCCGAAACGCGTTTGGTACTAAGAGATCCAAATTGGAGATCAGAATATGACCCATCTGTGAGAAGCAAAAACTTCAACTACAGTGCACTGTAAGTTTTACCTCAGCCGTCACAACGAATAGCCGAGCCTGAGCAAACTACTGAATACCATCCTACATGCCGATACGTCATTTCCGGAGCGACAAACTTTTCCTCCAAATCCACGTGGGACGCTGACAGCGCAACAGCCGGGACGCCGGCTCCCAGCGAGCCCCGAGGAACCTGACCGACTGACCGGCACGAAGGGAAGGTAAGCCCACATAGTGGGTGATCACCAGGCGCATTTGATTGCTAATCGCTAAGCGATACTTATATGGAAAAGAGACAGTCATTTACAATATAATATTGACTTCACTCTAGCGAATACCATCTCCCATTGTCTGCCCACATCCAGGACAGAACCAAAAAGGACTTCCATTTTCCTTCCTTCTAGGAACCTACATGTGAACACCTATGGTCTCTTTTTCCTATAGTGGTCTTTTCTAACAAAATACGGACCAATATTGAACATTGGATGTTTGTAGATTCATGATACCATTGTAGGATTAGCACAATACTGTGTGAAACCATCTAACAATTATCCAGTGTTAGTGTATATTTTTATCTTTTTATTCTTTTATATATGTATTAATAAAACATTGTGATTTGCATTTAATCATATGGTCCCATGTGTTGAGAGTGCCGGTCTTTTAGTTATATACGTTTTCTTGCATTTGTGAAGGGTGAATCATTTTAGACCAGAGCACCTCTTTGTGGCTGTGAGAGGGTGAGCTATTTCCCTTTTTCTATCTCGTTTTGCACTTTATTTATTCTAACAGTGTTTGCTTATATCTTTGTGCAATTGACTAGCAGAGTGCTGTTACCTGTAGTTCTACTAATCCAATTGTGTTTCAGCCAAGGTAGTGTGCACCTGCGTTCTCATATTCACTTATTATGGACGTGCTGGTTCGTTTATTTTTCTGTCCGATAGACAAGTCATCATCGGGTGCAGGTCTCGGGGAAGTCAGTGCATCCGTCCCTTTCTCAGGATCTGGGCATATAGCTGAGCGTGGGCCTTCCGTGCGTTCTCGTGAGGCGGCAGTTCCGTCCCTGGCGCCATCTTGGGATCTTCCCGCTTCTCTGGTGAAGTAGAATTTTGTTAGCTGCGGGTGCTTCATCACTCTTTTCTTTCACCCCGTCATGTTCAGAAAGGGTTCGGTGGCTGTTCCCTCCAGCTTTAGATGGTTCACCGTGGTTTTAGTCGCTGTAAAAGTCGCTGGTTTGTAGTGCTATCTCCGGAGCTGCAGCACACTACATCCGCGCGCCTTGGCAGCCAGACCATGCCCCCCCAGCGCTTAAAGTCTCTTGTTGTTGTGTGGTTATGGTTGGCAATTTGAGTGTTGATAAAAACTCAGTGGCCTCAGTACCATCTATCTGGGTGTCCTCATATACAGTGGGGGAAATAATTATTTGACCCCTCACTGATTTTGTAAGTTTGTCCAATGACAAAGAAATGAAAAGTCTCAGAACAGTATCATTTCAATGGTAGGTTTATTGTAACAGTGGCAGATAGCACATCAAAAGGAAAATCGAAAAAAAAACTTTAAATAAAAGATAGCAACTGATTTGCATTTCATTGAGTGAAATAAGTATTTGAACCCCTACCAACCATTAAGAGTTCTGGCTCCCACAGAGTGGTTAGACACTTCTACTCAATTAGTCACCCTCATTAAGGACACCTGTCTTAACTAGTCACCTGTATAAAAGACACCTGTCCACAGAATCAATCAATCAAGCAGACTCCAAACTCTCCAACATGGGAAAGACCAAAGAGCTGTCCAAGGATGTCAGAGACAAAATTGTAGACCTGCACAAGGCTGGAATGGGCTACAAAACCATTAGCAAGAAGCTGGGAGAGAAGGTGACAACTGTTGGTGCGATTGTTCGAAAATGGAAGGAGCACAAAATGACCATCAATCGACCTCGCTCTGTGGCTCCACGCAAGATCTCACCTCGTGGGGTGTCAATGGTTCTGAGAAAGGTGAAAAAGCATCCTAGAACTACACGGGAGGAGTTAGTTAATGACCTCAAATTAGCAGGGACCACAGTCACCAAGAAAACCATTGGAAACACATTACACCGCAATGGATTAAAATCCTGCAGGGCTCGCAAGGTCCCCCTGCTCAGGAAGGCACATGTGCAGGCCCGTCTGAAGTTTGCCAATGAACACCTGAATGATTCAGAGAGTGACTGGGAGAAGGTGCTGTGGTCTGATGAGACCAAAATAGAGCTCTTTGGCATTAACTCAACTCGCTGTGTTTGGAGGAAGAAAAATGCTGCCTTTGACCCCCAAAACACCGTCCCCACCGTCAAGCATGGGGGTGGAAACATTTTGCTTTGGGGGTGTTTTTCTGCTAAGGGCACAGGACAACTTATTCGCATAAACGGGAAAATGGACGGAGCCATGTATCGTGAAATCCTGAGCGACAACCTCCTTCCCTCTGCCAGGAAACTGAAAATGGGTCGTGGATGGGTGTTCCAGCACGACAATGACCCAAAACATACAGCAAAGGCAACAAAGGAGTGGCTCAAGAAGAAGCACATTAAGGTCATGGAGTGGCCTAGTCAGTCTCCGGACCTTAATCCAATCGAAAACCTATGGAGGGAGCTCAAGCTCAGAGTTGCACAGAGACAGCCTCGAAACCTTAGGGATTTAGAGATGATCTGCAAAGAGGAGTGGACCAACATTCCTCCTAAAATGTGCGCAAACTTGGTCATCAATTACAAGAAACGTTTGACCTCTGTGCTTGCAAACAAGGGTTTTTCCACCAAGTATTAAGTCTTTTTTTGTTAGAGGGTTCAAATACTTATTTCACTCAATGAAATGCAAATCAGTTGCTATCTTTTATTTAAAGTTATTTTTTCGATTTTCCTTTTGATGTGCTATCTGCCACTGTTACAATAAACCTACCATTGAAATGATACTGTTCTGAGACTTTTCATTTCTTTGTCATTGGACAAACTTACAAAATCAGTGAGGGGTCAAATAATTATTTCCCCCACTGTAGACGGGCATAATATTCTCCCAGGAGTTTATTTATTTGTTTAGGATTGGTGTGGGTGACTCCCCTACTATCCTTCAGGGATTTAATAATCGTGGGGGGCGTCTTACCTCTTGCTAAGTTCGCCAACATTCTACCCGATTTATTACCATAGCGGAACAAATCTGATATGCTGATCTATGCATGGCTTCTTGCCTATCCGCCCACCACTCAAAATATAGCCGCTATCCATGCTTCCTTATGACTTGCAGTAGCCAGCCGTAGGAAGTTTGAATAAGCTGTTCTAAGAGCTGTGCTAACTTCCAAGTATTATCTGGAGGCCACTTTGCACAAATTACTAACGTAGCCTATTATCCTCCCTCTCAATACCGCTTTCGCCGTTTCCTAATGAGTCGAAACATCTGATGCAACCGGGGGGGGGGCATATCCCCTTGAAACTCGAACCACCAACCTTGTAGGATATCTTTAAAATTTTCGTCCTTTGCCAGGAATGAAGGAAAACGCCAGATAAAATCTGCTCCCCTTGGGTAGGAATTCTGCAAACATATAGAAATGGGTGAGTGATCAGAGATAACCAACTCATGTATCTCAGCTGCAAGGACCCTACATGTTGTATTTGTACAGGTAAGTATATAGTCAATTCGAGACCATGCCTGATGGGCGTGTGAAAAATTTGTGTATTCTCTATCATCCGGGTGTAATAAACGCCAGATATCCCGTAGTCCAGTAGAGGACATGAAAGGTTGCAGGACCATATCCGAGATTCTCTGATCGCTCACTGTCCGGTCTGCTCTCCTACGATCTTCCTGGATGGAAGCTACCGTGTTGAGATCCCCTCCCAAGATCTTATTGGGGGCCCCACCTAAGGGCAACCTATTCTCTAGGAGACTTGTTATCTCCATTTGGGGTATAAACATTGTGTATACTACAAACCGGATTCCAAAAAAGTTGGGACACTAAACAAATTGTGAATAAAAACTGAATGCAATGATGTGGAGATGGCAAATGTCAATATTTTATTTGTAATAGAACGTAGATGACAGATCAAACGTTTAATCCGAGTAAATGTATAATTTTAAAGGAAAAATACGTTGATTCCAATTTTCACGGTGTCAACAAATCCCCAAAAAGTTGGGACAAGTAGCAATAAGAGGCTGGAAAAAGTAAATTTGAGCATAACGAAGAGGTGGAAGACCAATTAACACTAATTAGGTCAATTGGCAACATGATTGGGTATAAAAAGAACTTCTCAGAGTGGCAGTGTCTCTCAGAAGCCAAGATGGGTAGAGGATCACCAATTCCCACAATGTTGCGCAGAAAGATAGTGGAGCAATATCAGAAAGGTGTTACCCAGCGAAAAATTGCAAAGACTTTGCATCTATCATCATCAACTGTGCATAACATCATCCGAAGATTCAGAGAATCTGGAACAATCTCTGTACGTAAGGGTCAAGGCCGTAAAACCATACTGGATGGCCGTGATCTGGGGGCCCTTAAACGACACTGCACCACAAACAGAAATGCTACTGTAAAGGAAATCACAGAATGGGCTCAGGAATACTTCCAGAAACCATTGTCAGTGAACACAATCCACCGTGCCATCTGCCGTTGCCAGCTGAAACGCTACAGTGCAAAGGAGAAGCCATTTCTAAGCAAGATCCACTAGCTCAGGCGTTTTCACTGGGCCAGGGATCATTTAAAATGGAGTGTGGCAAAATGGAAGACTGTTCTGTGGTCAGACGAGTCACGATTCAAAGTTCTTTTTGGAAATCTGGGACGCCATGTCATCCGGACCAAAGAGGACAAGGACAACCCAAGTTGTTATCAACGCTCAGTTCAGAAGCCTGCATCTCTGATGGTATGGGGTTGCATGAGTGCGTGTGGCATGAGCAGCTTGCATGTCTGGAAAGGCACCATCAATGCAGAAAAATATATTCAGGTTCTAGAACAACATATGCTCCCATCCAGACGTCATCTCTTTCAGGGAAGACATAACTTTTATTGATAATGCTGATAATACTTGAATACTAACTAAATAACTAAATGGTTAAAACTTCCAGCATTCGCTAGCCTTGCAGTGTCAATTTCGAATGCCCTGTCAGGATGTCACCTGACCAGGGTTAGGTGATTACACACTAGTGCCTGTCTGGCTGCGCGCTGCCAGTATTGCATGTGGACACTGTGTGATTGTTAGACCCTATAGTAATAGGCTACAGCGAGATGCACTGTTAAAATTAGAGGCTCACACTGCCCCCCGACATGTTTCGCCGTGTACAGGCGTCTTCAGGGGTTAGGGCAGAGTGTGAGCGTGTCCGCTCGCGGCTGGCCTATAAGACCTTCGCTTGTGACGTGTTTCCTCTAGGTTTCGCTGTGGGGCGTGATTAGGGTAGAGGACAACGGCGGTGATAGGACGCGCTGCGGGGCCCCACCCTCTGACGTAATTAGGATCCAGGACTGAGGCGATAATAGGACGCAATACAGGGCTCCACCCCCTGACGTAAGCATCCTCCCATCCATGTTCTTCTAGTTCGCTTACGTCATTGGGATTGCGCTGCGCATGTCTTGTACACTTAGAAGTTTTCGGATAGATTTCTTCTGCGCATGTCGGCCGACTTAGTTCCCGGCCCTGCAGATTCCGGTCATGACACTTCACCACGGCGCATGCCCGTGGACTTCGTCGCCAGTACTATCGGGTCGATTCATCATGGTAAGTATCCTGACCTCTTTTGACCGGGTTGGTTCGTCTATGCCGGAATGAGTGTCTGCTATATGTCTCAACAGCGACAGCGACAGCGAGTTCATAAAAGGGTGGGAAATACTCCTCACGGAAAACTCGCTGCGGATGCAAGCGTATCTCTTAGATTACGAACAAAAATCATTGGCAAAAATAACAACACAATTACAAAAGGAGATTCAGGAAATCCAAACATTTAGAACCAAAGCTGAGTTTGCTGAGCACGAACAAAAATTGCAAAAAAACTTAGAGAGCCTTCAGGGAGAAATCAAAGAACGAAAGCATAGGAAGTATAATCGGGATACAAAAGATTTTGACACAGGGAACATCTATCCTAGGAAACAAGGGGGACGGTTCCCATTGAGACAAAGGGAAAACTGGAGGGAGTATACGGATATATCCGAATCCGAAACATCTGAAATAGAGGGCAGTTATAATCAAACTATAGCAAACACTAAGCGAAAATCCAAAAACAAACTACCCTACTCACAGAGGAGAAATCCTCAAAGGAATCCTACCACCAACAGTAACCCCAGCTCAACTGCGAATACAGTATGGGCAACGGGTCAAGAACCAGTGCAAAATCAGCAAGCACAGTACTCACAATTTCCGCAATATCCGCAATCTTCCTCCTTGTCTACAGTAACAAATCCTGTCCCACTGCCACAGAATACTACACAGGGGTTTTTTTTAGGGCTAGGGATGGGAGTACAATTACGAGACAGAGAGAAATGGGGCTACAATCAAAAGATCTGACAATAGGAGTACCACAGGTAGAAGAATTGAATGTAGACCCCAATCCTGCACGGAATGTAACTAACGTGGGGGCAATGCAGATTATCAACAAAACCAAGATAGAATTAACACCGGAGCATATTAGTCTGATACAGAAAGGCCTCTCCTTCACCCCAGCACCGCACTTCAACTGTTTCCTATGGGTTAAGGACATCAACCTTTTTGCCAGGAAACTAGCATTACACAAGGAATTTAATTCCAGCGAGTATGAAATGGCAAACATACAGAGGCGCGAGAGGGAAGCAGTTGACACTCTTGAGTCCCTGCTAAGGGAAGGAGAAGGCGAAATAATAGCCCCCAGTCCACCATTTAGTACTCTTACTCCTAAGTCCAGATTTACCCCTCCATTTGGGAAATATGCGAACATTCAAACATTTGTCGATGTGGTCACTAGGGACCTGCAAAAAATCAAGGCTCCAAAAAGAAATAAGCATAGCAACTTAACTATGGAAGAGCAGGAAGCTATGAGAGATCTAATAAGCAATGACAACTTAGTCATTAAACCTTCTGACAAAGGAGGAAATATTGTGCTACTGGAAAGAAAATATTATGAAAAAATGATAATGGATCTCCTGAATGAGAATAGCACCTATAGGGAGCTAAGAACGGACCCCACGGAAAAATACGTTATGGAACTAAAAAAACTCCTAAAAAATGCCAAAGACCGCAATCTAATCACGAAGGAAGAGTATAAAGTTATGTACAAACCACGACCTACCATAGCAACCTTTTACGCTATCCCTAAAGTTCACAAACAAAGGGAACCAATCCCAGGGAGACCCATTGTCTCTGGTAACCAGAGCTTATGTGAAAGTATTAGTGAGTATGTGGAACAAGTTATCTCTCCATTTGTAAAGACACTACCCTCCTATCTTAGGGACACCAAAGATACTGTCGTCAGGTTGCAGGAGATCCAGGTAAATTCGCACACTTTTATAGCAAGCCTTGATGTTGAGGCACTTTACACTAGCATACAGCATCACTTGGGAATACAAGCAGTACAGTATTATTTGAACACAAATGGAACCCAATATTATGAGCACAATGAGTTTGTAATTTCACTATTAAAGTTTTTGTTGGAGCACAATTATTTTATGTTTAATGGGAAGTATTATTTACAGGTCACCGGCACCGCTATGGGCACGATTTGTGCGCCAAGCTTTGCCAATCTCTTTTTAGGGTGGTGGGAAGACCGGATAGTTTTCACGGACACTATGGATAGGTACACGCAGCACATTCTATTTTGGGGTCGTTGTATCGATGACATTTTGATTTTTTGGGATAACACTATAGCACAATTTCATGAGTTTGTTTGTCAATTGAATGACAATCAGATTGGCATGAAATTTACAGCAGAAATACATAAGAGCACTTTAAATTTCCTGGATCTCAAACTCAGTCTGCAACCTGACGGCAGTATCCAAACTGAAATATACCGCAAACCTACGTCCACCAATAACCTGCTACACTGGCAAAGCTTCCACCCTGACCCCCTTAAAAAGGGAATCCCTGTGGGGCAGTACCTGAGAGCCAGGCGGAACTGCTCCACAGAGGAAGCATTTCAAAAGGAATGCAGTACGTTATACTCACGTTTCTTTGATAGAGGGTACTCTAAGAAATGTCTGCATCAAGCGTACAACAAAGCCAGGAAGGTAGGAAGACTTGACCTGTTGGCAGGTGGGAGGAAAAAAGGAGGAGAAAAAATTATACGGTGTATAGGAACATACGATACTGAACATAGTGTCATACAACAAATTCTGAGACGGCACTGGCACATCCTACAGGCCGATACAGACCTTCAACAAGTCATACCAAAATATCCAGCCATAACATTCAGAAGAGGGCAAAATCTGAGAGAAAAACTAGTCCACAGCCACTATCAACCCCACGGAATGCCCAAAAAGACCAACTGGCTGTCTCACAAAGGATCATATCCATGTGGGGACTGTACTTTCTGTGGTCGGATGAAAGTCACAAAAACCTTCACAAACCCAGTGGATGGGAAAAATTATGAAATACGAGATTACATCAATTGTAAGACAAAAGGGGTTGTATATGTTATTAGATGTGAATGCCCCAAACTATACGTCGGAAAGACCATTCAGGAGTTAAGAAGGCGAATTTCAAAACATCTGAGCAGCATTAATACAGGGGAAGACACTAGCCTAGCCAGACATATGAGAGAAAAGCATAGGGACCAAAATACTGACTTTAAGTTCTGGGGACTGATGAAGGTAAAATCAGGCCCACGGAAAGGGGATATAGACAGAAGACTCCAGCAGGAGGAAACAAAATGGATTTACCTGCTCAACAGCCTATCCCCGAGAGGCCTTAATGAAGGATTTACGTACTCGTCCTTCCTGTAGGTATTGATCCCCATCTAGGAAGAAACAAAAATCGGAAATATTATAAGTAAAACAACTAACAGTAAATGATATAAATAAGGAAAATAGAGCAATCCACTCGATGGCAAGACCGAAATAAGGTTAATATGATAATGAAGGTTAGTATCTGTGGGAATAATGCCATCACATTGGGTTAATAGAGCCAGCCTAATACAGTAATTTTCTATAAAGGTAGTCTGGCATGGTATTATGAACCTCATTAAAACCATTCTGCCTACCGAGCAGGTATTGTACGGTGAGCAGGAAACATAGATTAGGGCCGGACAAATAGGAAGAGAAAGGGACATGCACACTGGGGCGAATAAATAGGGCAGGGGAAGCCAAACGGCATGGCTAAAGGGAGCACACATTAAGAGGAGTGGATGCATGTAGTATGCACCTAAGGGATGGTTATAGATAGGAAATAAGAACATCCAAGTAAAAATAACACAGAGAACAAGCAGCTATTGATCATAGGGCAGGAGCTTGTACAGTGATGAGCAACCCCCCCCCCCCCTTCTATCTCTCATAAGGATCGACATAAATTGAACACTTAGATACGAAAATATAAAATAAAATAATAGGGGAATGTACAGGCTGTACAAGTAGTTTAAGGCTGACATGTCAGCCTGCATTTGTGGGAGGGGCGTAGGCGCTCTTAAAAGGAGGCACGCCCTCTCCTCATGTGCGGGCGTTTTCGGTGCCTTCCCGCCACGAACGTTACGCCCCTTACAGCAGTGCCGCTAGACAGGTAAGTAAGTCCCGTCATGGTGCCTCCGGTTCCTCCGTCTTCGGCACTTGACGGCCGGGTAAGTTCGGTCACATCCACTGCCCTCACTCACCCTCCACGCCGCGGTGCATCCATTCCTGGCGTCTCCCCTACGTCTGACCTCTGCTCCCGGCACAGTCCACAGGGGGGTCACGTGGGACGCCGGGCATGAGGTCCGCCGCAGCGTCCATGTTGCCCGGCAACGAGTTCAGTGTTCTCCTCCTGCACCCACAAGGCACGACTGCCTCCTAAGCTCCGTGGTGCGCCGCGTCCGGTTGCTTTCCCATTGTGGTCTCGTGGCCGGCTGTCCCTCTGGCTCGGCCCCGGTCTGCACGGCGTCTCTGTTACCCGGCAACGCCGTTGGTGTCCCCCCCCCCTTGCGGTCACATGATCTCTCCCTGGTTCCGGTCTGCGCTCCTCTCGTCCACCGCCGCCCTCATCGTACATACCGGGCAATGCGGGTCCGGCCCGGTCACCCGGGGGTCGGGTCCGTCCAGAGCCAGGGCCGCATCAGGGGTGCCGCTTCCACTCTGCCGCAGCGCTGGCCGGCGGCCGGCGGTTGTTAATTTCCAATAAAGTTAAAAAAATAAAAATAATAATCTCTTACACGAATACACGTTGCACACGGGAGCAGCGCAAATTTAAATTCACACTAATATCATACACACACAGGAGCAATTTAGCTCATAGTAACTGCTACAGGGTCCCCACGGGCCCTCCTCTGTCATCCAGAGCCACTGTCAGCTGACTCAGGGAACCTTCCCCGCCCCCTTCCTTCCCTCATTCACTTGCTTCTGTCCTCTCCAGCTAAAATAAAATAAAATAAAAAATGTGTGTGGGTGTGTGTATGTGTATATATATATATGTATATGTGTGTATGTGCGTATGTATGTATATATATATATATATATATATATATATATATATATATGTATGCATGTAGATAAATGAATGAATAAATAAGTTTCAACACTTTCACGCTTCAGAGATAAGTCACTCCACAGGTCAACCCTTCACACCGCACGTTCAGCAATTCCCGCTACCCTCCACGTCAGGTCCCACAACGCAGGGCATCCGCAGCCCACCAGAGTATTTCGTTAGATCACAGGGACGGCTGGGGATCCCTGGGTTGTGGGTCGGTAAATGGCGCAGTCTATGGACCGCTCCGGGCCCCCCCCCCCCTATGCCTCTGACTGTTGTTGCAGACCCTGGGTTTTCGGCCGTGCTAGCCATTTTTTTCGTCTGCCAAGGGTTTTTCAAACAATTTCCGCCCGTGTCGACCACCGCCTGTTCCACTCTGCTACATCTGCGGACGTTTCGGTAAATACTTCTTTACAGTCACCGTTCTGTCACCAGTCACACGGCGGGTTTTGCTTCCTGTCATCCCACCATGTTCATTGCCGGGTTTTCTTCAGGTTTCACGCATATCATTTCATGCTCCAACATGTCTGTGGCCTGTTCCGTGTCAGGCTCACGCATTATTCATTACCATTTGTTGCCCATGTCGCCACGGGCTCACGTTTTTCCCAGACTATATCTGTTGCCAGTCACGCTTCAGGCTCACGTATTATTTGCCGTCAGTGCCTGTTTCAGGGTTATGTTTCCAATATATCATGTCTGTTGCCTGTCACGTTTCAGGCTTACGTTTTTCTTTTCTGTTGCCAGTTACGTTTCTGGCTTACGTTTCTAATCTATCATGTCTGCTGCCTGTTACGCTTCAGGCTTACGTGTTTTCTTTTTGTTGCCAGTTACGTTTCTGGCTTACGTTTCTATATGTATCATGTTGCCTGTTACGCTTCAGGCTTACGTTTTTTCTTTTATTTTTGTCGCCTGTTACGTTTCAGGCTTACGTATCCACTGTACCACGTCTGTTGCCTGTCACGTTTGTCAGGTTCACGTTTCTCTTATGTATTTATTCCCCGTTACACTTCAGGTTTACGTTTTTTCATCCATTACCGGTTACAGGCCAGGTTCATGCTGTTAATCACTATTCTTTGTCGCTATCATTTTTTTCCAGATTCAATCAATATTATTTTCTACAGTACGACCCCAGTTTTTGTGTTCTTTTTCCAAAAAAAAAAAAGAGTATTGTTACAGACCCTGGGTACTCTGCCGTTAATCTTCAACCAGGGATCCATGCATCCTTACAGAGGTCATAAAATTCCCCACTTGGGGTTCAACCAGGTAGGTGCCGGTTTTTTAGTCCTTCTCACTCCAGTCACACTCAAAGTTTTTATTCTCTCCACACAGTCAAGCAGCTGCAGCGAAGTATATAAAAAAATAAAAAAATAAAAAAAATGATGGTTCCCTATGTCACGGTTGGGGTGCATTGGCGCGTTCCGGTCTGCGTAGTCTCCCCCTCACATTACCAATTATTTTGCAGTCACCGGGTGCTGCGCCACTCTGGCTGCGCTCGTCAGCCAGGTTGCGCTCATTTGTCCCGTTTGTGCCGACCATCGCTTTCCACTCTCTACATCCACGGACATTTCCGGCAACTGCTTCATTTTCTACCACACATTCGCGGTCTTCCAGGCTACGCTGCTATGCAACTTCCTATTCCTTTGTCACCCGCGTCAGGGTCACGTCATAGTCACCAGGTTTTCTCCAGTCACGTCTCAGGTCACTTCTTGTTCATGTCACCATGTTTTGTTTCTCTGTCATACCTGTCCACGACAGGCTGTTGCTGTCACGTGTCAGGCCTATGTATCAATTGGCGGTAACGGCCAGGCTCACGCCTCTTGCCTCCCACGGCCTGTTCTGTCCAGGCGTCCGTTCCTTTCTCAATCATTGGCCTGTCACGTTTCAGACTCACGCTTTATTACCATTGCCACTTTTTGCGCTTCAGGCTCACGTGCACATCTCACCACGTCGGGTGGCTGCCACGGTTCAAGCTCACGTTTTTTTGTTCAGTGTATCATCTGTTGCCTGTCACGTTCAAACGCACGTTTCAATCTGTCATCTTGTTGCCATGTTTTATCTGTTGCCTGTCACGTTTTTCAGGCTCACGTTTTCAATTCATCATCTGTTTCTGTTACGCTTCAGGCTTACGTGTTATTTTCATTGTCTGTTGCCTGTTACGTTTCAGGCTTACGTTTCTAATTTATCTTAGGTTGCCTATTACGCTTCAGGCTTACGTGTTATTTTCATTATCTGTTGCCTGTTACGTTTCAGGCTTACGTTTTCAATTTGTCATAGGTTTGGCTGTTACGCTTCAGGCTTACGTTTCAATCAATTATCTGCTGCCTGTTGCGCTTCAGGCTCACGTGTTTTTATTTTTCAGGTGTTGCCTGTCACGCTTCAGGCTTACGTTCATGGCACGCCGTGTCTGCCACCGGCTGCGCATCTATGTACGTTTCCAGTTTCCGTTGCCTCTTTCGTTTAGGGTCCACGTTCGTCACTTCTCATGCCATGGTTATCGCGCTCAGGCGTACATAAGTGTCCGGATCACTCAAAGTCTTACGTGGTATCATTTATTTTCTGTTACCTGTCGCTTCAGGTTCACACTGTTAATTTACTGTTTCTGTCGCCTGTCATGTTTTAGACTCGATTCGGTAGTCTTTTCTCCGGTACGATTTCAGGTTTGATGTTTGTTTTCTCTTCAGTTTTCTTTTTCCTGTCTGGGGCCAAGCACGGTTAGCCTTCTCACGTCATTTCACGCTTAGTCCATGGCCCCGCCGTTCAGAGCACTAGACACTCGCTAGTCCTCCTTTAACCACCATTCACGTCTCGGGTGTCGCTTGCAAGGTACGGGGCTTCCTGGTCAAATGTTATTTTCTATTTGTCACTTCGCAGCTGCAGTATGTCGCATTTCCAACATCAAAGAAGGCCTATCTGTACCGGAAACACCCGCATCCAAGTGGCCCTATGGAGTTGGTCAATTCCGAAGTTGGTTACGGAGCTTAACCGGAGAGGGTTCCAATACCCTGTTTCCGCCGTAAAGCAGAGCCGTATAGGCTACTGATGGCTGAACCAGCAGCCCCGGACTTGGAGCAAGTCTCCATGTCCACCCTTCAGGTGTCCCTGGCGCAGCTACATGCCGGGATGGACTCCGTCGCCTCCTTGGTTTCGGACGTCCAGACCAGCCTCCTGGCCGTCAAGTCCTACTGGGGGCTGCCACCTGTCCAGTCCACTCTAGCCTTGCCAATAACCTCCACCCTAGGGCCCGTTCCCCCAGGTAGGGTTCCGTACGCTACCGAGACTGCTCCCTCGCTTTTCATTCCCTGCCGCAGCCAAACTGCTTGTCATTACAACGAATGTAGGGCCCCTTCATGCATGTTTCAGGGCTCACCCCAGCCGATGGGTCCTCAGATTCAGGCCATCCTGTTCCACTATCCTTCAACACCTTCAACGATATTTGGCCAAAGTCCAACATTTCTCCAAGTTGGAAGACCCCGAAAGTAGGTCGGTTTTCTGTCTCAAACGGTTAGGGGGTGTTCAGAAGAGTAGTCACGCGGTCGTCCCGAGCAGGCAGGCTGTGTCAGGGGATCATTTAGAAGCTTTCCACCTCCCTAGATGGTCTTCCTTTTGGGCTCCTTTCCAGCACTATCATAAAGGCTGCCATGTTCTTTAGTTCCGCGGGTTCTTAGGACACAGCGCATTCACCCACAGTTTCAGTCAGGTCCAAGGGTTTAACCGGGGGTCAGCTGGTATGGCACGACGACCATTTCTCCTCACATCTCCTCACTTCCAACCTCACAGGTGGGTCCACCAGTGGAGGTGAAGTTCCTCCAGTCTACCAACGCATGGGCCCGGTCCAGGTGCTCAGGAGCCGGCTGGCAGCTCTGGGGGACTCCGCCCCTGACCGCCCATGGCTCCCGTTCCAGGTCTCGGCCCGCACGGCCTCGCAGTTTCATCTCCCACGTTCGCACCCTGGCGGCGGGCTTGGGTGTCAACCCCAAGACCATTTCAGGACACTCCTTCCGTATTGGAGCTGCATCCGCGGCTTCAAAGCACGACGTCCCCGGCCACGTCATCCGCAAATGGGTCGCTGGCGCTCCTCAGGCTTCTCACGTTACATACCTACCCTCAGGCCGAGATATCCCAGGCATTCCACAGTTTGGTTGTGTAACTTGGTCAGTGGCGAAGGTTTTTCTCTCCCTACTCATATGTATTTTTGCCCCCTTTTAGGCTTACCCGCGGCATGGCTAAGGGCACCTCTCCAGCCATATCAGTTTAGGCAGGTTGGTTTCCTCTCTCAGGTCTCGGCACGTTCGGGGCACCAGCTCTCTGCCGTAGCCATGACCACAAGTAGTTTAAGGCTGACATGTCAGCCTGCATTTGTGGGAGGGGCGTAGGCGCTCTTAAAAGGAGGCACGCCCTCTCCTCATGTGCGGGCGTTTTCGGTGCCCCACCCTCCCTCCCCTTTTCTTTCCATACTCCTCAGGGTATGCCCCCTTTTAGGCTTACCCGCGGCATGGCTAAGGGCACCTCTCCAGCCATATCAGTTTAGGCAGGTTGGTTTCCTCTCTCAGGTCTCGGCACGTTCGGGGCACCAGCTCTCTGCCGTAGCCATGACCACAACTACGGATGTTGAGACATATAGCAGACACTCATTCCGGCATAGACGAACCAACCCGGTCAAAAGAGGTCAGGATACTTACCATGATGAATCGACCCGATAGTACTGGCGACGAAGTCCACGGGCATGCGCCGTGGTGAAGTGTCATGACCGGAATCTGCAGGGCCGGGAACTAAGTCGGCCGACATGCGCAGAAGAAATCTATCCGAAAACTTCTAAGTGTACAAGACATGCGCAGCGCAATCCCAATGACGTAAGCGAACTAGAAGAACATGGATGGGAGGATGCTTACGTCAGGGGGTGGAGCCCTGTATTGCGTCCTATTATCGCCTCAGTCCTGGATCCTAATTACGTCAGAGGGTGGGGCCCCGCAGCGCGTCCTATCACCGCCGTTGTCCTCTACCCTAATCACGCCCCACAGCGAAACCCAGAGGAAACACGTCACAAGCGAAGGTCTTATAGGCCAGCCGCGAGCGGACACGCTCACACTCTGCCCTAACCCCTGAAGACGCCGGTACACGGCGAAACATGTCGGGGGGCAGTGTGAGCCTCTAATTTTAACAGTGCATCTCGCTGTAGCCTATTACTATAGGGTCTAACAATCACACAGTGTCCACATGCAATACTGGCAGCGCGCAGCCAGACAGGCACTAGTGTGTAATCACCTAACCCTGGTCAGGTGACATCCTGACAGGGCATTCGAAATTGACACTGCAAGGCTAGCGAATGCTGGAAGTTTTAACCATTTAGTTATTTAGTTAGTATTCAAGTATTATCAGCATTATCAATAAAAGTTATGTCTTAGCTATTGGTAGGTACAGGATTAATAGGTGCTATCTAGTCCTAACGGGCATTAATAGTAATGAATTGTTGCACAATACACCTTATCCCTGTACTTAAAGGGAAAGTATAGTAATTGAAGCTCTTTCAGGGAAGACCCTGCATTTTTCAACAAGATAATGCCAGACCACATTCTGCATCAATCACAACATCATGGCTGCGTAGGAGAAGGATCCGGGTACTGAAATGGCCAGTCTGCAGTCCAGATCTTTCACCTATAGAGAACATTTGGCGCATCATAAAGAGGAAGGTGCAACAAAGAAGGCCCAAGACGATTGAACAGTTAGAAGCCTGTATTAGACAAGAATGGGAGAGCATTCCTATTTCTAAACTTGAGAAACTGGTCTCCTCGGTCCCCAGACATCTGTTGAGTGTTGTAAGAAGAAGGGGAGATGCCACACAGTGGTGAAAATGGCCTTGTCCCAACTTTTTGGGGATTTGTTGACACCATGAAAATCTGATTCAACATATTTTTCCCTTAAAATGGTACATTTTCACAGTTTAAACTTTTGTTCCGTGATTTATGTTCTATTCTGAATAAAATTTCAGAAGTTGGCACCTCCACATCATTGCATTCAGTTTTTATTCACGATTTGTATAGTGTCCCAACTTTTTTGGAATCCGGTTTGTATATTGAGAGCCCTCATGTTCTATTAACAGCCTATGCCATCTACCGTCCTCATCATGGGCCTCAGATAGTATTTTCCCAGAAAAATTCTTATGAAGCAATGTGAGTACACCAGCTTTATGACCATATATTTGTCCAACCCAGAGCTTCTGCAGTCGGAAAAAATCATTTTTCACTAAATGATTTTCTTGCAGTAGGACTACATCAGGTTTTAAACGTTTCAGGTGTCTCAACAATTTTGAACGCTTTTGGGGAGATCGCATCCCCTTCACATTCCAGGAGAGTATCTGCATCACAGCTCCAGGTTGTCACTATTCCTCACACCAAAACCTAAGAAATAGGACAGGGAAGGAAGGGAAGGAGAGAAACAAAAACAGGGGGAAACCAGTAAATACAATTACCCTGTCTAAGCGAGAATAAGGCCTCATGCACACGGCCGTGTTCCGCGGCCGAGAGCGGTCCGTGGTAACCCGGCCGGGATTCCTTCTGACAGCAGGAGCGCACAGTGTCATTAGTTGCTATGACGCCGTGCGCTTCATGCGCCGCTGCTGTACAGTGATGCACACAGCGTCCAGCAACCAATGACGCCGTGCGCTCCTGCTGTCAGAAGGAATCCCGGCCGGGTTACCACAGACCGCTCTGGGCCGCGGAACACGGCCGTGTGCATGAGGCCTTAGGACGAGACTGTGAATATATAGGCCAGGTATACAGAGTTTTTTCCCCATCTAGGTAAGAACTTCTCTTTTTTTCTACCATGGTGAGCTCCTCAGTGTACCACTAAATGGCATATAACTATGCTAAACCTCGTAGGTCCAGGTCTAAATAAGCTTCTCACCCATTAACATCAAACAGTGCCGAACATAAATACTGAGCACAATATCAAACCTTCTCATTTTCCTCGCTCACCCTCACCCGTTAATCCGGCACAACCTCCCTTATAATATTAGGGAGAAGCAGTTCATCTATGAGGGGATCTGTCCTGCGGATCTGACTCTCGTCCTCTGACGCTTCTGGATCTTCCTTCTCATCTCCTCAGCGAACGGCCCCTCAATTGGCTCCCTGTGAATTTCCTCTAAAATCGCAGCGGCGACCTCCGTGACGAGATGGTGGGTTCCGATGGCTCAGGTTCAGGAACAGACCGAAGAGCCTCCTCCACCGCAGCAGGTGAGTCATAGATGGAAGTGCCCCCCTAAGTATGGTATATCTTGAGTGTAGCTGGGAAAAGTAGCTGAAAGCGAATATTGCTGCGATATAGCTGGGTACATATTGGGCTGAAAGCCTTGCACTTCCTCGCCACCTCTGCAGAGAAATCCTCGAATAGCATGATTCTGTGTCCCCTTAGAAAGATCGGGCATTGTCTCCTGCGAAAGCTGCATAACATTGCCACCTTGTCGTTAAAGTCCAACAACTTGAAAATAACTTGGCGTGGCTGTCCCTTGCGAGTGGGAGAGACCCTTCTAGTGGTGAGGCCCTTCTGTGCAGCGGGGTCTGGGCCCACTCTGTGAGCTTTTTCGATTCGACAGAAGTAGTTCAGACCCAGGAATTACGGTAACTCCCGTTCACAAAGATCTAGCAATTCCGACTGTTTGATGGATTCGGGTAGGCCCACCACTCTCAGATTATTGCGGCGGGACCTGTTCTCTAGGTCTTCTATTTTCCTGCGTAGGTAGTCAAACGGCCTGTTGTTGGGCTTGGAGAGTGGAGCTTAAATCCCTAGTACAAGAGTGCAGAGAGCCTACCTCTTGTTGTAAGGTACTCACTTGAAGGCTGTTTTGGCCCACCTCTTCCCTCAGTGAGGTAAACGAGGCCATTATCGTGGTCTTCAGAGTCCTTAGTATATCTGGCATGATATGCAACGCCACTTCAATGGCGAGTTTCTTATAGTCAAGTGGGTCCATGTCCCCCGGAGGCGCTGTGAGTTCCTGCGAGCCTTCATCCTGAAATATCAAGGGTTGACTGACCGCCATCTTGTCTGAACTCTGTGAGGAGGATCCTTGAGATCCCATGGGTTTCTGTCCACTTCTCAGCAGGTACCGATCCATATGACCGAAGAGTGGTATTCTGGGGTCGGTCCCACGTCACCAAAGAGGGTTCTAGTTGACCTTTCACTTTGCAATGACGCTCGTGGCACCACTATTACTGAGGAGATCTGCTAGCTGCGTCCTCACATGGTAGCACCGGAACCGGAAGTGAATTTTCATTTTAACGTTGTAACATTCAGATTCATTTAAATGAGCAGTAGTGGGCGTGGTGCAGCATGCAAAATGTTATTTAATTCCTGACTGAACAGACAGTGACTCTGTATGTCTACTAGAGGGAGCTGTGTTTCTACACATTTCCAACAGCTAACACAGGATCAAGATTATCATTCCAATAGATGGCGCTGTGACAGTGAAATCTTAGTACTGTGCTGAATGCATAGGATAAGATTATGAATCTAATAGAATAGAAGTCTAATAATTTTAAAGAGTGAATTATACTAGGATTATGATTATATGGTGCCTAATCACCCGCAGCATCTATGGGGTTAATCCGCTCTGCCATACTTGAGTGAGGATATGGTGGACGTTGCTCCAGAAAGGTGCCAAGAAGCTTAAAAAGTCGCAAATTATAGTACACATGTCATGCGCCATAATCGGTGACTTTTTTACATCAGTATAGTGACATAATACGGTTAGTAAATGTCCTCCATTGTGTCTGTGTGATCAAAAATCAGGGTGCATGACTTGCAGAAACGCCGAGCATCCTTGGCATCACTGTGCTGATTGCTGGGAGAGTTCAGACCCCCATGATCAGTATTAATGGCCTACAATAGCGCTCACCAACCTTCGGCCAGAGGTATAGCTATAGGAGGTGCAGAGGTAGCAGTCGCTACCGGGCCCAGGAGCCTGAGGGTGTCCAAAGACTCCTGTGCCACTTAAGAAGACACCGGTATTATACAAAGTACATGCAGGTGAAGTCACTCCTCTGGCTGAAGAGAAGGGGTTAGGTAAAAATTTTGGCATGGGGGGTAGGTGTTGCCGTTTGAATTTTTGCCCCTGGCCACAAAGCACTGAGGTAAGGGGGTCCAAGCTGAATTCTTGCATCGGGGCCCATAAGCCTTTAGCTATGCCACTGCCTTCGGCCCTACAGCTGCTCTGCAACTACAACCACCAGCATGCACATTTACTCAGCTGTTCTTGTAACTCCCATAGATGTGAAAGAAGGATTCTGTGAGCTGTAGTTTCTGAACAGTTGGAGCTCCGGAGGTTGCTGATCCCAGTGGCGTTGCGAGGGGGATGCGGCGGGTGCGGGCCGCACCGGGTTACACCAGTCTGATGGGGTGAGTCACCTGCCAGACCCAGTGGCGGATTATAATAGGGGTGTTCGGGTTCGGCATCCCTGGGGGGCCCAACGCCGACCCGAACGCCCACATACTGCGGCGGGGCACGGGAGCGAATAGTTCCCTGCCCCGCCGCCGATCACCGCCATAGGCTTCAGGCCTAGTAGGTCTGAGGCCTATGCGGTAGTGAAATCCCGGCGCAGGCGTGCGTAAAGATGCCATTGCGCGCCTGTGTCGGGAGGGACGCAGGACAATGAAGAATGCGCGCCTGCCTCACCATGCCGGACACAGTATTAGCTTTTAATAGTTTTATTTTTATTTCTGTGTGTGCCAACTTTGGGGGGGCAAAGGAGGACATGGGGCAGTGTGGTAGCAAATCAGTTCAGGGGGGGCAGATTATTAAATGGGGCAAATCACTTCATGGGGCAGTGTGTGGGCAGATTATTACTCGGGGGCAAATTACTTCATGGGGCAGTGTGGGGGCAAATCACTTGAGGGGGTGCAGTGTGGGGGCAAAGTCTTCATGGTGGGCAATGTGGAGCCAAATTACTTCATGGGGGTGCAGTGTGGGGGCAAATTACTTCATGGGGGAAGTGTGGGGGCAAATTACTTCATGGGGGAAGTGTGGGGGCAAATTACTTCATGGGGCAGTGTGAGGGCAAATTACTTCATGGGGGTGCAGTGTGGGGGCAAATTACTTCATGGGGGAAGTGTGGGGGCAAATTACTTCATGGGGGAAGTGAGGGGGCAAATTACTTCATGGGGCAGTGTGAGGGCAAATTACTTCATGGGGCAGTTACTATATGGGGCAGTGTGGAGGAAATTATTATATGGGGCAGTGTGGTGGAAATTATTATATGGGGCAGTGTGGTGGAAATTATTATATGGGGCAGTGTGGGGGAAATTACTATATGGGGCAGTGTGGGGGGAATTACTATATGGGGCAGTGTGGGGGAAATTACTACATGGGGCAGTGTGGTGGAAATTATTATATGGGGCAGTGTGGGGGAAATTATTATATGGGGCAGTGTGGGGGAAATTATTATATGGGGGCAGTGTGGGGGAAATTATTATATGGGGGCAGTGTGGAGGAAATTATTATATGGGGCAGTGTGGGGGAAATTATTATATGGCGGCAGTGTGGGGGAAATTACTATATGGGGGTTGTGTGGGGAAAATTACTATTAGGGGACATTATTTTTGGGGACACTATACAGGAATTATTACCTAGAGCACAATATAGGGTGTTATTATTACTGGGGGCACTCTAGAGGACATTATAACTGCTGTAGACAGACAGGGACCTTTGGGATAATTTATCAAACTGGTGTAAAGTAGAACTGGTTAAGTAGCCCATAGCAACCAATCAGATTCCACCTTTCATTTTTGACAGCTTCTTTGGAAAATGAAAGGTGGAATCTGATTGGTTGCTGTGGGCAACTAAGCCAGTTCTACTTTACACCAGTTTGATAAATGACCCCAATTATGAGAAATCTAACGTGTCTGTGTAACAAACTCTGCAGAGACGAGATGCGGCTGAAAGAATTTGTCATGGTGGTCTGGATCAAACGGAGGAGAAGAGGAAAGAGAAGGTCTACATGACAGGAGATGTCACTAGAAGTAAGAGGTATGTGGTGCTGTATTCTCCTATATGTAGAGCGGGCTAAGATTTGAATTTGTAGATGTCACCTGCAGTCCTATGTAACAGCCCAGATAACAGTGCTAACTTTCTGTGTGCAGATAATGTAGTAGATATTCCCTGCAGTCCTATGTACCACCCCACATAACACAATAATTCACTGTGTTATGTGGGGTGTTACATAGATACTGCAGGCAACATCTATGAAATCTGTACTCAGAGAGTTATGAGATGGTGGGGGTCTGACTCCTGGCACCCCCACCAATCAGCTGTTTGAGGAGACGGCGATGTTCCAGTGAGCGCCGCAGCCTCTTTGCTCCTTACCAAGCACAGCGCTGTCCATTTGATAGCACTGTGCTTGGTATTACAGCTCAGCCCCAATCACTCGGATGAGACAGAGCTGCGACTAGACCATGTGAACAATGTCATATGGCCTAGGAAGAGACTTTGGCGCTTACAAAGCACCGCAGCCTCTTCATACAGAAAAAAATTAAACTAAAATGGAGGGAGGAGCACGTTTGGGGTAGACCTCCCCCCCCTCTGCGATCTGTCTGCTTAGCCCCCCCCCCCCCCCCCCCCACGTCAGCGGTCTGTTTACTATCCAAACCCACCCCGGCAGGCTCAGTGAAGGACATAAAGGGACGTCAGCGGCGGCAGGGCGGAGCTTGATGGACGTCCTCTACGTGACTCGTCTGCACAGATCAGAAAACGATGACCACACGAAGAAGCGGTCACCAGAAGAAATTGAACAGCATTTGGTGTCTCGTCAGCCAGCCAGCGAAAGTGGGGTGCACCTGACCTAGGTGAGCTGCTGCCTGGGGGGAAAGGGGGTGCTGGGGCTATAAGCTTTGGGGGGGCGGGCTTTGGGGGGTGACACCATTTTCTACTGCACCGGGTGACACCAGCCCTAGCAACACCACTGGCTGATCCCCAGCCTACGATATTGATATATGGCGGTGCACAATACAGTTCTGTGTGGTGCAGTCTTCGCGTGTGTGAAGTCCTGACAAAAGAATAAGTGAGGGTCCGTTATTTTGTAAATCTGCAGCAGTAAAATCCACAGAAAATCATGCCACTTAATTCAAATCTGCACCACAGTCCAATCTGTGCAGTGAATTTTGTTCGTAACATGTGGCTGAGACCCCTTAAAATCATATCCACTTTGCTGGCACGTAAACGCTGTGGACCTGCCACCATATACTTGTGTGCAGCAAATCACCCTAATATTTCCATGTAGCTATAGAGTGGGCCCCAGAATCAGTTCTTCTGGTGGGCCCTAGGCACCCCTAGTCCAACAATGACCCCAGGCACCAGGTGAATTCACTTGGTTTCTGGAGCTCCTGCACTCAATTGTATCTGCGTCCACTGGACGCAAATACAATTGAGCATCTGGCAGCTCCAGCGGAAAAAGAAAATGATTGGTTCCCTGTCGCTCCATTTCGGGCACTTCTCTATGATAGATGACAGTGTCAGACTAGAAGATGTCATCACACCACCTGCAATGTTACACCAGAGCAGAGCTGCCAGAAGAGGCCTGTCTGCATCGCTGCATGATCATAGTGGGACCCCTCTGGGACAGGTTAGTTGAGACTGTCCTTCCATTTTCTGTCCATGTGCCCGAAAACTGACCCCTGGCCCAAATACTGATCCAAACTGTTATATTGACCCCTTACCCTAAAACTGACCCTAAGGCCCCTATCACACAAGCGAGTTTTCCGCGCAGGTGCAATGCGTGATGTGAACGCATAGCACCCGCACTAAATTCTGACCCATTCATTTCAATGTGTCTGTGTACATGAGCGTTTTTTTTCACGCATCAGTTCTGCGTTGCGTGAAAAATGCAGCATGTTCTATATTCTGCGTTTTTCACGCAGCCCTGGCTCTATAGAAGTGAATAGGGCTTCAGTAAAAAACAAGCAAGTGCGGATGCAGTGCGGTTTTCACTGATGGTTGCTAAGTGATGTTTTCACGCAACGCAGAACTGATGCGTGAAAAAAACAGCTCATGTACACAGACACATTGAAATTAATGGGTCAGGATTCAGTGCAGGTGCTATGCGTTCACGTCACGCATTGCACCCGCGCGGAAAACTCGCTCGTGTGAAAGGGGCCTAACTGTAATAATAACCCTAATCCTAAGGCCTCTTTCACACGAGCGTGACAAATTAGGTCCGGATGCGTTCAGTGAAACTCGCACCATTTTGCAAGCAAGTTCAGTCAGTTGTGTCTGCAATTGCGTTCAGTTTTTTCCGTGCGAGTGCAATGCGTTTTGATGCGTTTTTCACTCGCATGATAAAAAACGGAAGGTTTACAAACAACATCTCCTAGCAACCATCAGTGAAAAATGCATTGCATCCACACTTGCTTCCGGATGCAATGCGTTTTTCACCGAAGCCCCATTCACTTCTATGGGGCCAGGGCTGCGTGAAAAACTCAGAATATAGAACATGCTGCATTTTTCACGCAACGCAGAACTGATGATTGAAAAAAAAAATGCTCAAGTACACAGACCCATTGAAATAAATGGGTCAGGATTCAGTGCGGGTGCTATGCGTTCACGTCACGCATTGCATCTTAGCGGAAAATTCACTCATGTGAAAGGGGCTTAAGGCCTCTTGCACACGAACATACAGTCAGGTCCATAAATATTGGGACACCGACACAATTCTAACATTTTTGGCTCTATACACCACCACAATGGATTCGAAATGAAACGAACAAGATGTGCTTTAACTGCAGACTGTCAGCTTTAGGCCTCATGCACACAACCGTTGTTTTGGTCCACATCCGAGCCGCCATTTTTGCGGCTCGGATGCGGACCCATTCACTGCAATGGGGCCAAAAAGATGCAGACAGCACTCCGTGTGCTGTCCGCATCCGTTGCACCGTTCCGTGGCCCCGCAAAAAAAATATAGCATGTCCTATTCTTGTCCGTTTTGCGGACAAGAATAGGCATATGCAGCCAGCCAGAACCACAGGGGCAACACGTGAGGTGCACGGTGGGCCGATGAGGGGCCAAATAACAACACAGTTCATCAGTTTACTCACGGTTAGCAGAAAGCCTCCCTGGGATGGCAGCACAGTGTTGAGGAAGACAGCACAAACTCCTCCGGGGCACGCTCTGTGGTAGGGAAGCATCAGCCAAGATGGAGGTTGAGGTGCCCTTGATGTCAGGGGTGCTTAGGGTGCTTGTTGCGGCTGAGTCCCTTAATGGTGGTAAAACCAGTGGTAAGAATCAAGTAGACAGTGGTAGCAGTGGCGTAGGGATCGCCATAGCAACCATAGCAGTGGCTATGGGGCCCTACGCCACTGGGGGCCCGTCCGGATCGCATTCATTTTTTTAATTTTTATTAACACACACACAGGCACTGGCAGCCAGGCCCGACCGCCCGCCCAGTGTAGTGGGTGGGGCGTGGGCGGTCCGCGGCTCAGGCCTGGCTGGGGGGAAGCCGCGTCAAGTCAGGACTCAGGACTGGAGCAGGCGGGCCCGGGGCAGAAGATGAGGTAGGTGGTGGAGGGGGCCGGAACAGGGGCGTACCCATAGGCGTGCGCACGAGGTGTGCCTGGGCACAGCCTAATCACACCCCTGTGCTCCGCCTCCTGCACTGCCAGCCATGCACGTGCGGCGTGACGGAGTGAAGTGACGTCACGTTACGCTGCCGCCAGCTGCCTATTTTGAATGTGAAGAGCGGGAGCCTGCCTGCCCGCCCCCCCCCGCGCCCAGTGTGCCTAATTGATCTTCAGGATGTGTCATCAATACAGAAGTGAATGGATTCTGATCTTTTGTACACTGCCAGCAGTCTGCCACAGTAAAAAGAAAAAGTCTGGCGTGGAGAGGAGTCCTGACTGTCCCCAGTAAGTTAGTGAAGTGTCAAGTGATAGATAAGGATTATTAGATAGTAGTATACATACTAGTACATACTTTGCACAAGTTTATTATTTACAACTTAAAGGGAACCTGTCACCAAAAAATACTATTAACAGCTTAATAAGCGATTTTTTTGGTGACAGGTTCCCTTTAAGTTGTAAATAATAAACTTGTGCAAAGTATGTACTAGTATGTAGTACCTTATAGTGCTGCATAGTAGTTTCCTAATGCACTTTTTCTTCATTTAGCCGCATCTAGCCTCCTTGAGAAATCAATGTTTTATTCAGTCGCTGCCCCCTGCTTCAAGTCAGGTTTGAAGTCAAGGGGGCAGCGGCCTAGGCGTCTCCAATCATGCTCTCCCCGCCGCCTTTAATGACACGCCGGATCTCAGTGCCGGGACCGCGCTCCCAGCCCGCATGCGCAGTAAAGGGCTGCTGTAGCCTGTAGCGCGATCCCGGCTCCGGCTCGTACACTCAGCCGGCTTCAGTTTCGCTACTGCGCATGCGCCCAGCATCTTCTGTAACTGCGCTAGTATGTAAGGCTGGCGGGCGCATGCGCAGTAGCGAAACTGAAGCCGGCTGAGTGTACGAGCCGGAGTCGGGATCGCGCTACAGGATACAGCAGCCCTTTACTGCGCATGCGGGCTGGGAGCGCGGTCCCGGCACTGAGATCCGGCGTGTCAATAAAGGCGGCGGGAGGCGGGGAGAGCAGGATTGGAGACGCCTAGGCCGCTGCCCCCTTGACTTCAAACCTGACTTGAAGCACGGGGCAGCGGCTGAATAAAACATCGATTTCTCAAGGAGGCTAAATGAAGAAAAAGTGCATTAGGAAACTACTATGCAGCACTATAAGGTACTATTAACAGCTTAATAAGTGATTTTTTGGTGACAGGTTCCCTTTAAGCTCACTTACATAAGGAACGCGGGGTCCGTCTTACAATAGTTGTCGGCCTCCACCCCCTGTTGGGGGTCAGTCACTGTCAGGGACACTGTTATGGGGGGGGGGGGGCCCATAAATTTTTTTTGCTATGGGGCCCATGCATTTCTAGCTACGCCCCTGAGTGGTAGGATACAACTCACAGCTTTTACTGATGTTGGTTCCAGTTGCCGCATATACATCCAGACAGAATACAGTCTTTTGCAATTTAGAGGAATTCTGTTGATCCACTGTTAATAGGTTTGGCTGGGTTTAGCTTATCTTGAAGGTTCTGTTTCAGTAGTTCTGGTAGGTGACGTTGCTTCAGGTCCCTAGTAAATCTGAGTTATTTGGTGAGGTTGCCTGTAATGCTTATTTGGTATGCTTAGTCCTTTTGTTTCTAAATTTTCCAAGCCCTTGAACAGGTAGCTAATGTGTATTCTTCAATATATATGGTGAGGCTGCCTGTAGCTAGATTGTCCTCCACCATGTGCTAAGGTGCCCATTAAGCCTTTAGTAATGGCTGTTATCACCGATGTCTCTCTTTAGCTTGGTTAACTTCTTCCAGGGACGAAAACGCTATCCTCTGGTTTCAGGATTTAGGATCTAAGAAGGTCACAGAAGGAAAACGCTCTCCTGCACCTCATACCTTGAATCTACCTCATTTCTGCATTTGGCTTCACCCACTAATCTGTGGTGTGTAGCCTCAGAGTAACCACTGACTGCTACTCTCTCTTCTCTACCTCCTTCTCTCTCCAAAACTGTCTCACTAGGCCTGACCTAAGTATATATATATGACCTAAGTGCTATCCCTATCTAGTGGTGGGATGTATAAAATACACCAGACCAGCCTATGAACAGGGATACAACAGGTGTTGCAATACAAAATGACATGCAAGATGATAATTCAGTTTCACAGTAATTTTTGCAGTTCCCACGTGTCCTAAGTGGGACGCTGCACATGTCTACAATGGGCCGCCCGTTCCGCAAATTGCGGAAGGCATACGGGCGGCTTCCGTTTTTTTGCGGACCGCAAAAAACAGCATGGTCGTGTGCATGTAGCCTTAATTTGAGGGTATTTACATCCAAATCAGGTGAACGGTGTAGGAATTGCAACAGTTTGCATATGTGCCTCCCACTTGTTAAGGGACCACCAAAAGTAATGGGACAACTGGCTTCTCAGTTGAGCAGATAAAAGGTCCAGAGTTTATTTCAAGTGTGCTATTTGCATTTGGAATCTGTTGCTGTCAACTCAAGATGAGATCCAAAGAGCTGTCACTATCAATGAAGGAAGCCATCATTAGGCTGGGGGGAAAAAAAAAAAAAAAAACATCAGAGAGATAGCAAAAACTTTAGGCGTGGCCAAAACAACTGTTTGGAACACCAAAAGACCCGGAAGACCACGGAAAACAACTGTGGTGGAGGACCGAAGAATTCTTTCCCTGGTGAAGAAAACACCCTTCACAACAGTTGGCCAGATCAAGAACACTCTCCAGGAGGTAGGTGTGTGTGTGCCAAAGTCAACAATCAAGAGAAGACTTCACCAGAGTGAATATAGAGGGTTCACCACAAGATGTAAACCATTGGTGAGCCTCAAAAACAGGAAGGCCAGATTAGAGTTTGCCAAACGACATCTAAAAAAGCCTTCACAGCTCTAGAACAACATCCTATGGACAGATGAGACCAAGATCAACTTGTACCAGAGTGATGG
The DNA here is from genome assembly GCF_905171765.1 of Bufo bufo. Taxonomy (NCBI): domain Eukaryota; kingdom Metazoa; phylum Chordata; class Amphibia; order Anura; family Bufonidae; genus Bufo; species Bufo bufo. The sequence continues at coordinate 312,429,465 of NC_053391.1, forward strand.
GAAGAGAAGAGTATGGAGAAGGAAAGGAACTGCTCATGATCCTAAGCATACCACCTGATCTGTGAAGCATGGTGGTGGTAGTGCCATGGCGTGGGCATGTATGGCTGCCAATGGAACTGGTTCTATTGTATTTATTAATGATGTGACTGCTGACAAAAACAGCAGGATGAATTCTGAAGTGTTTCGGGCAATATTATCTGCTCATATTCAGCCAAATGCTTCAGAACTCATTGGACGGCGCTTCACAGTGCAGATGGACAATGACCCAAAGCATACTGCAAAAGCAACCAAAGAGTTTTTTAAGGGAAAGAAGTGGAATGTTATGCAATGGCCAAGTCACCTGACCTGAATCCGATTGAGCATGCATTTCACTTGCTGAAGACAAAACTGAAGGGAAAATGCCCCAAGAACAAGCAGGAACTGAAGACAGTTGCAGTAAAGGCCTGGCAGAGCATCACCAGGGATGAATCTGGTGATGTCTATACGTTCTAGACTTCAGGCTGTAATTGACTGCAAAGGATTTGCAACCAAGTATTAAAAAGTGAAAGTTTGATTTATGATTATTATTCTGTCCCATTACTTTTGGTCCCTTAACAAGTGGGAGGCACATATGCAAACTGTTGTAATTCCTCCACCGTTCACCTGATTTGGATGTAAATACCCTCAAATTAAAGCTGACAGTCTGCAGTTAAAGCACATCTTCTTCGTTTCATTTCAAATCCATTGTGGTCGTGTATAGAGCCAAAAATGTTACAATTGTGTCGATGTCCCAATATTTATGGACCTGACTGTATTTTCTTTCCGTGTCCGTTCCATTATTTTGCTGACCGTATGCGGAACCATAAATTTCAATGGGTTCGCAACAAAAATGGAAGTTACTCCATGTGCATTCCGTTTCAGTATGTCCGTATTTCCGTTCCACAAAAAAATAGAACATGTCCTATTATTGTCCGTATTACCGACAAGGATAGTACTGTTCTATTAGGGGCTACCTGTTCCGTTCCGTGTGAAAGTAGCCTTATAGTCCGCAAAACACAGATCCACAAAAAGTACGGATGACGTCTGTGTGACATCCATATTGCATCCATTTTATTTTATTTTTTTGCGGATCCATTGTAACAATGCCTGTCCTTTTCTGCAACATGGACAAGAATAGGACATAGCTACGCTAAAACTGCGTTCCTGGCCGAAGGTTGCTGAGGGCTATTGTAGGCCATCAATACTGATCATGGGTGTCTGAACTCTTCCACCAATCAGCACAGTGATGCCAAGGATGCTCCGTGTTTCTGAAAGTCATGCACCTTGATTTTTGGTCACACAGACACAATGGAGGACATTTACTAATTGTCTTATGCCACTGTACTGTTGTAAAAAAAAGTCACCGATTATGACGCATGACGTGTACCATAATTTGCGACATTTTAAGCTTCTTGTCACTTTTCTGCAGCAACATCCACCACGTCCTCACTCAAGTATGGCAGAGCGGATTAACCCCATAGATGCTGTAGCTGATTAGACATCACTGCATCTAGGGGGTTAGCAGGGCAGCAGAGTTGATGATATAATCATAATCCTAGTATAATTCACTCCTCAAAAAGAGGGCACCATCTATTAGATTCATAATCGTATCCTATGCATTTAGCACAGTACTAAGAATTTACAGTCACAGCGCCATCTATTGGAATGATAATCTTGATACTGTGTTAGCTGTTGGAAATGTGGAGAAGCACAGCGCCCTCTAGTAGACAGTCACTGTCTGTTCAATCAGGAATTAAATAGCAACATTTTGCATGCTGCACCACGCCCACTACTGCTCATTAAAATAAATTTTTATGTTAGCACAATGTTAAAATGAAAATTCAAATGGGCTTTCTTTTCGTTTTACTTTTTCCAGGGAAAATGCCTGCAAGAGATGAAAATGAAATCTCAACAGTCACAGCAGCATGTCTGGGGTGGTCAGGCTGTCAGCTATACAGGAGGGTGCTGCAGCACTCCAAGCAGCGGACTATGTGGAGAGTTCAGAAATCAGAGCAGGCAGTGAAAGCCTAGTGGCGCTATGCATATGCATCCTGCTGGCACAGCACAGGGTACACATCAGCCTGGAAAATCATATCCTTTCTATGCAGTTTGTGTGCAAGAGGCCTTATTGTCTGCAAATCATGGTCCGAGGCCCCATTCAAGTCAATGGGTCCGTAAAAAATACGGAACGCACACAGAACACATCCGTATGTCATCCGTATTTTGCGGATCCATACTGTAGAAATGCTATGCCCAGCCCATATTGCTCATGTGTTTGGTGATTAATAAGTTACTGTTTCCGTTTCCGATCCGCAAAAACCGGATCGCATACGGAAACCATACGGATATGTTTTGTGGAATAACGGAACGGAAGAGGACTTAAATAAGAGAAAAAAAACTTCAGATACGGAACAACGAATCAGTGAAAAACGGACCGCAAAACAAAAACGGTCATGTGCATGGCTGTGATTGGCCAGTGCAGCATGTGACCCAGGCTCTATATAAGCTTGAGTCACGTAGCGCTGCACGTCACTCTGCTGTTACAAGTGTAGGGAGAGGATGCTGCTGGACTGGTGATTTCAGGGAGAGAATAGGAGAGAATCTAACTCAGCGATCTACATACAATTAGTTGTGTGGGTGCAGGGCACAATCTTTTTACCCCGCCCTAAGCCCATTGACCGAAAAAAAAAACTTTTATCCGTCTGTTAGTTAGGTGGGCGGCGGCGACCATTTTATGCAAACTCAGTGCACCAGCACTGCATCTGAGCTTTTGTGACATTCTAATCCAAGCTTGAAAAACTGCACTAATAACCTCTAAAAAAAAAAAAAAACTTTTATGGCAATATACAACATCTGAATTAGTCAGTGTGCAATTTAAGCTAGAAATACATAATTTTCTGGATTTTTTAAAATACACTTTTTGGCCAAAATACACAATTTTACAGCCCTTGCAGCATCAGCATGTGTGAAATTCAAGGGCTATATACTGCTGTCATATTCAGTTATTAAACAAACACCCATTAGGCAAAAAAAAGTTTATTTGGCAGCCTTTGCTGCATATGTCATTGTGAGATACACCCTTTATATATTTGGGTTATACAGGGAGTGCAGAATTATTAGGCAAGTTGTATTTTTGAGGATTAATTTTATTATTGAACAACAACCATGTTCTCAATGAACCCAAAAAACCCATTAATATCAAAGCTAAATATTTTTGGAAGTAGTTTTTAGTTTGTTTTTAATTTTAGCTATTTTAGGGGGATATCTGTGTGTGCAGGTGACTATTACTGTGCATAATTATTAGGCAACTTAACAAAAAACAAATATATACCCATTTCAATTATTTATTTTTACCAGTGAAACCAATATAACATCTCAACATTCACAAATATACATTTCTGACATTCAAAAACAAAACAAAACAAATCAGTGACCAATATAGCCACCTTTCTTTGCAAGGACACTCAAAAGCCTGCCATCCATGGATTCTGTCAGTGTTTTGATCTGTTCACCATCAACATTGCGTGCAGCAGCAACCACAGCCTCCCAGACACTGTTCAGAGAGGTGTACTGTTTTCCCTCCTTGTAAATCTCACATTTGATGATGGACCACAGGATCTCAATGGGGTTCAAATCAGGTGAACAAGGAGGCCATGTCATTAGATTTTCTTCTTTTATACCCTTTCTTGCCAGCCACGCTGTGGAGTACTTGGACGCGTGTGATGGAGCATTGTCCTGCATGAAAATCATGTTTTTCTTGAAGGATGCAGACTTCTTCCTGTACCACTGCTTGAAGAAGGTGTCTTCCAGAAACTGGCAGTAGGACTGGGAGTTGAGCTTGACTCCATCCTCAACCCGAAAAGGCCCCACAAGCTCATCTTTGATGATACCAGCCCAAACCAGTACTCCACCTCCACCTTGCTGGCGTCTGAGTCGGACTGGAGCTCTCTGCCTTTTACCAATCCAGCCACGGGCCCATCCATCTGGCCCATCAAGACTCACTCTCATTTCATCAGTCCATAAAACCTTAGAAAAATCAGTCTTGAGATATTTCTTGGCCCAGTCTTGACGTTTCAGCTTGTGTGTCTTGTTCAGTGGTGGTCGTCTTTCAGCCTTTCTTACCTTGGCCATGTCTCTGAGTATTGCACACCTTGTGCTTTTGGGCACTCCAGTGATGTTGCAGCTCTGAAATATGGCCAAACTGGTGGCAAGTGGCATCTTGGCAGCTGCACGCTTGACTTTTCTCAGTTCATGGGCAGTTATTTTGCGCCTTGGTTTTTCCACACGCTTCTTGCGACCCTGTTGACTATTTTGAATGAAACGCTTGATTGTTCGATGATCACGCTTCAGAAGCTTTGCAATTTTAAGAGTGCTGCATCCCTCTGCAAGATAGCTCACTATTTTTGACTTTTCTGAGCCTGTCAAGTCCTTCTTTTGACCCATTTTGCCAAAGGAAAGGAAGTTGCCTAATAATTATGCACACCTAATATAGGGTGTTGATGTCATTAGACCACACCCCTTCTCATTACAGAGATGCACATCACCTAATATGCTTAATTGGTAGTAGGCTTTCGAGCCTATACAGCTTGGAGTAAGACAACATGCATAAAGAGGATGATGTCGTCAAAATACTCATTTGCCTAATAATTCTGCACGCAGTGTATTTAGAGTTGAGCGAACACCTGGATGTTCGGGTTCGAGAAGTTCGGCCGAACTGTCACGGCTGTATGTGAGCAACTAGAGCATACACAGAAAATAGAGCCAATGACCGGACCCAAACTAGGGAGGATAAAGGGTGACCCCTGTCAGACCCTCAAAGCTCTCCCTATGCTGCTAAGCACATACCTAATGGTGGAACGAGGCATGCCCGCATACCTAAGACTGATGACCACTGTAACCCCTACAATAGTGGAAGGGGCACGGCCACCGGTGCCCTGCTCAGTATATGGAGGGAACCGTGGTCGCCTCGGATCCGGTCAGAAAACAAACAGATACACTACAATGTCTGCACACTTAGCTGAAGGAGCTGCAGCAGCAGAGAAGATGGATCCAAAGACAGGTGGCAATATCCGGAGTACTTGCTGCAGCAGAACACAGGTCCAGTGAAATGATAGCTTACAAGTGAAGATACTCAAGCAAGAGCTACAACTCAAATGAGAAATATAATCCACACTCAACAAAGGAGGAGGGGTGATTTAAAGGCAGAGAAATCAAACATAGTAGGAACAGCAGGGAGGAAGGTAACAGAAAGTAATGACCTCATCCCAGGGGCGGAGAAACAGAGCAGTGAGAACTCCTCCAAGCTCTGGTAGTGACATCATCACAGGGGTGGAGAAACAGAGCTGTGAGAACGTCTCAAAGCTCTGGTAGTGACAGTACCCCCCCCCCCCCTCTACGGGTGGACTCCGGACACCCAGGACCCACCTTCTCAGGATGAGCCCTATGAAATGCCCTGATGAGGCGAGTGGCTTTAATGTCCGACACTGGAACCCACATCCTCTCCTCAGGACCATAACCCTTCCAATGAACGAGGTACTGAAGAGAACCGCGGACAATGCGAGAGTCCACAATTCTGGAAACCTCAAACTCCAGATTGCCATCAACCAAAATCGGAGGAGGAGGCAAAGAGGAGGGTACCGTGGGCTGGACATATGGTTTTAAGAGAGATCTGTGAAATACATTATGTATCTTCCAAACCCGTGGAAGATCAAGACGGAAGGCAACAGGATTGATGACTGACAAGATTTTATAAGGCCCAATAAACTTGGGACCCAATTTCCAGGAGGGAACCTTCAGTTTAATATTTCTTGTAGACAACCACACCAGATCACCCACATTCAGGTCCGGACCAGGCACACGTCTCTTATCAGCCACACGCTTCTACTTCTCACTCATCTTTCTAAGATTACTCTGAATCTTTTGCCAAATGGTAGACAAAGACGAGGAAAATCTCTCCTCCTCAGGTAAACCAGAAGGAGCCCCTCCCGAGAATGTCCCAAACTGCGGATGGAACCCATATGCACCAAAGAATGGTGACTTATCAGAAGATTCCTGACGACGGTTGTTCAGAGCAAACTCAGCAAGAGGGAGAAATGAACACCAATCCTCCTGGTTCTCTGCCACAAAACAGCGCAAATATGTCTCCAGATTCTGATTGAGGCGTTCAGTCTGACCATTCGACTGCGGGTGAAAAGCAGAAGAGAAGGACAGCCGAACCCCCAGGCGAGAACAGAAAGCCTTCCAGAATCTGGACACAAACTGCGTGCCTCAATCGGAAACAATATCAGAGGGAATGCCATGCAATTTAACAATATGGTCGACAAAACGTTTTAGCATTGGGTAAACCAGGGAAAGGTACGAAATGAGCCATCTTGCTAAAACGGTCCACCACCACCAGGATCACCGACTTCCCTGAGGAACGAAGAAGATCCGTGATAAAGTCCATGGACAGGTGTGTCCAAGGACGAGACGGTATGGGTAACGGGAGAAGGGAACCTGAAGGCCGTGAACGAGGGACCTTAGCGCGAGCGCACGTCTCGCAAGCAGCCACAAAACCCTCCACCGACTTACGAAGAGCCGGCCACCAAAATCTCCGAGCAATGAGATCTACCGTGGCTCTACTCCCGGGGTGACCAGCAAGAACAGTATCATGATGCTCCTTGAAGAGTTTGTGACGTAGCTCAGGAGGCACAAACAACTTCCCAGAAGGACAACGGGCAGGTGCCTCAGTCTGGGCAGCCTGGACCTCGGCCTCCAAATCAGAATATAGAGCAGAAACAACTACCCCCTCCGCCAAAATGGGACCCGGGTCCTCAGAGTTTCCTCCTCCCGGAAAACAGCGAGAGAGAGCATCAGCCTTCACATTTTTGATCCCAGGGCGGAATGTAAGGACAAAATTGAATCTGGAGAAGAACAGAGACCATCTGGCCTGTCTCGGATTCATACGCCCGGCCGACTCCAAGTATGCCAGATTCTTATGGTCGGTAAAAACAGTGATAGGGTGCCTGGCCCCCTCCAACCAATGGCGCCATTCCTCGAAAGCCAACTTGATGGCCAACAACTCCCTATCTCCCACATCATAGTTTTTCTCTGCCGGGGAGAGTTTTTTAGAGAAAAAGGCACAGGGCCGCCATTTGGCAGGAGAAGGGCCCTGGGACAAAACCGCACCCACACCCACCTCGGAAGCATCCACCTCAACAATAAAAGGTAAGGAAACATCGGGATGCACCAAGACGGGAGCAGACGCAAAACTCTCTTTAATCTTAGAAAAAGCTGCAAGCGCCTCCTCCGACCAAGAGGAAAAATCCGCCCCCTTTTTTGTCATGTCAGTGAGGGGTTTGACAACAGAGGAATAATTCAAAATGAACTTTCTGTAATAGTTCGCAAAACCCAGAAAGCGCATCAATGCCTTCTGATTCTCAGGAAGCTCCCACTCAAGTACAGCACGGACCTTCTCCGGATCCATGCGAAAACCAGAAGCAGAGAGGAGAAAACCCAGAAGTTGAATCTCTGATACCATAAAAACACATTTCTCCAGCTTGGCTTACAATTTATTTTCCCGCAGAATCTGCAGAACCTGAAAAAGATGATCCTGATGGGTCTGAACATCAGGGGAAAAAATCTAAATATCATCAAGATACACCAATACAAATTTCCCCATTAAATGGTAGAAAATACTGTTAACAAAATGCTGAAAGACGGCCGGAGCATTCATCAGGCCGAAAGGCATAACGAGATTCTCGAAATGCCCGTTAGGGGTATTAAAGGCCGTTTTCCATTCATCCCCCTCTCTGACCCTGACCAGGTTGTACGCGCCTCTCAAATCCAATTTGGAAAAAACCTTGGCCCCAACAATTTGGTTGAAGAGGTCCGGGATCAGAGGAAGGGGATAGGGATCGCGAATCGTGATACGGTTCAACCCCCTAAAATCTAGGCAAGGTCTCAGAGAGCCATCTTTCTTTTTAACAAAAAAAAAACCCAGCGGCAACAGGTGATTTTGAGGGACGAATATGCCCCTTATCGAGACTCTCGGAGATATAGGTTCGCATTGCGATTCTTTCCGGTTGTGAGAGATTGTAGAGGCGTGCTTTTGGCAGCTTGGCGCCGGGAATGAGGTTAATGGGACAGTCAAACTCCCGGTGAGGAGGTAGCTCCTGAACACCGCTCTCGGAAAACACGTCCGAGAAATCAGAGAGAAATGATGGCACAGTTTTAGTAGACACCTCTGCAAAAGTCGCTGTGAGACAATTCTCTCTACAAAAGTCACTCCACTCATTTATTTGCCTTCCTTGCCAATCAATAGTGGGGTTATGTCTAGTAAGCCAGGGTAACCCCAAAACTAGAGGAGAAGGTAATCCGTTAAGGACAAAACAAGATATATCCTCCACATGAGTGTCACCCACAGCCAACCGGATATTGTGAACAATGCCCTTCAGAGATCTCTGTGAGAGTGGAGCAGAGTCAATAGCAAAAACAGGTATATCCTTTTCTAATGTGCAAACCTGAAAACCATGCATGGCTACAAATTGAGTGTCAATAAGATTGACGGCCGCTCCACTATCGACAAAAATCTCACAAGAAATGACTTTGCTCTCTAGCGCCACCCTGGCAGACAGGAGAAAACTGGAACTGCAGGTCAGAGGAAAAGCATCAATTCCTACATCAACTTTGCCCAAAGTAGCAGATGAAGCAGAGTTTGATGATCTACCTTTTGAGGTTTTTTTCTTATTATCGCTCTTAGTACAGTTCAAGAATCTCCTAGACGGACAAACATTTGCCAAATGACCTATGCCCCCACAACAAAAACACACCATACTCTGAGGACTAAATCCTCTTTTATCAGGGGCAAGTCGACCTAGCCGCATGGGCTCCTCCTCAGAGGGGACCGAGACAGGACGAGGCCCTTGCACACTGAATGAGTCCGCACCACTGCCCCTAGACTGACAATGGCTGGACAGAGAGGTCTCATTTCTTTCTCTTAGACGCCTGTCAAGGCGTACCGCCAATGACATGGCAGACTCTAAGGACGTTGGTCACTCATGGAAAGCAAACGCATCTTTCAATCTCTCTGAGAGACCATGACAGAACTGAATCCGGAGTGCAGCATCATTCCAACCTGAATCAGCTGCCCATCTCCGAAATTCAGAACAATAAAGTTCCGCAGACAGTTTGTTCTGGCATAAAAAACGTAAGTTAGATTCGGCCAGCGCAACACGATCCGGGTCATCATATATCTGCCCCAGGGCCACAAAAAATCTTTCCACGGATCGAAGGGAGGGATCTCCTGATGGCAGCGAAAAAGCCCAAGTCTGAGCATTACCCCTGAGCAGGGAGATGGCAATCCTCACCCTCTGCTCTTCATTACCAGAGGAATGGGGACACAAGCAAAAATGGAGTTTGCATGCCTCTCTGAAGCGAACAAAATTCTCACTGCCCCCGGAGAACGTTTCCGGAAATGAGACCTTTGGCTCGCAACAGACTCCATGGGCCGGAGCAGAGCCCAATGCTTGAAGCTGAGTCATAGATTGACGGAGATCCCCTACCTCCAAAGAAAGACCCTGCATGCGGTCAACCAGGCCAGAAAGCGGATCCATGTCAAAAAAGACGGTTTTGGTGGATTATAATGTCACGGCTGTATGTGAGCAACTAGAGCATACACAGAAAATAGAGCCACTGACCGGACCCAAACTAGGGAGGATAAAGGGTGACCCCTGTCAGACCCTCAAAGCTCTCCCTATGCTGCTAAGCACATACCGATCTAATGGTGGAACGAGGCATGCCCGCATACCTAAGACTGATGACCACTGTAACCCCTACAATAGTGGAAGGGGCACGGCCACCGGTGCCCTGCTCAGTATATGGAGGGAACCGTGGTCGCCTCGGATCCGGTCAGAAAACAAACAGATACACTACAATGTCTGCACACTTAGCTGAAGGAGCTGCAGCAGCAGAGAAGATGGATCCAAAGACAGGTGGCAATATCCGGAGTACTTGCTGCAGCAGAACACAGGTCCAGTGAAATGATAGCTTACAAGTGAAGATACTCAAGCAAGAGCTACAACTCAAATGAGAAATATAATCCACACTCAACAAAGGAGGAGGGGTGATTTAAAGGCAGAGAAATCAAACATAGTAGGAACAGCAGGGAGGAAGGTAACAGAAAGTAATGACCTCATCCCAGGGGCGGAGAAACAGAGCAGTGAGAACTCCTCCAAGCTCTGGTAGTGACATCATCACAGGGGTGGAGAAACAGAGCTGTGAGAACGTCTCAAAGCTCTGGTAGTGACACGAACTTCCCGGAAATGTTCGGGTTCGGGATCCGAATCCGACCCGAACTTCGTCCCGAACCCGAACCCCATTGAAGTCAATGGGGACCCGAACTTTTCGGCACTAAAAAGGCTGTAAAACAGCCCAGGAAAGAGCTAGAGGGCTGCAAAAGGCAGCAACATGTAGGTAAATCCCCTGCAAACAAATGTGGATAGGGAAATGAATTAAAGTAAAAATAAAATAAAAAAAATTAACCAATATCAATTGGACAGAGGTCCCATAGCAGAGAATCGGGATTCACGTCAGCAGAGAATCAGTCTCTTCATGCCATAGCAGAGAATCTGGCTTCATGTCAGCAGAGAATCAGTCTCTTCATGCCATAGCAGAGAATCTGGCTTCATGTCAGCAGAGAATCAGTCTTCATGTCATAGCAGAGAATCAGGCTTCACGTCACCCACCACGGGAACAGGCCACTGTCACATATTTAGGCCCCGGCACCCAGACAGAGGAGAGAGGTCCTGTAACAGAGAATCTGGCTTCATGTCAGCAGAGAATCAGTCTTCATGTCATAGCAGAGAATCAAGCTTCACGTCACCCACCACTGGAACAGGCCACTGTCACATATTTAGGCCCAGGCACCCAGGCAGAGGAGAGAGGTCCCGTAACAGAGATTCAGGCTTAATGTCAGCACAGAATCAGTCTTCATGTCATAGCAGAAAATCAGGCTTCACGTCACCCACCACTGGAAGAGGCCACTGTCACATATTTAGGCCCAGGCACCCAGGCAGAGGAGAGAGGTCCCGTAACAGAGAATCTGGCTTCATGTCAGCACAGAATCAGTCTTCATGTCATAGCAGAGAATCAGGCTTCACGTCACCCACCACTGGAACAGGCCACTGTCACATATTTAGGCCATGCACCCAGGCAAGGGAGAGAGGTCCCGTAACAGAGATTCAGGCTTCATGTCAGCACAGAATCAGTCTTCATGTCATAGCAGAGAATCAGGCTTCACGTCACCCACCACTGGAACAGGCCACTGTCACACATTTAGGCCCAGGCACCCAGGCAGAGGAGAGAGGTCCCGTAACAGAGATTCAGGCTTGATGTCAGCAGAGAATCAGTCTTCATGTCATAGCAGAGAATCAGGCTTCACGTCACCCACCACTGGAACAGGCCACTGTCACATATTTAGGCCCCGGCACCCAGACAGAGGAGAGAGGTCCCGTAACAGAGAATCTGGCTTCATGTCAGCACAGAATCAGTCTTCATGTCATAGCAGAGAATCAGGCTTCACGTCACCCACCACTGGAACAGGCCACTGTCACATATTTAGGCCCAGGCACCCAGGCAGAGGAGAGAGGTCCCATAACAGAGATTCAGGCTTCATGTCAGCAGAGAATCAGTCTTCATGTCATAGCAGAGAATCAGGCTTCACGTCACCCACCACTTGAACAGGCCACTGTCACACATTTAGGCCCCGGCACCCAGACAGAGGAGAGGTTCATTCAACTTTGGGTTGCCCCGCAATATAATGGTAAAATGAAAATAAAAATAGGATTGAATGAGGAAGTGCCCTGGAGTACAATAATATATTGTTAAGGGGAGGTAATTAATGTCTAATCTGCACAAGGGACGGACAGGTCCTGTGGGATCCATGCCTGGTTCATTTTTATGAACGTCAGCTTGTCCACATTGGCTGTAGACAGGCGGCTGCGTTTGTCTGTAATGACGCCCCCTGCCGTGCTGAATACACGTTCAGACAAAACGCTGGCCGCCGGGCAGGCCAGCACCTCCAAGGCATCAAAGGCTAGCTCTGGCCACGTGGACAATTTGGAGACCCAGAAGTTGAATGGGGCCGAACAATCAGTCAGTACGTGGAGGGGTGTGCACAGGTACTGTTCCACCATGTTAGTGAAATGTTGCCTCCTGCTAACACGTTCCGTATCAGGTGGTGGTGCAGTTAGCTGTGGCGTGGTGACAAAACTTTTCCACATCTCTGCCATGCTAACCCTGCCCTCAGAGGAGCTGGCCGTGACACAGCTGCGTTGGCGACCTCTTGCTCCTCCTCTGCCTTCACCTTGGGCTTCCACTGGTTCCCTTGTGACATTTGGGAATGCTCTCAGTAGCACGTCTACCAACGTGCGCTTGTACTCGCGCGTCTTTCTATCACGCTCCAGTGTAGGAAGTAAGGTGGGCACATTGTCTTTGTACCGGGGATCCAGCAGGGTGGCAACCCAGTAGTCCGCACACGTTAAAATGTGGGCAACTCTGCTGTCGTTGCGCAGGCACTGCAGCATGTAGTCGCTCATGTGTGCCAGGCTGCCCAGAGGTAAGGACAAGCTGTCCTCTGTGGGAGGCGTATCGTCATCGTCCTGTGTTTCCCCCTAGACACGCACCAGTGATGGGCCCGAGCTGCTTTGGGTGCCACCCCGCTGTGAACATGCTTCATCCTCATCCTCCTCCACCTCCTCCTCCTCCTTGTCCTCCAGTAGTGGGCCCTGTCTGGCCACATTTGTACCTGGCCTCTGCTGTTGCAAAAAACCTCCCGCTGAGTCACTTCGAAGAGACTGGCCTGAAAGTGCTAAAAATGACCCCTCTTCCTCCTCTTCCTCCTGGGCCACCTCCTCTTCCATCATCGCCCTAAGTGTTTTCTCAAGGAGACATAGAAGTGGTATTGAAACGCTGATAACGGCGTCATCGCCACTGGCCATGTTGGTGGAGTACTCGAAACAGCGCAACAGGGCACACAGGTCTCGCATGGAGGCCCAGTCATTGGTGGTGAAGTGGTGCTGTTCCGCAGTGCGACTGACCCGTGCGTGCTGCAGCTGAAACTCCACTATGGCCTGCTGCTGCTCGCACAGTCTGTCCAGCATGTGCAAGGTGGAGTTCCACCTGGTGGGCACGTCGCATATGAGGCGGTGAACGGGAAGGCCGAAGTTACGCTGTAGCGCAGACAGGCGTGCAGCGGCAGGGTGTGAACGCCGGAAGCGCGAACAGACGGCCCGCACTTTATGCAGCAGCTCTGACATGTCGGGGTAGTTGCGAATGAACTTCTGCACCACCAAATTCAGCACATGCGCCAGGCAAGGGATGTGCGTCAAACCGGCTAGTCCCAGAGCTGCAACGAGATTTTGCCCATTATCGCACACCACCAGGCCGGGCTTGAGGCTCACCGGCAGCAACCACTCGTCGGTCTGTTGTTCTATACCCCGCCACAACTCCTGTGCGGTGTGGGGCCTGTCCCCCAAACATATGAGTTTCAGAACGGCCTGCTGACGTTTACCCCGGGCTGTGCTGAAGTTGGTGGTGAAGGTGTGTGGCTGACTGGATGAGCAGGTGGAAGAAGAGGAGGAGGAAGCTGAGTAGGAGGGGGAGGAGACAGGAGGCAAAGAATGTTGCCCTGCGATCCTTGGCGGCGGAAGGACGTGAGCCAAACAGCTCTCCGCCTGGGGCCCAGCCGCCACTACATTTACCCAGTGTGCAGTTAGGGAGATATAGCGTCCCTGGCCGTGCTTACTGGTCCACGTATCTGTGGTTAGGTGGACCTTGCCACAGATGGCGTTGCGCAGTGCACACTTGATTTTATCGGACACTTGGTTGTGCAGGGAAGGCACGGCTCTCTTGGAGAAGTAGTGGCGGCTGGGAACAACATACTGTGGGACAGCAAGCGACATGAGCTGTTTGAAGCTGTGTGTGTCCACCAGCCTAAATGACAGCATTTCATAGGCCAGTTGTTTAGAAATGCTGGCATTCAGGGCCAGGAATCGAGGGTGGCTAGGTGGGAATTTACGCTTTCTCTCAAATGTTTGTGAGATGGAGAGCTGAACGCTGCCGTGTGACATGGTTGAGATGCTTGGTGACGCAGGTGGTGGTGTTGGTGGTACATCCCATGTTTGCTGGGCGGCAGGTGCCAACGTTCCTCCAGAGGCGGAGGAAGAGGCCGAGGTGGCGGCAGCAGCAGAAGAGGCCGAGGCGGCAGCAGCAGAAGAGGTAGCAGGGAGAGCCTGAGTGACTTCTTTGTTTTTAAGGTGTTTACTCCACTGCAGTTCATGCTTTGCATGCAGGTGCCTGGTCATGCAGATTGTGCTAAGGTTCAGAACGTTAATGCCTCGCTTCAGGCTCTGATGGCACAGCGTGCAAACCACTCGGGTCTTGTCGTCAGCACATTGTTTAAAGAAGTGCCATGCCAGGGAACTTCTTGAAGCTGCCTTTGGGGTGCTCGGTCCCAGATGGCGGCGGTCAGTAGCAGGCAGAGTCTCTTGGCGGCGGGTGTTCTGATTTTGCCCTCTGCTCCCTCTTTTGCTACGCTGTTGGCTCGGTCTCACCACTGCCTCTTCCTCCGAACTGTGAAAGTCAGTGGCACGACCTTCATTCCATGTGGGGTCTAGGACCTCATCGTCCCCTGCATCGTCTTCCACCCAGTCTTGATCCCTGACCTCCTGTTCAGTCTGCACACTGCAGAAAGACGCAGCAGTTGGCACCTGTGTTTCGTCATCATCAGAGACGTGCTGAGGTGGTATTCCCATGTCCTCATCATCAGGAAACATAAGTGGTTGTGCGTTAGTGCATTCTATCTCTTCCACCCCTGGGGAAGGGCTAGGTGGATGCCCTTGGGAAACCCTGGCAGCAGAGTCTTCAAACAGCATAAGAGACTGCTGCATAACTTGAGGCTCAGACAGTTTCCCTGATATGCATGGGGGTGATGTGACAGACTGATGGGCTTGGTTTTCATGCGCCATCTGTGCGCTTTCTGCAGAAGACTGGGTGGGAGATAATGTGAACGTGCTGGATGCACTGTCGGCCACCCAATTGACTAATGCCTGTACCTGCTCAGGCCTTACCATCCATAGAACGGCATTGGGCCCCACCAAATATCGCTGTAAATTTTGCTGGCTACTGGGACCTGAGGTAGTTGGTTCACTAGGACGTGTGGCTGTGGCAGAACGGCCACGTCCTCTCCCAGCACCAGAGGGTCCACTAACACCACCACGACCATGTCCACGTCCGCGTCCCTTATTAGATGTTTTCCTCATTGTTCCCGTTCACCACAATTTTGAAAATGGCAAATTTGGGAATAGTTTTTCAACCCAGAACAAAAACTGTGCTTTTACGGTCACTACAAATAATTTGACCAGCTAAAACAGTACAGATTTGGTTGAATAGAAATGTGAGGCCTATTTTTTTCGCGCTGTGTGACAGATATACCTTTAATCACAGAATTAGACTTGTATCTGCACGGTAGCGTGTGCGTTAAGTTTTTCTGAATGACACTATCAGCACCTTGAATCTAAGATATCCTTTTTGGGATAGATTTAAAGTAGGCCTGATATAGCAGAAACTACAAATTTTGAGAATGGCAAATTTGGGAATAGTTTTTCAACCCAGAACAAAAACTGTGCTTTTACGGTCACTACAAATAACTTGACCAGCTAAAACAGTACTGATTTGGAGGAATATAAATGTCAGGTCTATTTTTTAGGCGCTGGGTGACAGGCTTAACTTGCCCCTGATGTAGTATATGGCCAAAAATTAACCACACTGTTGATGGTTAAATGCACTTGGGTGACACAGGCTCAGCCTGCACCTGATGTAGTATATGGCCAAAAAATAACCACACTGTTGATGGTTAAATGCACTTGGGTGACACAGGCTCAGCCTGCACCTGATGTAGTATATGGCCAAAAATTAACCACACTGTTGATGGTTAAATGCACTTGGGTGACACAGGCTCAGCCTGCACCTGATGTAGTATATGGCCAAAAAATAACCACACTGTTGATGGTTAAATGCACTTGGGTGACACAGGCTCAGCCTGCACCTGATGTAGTATATGGCCAAAAAATAACCACACTGTTGATGGTTAAATGCACTTCGGTGACACAGGCTCAGCCTGCAGCTGATGTAGGATATAGCAAAAAATAACCACACTATTGATGGTTAAAAGCACTTGGTGGTAGCTTGTGCTGGCGCACCACAAGCCACAAAATCGATCACTGAATTAAGTCTTTTGGAGGAGTTAATCTGCCTAATCTCGCCCTAACGTCGCAGCAGCAACCTCTCCCTATGCTTGAATCAGCAGAGTGACGTGCAGCGCTACGTGACCCAAGCTTATATAGAGGCTGGGTCACATGCTGCACTGGCCAATCACAGCCATGCCAATAGTAGGCAAGGCTGTGATGGCCTCTTAGGGCAAGTAGTATGACGCTTGTTGATTGGCTGCTTTGCAGCCTTTCAAAAAGCGCCAAGAAAGCGCCGAACACCGAACCCGAACCCGGACTTTTACGAAAATGTTCGGGTTCGGGTCCGTGTCACGGACACCCCAAAATTCGGTACGAACCCGAACTATACAGTTCGGGTTCGCTCATCCCTAGTTATATTCAGATATTTGAAATACTGCCATTTGGTGCACAAATCTTTAATTGAGGCCTAGTGTGGGTCAGGGCGTGTGAGATACACCCTTTAAATACAGGGGTTCTATTCAGGTATTTGAAATACATCCATTTTGTGCACAAACCTTTAATTGCGGCCTAATGTGGGTCAGGGCGTGTGAGATACACCCTTTATTTGCAGGGGTTATATTGTTCTATTAATAAAACACCCTTTTTTGGGCAAAATACACAGTTGTTGCACCCTTGCAGTATCAAGACATTTGAAATTCCAGGGTTATATACTGCTGTCATATTCAGTTATTAAACAAATACCCGTTTGGGCAAAAAAAACAATTTGGGCAGCCTTTGCTGCAGAGGTCATTGTGAGATACACCCTTTATATATTTGGATTATATTCAGATATTTGAAATACCGCCATTTAGTGCACAAATCTTTAATTGAGGCCTAGTGTGGGTCAGGGCGCGTGAGATAGACCCTTTAAATACAGGGGTTCTATTCAGATATTTGAAATACCGCCATTTTGTGCACAAATCTTAAATTGCGGCCTAGTCTGGGTCAGGCCGTGTGAGATACACCCTGTATATACAGGGCTTATATTCTTCTATTAATAAAACACCCTTTTTTGGGCAAAATGCACAAATTTTCAGGCCTTGCAGCATCAAGACATTTGAAATTCCAGGGTTATATACTGCTATCATATTCAGTTATTAAACTAACACCCGTTTAGGCAAAAAAAAGTTTATTTGGCAGCCTTTGCTGCATATGTCGTTGTGAGATACACCCTTTAAATATAGGGGTTCTATTCAGATATTTGAAATACCGCCATTTTGTGCACAAATATTTAATTGCGGCCTAGTGTGGGTCAGGCCGTGTGAGATACACCTTGTATATACAGGGCATATATTCTTCTATTAATAAAACACCCTTTTTTGGGCAAAATATACAATTGTTGCACCCTTACATAATGACACAATATTAGTTATACCAACACACAATTTGAAAATGCGTTTGCGGTATATATTCACACCCAAATAAAGCTGAATTGTATTGTGAATAGGAATATAAAACATAACATTTACTAGATCATTTAAAATAAATACCACTTCGGTGAGAAACATCAAAAACATACACCTCCACTATAGCATAAGGTAAATAAAGGGTGGATCTTACCACGTTTGGTGGGTTCCACGGCCTGTGGAGGATGGTTCAGGTGATAGATGGACAACCGGAACCTGTGTGACCAAGGTGCTGATGTCTATAGGCAATATGGCACTCCTATACAACCCTGTTATGTCTTTCCTACCTATATAGAGGTGGGGGGCTGTTTGAGCAACTGCCTAGCACACATGGAGCACCCGCCCCGACAGGGCCGACCCCATACCGATCCTGTCCCTCAGTATGGGCCTTGTGCTATACTTGACCCTAATTACAAAGCCCTACATGCCATGTTTCGGTCCTAGACTCCAGACCTCATCAGGGGACTTCACAGAAGTATTCAGGGATAACTAGAAACAAATTAACAAACACACACTAAATATAGGTCACATATAAAACTGAGTGTCCAATGTTGATAAATTGGGTTCTAACTCAGGTTACTTACTGAAAGAAGATCGTTTTAGCCTCCTACTTTCAATCCGGATATATAGTGAATCGTATCCGAGCCTTAGCATGAGAAGTGTCCCATGCAAGTGCTGTGTCTCACCTCAAATAGTGGCGGTTTGGGTGAGCAATTTGTGGTTATTGCTCACCTCCTTATATTACCCTACTTCCTAGTGGGTGTACGCCCCCCTGATTACCCAACTCACCTGTCCATAGCGGTCACAGCATCTGTGATTACCTGTGGAACGCACGCCGCTCGCGTGCGTTCCACCGGACCGGAATTTGGCATCACATGGTGCAGGCTAACCGGAAGTGAGGTAAGGACCTGCTTCCAAGCGTCGCCTGTTACATGGCAACCACTGAATCACAGCCCTAACGCCGCAAATGATAACTTGCAAGCTATTTTATTCTTGCTGAATCGCAATGTGGATATTTAACTGGCAGGATATCCAAATACATGCCCCGGCACCCACCGCAATTGTGGCAGTAAACCAAGGGGAAAATTCTGTTCTGCTACAAATAGCAGTATTTTATTAAGTGACATCTACCTGTTCATTAACCCCATCATGCCCAGCATACTCAATCACTGGAGCATGTGCGCATATAGGGTAATTTGAACAACCAGATATCATCACATATAGTTAAACATGGCCCTCCTTCTTGCATATAATATGAGAATATGTCACACTATATATAAGTGTGGCACAAAGTCATATAAAGCAGCTGTAATTCTGTTGCTCGTTTAGACCGGAGGGGTGGACTGTCTTGAGATAGAAAATCCACTTTGCTTCACATTGAAGGACTCTCCTATCCAAATCCCCGCGTCTAATGCCCGGCTTGATTTTTTCAATACCCATGAAGGAAAGACATTCAAGTCTTCCATCATGTTCAGTGTTCACATGTCTCGACACTGGTGTATCTCTAGCATTTTTTATGTCACCGACATGTTCTCCTATCCTCCTCCTTAATTCTCTGATTGTCTTTCCAACGTATTCTTTTCCGCAAATGCATGTAATTTTGTAGATTACTCCCATACTTCTGCAATTGATAAAATCACTTACAGTGTATGTTTTACCCGTGTTATTGCTCCTAAATGTTTTCGCCTTGGTCATAAAGGGGCACGCCACGCACCTTCCACATTTGTGGTTACCACTAATCCCTCTCTCAAGCCATGTTTTTTTGGATGCTACTGGTATATGGTGGCTATGTACCACAAGGTCACGGATGCTTCTACCGCGCCTGTAGGTGATGCTGGGGTGCTCCTTTATGACCTTGCAAATATCACGGTCCATCCGTAGTACATGCCAATGTCTCGAAATAATGTCTCTAACTGCAGAAGAGCAGCCATTATACGTACTAATGAGACGGATCTCTCTGTCTTCCTTACTTCCATCATTCGTGGGAACCTCTTTTCGGGGGGTGAGAAGTGACACTATCGCTACCTAAGGCATTCTGGTATGCTGGTGTCAATACACCTGCCGGGTAGCCCCGATCCAAAAATCGAGTTCTCAGATCTTTGGCCTGTGTGACAAAATCCGAGCGTTTGGAGCAATTCCTCCTTAATCGCAGGTATTATATATATCCGGATTGAAAGTAGGAGGCTAAAACGATCTTCTTTCAGTAAGTAACCTGAGTTAGAACCCAATTTATCAACATTGGACACTCAGTTTTATATGTGACCTATATTTAGTGTGTGTTTGTTAATTTGTTTCTAGTTATCCCTGAATACTTCTGTGAAGTCCCCTGATGAGGTCTGGAGTCTAGGACCGAAACATGGCATGTAGGGCTTTGTAATTAGGGTCAAGTATAGCACAAGGCCCCTACTGAGGGACAGGATTGGTATGGGGTCGCCCCTGTCGGGGCGGGTGCTCCATTTGTGCTAGGCAGTTGCTCAAACAGCCCCCCACCTCTATATAGGTAGGAAAGACATAACAGAGTTGTATAGGAGTGCCATATTGCCTATAGACATCAGCACCTTGGTCACACAGGTTCCGGTTGTCCATCTATCACCTGAACCATCCTCCACAGGCCGTGGAACCCACTAAACGTGGTAAGATCCACCCTTTATTTACCTTATGCTATAGTGGAGGTGTATGTTTTTGATGTTTCTCACCAAGTGGTATTTATTTTAAATGATCTAGTAAATGTTATGTTTTATATTCCTATTCACAATACAATTCAGCACCCTTACATAATCAAGACGTTTGAAATTCCCTTTAAATACAGGGGTTTTATTCAGGTATTTAAAATACAGCCATTTTGGGCAAACTAATGGGAAAACTAATTTAATTGAGGCCTAGTCTGGTTCAGGGCGTGTGAGATACACCCTTTAAATACAGGGCTTCTATTCGGTTATTTGAAATACAGCCATTTTGGGCAAACAAATTTAATTGAGGCCTAGTCTGGTTCAGGGCGTGTAGGATACACCCTGTACATACTGTCGTTCTATTCTACTATTAAACACCCATTTAGGGCAAGATCCTAAATTCGAGAAATATCAGGAGAGCGTCAAATAAGGGACGTGGCCCCGGTCGTGGTGCTGCTGGTGGAGCTCCTGTTGCAGGGAGAGGACGTGGTCGATCTGTGCCAGCTACACGCACAAGTGAAACCCCTTCCTCAGGTGCGAGTAGGCAACAGAACCTGCAGCGGTATTTGGTGGGGCCTAATGCTGCTCTACGAATGGTGAGGCCTGAACAAGTACAGGCGATAGTAGATTGGGTTGCTGACAGTGGCTCCAGTTCCTTTAAATTGTCTCCCACCCAGTCTCATGCTGAAAGACCACAGTTGGCACCTGCAGCCGATGTCCATCAGTCTTTCACCTCACCCCCTTGCAAATCAGCCAAGCAGTCTGAGCCCCAAGTCATGCAGCAGTTTCTTCAGATTTTTGATGACTCTTTTAGCAGGGTTTCCCAGGGCCATCCACCTAGCCCTGCCCCAGAAGTGGAAGAGATTGAGTGCACCGATGCCCAACCACTTATCTTTCAAGATGAGTACATGGGAGGACCATCGCAGCACGTCTCGGATGATGACGAAACACAGGTGCCAACTGCTGGGGCTTTCGAAAGTGTGCAGACCAACAAGGAGGGCAGGGGTGAAGACTGGGTGGAAGATGATGTGGAGGACAATGAGGTCCTCGACCCCACATGGAATCAAGGTCATGCGAGTGACCTATGTAGTTCGGAGGAAGAGGCGGTGGTCGGACAGAGCCACCAGCACAGCAGAAGAGGGAGCAGGGTGCAAAAGCGGAGCGGCCGTCTTCTAGACAGTACGCCTGCTACTGCCCACTGCAGCAAGGGACCGAGCACACCAAAGCCAGCTCCAAGGAGTTCCCTGGTGTGGCAGTTCTTCAGACAATGTGCTGACGACAAGACACGAGTGGTTTGCACGCTGTGCAATCAGAGCCTGAAGCGAGGCATAAACGTTCTTAATCTGAGCACAACCTGCATGACCAGGCATTTAAGTGCAAAGCACAAGCTGCAGTGGAGTAGACACCTTAAAAACAAAGAAAGGTCTCTGGCTCCTCCTGCTTCCTCTTCTGCTGCAGTCTCGGCCTCTTCATCCACCTCTGGAGTGACAGTGTCACCTGCCACCCCGCAAACAGGATCTTCCAGCAACACCACCACCTGGGTCACCAAGCATCTCGGAAGCGTTCAGCTCTCCATCTCCCAAACGCTGGAGAGGAAGAGGAAGTACCCCCCTACCCACCTACGATCACTAGCCCTAAATGCCAGCATTTCTAAATTACTGGCCTTTGAAATGCTGTCATTCCGTCTGGTGGAGACGGAGAGTTTTAAAGGCCTTATGGCAGTGGCTGTCCCACAGTAAGTCGTGCCCAGCCACCACTACTTTTCAAGGCGAGCCATCCCTTCCCTGCACAACCAAGTGGGGGACAAAATCAGGTGTACACTGCGCAACGCCATCTGTGGCAAGGTGCACCTCACTACGTATACGTGGACCAGTAAGCACGGTCAGGGACGTTATATCTCCATAACAGCACACTGGGTAAATGCAGTGGCGGCTGGGCCTGAGGCGGATAGCAGTTTAGCGCATGTCCTTCCACCACCGAGGATTGCAGGGCGCTTCAGTTTGCCTCCTGTTGCTTCCTCCGCCTACTCTGCTTCCTCAACCTCTACCGGCTCCTCATCCGATCAGCATAACACCTTCACCATTAACTTCAGCACAGCCAGGGGTAAACGACAGCAGGCAGTTTTAAAACTTATCTGTTTGGGGGACAAACCCCACACAGCGCAGGAGCTGTGGATGGGCCTTGAACAACAGACCGATGAGTGGTTGGTGCCAGTGAGCCTCAAGCCCGGCCTGGTAGTGTGCGACAATGGGCAAAATCTCGTAGCAGCTCTGGGACTAGCCGGTTTGACGCACATCCCTTGTCTGGCGCATGTGCTGAATTTGGTGGTGCAGAGGTTCCTTAAAAATTACTCCGATATGTCAGAGCTGCTGCATAAAGTGCGGGCCGTCTGTGCGCGCTTTCGGCGTTCTCACCCTGTTGCTGCTCGCCTGTCAGCGCTGCAGCGTAACTTCGGCCTTCCCGCTCACCGCCTTATATGCGACGTGCCCACAAGGTGGAACTCCACCTTGCACATGCTGGACAGACTGTGCGAGCAGCAGCAGACGATAGTGGAGTTTCAGCTGCAGCACGCACGGGTGAGTCGCTCTGCGGAACAGCACCACTTCACCACCAATGACTGGGCCTCCATGCGAGACCTGTGTTCCTTGTTGCGCTGTTTCGAGTACTCCACCAACATGGCCAGTGCCGATAACGCCGTTCTCAGCATAACTATCCCACTTCTATGCCTCCTTGAAAAAACGTTGCTGGCGATGATGGAAGAGCATGTGGCACAGTAGGAGGAGGAAGAGGGATCATTTTGTAGGGTTTCCGGACAGTCATTCCCAAGTGGTTCCAAGGGTGGGTTCCTGCACCCACAAACCCAAGGTACACAATTGTCCAGCCAGGGCACAGTTCTGGAGGATGAGGAGGTGGAGGATGAGGAGATGGAGGAGGAGGAACCACGTTCACAGCAGGGTGGCACCCAGACCAGCTCATGGCCATCACTGGTGCGTGGCTGGGGGGATACAGAGGACACAGACGATACACCTCCCACAGAGGACAGCTTTTCGTTGCCTTTGGGAGCCTGGCACACATGAGCGATTACATGCTGCAATGTCTCCGCAATGACCCGAGTTGCCCACATTCTAACTTGTGCTGATTACTGGGTGGCCACGCTACTGGATCCCCGTTACAAGGACAACGTACTGTCCTTAATTCGAGTACAAGCGCACGCTGGTAGACGCGCTGCTGGTGGCATTCCCACCTGACAGCGGTTACTGAAAATGTAACTCACAATTTATTTTTATTTTTTTGGTCTACTAGGTATTGCAGTGGTACATCACACCCAAAAATTGGTGAATTTCACCGGAAATTTAATTTTTGCGTGTAAAGTACCACTGCTATACCTAGTAGACCGGTAAAAAAATAAAAATAAATTGTCAGTTACATTTTCTGGTGAAATTCACCAATTGTCGGTGTGATGTACCACTGATATACCTAGTAGACGGGTAAAAAAAAAATAAAAAAAATTGTCAGTTACATCTTCAGTTAAAATTCACCAATTTTTGGGGCACTGCCAGCACCTCAGAAGGCAGGGTTAGCATGGCCGAAATGTGGAAAAGCTTTGTCAGCATGCCACAACAACCAGCACCACCAGCTGATATGGAACGTCTTAGCACGAGGCAGCATTTCAGCAACATGGTGGAGCAGTATGTGTGCACACGCCTACACGTACTGAATGACGGGTCTGCCCCGTTTAACTTCTGGGTCTCCAAATTGGGCACATGGCCTGAGCTTACCCTTTACGCCTTGGAGGTGCTGGCCTGCCCTGCGGCCAGTGTATTATCTGAACGTGTGTTTTGCATGGCAGGGGGCGTCATCACAGACAAGCGCGGCCGCCTGTCCACAGCCAATGTGGACAAGCTCACGTTCATTAAAATGAACCAGGCATGGATCCCACAGGACTTGTCTGTACCTTGTGCAGAATAGACATGTATACCGGCACTAACCAGCCATTGTTATACTGCAGCACAATTACTCATTCTTGTATTTTGGATATTTCACACTCTTTTGGAGTGTACCCTAATTTAAAAAATAATTAAAACCAAAAACCTGTGTTGGCTACCTTGTCCTCCTCAAACTCCTACTACATATGGAACTCCACCTCATAAATCAATTTTTTTATTTTATTTGTACGTATCTTATTTTATGTCATTTCAGTACTTTGTCAGTAACGTTTTCTGGTGAAATTCACCAATTTTGGGTGTGAGGTACCACTGCTATACCTAGTAGACGGGTAAAAAAAAAATAAATTGTCAGTTACATTTTCAGTTAAAATTCACCAATTTTTGGGTGTGAAGTACCACTGCTATACCTAGTAGACCGAAAAAAAGAAAAAAGAAAATTGTCAGTTACATTTTCTGGTGAAATTCACCAATTTTGGTTGTGATGTACCACTGATATACCTAGTAGACAGGTAAAAAAAAATAAAAAATTGTCAGTTACATTTTCAGTTAAAATTCACCAATTTTTGGGTGTTATGTACCACTGCTATACCTAGTAGACCGCTAAAAAAAATTAAAAAAATTGTCAGTTACATTTTCTGGTGAAATTCACCAATTTTGGTTGTGATGTACCACTGATATACCTAGTGAACAGGTAAAAAAAAATAAAAAATTGTCAGTTACATTTTCAGTTAAAATTCACCAATTTTTGGGTGTTATGTACCACTGCTATACCTAGTAGACCGCTAAAAAAAATAAAAAAAATTGTCAGTTACATTTTCAGGTGAAATTCACCAATTTTTGAGTGTGATGTACCACTGATAGACGGGTAAAAAAAAAAATTTGTCTGTTTCATTTTCGGGTGAAATTCACCAATTTTTGGGTGTGATGTACCACTACTATACCTAGTAGACGGGTAAAAAAAAAAAAAAAATTGTCTTACATTTTTGGGTGAAATTCACAAATTTTTGGGTGTGAAAAACCACTGCTATACCTAGTAGAATGCTAAAAAAAAATATAAAAAATTGTCAGTTACATTTTCTGGTGAAATTCACCATTTTTTGGGTGTGATGTACCACTGATATACCTAGTAGACAGGTAAAAAATAAAATAAAAATTTGTCTTACATTTTCGGGTGAAATTCACCAATTTTTGGGTGTGAAATATCACTGCTATACCTAGTAGACTGGTAAAAAAAAATATATTTGTCAGTTACATTTTCTGGTAAAATTCACAAATTTTTGGGTGTGATGTACCACTGCTATACCTAGTAGATAGGTTTAAAAAAATAAATAAATTGTCAGTTACATTTTCTGGTGAAATTCACCAATTTTTGGGTGTGATGTACCACTGCTATACCGAGTAGACAGGTGTAATATACCCCTCCTCTACCTAGTTGACAGCTTAATAAATTTCAATACTTTTTCTTTAACATTTTCGGGTGACAATAAACAATTTTTTTCTGTCATAGACCCCTGCTCTACCAAGTAGATAGGTTAATAAATTTCACAAATTTTTCTGTTACATTCTTGGGTTGACATTATACAATTTTAGACGTGAATAAACCCCTGCTCTGCATAGGTGACAGGGAATAAAATTTTAGAAATTCTTCTTTAATTGATGCGCGCCACCTCCTTTGATTCAATGCTTAAACTTTAACAAGTTGTACCACATTTGCGCTTCAATAATTTGTCCCACAATTCCGCTTTACTCTTTTGGCCAACATTTGCGCTTCAATACTTTGTCCCACATTTCCGCTTTACTCTTTTGGCCCACATTACATTTGGGCCTCTGTAATTTATACCACATTTGCGCTTTAACAGCTTTTCCCACATTTCTGCTTTACTCTTTTGGCCCACATTTGGGCTTCTGTAATTTCTCCCACATTTGCGCCTCAATAACTTTTCCCATAATTCCGCTTTACTCTTCTGGCCCACATTTGGGCTTCTGTAATTTGTCCCACATTTGCGATTTAACAGCTTTTCCCACATTTCCGCTCGATCCCAATTTTTTTTTATAAATGTATCTCCCTTAAATTTGGTCTCTTTTTCTCACGCTCCCTCTCCGGCGTGGAACCCTGATTCGCCGATAACCGTGATCAACATGGTAGGCTCAGAAAAAAACATCGAAAGTTGATAGAGAAGATATCGAAATGGATGGTGGATGTCACTGGGGCACCTCTACATAGGTGACAGGAACATAAATTTTAAAAAATCGTCAATTACATTGTCAGGTGACATTTTTCAAATTTTGCCGGATAGAAACCCCTGCTCTGCATAGTTGACAGGGAATAAAATTTAATAAATTCTTCATTAATTAATGTGCGGCACATCCTTACATTCAATGCTTAAACTTTAAAAAGTTGTCCCATAATTCCACTTTATAATTAGAAATTTGAAAAAATGTATCCTCCCTTGGATGTGATCTCTCTTTCTCACGCTCCCTCTCCGACGTGGAACCCTGATTCCCCGCCACCCGTGATCACCATGGTAGGTGCAGAAAAGAACATAGAAAGTTGATAGAGCAGATATTAAATTGGATCGTGAACATCACGGGGACGTGCAACATGGTGGGGCAGTAAGTGTGCACACGCCTACACGAACTGACTGACAGGGGTCAGCCCCTGCAACTTCTGGGTCTCCAAATTGGGCACATGTGCAATGAGCAGGACACTGGGTCAGTGGGAATGCTATGCAGTGGGTCAGTTTATATGTATATAAGTTCGTGACGCCAGTTGCAGCTTGTGCAGGTACTGTAGCAGGGCCCTTTAAGATGGTATAGGCTCACGTACTAGGTAAGGAATGCCAGAGGGGGATAATATCTCTGTATAGCAGATTTGGTAGTGTCAACGGTGTCTCCTACCTTGGTACGGCTGGACTCCTGTATCCTGGCTCACATGCAACAAAATGAGTGTTGTTAATAGGAGTAATTGAGGAATGATGGGATTGCACACAGATGATAGGGTCCAACTTGTCTTTACTTGAGGTTATGATATGCAGCTTTGATCCATACAAGTTACAGCTTTAGTCTAGAGTCCCAGCAGGTTTTGGCAATATGTGGCAGAAATTTATAAGTATTCTGCATCTGATCATACGCCTATTAGAATCTGGCAGGTATCTATCTTCTGCTCTGTCTGTGATCTGCTTAGTTTGGGTCTGACTAGCTGGTGAGGTACTTATCTTCTCATTGTCTTGGGATCTTTACTTACAGGACTGCTCGCAGGGTATGGTGGAGGCTTCCTGGAGATCTGATAGTTCTGTGAAGGGCTGCTTTCTCTGTCCACCAGCTGAGGTAAGGGACTCAGGCTGGGAAGGTTGATCTTGGGCCTCAGCAGAGGCTTGAATCCTTGGTTGGGGGTCCCTGTTTCTGGGAGCTCCTACTAACACAGCCTACCACAGCAGGGGGGTGGCTCACACTACCACTAACTTCCTTCTCCTCCTCATAAAGCATGGCATGGGACATCCCACTTCTGCTCATGTAGGGGAGACTAGACTGGAATGGTCTGTTCCAGGCTAGATCTATTAACTAGCTATGGTCTGCCTACATATTGCCACCTGCTGGTGTACATTGAGAATTACAGCAAATATATAAAATACAGGCATAAAAATGTTCATTCTGGCAAATACACAGTTCTATTACACAAGATGGAAATACACATGTACACCCAACATCATGAAGCAGGGTGAAAGAGTTTTAGTGACATACTCTGGGATGTTACATACCCCTTTACTTTAAGTGAAGCCGTCCTCGGCGCATGGTATACGGTTGAGGAATAAGCTCTGGGTACCCAATAAATACAAAGTGCTGCATGACTATACATATTATGACGTACAAAGACAAAACATGAAACGGTTTCCTCAAGGTTCCTGCCCGCTAGCATAAGGTGTCCAACACACAGTTTCCTTATCTTGGTATAACCAGGTAACCTAAATACTGCACAAAGCAAACATTACTGACTGACTTTTGGGATATCGTCCACCAATATCAAAGAAAGCATGGGGGTGTCTTTACTCTGCAATCCAACCATTGTGTAATGCAAAGCCTGCAAATTAAAGGGTGGCTTTATCCTGTATTCCCTTCCCTGCACCATAGCCTGAAGAAATTTGGCTTATAGCACGATCACTATGATGACTAAGAGGAAGCTAAATATAAGGCTCTAAGGCTTGAGGTACCATACCTTAGGCAAACGCTCAGAAGGGGAGCTATTCATCGTCTCCGTATCTTCTGGCAATGTCACAGGAGGAGGGCAGTACGTTCCCATGGATCTCCTGGAAATGAGACACCTCCGGATGGGAACAATCCTGAACATTTAACAAGCGGGAAGGAGCAGCCTAGGGCTTCTAACGATTCCCGAAGCAGCAGGGGTACCTGTGTAATTAGACCTGTCAGGACTTACCATTTGGTCCTACCCGGGTGTAGGCCAATAGTATTCAATGTCCCTATGATGACAGTCCGTATAAGGGGGGAGAGAACAAGAGCTGTAAAAAGGCACACTTTAAGTAAGATGCTACATTTTTGTTAAGTGCAATGGTTAAGTGCAATCATTTCAAACAGTGCCTAAATTCACATTGTGGCTTCAAGAATGATAATACACACAATGGGCAGGTTATCTTGAATGTTACATAACAGTAAACAGGTACAATAGTGCAAAATATTAAATAGCATGAGGATTGAGTGCAAGCTTTTATGTTGCAAACATTTTATATAAAATAGTGCAATTTATAAGTGCAAGGGTAGGCTCAACAATAACTTGAGTCCTTATTCCTGGAAGTGCTTGTAGTTTGTAAAATCCTCTGGAAATTGATAAAAGTTCTTTGCAATCCACAGGGCAAAAGTTAATTGTAATCCAAAGGGTTAAAATGTTTAATAGCAGCAACAACAGGCTATCAAGTAACCTGAGAAAGGGGATAAAAAACTTTCAACTTGGACATGAGGGGTTAAGTGCTGATGGGGGGAGTCCTAACTGACATGACCAGCTGGATGAGGACAAAACTGGCAACCTGGAACAAAACGGTTAAAAGCACACAAAAATGCCAAACAGGTCCTCACCCGTCAGGTGGCAGTCCACAGAGTGGCTCCCAAAACAATGTCAATTGTAGATTTTTTTCTTGTTGGGGACACCTTACAGGTAGGTGTCCAGCTTCTCATCGCTACTAGAGCTACTAAACCTCATCAGAGGATGTTCTAGCCTCTGCTGGTAGCTGAGGGTAGTGTTGGTAGTGGTGCGCCACTGACCTCTACCGGTTGCAGTAGGGATAGGCTGTACCGACAGCCTGGAGAACGTTGCAGTAGCTTGCCGCAGACCGGAATCCACAGCCGGTGCAGGTAGTGGCAGAATCTCCGGCTGCAGAGGCTCAGGGAGCCCTGGCGCAGTTTGTTGGGGCTGCTTCCAAAGGAGCGCATAGGGAGGCATGAAACACGGCTGCACCTTGGGGTTGAATGTCAGGACACTGTTATTTATTTGTCCCAATCTCAAGGTTGGTGGTGGTGACAGGTCCGGTATCAATGGTGCAGGGGCAGGTTGAACCTTTTCTTTGAAGAGTAGGCGGCCATCCGGGGTTTCCTGGAGGCATCTGGTCCTGCCCGCAGAGCCTGGATCCTCCTGCCAGGTCTCTGGGGTGACGGCAGGGGAGAGTGGTTTCTGCAACAGGGTGACTCCTGCAGCAAAGAGTCCCTGCATGGACCTCATGGGGGTGTATTCTACTTGGTCCCCCACATACAGATTGTGTCTCTCCTGGGGCAAATAGTGGCGTTTCACTGAACGACGGCCCACAAATACCTCAGTCCCGGAATAATTGTCCTGGAGGAATCCCACACCTCGCTCCACCGAGAACCATAGTACTGTTCCGGTCCTTCTAGCTAACTTGGGGTCGCCTGGTTGGGGGTCATCGATCACCTGCTTCGCCCATTCCTAAACCGCCGACTTGTACTCCCATGCGGTCTGGGCGAAAGCAGTAATCTCATGCGGGACATCTGGGTTCAGGCTGCGGAGCTTCTCATAGCTGGGCGGTGGAGTGGAATCTCCAGCCGCCTCCACCGCACCAGGATGCACAGACAGTGGTGCAGGTTGGGGTTCGGTGACGTTGACGGGTGTCGCGGGACGCAATGCAGGCCTGGGCCTGACCCCAGGGATCGGGGCCTCTGGACGCGGTTCAGGGGCGGACTCGGAGCGGGCCTGGGCCTCAGGGAGCGGGGTTGCTCCTACCTGCTGTCGCGGCCGGGCGGCCAGTTCCGGTGTCCCCTGGTCACGATCCTGCAGCTCCATCTTCGTCCCCGCCGCAGACTGGATGCTGGTGACAGTGGCGACGGCCTCTACGGTGGATGGCTCGACGTCAACTTCCATTCTGGTGGGCACGTCTTCTTCCGCGGTGGCACTTGAGTCGGCGGAGGAATCCGCGGCCTCCGGGAACTTGAATAACTCCTGGCTTTTCACATCAGGGATCGGGGCATCAGCGACTATTTTCTCCGGCTCCTTTGGGATGCTGGCCAGGGTAGGTGATGCTGGGTCTTTGGACACGGAAGGATCCACTGCCTCCGGACTGGCACCAAAGATCGATGGACCGCGTCTCTGCAATAGCTGGGAGACCTGGATCTCCAGCGGCTGTTCTGGGTAAATAGGCTCTCCACCGATGGACATCTCATTCCACCTAGGACGTGGGTAGGCCATGGTTGCTGTCTCCGGAACACACTGATTGCCAGAACTAAGGGAGGGGCGCAGAGGGTGGAGTCTTTATCACCTCGGGTCCCAATAACAAGTTCATGGAGGGCAGTCTCTATTTTTCCCGCTCCTGAAGGGGCGTATTCGACATCTTCGCGCCTTTCTTGAGGGGGTGTCGCTAGATTTTCCCGCTTCTGGGGGGCGTAGACAGCATTTTTGCGCTCCTGAGAGGGCGTTTCTTTGTTCCTTTGTTTCTGGACATGAAGACGAAGCGCCATTTTAAACGAATACGGCGAATTTCACAATATCGAATTAACACTGTGAATGCTGTAGTGCACGTCTAGCGCTTTCTTGGCACAGCAATACAAGTAAGAAAGTCACTTTTTTAGCGATTTCTTCACAATCTTCAGCCCTTATTATACTGTGAAACATGCGGTTTAAAAGTCCGTTTTTGCGCACCATTAGATGCGGTTCTGTAGTTAGGGATGGACACACAATACAATCCGATCCTGTTCGTGACGCCACTTGATGCAATGAGCAGGACACTGGGTCAGTGGGAATGCTATGCAGTGGGTCAGTTTATATGTATATAAGTTCGTGACGCCAGTTGCAGCTTGCGCAGGTACTGTAGCAGGGCCCTTTAAGATGGTATAGGCTCACGTACTAGGTAAGGAATGCCAGAGGGGGATAATGTCTCTGTATAGCAGATTTGGTAGTGTCAACAGTGTCTCCTACCTTGGTACGGCTGGACTCCTGTATCCTGGCATACATGCAACAAAATGAGTGCTGTTAATAGGAGTAATTGAGGAATGATGGGATTCCACCCAGATGATAGGGTCCAACTTGTCTTTACTTGAGGTTATGATATGCAATTTTGATCCATACAAGTTACAGCTTTAGTCTAGAGTCCCAGCAGGTTTTGGCAATATGTGGCAGGAATTTAAAGGTATTCTGCATCTGATCTTACGCCTATTAGAATCTGGCAGGTATCTATCTTCTGCTCTGTCTGTGATCTGCTTAGTTTGGGTCTGACTAGCTGGTAAGGTACTTATCTTCTCCTTGTCTTGGGATCTTTACTTACAGGACTGCTCGCAGGGTATGGTGGAGGCTTCCTGGAGATCTGATAGTTCTGTGAAGGGCTGCTTTCTCTGTCCACCAGCTGAGGTAAGGGACTCAGGCTGGGAAGGTTGATCTTGGGCCTCAGCAGAGGCTTGAATCCTTGGTTGGGGGTCCCTGTTTCTGGGAGCTCCTACTAACACAGCCTACCCCAGCAGGGGGGTGGCTCACACTACCACTAACTTCCTTCTCCTCCTCATAAAGCATGGCATGGGACATCCCACTCCTGCTCATGTAGGGGAGACTAGACTGGAATGGTCTGTTCCAGGCTAGATCTATTAACTAGCTATGGTCTGCCTACATATTGTTGCCACCTGCTGGTGTACATTGAGAATTACAGCAAATATATAAAATACAGGCATAAAAATTTTCATTCTGGCAAATACACAGTTATATTACACAAGATGGAAATACACATGTACACCCAACATTATGAAGCAGGGTGAAAGAGTTTTAGTGACATACTCTGGGATGTTACACATGGCCTGAGCTTGCCCGTTACCCCTTGGAGGTGCTGGCCTGCCCTGCAGCCAGTGTATTGTCTGAACGTGTGTTTAGCAGGACTGGAGTGGGTTATCACAGGTTATATTTCCCAATGTTTTGGGGTGTACCCTAATTTAAAAAAATAAAAATACATTTAAAACCAAAAAGCAGTGTAGGCTACCCCCCTCCTCCTCCACCGCCGCTTCCACCTACACCGCCACATCCACCGCCTCCTCAATCTCCTACTCCATATGGACCTCGTCCTCCTATATCAAGATTATTGTTTTTTATTTTTACGTATTTTATGTTATTTAAAGTCATTTCCCTATCAACATTTGTTTGCAGAGCGCTTGCCATGCTCTTAACCACATTTTGATGCCATTTGCAGCCCTCTAGCCCTTTCCATGACATTTTTACATCCATTTTAGTGCTCCAAAGTTCGGGTCCCTATTGACTTCAATGGGGTTCGGGGTCAAGTTCGGGTCAAGTTCTGGTCCCGAACTCGAACTTTTTTCCAAAGTTCGACCGAACCCGACGAACCCGAACATCCAGGTGTCTGCTCAACTCTAATTACATGAATATCATAAATTATCCCCAGGGGCGTGGCTTCGACATGGCGGCGTGAGGACGCATGTGGCAGGAGCTCCGTGACCAAGAGCAGGAGATCTGCAGAAAAACTCCACCTTTATAAGCTCCGAGAGGCCATGACCAGAGGGAGACGATCCAGGAGTCAGCCTGCGGTCCCTCCTGAACAGTCCATCGGAAGATTCCTCCGTTCTGAGCTTCCAGGAACAACAGACACAGAGTCACCAGCAATGGCGGCCGGAACAACAACTCTGCGCTCCTCAGCACAGCCGTTTACCCCGACAAGGGCACGCAGTGGGATCGCGCCAGAAAGCGCTATAGCCAGCTTACACCTACCAACCCACTCTGCCCCGCCGTCCAGAGCGGCGGAAAAACCAACAAGCTCGTCAGCAAAGACGGCGGCACCACACCTATCTGGGCAGACAGGTACGTCAATAAGGGTACACACTGGGCCTCCTTCGGAGGAAGATACGGTCGCCCATACACCCTCACATCCCCACACAGTCTCATCATACCGGGAGCCCCACCAAAATAAATGGGGAAGGCATGAACTGCCTACAAGACAGTATACTGCTGACCATATAGAGGACACTCAAGGAAACACCGGACTCATGATGCAACACGTGCAAGTACCGGCCTCCCCATTAACTGTGACTGAGATGCCATCTTTCAGCCAGAGCATGCCGGCATTATTGTCAACCCCCTCACAACCACCTGAGGGCACGCAAGGAGAATCACTCCCACCCGCCACTTTAGATCCCACTCTAGCGGAACTCTGGGAAATGGTGAGGGCCTTACCTACAAGATCAGACCTGGAAGGTCCAGGTGGCCCGTATAGAAACCAAACAAGCCCAAGCCATACAAGCAGTACAAGAAAATGTTTAATCCCTAGATGACAGAGTAACCTCACTTGAACAACAATATGCTGACACCACTTCCAAGATATCCTCACTTTCCACTAATCTAGCTTCCCATACAGTTCAATTGAAGGACTTTGCTCTTCACCTCGATGATGTGGAAAACAGAGGACGCTGCAACAATCTCAAAATCCGCAATATACCGGAAACAATTCTCAGTGACCAACTGTATACAACAGTAGTGACCATATTTAACAAAATTCTGGACAATTCACCAAGAACAGAGATTGAATTGGACAGAGTCCATAGAACAACCGGTCCGAGAAACCGCGACCCTGATAGACCACGGGATGTAATCTGCCGGGTCCATTTTTATAAAGTGAAGGAGGACATTCTTCGCAAAGCCTGGGAGAAGAAAGAACTGTTCTTTGATGGTACCCCAATCACTATCTTGCCAGATGTCTCCCGTCTAACCCTTTACATGCGGAGATTAGTCAGACCTTTACTAGAAGCTATAAGAGAAGCAGGGGCGTCGTACCGCTGGGGCCACCCATTTCACATCATATTACGTAACCAGGATGGCCAGTCCATGCTGATCCACTCTCCAGAAGATCTGCCAGAGGCCTTTAGATTTCTGGACATTCACCCGGTCCCAGTCCCTGACTGGACACTACCTCCGCTACTCCAGTCTTCAACTCAGGGAAATGAGCAATTGTGGAGATATCCACCACCTCTCCCTCAACGAGCAGTGAATGGCCGCCCAGGTAGCAACCGGGGACGCACGCAACGCGTACAACACCCCTCATCAAGACGGCAACCAACCTCACCTCGCTGAAATAGAACCATGATCTCTACTCCTGAAGAATCTTCCATCTTTACTGAAGTGATCCCTGGGGACTTTCATACTGTACTACCCGTCCCATCAGAGAATCCCATCAAAAGGCCAACCCATCACAACCACAGGAGATAGTGACGGACTTATGACTCAGCCTTTGTTGCCTCTACTTATCTATGCACCACATGTCCACTCCCCGATGCGTGGTCACCCACTCAACATGCTGGAGTTTCTTTGATAATGGTTGATGTTTTCTTTCTATTATTGGTCAGTGACTGCTCTTCGCTGATTTTCCTACTTTTCTTTTCTTGCTCGACCATCCGTTCCACTTTCCCCCACTAGGGTACTGTGGCCATTGCCCCTCTGGAATCCTCCGGAACGGACAATACACAGTTGAGTTAGCACTATAGCTATCTGTTAGATTCACAGAAGGGATCTAGTCACATCTCAACACTAGATCCCTTTATTTTCCTACCCTTCCACCTTCCACCCTCTACCACCCCCTCCTCCCTCCCCCTTTTTTTTTTTTGCAAGTACTATAATCTTATATAGTTTTCGCATTGCCTTATCTCACCCTCAGTTATAAACCCTTCACTATGTCTGATATTTTGCTGATCTCTCTCAACTCACAGGGCCTGAACACACCGGAAAAAAGATCCTCCCTCCTTAGACTCATTCATACAGGAAACGCACTTTCGCTCAGACAAAATCCAATCTCTCTCTGACAGGCGATTCCCTCATGTGTACCACAGTACCTCTCCAGACTCCAAGACGAAAGGAGTGTCAATCCTCATCTCCAACGCTGTCTCCTGGGAATTGATTGGGTCTCGCACTGATGGAGCTGGCAGGTACCTGTTTGTTAAGGGTAGACTTGCGGGCACGATCATTACATTAGCAACAGTTTATGCTCCTAACATGGGACAGACCAGTTTCCTAGACAAAACACTCGCAGCCCTAGAAGAGTTTACTGAGGGCATCCTGTTATTGGGGGGTGATTTCAATCTCACTATCGACCCAAGCATTGACTCTTCCAAGGGTCAATCATATTTACCTCGCTCTACACAACTCTGATTACGGGAACTCTTCTTTACACACCAACTGATAGACACGTGGCGTATCTTACACCCGACAACCAGGGATTATACATTTTATTCTAATCCACACAACTCATACTCTAGGCTAGACTATTTTTTCATACAACACTCCAAACTGGAACATCTAACAGGACCCAAATTTACTCCATCACCTTCTCTGACCACGCTCTCATATCAATGACAATTTCTCTTTCAAATTTCCAGGCCAGAGCCTGGCATTGGCAATTAAACAACTCACTCATACAAGACATACCGGTTCTTCCAGAGGTCTGGAAAGACCTAACTGAATATTTCTCGATTAACACCACCTCCGAGAGCGATCCCCTCACCATATGGGAGGCGCATAAGTGTTTTATCAGGGGTACTCTTATTAAAATGGGGACGAGACTGAAAAAAGAAAGGGCAACAACAATCGCCAGACTCATAACCAGAATACATACCCTAGAACCACAACACAAAAATACCCTGGATATACAAATAGGAGCGGAACTTTCACAATTAAGAGACCAAGTTCGATCCCTCTGTCTAGCCAAAGCAAAAGCGACTATGGTTAAATGTCGCAGACACTATTACGAACATGGGAACAAAACCGGCAGGACCCTAGCAAGGGCACTGCACAAAACTAGAATGCATTCATACGTACCATTTATAACGGACAATACCGGACAACGGGTAACATTACCCCAAAAAATAGCCGACGCTTTTAAAACGTACTATCATTCACTTTACAATATGCACGAATCCCCAACACAGAACCCTGAGGAAACTGTACAATTGATCCGTACATATCTTGCTGCCTCAGGTCTAAATAGCCTCCCACCGGAAGCCACTACAGCCATGGAGTCACCCATATCGGCAGCTGAATTGATGTCGGCGGTCAAAGATTCCCAAACAGGGAAAGCACCCGGTCCAGATGGCCTTCCCCTGTCATATTACAAAACATTTATGGACATACTCTCCCCACAATTCTTAGCCGCCTTTAACTCCTTTGATTCAATTCGTAACCTCCCTTCAGACACACTTAGAGCTCACATTACGGTCATCCTCAAAGAAGGGAAGGACCCATCCCAATGCCAGAGTTACCGACCCATTTCATTAATAAATGTGGATCTAAAATTGTTCTCCAAAATTTTAGCCACATGTCTCATCCTATACATGCAAAACATCATCCATCTTGACCAGACCGGTTTCCTCCCCCTGAGAGAAGCCCGAGACAATACTACTAGGGCCATAAACATGATATATGATATACGCAATATCCATCAAATTACCCATGTTTATCCTCTCAACTGACGCTGATAAGGCGTTTGACAGAGTAAACTGGACATTTATGTTTGAAACCCTGAAAAGCATTGGATTGGGTGAGACGATGATGGCCCGTATCTACAATTTATACTCAAATCCCACGGCCTTGATCAAAGTGAATGGCCAATTCTCAACATGTTTCCCCATCAAGAACGGTACAAGACAGGGATGTCCCCTTTCTCCTCTAATATTTGTACTATGTTTAGAACCAATCTTAGGCCATATAAGAGCGAATCCTGACATATCAGGGTTGCAAATCCAAGAAACCACACATAAAGTGGCAGCCTACGCAGATGATTTACTCTTTTTCCTCACCAACCCCAGGATATCACTACCAAATCTGCAACAAGAACTTAAAGCTTATGCCCAACTTTCAAATTTCAAGATAAACTACCAGAAGTCATAAGCCCTAAACATCACGTTCCCCACTAAAATAGTTTTAGAATTATCGACTAACTTTCCATTTAAATGGGCAAGATCGTCCCTGAAATACATCTAACCCCTAATCTTTCCGATCTATACCCGACAAATTACCCACCTCTTCTTCGAACTATAAAAGCAGACATAGACCGTTGGCACAAGAGTACATTTTTGTGGTTTGGTCGGATCTCCATTTTCAAAATGAACATCTTACCCAGAATACTGTACTTCTTTCAAGCCATGCCAATACATATCCCTAGATTATTCTTCCATACCTTACTAAATATACTCACGCATTTCATATGGGCTGGGAAAACACCTAGAATAGCCCGAAATGTCCTATTCCGTCCCAAAATTTATGGAGGTCTGGGCTTACCAGACTTCATAGCCTATCATAGGGCCTCCCACCTTCTGAGAATAGTCGACTGGTGTCGAAATCAGACATATAAACAATGGATTGCAATTGAGCAATCTTTCCTATCCACTCCTTTAACCACAACACCATGGTTAGGGACTCACACACCATTAACGGCACGTCTTCATCCGACAATAGGTCCTACCCTGAAAATCTTCTCCTCACTTAAGGACAATCCGGAGATCTCTCCGTCACCCTCGCCAATGTACCCAATTTTAGGGAATCCCCAGTTCCCCCCTGGACTCGAACACGGACATTTCGTAGTCTACTATTGAATAACAAATTCAGGGCGCATCACTTTATTGCGTCGGACTCTTGGCTCCTCCCTCAACACAACATTAACTTGGAAACTACTCCTAACTTAACGTCCTGGCAATCTCTACAACTACAACACTTTTTGTTACACTTCCCTCAGCAGCAACTCACAAAAGTGACAAAACAGTCTTTGAACAATTGTGCGAACAAAGAGGCATATCCCGACATGTTCTCTGTCAAATGTATAGTCTACTGATCTTTCCTTCTGACCAGGAATTACATACATAATTGGGAACAAGACTTGGGTCTTACTTTTTCTCCAGAACAAAGAAGTAGATTATTTATTTGTACACACAAATCCTC
The DNA here is from genome assembly GCF_905171765.1 of Bufo bufo. Lineage (NCBI taxonomy): Eukaryota > Metazoa > Chordata > Amphibia > Anura > Bufonidae > Bufo > Bufo bufo. The sequence goes on from NC_053391.1 coordinate 312,468,192, forward strand.
CATAGCTAGTAACATACAAGAGGCAGGGTTTAAAATCCTCTCTAGATGGTACAGAGTCCCTACAAAACTACACTCTATTTTCCCTACAGTTTCACCGCTTTGCTGGCGTTGTGGGGGAGCCAGGAGAACAATACTACATATTTTCTGGGAATGCCCAGCTCTTGCCAATTTCTGGGAGGAGATATGGCGTATCACATCTAAATTCACATCCTATGACCTACCCAAGACGCCAGCCTTTTTTCTGCTCCATCAGTGCGAGATTCCTATCGCTACCTATAATAAATCAGTGGAACGACATTTGGTTAACGCAGCGAGAGCGTGTATCCCTTGTAAGTGGAGACAAGCATCTGCTCCCACAATCGCAATGTGGATTAACAAAGTGCAGGAGACCATGAGGATGGAGGATCTAACCGCATCACTGAGAAACACAGAAAAAAAGTTCATTAAAACCTGGAAAAGTTGGATTGACTTCCATAACTCCCAAGCATGCAGACTATTACTATCATCGCAATGAGCAGGAGATAGTAACTTATTCCCAAACTCTAAAAGATACTGAGGTGGTTATTGTAATTCATTTTATTTTTTATTTTTCCTCTCCCTTCCCTCCCTTCTTCTTCTCCCTTCCATTTTTTCCCTTCGTCTCAATTCCATATCTATTTTCCTGTCCTGTTTTACATGTTGAGATCTACGCTGAGACTCCATTATCTTGCACTAACAAAATAGATCTACCTAACCAGGAATCTGCTATACAACATTCTGCACCATTTTCTCTTTAAAAGTTTTAGAGAGAATCTTTCAAAGACTATTTGGTTATGTTATATTTGATAGGTGTCTTTGACACTTGTTGGGCTGCGTCCCACACTTACTCCGTTTGCTTATTCATAAAATGCTAAATCTTAAATAAAGAGTTTACAAAAAAATAAATTATCCCCTACGGTGAACGGTGCAAAAAAATAAAATAAAAAGACAGAATTGCTAATTTATTCTTAGTTGCCACCGAAAAAAACTGAATATCAAGCGATCAAAAAGTGCCATTTACTCTAAAATGATACTAATGAAAAATACAAGTCGTCCTGCAAAAATCAAGCCCTCACACAACTCCATAGAAATAAAAATATAAAGTTATGGGTCTTAGGAATGGCAATGCAAAAACATTTTTTTCTTTATAAAAAAAGGGTTTTATTGCAAAAACGTAGTAAAAGGTAAAAAAAATATTTATGTATTTGGTATCACTGTAATCGTACTGACCCAGAGAAAAAAGATATTATTTTATTTATACCAAAAAATGAACGCCGTAAAATTTATAACGTAAAAACGCAGTGGCAGTATTGCTGCTTTTCCCATCTCCCTCAGAGAAAGATTTAATAGAAGTTAGGGGGCGGTGCATAATTTCCCATGACTCATTCTCTAGCATAATCTTAAACCTATGCAACTGCTCGGGCGTCAATGAGTCCATCAAATTGTTTATGCTTAGCCCATAATGGTAGTTAGGGCTGCGTTGTATCGCCGACTCTGCCCCTATCACGGTCGGCGTGGCTATCACATACGTGACACAGAGGGAGGGAACGAGGAAGGCCCTGCCCAAGTGAGAGGGAAGATGGTGACCCCTGACTCACCTGGCGGCTGGCACCTGGCTGCCCTGACGTCCCTAGACGGGTTCCTCACCCGTACGCCGATCACGTGCCTAAAGCCCTGGCTTTCCCTGAGCTGAGCCCTAGGTAGTGAACAGGGCGATGGGAACACTAGTCCGCACCACTAACTCTAAGGGAAAACACCAAGGGGAGGACAGACAACACAGACTCAACATATATTCCCAGGTGGGCGACAACAGGAGACAACAATAAGCCAAACAGGGATCCGGAGGGTAGCACACAGGAACAACCAGGATTAACCACTCCAGTGGGTCAGTATAGATGTCCAGGCAGGAAGCTCTATAACTGGCAACTAGAGAAGTGTGAGGGGAGAATATAAGGAGGTAGGGAGTGGCAGACAAGAAACAGCTGAGGAGGAGAAGCTACGGATCCCTGAGAGAGACAAAAAGGATAGCAAGGCAAACACAGAAAACAATCACTGAGAAACAACGTGATCTTTAGATATAGAGCGCGCAGCCACCCGCTGCGACTTCCTGACCCCGGGTATAACGGAGTCAGACGTGGCTCTTGATATCCTCGTGACAGTACCCCCCCTTTTACGAGGGGCCTCCGGACACTCAGGACCAGGTCTCTCCGGATGAGAGGCATGGAAAGTCTGAATTAACCTGTTGGCGTTTACCTCTGACGCTGGAACCCACATTCTTTCCTCGGGACCGTAACCCCTCCAATGCACCAGATACTGAAGAGAGCGGCGGACCCGACGAGAATCAACAATTCTGGCTATTTGAAACTCCAGATTACCAGCCACAATGACAGGAGGAGGTGGCAGCGGCGATGGTTCTAGAGGTGGAACATACTTCTTGAGTAACGATTTATGGAAGACGTTATGGATCTTAAAAGTCTGTGGTAGCTCCAGGCGAAAAGCCACAGGGTTAATGACGGCTACTATTTTATAGGGACCAATGAACCTAGGACCCAGTTTCCAAGAAGGAACCTTCAACTTAATATTCCTAGTAGACAACCACACATAGTCATTCACTCCTAGGTCCGGACCTGGCGACCGTTTCTTATCGGCCATGCATTTATATTTACCACTCATCTTTTTCAAGTTAACTTGCACCTTCTGCCATACCGATGAAAGAGATGAAGAAAACCTTTCCTCTTCGGGAACCCCAGAAGACCCCCCCTCTTTGAAAGTACAAAATTGGGGATGAAAACCGTATGCACCAAGGAATGGTGACTTGCCAGTGGACTCCTGATAATGATTATTTATGGCAAACTCAGCTAACGGTAAATATGATGACCACAACTCTTGGTTTTCAGACACAAAACATCTTAAATATGTTTCTAGATTTTGGTTGGTACGCTCAGTCTGTCCATTCGACTGAGGATGGAAAGCTGAGGAAAAGGACAAGTGAACCCCCAAACGGGAACAAAAAGCTTTCCAAAACTTAGAAATAAACTGGGTTCCCCGATTCGAAACCACATCGGAAGGGACCCCGTGAAGCTTCACGATTTCACTGATAAACACCTGAGCGAGAGTTTTAGCATTAGGAAGTGCGGGTAGCGCAATAAAGTGTACCATTTTGCTAAACCTGTCTACTACTACCAAGATAACAGTTTTACCCGCCGACAACGGTAAGTCAGTGATGAAATCCATTGACAGATGTGTCCATGGCCTATTGGGGATGAAAAGTGGCAATAAAGACCCTGCTGGACGTGTATGAGAGACTTTCGCGCGTGCACAAGTAGAACAAGTGGACACGAAATCCATTACATCCTGACGCAACCTTGGCCACCAAAAACGACGAGATAAAAGCTCCAAGGTTGCTTTACTACCCGGGTGTCCAGCAAGTGCCGAATTATGATGTTCTTTTAATAATTCAAGACGCAGGTTTAACGGTACAAACAATTTCTCTGAGGGGCAAGAGGCCGGGGCGTCCCCCTGGGCCTCTAACACCTTCCCCTCCAGAACAGAGTGTACAGCAGAGACAACCACTCCTTTTTGTAAAATAGGTACCGGATCACAAACATTACCCCCTCCAGGGAAACTACGAGATAATGCGTCTGCCTTGGTATTTTTTGCCCCAGGACGATAGGTGATTACAAAGTTAAATCTGGTAAAGAATAGCGACCACCTAGCTTGTCTAGGGGTGAGACGCTTAGCCGATTCTAGGTACAGAAGGTTCTTGTGATCCGTAATCACCGTGACGGGGTGGATTGCTCCCTCTAAGAAGTGACGCCACTCTTCAAGCGCCAGTTTAATCGCCAACAGTTCCCTATTTCCAATATCATAATTCTTCTCCGCAGAAGATAATTTTTGGGAAAAGAAAGCGCAAGGACGCCATTTGCCAGGAGACGGACCCTGAGACAATACAGCTCCCACTCCCACCTCTGACGCATCTACCTCGACAATAAAAGGCTGGGAGACATCAGGTTGAATTAGAACAGGTGCCGAGGTAAACCTCTCCTTTAGAGAAGAAAATGCTTCTTTAGCGGCGTCAGACCATTTGGAAAAATCCGTCCCCTTCCTAGTCATGTCGGTAAGGGGTTTAACGATCACTGAATAATTTTTAATAAACTTTCTATAGAAATTAGCGAAACCCAAAAACCGTTGTAGGGCTTTAAGGTTCTCAGGAAGATCCCAATCTAAAATTGCCTGGACCTTCCCAGGATCCATGCGGAAACCTGAAGCAGATAATAGATATCCCAGGAACTGTAATTCCTGAACAGCGAAGACACATTTTTCAATTTTCGCATATAATTTATTCGTCCGTAGGACCTGCAGTACTTGCCTGACATGCACCTCATGTGTTTTCAGATCAGCCGAATAAATTAAGATATCATCTAGGTATATGACTACAAACCTGCCGATGAGATGACTAAAAATATCATTAACGAAATGTTGGAAGACAGCAGGGGCATTGGTCAGACCGAAAGGCATAACTAGATTTTCATAATGCCCCTCAGGGGTGTTAAAAGCTGTCTTCCACTCATCCCCTTCCCTGATACGAATCAGATTGTAGGCCCCCCTAAGATCAAGTTTGGAGAACCACTTAGCACCCGCAATCTGATTAAAAAGGTCAGGAATGAGAGGAAGAGGGTATGGGTCACGGATGGTTATCTGGTTTAACTCACGGAAATCTAAGCAAGGACGCAGGCCCCCATCTTTCTTTTTAACAAAGAAAAACCCTGCAGCCACGGGTGAAGAAGAGGGTCTGATGTGTCCCTTAGCCAGACTCTCGGAGATATAATCTTTCATGGCTTGTCTCTCGGGACCCGAAAGATTATACAACCTGGACTTGGGTAATTTTGCCCCGGGAATCAGGTTAACCGGGCAATCATAAGGACGATGAGGTGGTAGTTTCTGACAACCCTTTTCAGAAAAAACGTCCTCAAAGTCCAAAATAAATGTAGGTAGGGAAGCTATGGAGGCGATTAAGCAATTGTTATTTAAGCAATTCTCTCTGCAATGCTCACTCCACTCCAATATCTCCCTGGCCTGCCAATCCACCACTGGATTGTGCGCTACCAACCAGGGAAGACCCAATACCACCGGAGAGGGAAGGCCCTCCAGAACGTAACATGAAAGACACTCATTATGGTGGTCCCCTACCCGAAGGTGTAAATTACGAACAATGTGGGTGAGGTTTCTCTGAGACAGAGGGGCAGAATCTATAGCGAATACGGGAATAGGTCTCTGCAGCGTACAGAGAGACAAACCCATAGTGCGGGCAAAATGGGCATCAATCAAGTTTACCCCTGCTCCACTGTCTAGAAAAACAGAAATAGACTCCGTCTTAACACCAAAAACAATGACCGCTGGTAACACAAATTGAGATGTTCGTATGGAGGAAACGTATACCCACCGGCTGACATCCTCCGCACAGCCCGGGGTTAGTAGTTTTCCGACGGTCTTTTGTTTTTGAGAAAGGAGGGACAGACATTAATGAAATGACCCCTCCCCCCACAGAAAAAACAAGTCCCCCCCCCCCCTACGGCGAACCTCGGGAGGACGGACCTGACGAGAAGTTCCGCCTAGCTGCATAGGCTCATCTAAGTCAGTACAGGCTGACTGTTGCTTGGGAGAGGTAACCAATTGCTCCGGAATTTTCGATCTCTCCCTAAGACGTCTATCTATTCTGATAGAGAGGGACATAACAGCATCAAGGGAAAGGGGGGTCTCATACAGCGCCAGTGCATCCTTAACCCTTTCAGATAACCCAGAGCAGAACTGACTCCTGAGAGCCGGGTCGTTCCACTGAGTATCCGTAGCCCACCTACGGAACTCTGAGCAATATTCCTCTGCTGAGCGATCTCCCTGTAGGAGTCTCCGTAACTTCGACTCAGCCAGGGCGACTCGGTCAGGGTCATCATATATGAGACCCAAAGCCCCAAAAAATCCCTCCACTGACCGAAGAGCCTGAGAACCAGGGGGTAACGAGAACGCCCAGGATTGCGGATCCCCCTGAAGCAGGGAAATGACAATCCCTACACGCTGTTCTTCATGACCTGGGGAGTAAGGGCGCAACTTAAAATATAATTTGCAGGCCTCACGGAACGTCGCAAATTTGTCCCTTCCCCCAGAAAATCTGTCGGGAAGAGCAACCTTGGGTTCAGTGACAACCTGGTTACCCATAGCAACCGCTGGGGGTGCGGTCTGCTGCATTTGCTGCTGTTGTTGGAGAACAGACGCCTTCAATCCTGCCACCTCCAAAGACAGGCTTTGAAGCTGTTCTGCCAAGGCATCAATAGGATCCATATTGGATTCTAAGTAGAGAGAGAAAAAAAAAACAACAAACAAAAAATAAAAAATTTTTTTTTTTGTTTGTTTTTTTTTCTCAAAAAGTAAGGGCCAGTTATAATATCACGGTCGGCGTGGCTATCACATACGTGACACAGAGGGAGGGAACGAGGGAGGCCCTGCCCAAGTGAGAGGGAAGATGGTGACCCCTGACTCACCTGGCGGCTGGCACCTGGCTGCCCTGACGTCCCTAGACGGGTTCCTCACCCGTACGCCGATCACATGCCTAAAGCCCTGGCTTTCCCTGAGCTGAGCCCTAGGTAGTGAACAGGGCGATGGGAACACTAGTCCGCACCACTAACTCTAAGGGAAAACACCAAGGGGAGGACAGACAACACAGACTCAACATATATTCCCAGGTGGGCGACAACAGGAGACAACAATAAGCCAAACAGGGATCCGGAGGGTAGCACACAGGAACAACAACCAGGATTAACCACTCCAGTGGGTCAGTATAGATGTCCAGGCAGGAAGCTCTATAACTGGCAACTAGAGAAGTGTGAGGGGAGAATATAAGGAGGTAGGGAGTGGCAGACAAGAAACAGCTGAGGAGGAGAAGCTACGGATCCCTGAGAGAGACAAAAAGGATAGCAAGGCAAACACAGAAAACAATCACTGAGAAACAACATGATCTTTAGATATAGAGCGCGCAGCCACCCGCTGCTACTTCCTGACCCCGGGTATAACGGAGTCAGACGTGGCTCTTGATACCCTCGTGACAGCCCCCTCCCAGCGGCCAATCAAGTCAGCACTTCCAAGGCATAAAAGGTTAGCTCTGGCCACGTGGACAATTTGGAGACCCAGAAGTTGAATGGGGCCGAACCATCAGTCAGTACGTGGAGGGGTGTGCACAGGTACTGTTCCACCATGTTATTGAAATGTTGCCTCCTGCTAACACGTTCCGTATCATGTGGTGGTGCAGTTAGCTGTGGCGTGGTGACAAAACTTTTCCACATCTCTGCCATGCTAACCCTGCCCTCAGAGGAGCTGCCCGTGACACAGCTGCGTAGGCGCCCTCTTGCTCCTCCTCTGCCTTCGCCTTGGGCTTCCACTTGTTCCCCTGTGACATTTGGGAATGCTCTCAGTAGCGCGTCTACCAACGTGCGCTTGTACTCGCGCATCTTACTATCACGCTCCAGTGCATGAAGTAAGGTGGGCACATTGTCTTTGTACCGTGGATCCAGCAGGGTGGCAACCCAGTAGTCCGCACACGTTAAAATGTGGGCAACTCTGCTGTCGTTGCGCAGGCACTGCAGCATGTAATCGCTCATGTGTGCCAGGCTGCCCAGAGGTAAGGACAAGCTGTCCTCTGTGGGAGGCGTATCGTCATTATCCTGCGTTTCCCCCTAGCCACGCACCAGTGATGGGCCCGAGCTGCGTTGGGTGCCAGCCCGCTGTGAACCTGCTTCATCCTCATCCTCCTCCACCTCCTCCTCCTCCTCGTCCTCCAGTAGTGGGCCCTGTCTGGCCACATTTGTACCTGGCCTCTGCTGTTGCAAAAAACCTCCCTCTGAGTCACTTTGAAGAGACTGGCCTGAAAGTGCTAAAAATTACCCCTCTTCCTCCTCCTCCTCCTGGGCCACCTCCTCTTCCATCATCGCCCTAAGTGTTTTCTCAAGCAGACATAGAAGTGGTATTGTAACGCTGATAACGGCGTCATCGCCACTGGCCATGTTGGTGGAGTACTCGAAACAGCGCAACAGGGCACACAGGTCTCGCATGGAGGCCCAGTCATTGGTCGTGAAGTGGGGCTGATCCGCAGTGCGACTGACCCGTGCGTGCTGCAGCTGAAACTCCACTATGGCCTGCTGCTGCTCGCACAGTCTGTCCAGCATGTGCAAGGTGGAGTTCCACCTGGTGGGCACGTCGCATATGAGGCGGTGAGCGGGAAGGCCGAAGTTACGCTGTAGCGCAGAAAGGCGAGCAGCGGCAGGATGTGAACGCCGGAAGCGCGAACAGACGGCCCGCACTTTATGCAGCAGCTCTGACATGTCGGGGTAGTTGTGAATGAACTTCTGCACCACCAAATTCAGCACATGCGCCAGGCAAGGGATGTGCGTCAAACCGGCTAGTCCCAGAGCTGCAACGAGATTTCGCCCATTATCGCACACCACCAGGCCAGGCTTGAGGCTCACCGGCAGCAACCACTCGTCGGTCTGTTGTTCTATACCCCGCCACAACTCCTGTGCTGTGTGGGGCCTGTCCCCCAAACATATGAGTTTCAGAACGGCCTGCTGACGTTTACCCCGGGCTGTGCTGAAGTTGGTGGTGAAGGTGTGTGGCTGACTGGAGGAGCAGGTGGAAGAAGAGGAGGAGGAAGCTGAGTAGGAGGAGGAGGAGACAGGAGGCAAAGAATGTTGCCCTGCGATCCTTGGCGGTGGAAGGACGTGCGCCAAACAGCTCTCCGCCTGGGGCCCAGCCGCCACTACATTTACCCAGTGTGCACTTAGGGAGATATAGCGTCCCTTGCCGTGCTTACTGGTCCACGTATCTGTGGTTAGGTGGACCTTGCCACAGATGGCGTTGCGCAGTGCACACTTGATTTTATCGGATACTTGGTTGTGCAGGGAAGGCACGGCTCTCTTGGAGAAGTAGTGCCGGCTGGGAACAACATACTGTGGGACAGCAAGCGACAAGAGCTGTTTGAAGCTGTCTGTGTCCACCAGCCTAAATGACAGCATTTCATAGGCCAGTAGTTTAGAAATGCTGGCATTCAGGGCCAGGGATCGAGGGTGGCTAGGTGGGAATTTACGCTTTCTCTCAAACGTTTGTGAGATGGAGAGCTGAACGCTGCCGTGTGACATGGTTGAGATGCTTGGTGACTGAGGTGGTGGTGTTGGTGGTACATCCCATGTTTGCTGGGCGGCAGGTGCCAACGTTCCTCCAGAGGCGGAGGAAGAGGCCGAGGCGGCGGCAGCAGCAGAAGAGGTAGCAGGGGGAGCCTGAGTGACTTCCTTGTTTTTAAGGTGTTTACTCCACTGCAGTTCATGCTTTGCATGCAGGTGCCTGGTCATGCAGGTTGTGCTAAGGTTCAGAACGTTAATGCCTCGCTTCAGGCTCTGATGGCACAGCGTGCAAACCACTCGGGTCTTGTCGTCAGCACATTGTTTGAAGAAGTGCCATGCCAGGGAACTCCTTGAAGCTGCCTTTGGGGTGCTCGGTCCCAGATGGCGGCGGTCAGTAGCAGGCGTTTCGGGGCTTAAGAGGAAGGGGCAATCTTAAGCCCCGAAACGCGTCTAGCTCTAACAGGACCCCAAATTTTTAAGGAGTGAGGACCAACAGATAGTGCCGGAACCTCGCACCATACTGCTCAACACCACGATAAGGTTCAAGTATAAGGAATTCGTGACAGCCTACAGCAGAGACCGGGCTGCACATGCCAAACTTTTACCTAAGTGGGATTTCAACAACCTGACCGCTCAAAAAAGTCTGGAGGTAATTAAAAACACGACCCAGCAGAGCGACGGTGTGCAGCGAAGTGGTGAGGAGAACCTTTCCGGTAAGACTATCTTTTTCATCAAATATTTGCTGACAGGAGATTTAACGAGACTTAATGCTATTAGCCCAGTGGGACGCTACTGGTTGAATCTAGAGCGGGACGCCGCTATACCTGTTTGTTGTGGGACTATCACGTCACGGTGCCTCTAACTGTTATCTTGGAGCTTCAGAACTTTGCCAGTGAGTTGGGGAACAACTCACATTGAAGTTTTCCCAGTGAATATTCAGCATCTGCGATATGTATGCGTTTTAACTGTGCGATTTTTTTATTGTGTGAATAATTTGATGTACCTTTTTATTGTCGTTTTATTGCAGGAATATGCCATGTGTAGTTTATAATACCCATCTAGAGTCAGAGTGCCAGTTACAGTGAGCAAGTGCTGTTTTATACACAGCTTTCCTACAGGAGGGCCATATTCTCTCTTTTATTGTCGTTTTTATTGCCTTATACATTAATAAATATCTGTTTGATCCCTGTATCCTGAGAGTGCCCAGTTTATTTATCACAAGTTGCACGTTATTTTTAGTGGACTGGGTGAGTCCACTTTACTGAGTGCACCTCTGCTTGGTCCTTGTGTGTTCCTGTGCGCCTCATTTACCTTTTTTATTATAAGTGGTTGTGCGTTAGTGCATTCTATCTCTTCCACCCCTGGGGAAGGGCTTGGTGGATGCCCTTGGGAAACCCTGGCAGCAGAGTCTTCAAACAGCATAAGAGACTGCTGCATAACTTGAGGCTCAGACAGTTTCCCTGATATGCATGGGGGTGATGTGACAGACTGATGGGCTTGGTTTTCATGCGCCATCTGTGCGCTTTCTGCAGAAGACTGGGTGGGAGATAATGTGAACGTGCTGGATGCACTGTCGGCCACCCAATTGACTAATGCCTGTACCTGCTCAGGCCTTACCATCCTTAGAACGGCATTGGGCCCCACCAAATATCGCTGTAAATTCTGGCGGCTACTGGGACCTGAGGTAGTTGGTACACTAGGACATGTGGCTGTGGCAGAACGGCCACGTCCTCTCCCAGCACCAGAGGGTCCACTAACACCACCACGACCATGTCCGCGTCCCTTACTAGATGTTTTCCTCATTGTTACCGTTCACCACAATAAGAAAAATATTATTCGGGCCAATGTATTGAATTAAAATTCAGGCCTTTTTTTACAGACACCTAACACTATCTGGCTATCTATTTAGGTACCGTATTACACTAATACAGGCACACCAGTAATGACAGATTTAGCTGAATATAAATTTGAGGCCTATTATTTAGGCGCTGGGTGACAGGTATACGTTTACGGACAGAATTAGACTTGGATCTGCACTGTAGCGTGTGTGTGAAGTTCTTGAGAATTACCCTATCAGCACCTTGAATCTAATATACCCTTTTAGGGATAGATTTAAAGTAGGCCTGATACAGCAGAAACCACTAATTTTGAGAATTGCAAAATTGGGAATTGTTTTTCAACCCAGAACAAAAACTGTGCTTTGACGGACACTAAAAATAACTTGACCAGCTAAAACAGTAATGACAGATTTGGATGAATATAAATGTGAGGCCTATTATTTAGGCGCTGGGTGACAGGTATACGTTTAATCACAGAATTAGACTTGGATCTGCACTGTAGCGTGTGTGTGAAGTTCTTTAGAATTTCCCTATCAGCACCTTGTATCTAATATACCCTTTTAGGGATAGATTTAAAGTAGGCCTGATATAGCAGAAACCACTAATTTTGAGAATTGCAAATTTGGGAATTGTTTTTCAACCCAGAACAAAAACTGTGCTTTGACGGACACTAAATAACTTGACCAGCTAAAGCAGTAATGACAGATTTGGATTAATATAAATGTGAGGCCTATTTTTTAGGCGCTGGGTGACAGGCTCAACTTGCCCCTGATGTAGTATATGGCCAAAAAATAACCACACTATTGATGGTTAAATGCACTTTGTGACAGGCTCAACTTGCCCCTGATGTAGTATATGTCCAAAAAATAACCACACTATTGATGGTTAAATGCACTTGATGAAAGCTTGACCCTGTAGTAGGATATAGCAAAAAATAACCACACTATTGATGGTTAAATGTACTTGGTGGCAGCTTGTGCTGGCGCACAAGCAAGCCACAAAATGGCCGCCCATCACCCCAGAAAAAAGTGACTGAAAAACGCTCTGGGCAGCCTAAAAACACTGAGCAATTGAATAGCAGCAGTTCAATGATCCACAGCTGTAGATCGATCACTGAATGAAGTCTTTTGGAGGAGTTAATCACTGCCTAATCTCGCCCTAACGTCGCAGCTGCAACCTCTCCCTACACTTGTATCAGCAGAGTGACGTGCAGCGCTACGTGACCCAAGCTTATATAGAGGCTGGGTCACATGCTGCACTGGCCAATCCCACCATGCCAATAGTAGGCATGGCTGTGATGGCCTCTTGGGGCAAGTAGTATGATGCTTGTTGATTGGCTGCTTTGCAGCCTTTCAAAAAGCGCCAAGAAAGCGCCGAACACCGAACTCGAACCCAGACTTTTATGAAAATGTTCGGGTTCGGGTCTGTGTCACGGACACCCCAAAATTCGGTACGAACCCGAACTATACAGTTCGGGTTCGCTCATCCCTACTCCTGACCGTTGTGCACGTCTTATCTGCAACTACAAGAAACGTAAGGTTGAAGTTATTGCTGCCAAAGGAGGTTCAACCAGTTATTAAATCCAAGGGTTCACATACTTTTTCCACCTGCACTGTGAATGTTTACATGGTGTGTTCAATAAAAACATGGTAACATTTAATTTTTTGTGTGTTATTAGTTTAAGCAGACTGTGATTGTCTATTGTTGTGACTTAGATGAAGATCAGATCACATTTTATGACCAATTTGTGCAGAAATCCATATCATTCCAAAGGGTTCACATACTTTTTCTTGCAACTGTACCTTCTGAAGTTCAGCAAAACCTTCCAGAGCATCGGAAATGACCTCTACAAGGTCCACATAATCATTTTGACTTGGTCTACCGGATCTCTGCCTGCTCACCAGGGCTCTCAAATTTGGCCGAAAACCTAAGAGCCTCTGTTGTGCGGAGGGATCTGGTAGGGGACCCGGATTGTCCTGAGCCGATGCATGAGGGACAGGAGGGCTGGTAGTGACGATCCGTTCCGGTTCCGCCTCAGGAGGTTGTTCAGGCTCCCTAGTGCTGCTGGTAGCTTTGTAGGAAAAAACAAAGGAAAGTAAAGAATTGTCCTTTAAATACAGCATCCATGTTCTATGCTATGGCTACCTTATACCATAAGGGGCTGGCCAAAACAGGGGAGCCAAACTCTCCGCTGTCTCAGACAGCCCCTTACACTCAGATGGAGAGAACAGTTGTCCCTCTGACTGTAGGGGCTGGCCAAAACAGGGGAGCCAAACGCTCCACAGTCTCAGACAGCCACTTACACTCAGACGGAGAGAACAGTTGTCCCTCTGACTGTAGGGGGCTGTCCAAAACAGGGGATCCAAACTCTCCGCTGTCTCAGACAGCCCCTTAAAATAAATGCTTTTTACAGTCCTTACCTTCTTGGTGCCATTGTACGTCGCAGAAACCCCAGGGCTGCTGTATACATGTATGTAGGCCCTGAGGTTGCTCCGTAGCCATGAGCCTGAACCTCCTTGTTATAGTCCCTCCTAAAGCGGTCCCGGATAGATCGCCACCGCGTGGTAACCTGTTTGACTGTTGAAAAAAAATATATAATAATAATTTGGATGATGTAAGGTGAACAACAATATGAATGTAGTAAAATACATTTTGCTGTATTTACCACATTTCTTCTGAGCCGCCGCATTTAGATCCCCCCAGGTCTCAAAAAGATCTGAACAAATGTCCCTCCAGAGCCGCTGTGTGCGATGATGATCAGCGTGGTGGCGGTCGGAGTGGTCCCATAAAGATGGACGCGCCTCCACCAGTTGGATGAGGAGCTTGTTATCAACGTTATCAGCAAACTCCTCATCTTCTCTGGTGGAGCCTCTGGAACCCTGAAAGAAAAAGAAATACAAAATTAAATGAAAATCTGAAAACAAAATGCAAATTACAACTACTTAATCAAGACTTACACGTCTACGACCGCCACGCACACTCCCACGAACTCTGTAGGCGACTGGGGGATCCTGGCTGGCGGCTCTAGGTGCAGGTTGCTAAAACAAAAACAAAAAATGGTTTAACCATAATGTATTTTTAAAAAAATTATATATATACAGTATATATATATATATATATATATATATATATATATACATACTTCTTGACGGCCCTGGTCCGGGCTTGGTCTACCTCCCCTGGATGACAGCGAGACCACCACTGGTGAGCTGGTCCCGGCAGGTGAGCAGGTCACAGCTGGAGAGCCGGCAGATGATGAAGAAGCCTAAAATAAAAGCACATACTGATTAATGCAACAAATCAAACAGCACAAACTCCAAGTGTTGATTTAATACTTACTGGCCTCTGGATTCGACGGCGCCTTCTCCAATAAATTTGTTGAGGTGAAGACATCTATATGCAAAATAATACCAGACAAAATGCAGATAACGTTATAAGAACATGTTTAGAGCACCGTTTACAGAGAAATCACCAAATTTTATTTTTTTAAACTTACTTTATAGAAGATAAATTGGTGCTTGCCCACCACAGAACTTTCTAAGGCTACTTTCACACTGTAATAAAAAAAAATATATATTAATCCCACAAGTGCCAGCATCTCCCCCAGTACCAGCCACCCTCCCCAGTGCCAGCCACCCTCCCTAGTTCTAGCAGCCTCCCCCCAGTGCCAGCAACCTCCTCCCCAGTGCCAGCAGCCTCCCCCCAGTGCCAGCCACCTCCCCAGTGCCAGCACCTCCCCAGTGCCAGCAGCCCCCGCAGAGCCAGCAGCCCCCCCTAGTGACAGCAGCCACCCCCGGAGCCAGAAGCCCCCCAGTGCCAGCAGCCCCCCCCCCCCCCCCCAGAGCCAGAAGTCCCCACAGAGCCAGCAAAAACTACAACTTGTCCCACAAAAAACAAGCCCTGATAAAGCTATATAGACGGAAAAATAAAAGTTATAGCTCTTGGAACGAGACGATGAAAAAAGGAAGAAAAACGCTTGGTCAGTAAGGCCCAAAACAAGCTGGTCACTAAGGGGTTAAATGCCCTTGGGTTCTACTTACCATGCGGTTTAGGCTTCATGCACACGACCGTTGTGCGGCTGTTCCGTGCATTGGGAACCGCAATTTGTGGTGCGGAGGCTTGGACAGAAACACCACGGAAGCATCCATAGTGCTTCTGTGGGGTTCCGATCCATGCTTCCATTCCGCATCTCCATGATTGTGGACCCATTCAAGTGAATGGGTCCCATCCGTGATGCAGAGTGCACGCGGGCCGGTGCCCGTGTAATGCAGTCCCGCCGTATGCGGGCCGCAATACGGCCACGGGCACACAACGTTCGTGTGCAAGAGGCCTTATTCTAATTATGCGAGGGGAGTCTCTATCATTGTAGCTAAAAGCCTTCCTCTTCAGCTCATATCTGTTCACACAGATAACTCGGGGAGATTTGTGTTGTTACACGCCAGCATTAGGGGACTACTGTATTTGATTGTAGGGCTATATCTACTGCCCCCTTTTTGTAGGGTGATACTTGATACCATCATGAGCAAGGTAGCAATGTTCTCAGCAACTCTTATTGTTGTAGGTGACTATAACGCAACTTTGGACCCCTTGAGAGATAGATTGCAGTGCCTTGCAAAAGTATTCACCCCACCTTGACTTTTTTCATGTTTTGTTACATTACAGCCTTAAGTTCAATGTTTGGTTAATCTGAATTTTATGTGATGGATCAGAACACAATAGTCTAAGTCGGTGAAGTGAAATGAAAAAAATATATAAATAAAACTATTGTTTAGAAACAGAAAACAGAAAATTGCCATGTGCGTATGTATTCATCCCCTTTGCTAGGAAGCCCATAAAAAGCTCTGGTGCAACCAATTACCTTCAGAAATCACATAATTAGTGAAATGATGTCCACCTGTGTGTAATATAAGTGTCACATGATCTGTCATTACATATACGTACCTTTTTTGAAAGGCCCCAAAGGCTGCAACACCTAAGCAAGAGGCATCACTAACCAAACACTGCCATGAAGACTAAGGATCTCTCCAAACAAGTAAGGAACAATGTTGTTGAGAAGTACAAGTCAGGGTTAGGTTATAAAAAAATATCCAAATCTTTGATGATCCCCAGGAGCACCATCAAATCTATCATAAACAAATGGAAAGAACATGGCACAACAGCAAACCTGCCAAGAGATGGTTGCCCACCAAAACTCACAGACTGGGCAAGGAGGGCATTAATCAGAGAGGCAGAAGATACCTAAGGTAACCCTGGAGGAGCTGCAGAGTTCCACAGCAGAGACTGGAGTATCTGTACATAGGACGACAATAAGCCATACGCTCCATAGAGTTGGGATTTATGGCAGAGTGGCCAGAAGAAAGCCATTACTTTCAGCAAAAAACAAAAAGGCATGTTGTGAGTTTGCGAAAAGGCATGTGGGAGACTCCCAAGATGTATGGAGGAAGGTGCCCTGGTCTGATGAGACTAAAGTTGAACTTTTCGGCCATCAAAGAAAACGCTATGTCTGGCGCATCACATCACCCAAAGATCACCATCCCCACAGTGAAACATGGTGGTGGCAGCATCATGCTGTGGGGATGTTTTTCAGCAGCCCGGACTGGGAAACTGGTCAGAGTTGAGGGATAGATGGATGGTGCTAAATACAGGAATATTCTTGAGCAAAACCTGCACCACTCTGTGCGTGATCTGAGGCTAGGACGGAGGTTCACCTTCTAGCAGGACAATGACCCCAAACACACTGCTAAAACACTACTTGAATGGTTTAAGGGGAAACATGTAAATGTGTTGGAATGGCCTAGTCAAAGCCCAGATCTCAATCCAATAGAAAATCTGTGGTCAGACTTGCAGATTGCAGTTCACAAGCGCAAACCATCCAACTTAAAGGTGCTGGAGCAGTTTTGCAAGGAGGAATGGGCAAAAATCCCAGTGGTAAGATGTGGCAAGCTCATAGAGACTTATCCAAAGCGACTTGAAGTTGTGATTAGGGTTGTTGCGGGTATCGAAATTTCGATACCCAATCGATACTTTTGTCCCGGTATCGATACGATACCGGGATTTCCGTTTTTTCGATACTGGGCTGCGCTTCTGCGCAGTCTAGTATCTCTGAACATGAGCGCGCTGCTATCGGCGCGCTCATGTTCTCTCTCAGCAGCACGGGGAGAAGGAAGCTGTCCTCCCTCCCCCTGTGCTGCTGCCGCTGCCGGCAATGAGAAGAGAGGGGCGGAGGAGGGGCGGCAATGAGAAGAGAGGGGGTGGAGGAGGGGCGGCAATGAGAAGAGAGGGGCGGCAATGAGAAGAGAGGGGGTGGAGGAGGGGCGGCAATGAGAAGAGAGGGGCGGAGGAGGGGCGGGCGCACTGCGCCACCAATGATAGGATTACTATCGGAGCGATGGGAGGAGACATCAGCTTCACTAGTGGGCGTTCCTTTTCCCTGCGCTGCGATTGGACAGCGCTACAGCCAGGGAGAAGGAACGCCCACTAGTGAAGCTGATGTCTCCTCCCATCGCTCCGATAGTAATCAGCAGCATGTGGAGCAGGAGAGGAGACAGTAATGGGGCACTGCGGGCGAACGGAGCGGCGCCCAGGACTAAATGGTGAGTGCTGAGACATCGCTGGGCGCCGCTCTGTGTGGCCTAATAGTGAAAGTCTGGACTCATATACAGTAGTCAGTCTTTAACACATACAGGAGGCGGGTGCCGGCAGCAGAATCGCATTGCCGGCACCCTGCCCCTGACAGGGAGCTGCGATCAGCGGCAGTTAACTGCCGCTGATCTGCTAGTACCCGCCTCCTGTATAAAGGGGTAAAATCATTGGTGGTGCAGTGTGCCCCCCCCCCCTCAATCCCCCCATCCCATTAAAATCATTGGTGGCACAGTGCGCCGGCCCCTCTCAACCCTCCAGTATTAAAATCATTGGTGGCAGTGGCCACAGGGACCTCTCCACTCCCCCTCATTGGTGGTGCAGTGGCAGCTTCTGATCGGAGCCCCAGCTGTGTAAGCCTGGGGCTCCGATCGGTTACCATGGCAGCCAGGACGCTACAGAAGCCCTGGTTGCCATGGTAACATCCCTGATGCTGTGTGCACAAAGCACAGAGCAGCAGGGACAGTGTGGAGTCCTATTCACCCTGATAGAGATCTATCAGGGTGAATAGGAAAAGGGATGAAAGATCCCAGGTTCTAGCCCCTAAGGGGGGAAATAGTTATTAAATAAAAAGTGAAAAAAAAAAAAAACACTAAAATATGAAGTATAAATCACCCCCCTTTTTCCAATTTCACATATAAAATATATAAATAAACATATTACATCGCCACGTCAGAAAAGTCCAAACTATTAAAATATAAAAAAAAAATCTAGGTGGTGAATGCCGGAACATAAAAAATAAAATAAAAACTGCGCGATTCGCCATTTTTAAAAATGAGGAATGCACGTGGCTTTTTTTGTTTATTTTTTTCGCGTGGTATCGAATGGTATCGAGTATCGCAATACTTTTTCATGGTATCGAAACCGAATCAAAAATTTGGTATCGCAACAACTCTAGTTGTGATTGCCACAAAAGGTGGCTCTACAAAGTATTGACGTTAGGGGGGTGAATAGTTATGCACATTTACTTTTTCTGTTATTTTGTCCTATTTGTTGTTTGCTTCACAATAAAAAAAAAAATATAATAAAAAATAAAAACATCTTCAAAGTTGTGGGCATGTTCTGTAAATTAAATGATGCAAATCCTCAAACAATCCATGTTAATTCCAGGTTGTGAGGCACCAAAATACGAAAAAAAGTTAAGGGGGGTGAATACTTTTGCAAGGCACTGTATATCCTCAGGCGTCACTGCACCCCAACTCTACACAATTCTCGTGTTACTCGGCCTCCACGGGTTCTATGTCTCGTATAGACTTAGCTTTTGTCAGTGAAGATCTACCTTACATTAGAAGTAGTGACTATCTAGCTAGAGGCATTTCGGACCATGCCCCCTCCTCTTGATTTTTCCTACTAGATGGTGGCATTTAAATCCGGTGTGGCTGGATGTTCTCCCACTGGCAAGCAGTAGCTATGAGGTTATGGAACATTATTGGGCTGAGAACGAGGGGTCCTCGAACCCTCTATTGGAATGGGATGCCTTTAAGTCAGTGATGAGGGGTGCATTAATCCATGCGATAGCGATGCACAGGAAGGAACTGCGCATAACTCGGACTAAGTTAGAGGAGGTAGTCTCTAGCAGGGAGCAGGAGTTTCTACGTGACCCAAGCGAGGAGAAACGGGGGATTGGTTAGAAGCACAGCGCTTGTTTGGCCTGCATCTTACTGACTATACCCAGAAGAAGCTTTTGGCCCAGAGGCAAACTATCTTTTTGGATGGGAATAAAAATAGTAGAGCTTTAGCATACTTGGCTTGCTCAGAGACTCCACAAACAGTGGTTGCTGGAGTTGTGTCCGATCAAGGTGTACTAGTGATTGAGCCGCAGGATGTGCCGCCAATTTGCTTCATGCTTTTCTGACCTGTATGATACCAAAATCACTTGCTCTTCGGCAAATATAACCCGTTTTTTATCTGGAATCCCACTTCCCGCACTCGCAAGAGAGGATAGGGAGGCCTTGGCGGCACAGATCTCAGAGGCAGAAATTAACCTG
Organism: Bufo bufo; assembly: GCF_905171765.1. Taxonomy (NCBI): domain Eukaryota; kingdom Metazoa; phylum Chordata; class Amphibia; order Anura; family Bufonidae; genus Bufo; species Bufo bufo. The sequence goes on from NC_053391.1 coordinate 312,487,839, forward strand.
GCGATTAAATCCCTAGCGATGCGAAAGGCTCCTGGCCTGGCTAGCTTCCCGGCTGAATGGTATGAACGTCACTCTCAGAAGCATAGTAACAGACTCCGGAAACTGTTTGAATATGCTTTCGAACATGGCTCTTTGCCTCCCTCCTTCTCAGGGGCGACCATTGTAGTAATACACAAGCCGGGAAGGACTCTGGACCAGTGCAGCTCCTATAGAATCATCTCAGTCCTTAATTTAGATGTTAAAATCCTAGCTAAGGTATTGGCTCTGCGACTGAGGGAGGTGATCCTCTCTGTAGTGGGGGTGGACCAGTCGGGTTTTATGCCGGGGAAAACAACAGACATAAACCTGAGACATTTATATACCAGCCTCCAGGTTCAACATGATAATAGGAGTATGAGGCTCTTAGCGTTGCTGGATAATGAAAAAGCTTTTGATTCGGTAGAATGGAACTTTATGTGGGCCACACTTGAATGGATGCACATTCCCCGGAATTTCCTTCACTGGTTGCAATTACTTTATAAATCCCCAACGGCAAGGGTTAAGGTAAATGGATATACATCTGATCCATTTCCTCTTGGCAGGGGCACCAGACAGGGTTGTCCTCTTTCCCCCTTACTCTTTGCACTGATAATGGAGCCCTTGTCCCTTCTTAATTTCTTCTAACTCACTGATAGAGGGTTGGGAGGTGGTGGGTATAACTGAGAAACTCTCCCTTTATGCAGATGACATGTTGGTATATCTGGCAAACCCAGGAAGCTCTTTGAATGCCCTCTTGGACATTGTAGATGAATTTGGTGGTTTCTCCGGGCTGCAGGTGAACTGGTCTAAATCGAGTCTGTGCCTGATAGATGACTTTGATCCCGTCCATATTTCAATACAGTCCAAACTCCAAGTAGTAAAGCAGTTTAAATATCTAGGCATTGTTATTAATAGAGAGGCTGCAAAGTTTACCAGCTTAATGTGATTCCCACAATGGAATAAATAACCAGGAAACTCAAGGCTTGGGAGAACCTGCCACTGACCGGATAGGTTGGATTAATGTCATAAAGATGGTCCTCCTTCCCAAGTTGCTATATCTCTATAGAGCAGCACCGCTGCCGTTACCAAAAAGGCACCTTATACTCATGGATATACTGTTTACCCCTTTTTTGTGGTGTTAACTTTGTCCCAGGATAGAAAAATATACCCTCCAGGTGTCATATATACAGGTAGGCCTGGCGCTGCCAAATCTCTCCGTCTATTATGCGGCAGTACAGTTGAGTTATGCAGCGTGGTGGATCAGGGCAGATGCAAGTAATCCAGCAGTGGTGCTGGAAGCTACTCTAGTGGGTTCATATGAAGCCCTCACAAACCTAGTATATAGGAGGGGAGCCTATGCACCGTGCCATTATACCCCTACTATGACTACTACGGTGGTGATCTGGAATAAATAGGTGAGGGTACACACAGTTGAGGACAGTGGTGAGAGATGGTCGCTATACGTACCATTATGGAGAACAAAGATTTGTCTGAATTGTTTTCTCTGGCAGACTTTGAATTGTGGCCTCAGAAAGGCCTGAGATATCATACACAACTTTATGAAAGGGGTCTATTCCAGTCTTTTAATAGTCTGAAAGAGAAATTTAACTTGCCACAACATAGCTTGTATAGATACTTCCAGCTTAAGCACGCCTGTATGGCTCAATTTAGTAAGGGACCATTGAGACTGGGGTGTGGGTCTATAGAGGCAATGGTGAGGAGAGTTCAACTAACTAAACCGGTATCCAATCTGTATGCGACTCTAATGGCTGAGCAAGACTCTCCACTTGACAAATCCTTTACCAGATGGCAACAAGAAATAGTGGATATAGAGGCCTCACATGTAAAGGAACTTAGTTACATGTGGAGATCCACAGTTATAGGTGCCAGAGATCAACTTATACAACTGAAATGGCTACATAGGATATATTATACGCCTAATAGATTGTTTCAGATGCATAAATTACCTAGTCCCCAATATACACGATGTGGACATGATAGGGGCGGTTTCTTCCACATGGTATGGCAGTGCCCAATTATTCCGAGTTTTTGGACAGAAGTCCATTCTTATATAAATACCACAATTGGCTTTCCAGATATCTGCACACCGATGGCGAGTCTTCTGGAGTTGGTTAATGATGTTATTCCCACCAAATACGGTAGGCGACTATACAGATTACTTCTGTACTATGCAAGGAAAACTATTCTTTTAAACTGGAAGACTCCCCAAATTCCCACCAAACGACATTGGATACAGCTAGTTAACTCTGATCTAGTACTGTACAAGCTTGTCTATGAGAATAGGGGTGTCCCTGACCGATTCCTCAAAATCTGGGATCCTTGGATTAGCGTGCATACAGTAGTACCTTAAATAGATGTGTTTCCTTTACTCAGGTACTGGGGGGGAGGGGGGGGGGGGGATGCTGGATGTTTGTATGACTGATCGTGTTCAATGTGATTTTGTATTACATACCCAGAACTCTGCTGTTGCCTTCTTAAAATGGTATCATATGTGGATTTTTCATCCTGTATTACCACATAGCCTTGTTCCAGTAGAGTTCACTAAAATTGCAACTGTGCTGTCTTTTTGATTGTTATATCTTGGAGTTTTTTTTATACTCTTTCTAAACTCAATAAAAAGATACTATAAAAAATAAATAAATATGAAGAGGCCACCACCCTTGCCCAGTCCTGCAGCCTCTTCAAAAAGCTATATTGTTTAGGAACAGTTTGAGGAACATGACAAAGAGCTCTGGCTACGCTGTGACTTTTTGTAGCACTATAGATTGATTTTAACTATTGATTGACAACTACAGTCCATAACATTGCAGACAACCTTATGTATTTCTTTGGACTGCAGTTCTGGCTTGATAGTTAAACTCAAGCAGTAGGTCTGCAAAAAGTCGCAGTTTAGCCCTAGCCTGGGATGTTTACTTGACCTCAAAATTCTCCAGGTTACACTTCTGTGGGATGTGCTAGAAAAAACAAGTCCGATCCATAAAGGCCCCACCTCACCATGGATTTAAAGGATGTGCTGCTAATGACTTGGTATTAGATAACACCTCACCTTTAGGTTTTGAGAAGTCCATGTCCCCAAAGGTCAGAGCTGCTTTTGCAGCATGAGGCAGAGCTACACATCATTAGACAGATGGTTGAAATGTTACAGTACATACAGGTGTATATATGGTACACTTCCAGTAGATGTGGACTGTGTATTTATATATGTTGTATTTTTGTTTTATTCTAGACAAATCTACACTGAAAACATTCATGGTATTGAAGGAACATATTCCTAAATGTCTCTTGATTGCTTGTCTCTGTTGGAAGTGATGCACATCTACTGTATTTGGTTGATGTGACTAAAGGCTCTTTAGACGAGTAGATAATAATAACGATTAGAATGCTAGCGATTCAAGGTGGATGATAATCGTGTAATGTGAATGTTTTTAGCGAGTGAAACATTTTACTGAAAACACTTGTTCAATGCTTATGTAATCATTGATGTGAACATGTAAATTATCGTTTGTCGTTAATTAATTGTGGTAATGTAAATGTGAATCGTGTGACCTTTTGCCAACAGGCACAATGGCTATACCTGTCTGAACACAGTAAACAATCATCCTTTAACCTGTTGGGGACACAGGGCGTACAGGTACGCCCTGATGTCCCGATACTTAAGGTGTGTATTTTCGATCACCGCCGGAGCAGGCACTCTACGACAATGCCGAGTGAGGACCTGCGGTTTGCTGCGTTTCCGGGATATTCAGGTCTCTGGTGACACGATAACCCGGAATAGGATGGTGATCTGTGGTGTGATAATACACCACCAATCAACATCCTTTGATCCTGAAAGGTGATGGCAACATCACCTCTCAGGATCGCTTACCATTGGCTGCACGAGCTGGAGGGGCGGTTGACTTCCCCCAGTTCTGCCTCCTCCTCCACACTGCGTCCTGGAGCTTGGAGAGAGGAGCCTCGTGGAGCCCATCTGTGCCCAGCACCCCATCTGTGCCCAGCACCCCCCACAGGTATTTAGGGACAGGTTTAGGGAGAGCTTAGATTAGGCAGGGAGATTAGGGAGAGTTTAGGAAGAAAATAAAAGTATTTTTTTTCAGCTTCACACTGATCGGGTGTCTGGGATCCACAGCACACTCAGCTGTGTGACCCTAGACCCCCCAGGGGTGCTGCAGCTTGCCCCCTGCTCCCCCCACACACATTTTTTGGGGTGCAAGCACTTTTTTTTTGTGTGTGAGTGCACTGACTGTGGCCGGCACTCTTAGCGTCCGGCCACTGTTAGCGCATCGCCCACCCCACCGCTGATAAGCTTCGGACCGCTAATCAGCGAGTTACTTTTTTTTTTTTCCCACATTTTTTTGCCTCCGACTCCGAGAGCCCCAGTGAGGAAGAGGATGACCCCACTTTCCTCTTGTCATCCGCGTCCTCCTCATCATCTAGTGATGATGATGAGCCCCCAAGGCGGCAGAGGCGAAGTAAGGGGACCCCCATGGCAGGGACCCTGTGGCCCACACTAGTACGAGCAGCTCTGGGGCTCGCAACTAGTTTTCCGTCCCACCAGATAAGTCCACCTGAGCCCCCTACTGGTGAACCCCAGAGGATTTTGAGCCCGTGATTCCTGATTTTGTTGGCCAATCAGGAATCCAGATTTGCACAGTGGGCTTCACTGAATATGACTATTTTAGTTTCTTTTTCACTGACAACTTTGTGAATCTGATGGTGGAGCAAACGAACTTGTTCGCCCAACAGTTCATTGCTCAACACCCGGGCTCCTTTTTGGCTAGGTCCAGTGGCTGGACTCCGGTCAGTGCAGCCGAGATGAGGACATTTTGGGGCCTCGTGCTGCACATTGGCCTAGTCAAAAAACCCAGTGTCAGGCAGTACTGGAGTGGGGAAGTCCTCTACCAGACCCCACTTTACAGTACGGCCATGACACGCACACGTTTTGAGGCCATTCGGAAATGAAGGCCCCCCCCCCCCCTCCCCTCCCCCCAACGAGGTGATCCTGCCTATGACCGCCTGTACAAAATCAGGCCGGTCATCGATCACTTCGGGGCCAAATTTTTGGAGGCCTGTGTACCTGGAAGGGAGGTCGCTGTTGATGAGTCTCTCATTGCTTTCAAGGGGAGACTCATTTTCCGCCAGTATGTTCCCTCTACGCAGGCCAGGTATGGCGTGAAGCTGTACAAACTTTGTGAGAGTACCTCAGGGTACACTTACAAGTTTCGTGTGTACGAGGGGCGAGATTCCCGTATTGAACCCCCAGAATGTCCCCCCACTCTGGGTGTTAGCGGGAAACTTGTGTGGGACCTTATGCACCCACTGCTAGATAAGGGTTACCACCTGTACGTGGATAACTTTTATACTAGTATCCCCTTGTTCCAGTCCCTCGCCGCCATATCCACGTCCGCTAGTGGGACCATGTGGAAAAATCAACACGGCTTCCCTACCCACCCCCTCCAGGTACCTATCCCCAGGGGTGAGACCCGTGCCCTTACCAGTGGAAACCTGTTGCTGGTCAGATATAAGGACAAGAGGGATGTCCTTGTACTGTCCACAATTCACGGTAATGGCATCACCCCTGTCCCTGTGCAAGGTACAGCGGCAACGGTCCTCAAGCTCGATTGTATCATCGACTACAATCGGTATATGGGAGTAGTTGCTCTCTCTGATCAAGTCCTCAAGCCATATAACGCCATGCGCAAAACCCGGGCATGGTACAAAAAAGTTGCGGTCTACTTGGTACAGGTTGCCTTGTAAAACTCTTTTGTGCTCTCCCGGAGCGCTGGCAACACAGGGAAATTCCTGCAGTTCTATGAGGCAGTCCTCAAGGCCCTGATCTTTTGTGACTGGGAAAGAGCAGGCCGGAGTACCTCGGGAACTAGAGGCGCACTTTCCAGGTGTGGTCCCCCATGCTGGAAAGAAGGGACGGTCCCAAAAAAGTGCAGAGTTTGTCACAGGAGGGGGATATGGAAGGACACCACCACTCAGTGTGACACGTGCCCCGATCACCCGGGCCTCTGCAATGACGGTTGCTTCAGGGCATACCACACTTCCATGGAGTACTAAATTTATAATCCCCTTCCCCAATTTTAATTCTATTTAGCAACTGACAATCGCCCAGAAAAAAATAAAATAAACTATAGCTCTCATGACCTAACCCCTCAGATGAACACAGTCAAAAAAATTAAATTAAAACTATGTAAAAAAAATTGCTTTTTTTACACCGTTTTTATATATATTTTTTGACTGTATTCATCTGAGGGGTTAGTTCATGTGTTATTTTTTTTAGAGCAGATTCTTGCGGACGTGGCAATACCTAATATGTCTACTTTTTAAAACTTATTTAGGTTTTACACTATAATATCCTTTTTTAAACAAAAAAAATAAACATTTTAGTATCTCCATAGTCTGAGAGTCAGTTTTTATTTTTATTTTTAGCCGATTGTCTTAAGTAGGGGCTCATTTTTTGCGGGATGAGAGGACAGTTTTATTGGCACTATTTTGGCTTTTTTTTGTCACCTTACATCACAAAAAGTGTAATAGCAAGCAATCAAAAAGTCATATGCACCCCAAAATAGTGCCAATAAAACCGTCCTCTCATCCCGCAAAAAATGAGCCCCTACTTAAGACAATAGGCAAAAAATAAATAAAAACTGACTGGTTTATGGTTTTTGGAACGCAGATTTTGCTGGACTGGTTTTTTGACACCATGTCCCATTTGAAGCCCCCCTGATGCACCCCTAGAGTAGAAACTTGATAAAAGTGACCCCATCTAAGAAACTACACCCCTCAAGGTATTCAAAACTGATTTTACAAACGTTTTTAACCCTTTAGGTGTTCCACAAGAGTTATTGGCAAATGGAGATGAAATTTCAGAATTTCAATTTTTTGTAACCTTGCCTCACAAAAATGTAATATAGAGCAACCAAAAATCATATGTACCCTAAAAATAGTCCCAACTAAACTGCCACCTTATCCCGTAGTTTCCAAAATGGGGTCACTTTTGTGGAGTTTCTACTCTAGGGGTGCATCAGGGGGGCTTCAAATGAGACATGGTGTAAAATAAATAAACCAGTCCAGCAAAATCTGCCTTCCAGAAACCATATGGTGTTCCTTTCCTTCTGCGCCCTGCCGTGTGCCCGTACAGTAGTTTACGACCACATATGGGGTGTTTCTATAAACTACAGAATCAGGGCCATAAATATTGAGTTTAGTTTGGCTGTTAACCCTTGCTTTGTTACTGGAAAAAATGGATTAAAATGGAAAATTTGCCCAAAAATTTTAATTCTGAAATTTCATCTCCATTTGCCAATAACTCTTGTGGAACACCTAAATGGTTAACAAAGTTTGTAAAATCAGTTTTGAATACCTTGAGGGGTGTAGTTTCCAAAACGGGGTCATTTTTGGGTGGTTTCTATTATGTAAGCCTCTCAAAGTGACTTCAGACCTGAACTGGTCCTTAAAAAGTGGGTTTTGGAAAATGTCAAAAAAATTTCAAGATTTGCTTCTAAACTTCTAAGCCTTGTAACGTCCCCAAAAAATAAAATGGCATTCCCAAAATGATCCAAACATGAAGTAGACATATGAGGAATGTAAATTAATAGCTATTTTTGAAGGTATTACTTTGTATATTAGAAGTAGATAAATTCAAACTTAGAAATTTGCACATTTTTCTATATTTTGGGGAAATTTTGCATTTTTTTATAAATAAAAATGAATTTTTTTGACTCCATTTTACCAGTGTCATGAAGTAAAACATGTGACGAAAAAACTATCTCAGAATGGCCTTGATAAGTAAAAGCGTTTTAAAGTTATTTACACATAAAGTGACACTAGTCAGATTTGCAAAAAATGTCCTGGTCCTTAAGGTGAAAATGAGCCCGGTCCTTAACCCCTTTAGGACACAGCATTATTTCACCTTAAGGACCAGGCCATTTTTTGCAAATCTGACCAGTGTCACTTTAAGTGCTGATAACTTTAAAACGCTTTGACTTATCCAGGCCATTCTGAGATTGTTTATTCATCACATATTGTACTTCATGACACTGGTAAAATAAAGTTTAAAAAAAATCATTTTTTTTTTATAAAAAAATACAAAATTTACCAAAAATGTGTAAAAAAATTGCAAATTTCCAAGTTTCAATTTCTCTACTTCTATAATACACTGCTCAAAAAAATAAAGGGAACACTTAAACAACACAATGTAACTCCAAGTCAATCACACTTCTGTGAAATCAAACTGTCCACTGAGTGACAATCAATTTCACATGCTGTTGTGCAAATGGGATAGACAACAGGTGGAAATTATAGGCAATTAGCAAGACACCCCCAATAAAGGAGTGGTTCTGCAGGTGATGACCTGACCACTTCTCAGTTCCTATGCTTCCTGGCTGATGTTTTGGTCACTTTTGAATGCTGCCGGTGCTTTCACTCTAGTGGTAGCATGAGACGGAGTCTACAACCCACACAAGTGGCTCAGGTAGTGCACCTTATCCAGGATGGCACATCAATGTGAGCTGTGGCAAGAAGGTTTGCTGTGTCTGTCAGCGCAGTGTCCAGAGCATGGAGGTGCTACCAGGAGACAGGCCAGTACATCAGGAGACGTGGAGGAGGCCGTAGGAGGGCAACAACCCAGCAGCAGGACCGCTACCTCCACCTTTGTGCAAGGAGGAACAGGAGGAGCACTGCCAGAGCCCTGCAAAATGACCTCCAGCAGGCCACAAATGTGCATGTGTCTGCTCAAACGGTCAGAAACAGACTCCATGAGGGTGATATGAGGGCCTGACATCCACAGGTGGGGGTTGTGCTTACAGCCCAACACCGTGCAGGACGTTTGGCATTTGCCAGAAAACACCAAGATTGGCAAATTCGCCACTGGCGCCCTGTGCTCTTCACAGATGAAAGCAGGTTCACACTGAGCACATGTGACAGAGTCTGGAGACGCCGTGGAGAACGTTCTGCTGCCTGCAACATCCTCCAGCATGACCGGTTTGGCATTAGGTCAGTAATGGTGTGGGGTGGCATTTCTTTGGAGGGCCGCACAGCCCTCCATGTGCTCGCCAGAGGTAGCCTGACTGCCATTAGGTACCGAGATGAGATCCTCAGACCGCTTGAAGACCATATGCTGGTGCGGTTGGCCCTGGGTTCCTCCTAATGCAAGACAATGCTAGACCTCATGTGGCTGGAGTGTGTCAGCAGTTCCTGCAAGACGAAGGCATTGATGCTATGGACTGGCCCGCCCGTTCCCCAGACCTGAATCCAATTGAGCACATCTGGGACATCACGTCTCGCTCTATCCACCAACGTGTCACGTTGCACCACAGACTGTCCAGGAGTTGGCAGATGCTTTAATCCAGGTCTGGGAGGAGATCCCTCAGGAGACCGTCCGCCACCTCATCAGGAGCATGCACAGGCGTTGTAGGGAGGTCATACAGGCACGTGGAGGCCACACACACTACTGAGCCTCATTTTGACTTGTTTTAAGGACATTACATCAAAGTTGGATCAGCCTGTAGTGTGTTTTTCCACTTTAATTTTGAGGGTGACTCCAAATCCAGACCTCCATGGGTTAAAAAATTTGATTTCCATATTTTTTTTGTGTGTGATTTTGTTGTCAGCACATTCAACTATGTAAAGAACAAAGTATTTCAGAAGAATATTTAATTAATTCAGATCTAGGATGTGTTATTTTTGTGTTCCCTTTATTTTTTTGAGCAGTGTACATAGTAATACCTCCAAAAATAGTTATTACTTTACATTCCCTATATGTCTACTTCATGTTTCGATCATTTTGGGAATGATATTTTATTTTTTGGGGATGCTACAAGGCTTAGAAGTTTAGAAGCAAATCTTGAAATTTTTCAGAAATTTTCAAAAACCCAATTTTTAGGGACCAGTTCAGGTCTGAAGTCACTTTGCAAGGCTTACCTAATAGAAACCACCCAAATATGACCCCATTCTATAAACTAAACCCCTCAAGGTATTCAAAACTTATTTTACAAACTTTGTTAACCCTTTAGGTGTTCCACAAGAATTAATGGAAAATAGAGATACAATTTCAAAATTTCACTTTTTTGGCAGATTTTCCATTTTAATAATTTTTTTCCAGTTATAAAGCAAGGGTTAACAGCCAAACCAAACTCAATATTTATGGCCCTGATTCTGTAGTTTACAGAAACACCCCATATGTGGTCATAAACTGCTGTACGGGCACACGGCAGGGCGCAGAAGGAAAGGAATGCCATACGGTTTTTGGAAGGCAGATTTTGCTGGACTGTTTTTTTTGACACCATGTCCCATTTGAAGCCCCCCTGATGCACCCCTACAGTAGAAACTCCAAAAAAGTGACCCCATTTTAGAAACTACGGGATAGGGTGGCAGTATTATTGGTACTAGTTTAGGGTACATATGATTTTTGGTTGCTCTATATTACACTTTTTGTGAGGCAAGGTAACAAGAAATAGCTGTTTTGGCACCGTTTTTATTTTTGTTATTTACAACATTCATCTGACAGGTTAGATAATGTGATATTTTTATAGACCAGGTTGTCACGGATGCGGCGATACCTAATATGTATACTTTTGTTTAATTTATGTTAGGCCTAGTTCATACGAACTTTTTTTTTGGCGAGAGTACGGGCCGTTTTTTTGTGCTCCGTATACAGTCTGTATATGGAACCATTCATTTAAATGGTTCCGCAAAAAACGGAATGTACTCCGTATGCATTCCGTTTCCGTTTTTCCGTTCCGTTGAAAGATAGAACATGTCCTATTATTGCCCGCAAATCACGTTCCGTTGCTCCATTCAAGTTAATGTGTCCGCAAAAAAAACTGAACACATACGGAAATGCATTCCGTTTTTTGCAGAACCATCTATTGAAAATGTTATGCCCAGCCCAATTTTTTCTATGTAATTGCTGTATACTGTATATTCCATACGGAAAAACGGAACAGAAACACAACGGAAACAAAAAATGGAACAATGGATCCGTGAAAAAAGGACCGCAAAACACTGAAAAAGCCATACGGTCGTGTGCAGGAGGCCTAAGTTTTAGGCCTAGTATACACGATAGTGTGTGATCCGTGGCCGTATTGCGGCCCGCATCACGGATGCGGACTAATTCACTTCAATGGGTCCGCAAATCCGGAATTGCGGAATGGCCGCACGGAACGGGACCCCTCGGAAGCACTATGGAGTGCTTCCGTGGGGTTGCGTCCCGTACTTCCGTAAGAAGATAGAACATGTCCTATCTTTTTGCGGAACGGGCGGATCGCGGACCCATTAAAGTGAATGGGTCTGCGATCCGATGCGGCTGACCTACGGCCGGCGATCGTGCATTGCGGCCCGCAATTTGCAGGCCGCAGCACAATTATTTGTGCGTGTGAACTCGGCCTTACACAATTATTTCTTTTTTGAAACAAAAAAAATAATGTTTTAGTGTTTCCATAGTCTGAGAGCCATTTTTTTACGGCATTCACCTGAGGGGTTAGGTCATGTGATATTTTTATAGAGCAAGTTATTACGGATGCTGCGATACCTAATATGTATACTTTTTTTTTTATTTATGTAAGTTTTACACAATGATTTCATTTTTGAAGCAAAAGAAAATCATGTTTTAGTGTTTCCATAGTCTGAGAGCCATAATTTTTTCAGTTTTTTGGCGATTACCTTGGGTAGGGTTTGATTTTTGCGGGATGAGATGACAGTTTGATTGGCACTATTTTGGGGGGCACATTACTTTTTGATCGCTTGCTATTACACTTTTTGTGATGTAAGGTGACAAAAATTGTTTATTTAGCACAGTTTTTATTTAAAAAATTTTACGGTGTTCATCTGAGGGGTTATGTGATATTTTTATAGAGCCGGTCGATACGGACGCAGCGATACCTAATATGTATACTTTTTTTAAATTTATGTAAGTTTTACACAATAACAGCTTTTTTAAAACAAAAAAAATGATGCTTTAGTGTCTCCATATTCTGAGCCATAGTTTTTTTTTTTTGGGCGATTGTCTCAGGTAGGGGCTAATTTTTTGCGGGATGAGGTGACAGTTAGATTGGTACTATTTTGGTGGGCAAACGCCTTTTTGATCGCTTGCTGTTGTACTTTTTGTGATGTAAGGTGACAAAAAAATGGTTTATTTAGCACAGTTTTTTTTTTTTTTTTTTACGGTGTTCATCTGAGGGGTTAGGTCATGTGATATGTTTATAGAGCCGGTCGATACGGACACGGCGATACCTAATATGTATACTCCTCCCCCCCCCCCCCCCCCATTTTTTACCAATTTTTTTTAACTTTATTTAGGGAAAATGACGTTTTGGTTTATTTTTACTTGAAACTTTTAATTTTTGGGCGGGGAAACTTTATTTTTTCAACTTTTTTTTTCACCGGTGATCGGAAATACACAGGATGTACCCGTACGCCCTGTGTCCTTAAGTACCAGGACATTCATGGGGTACCGGTACGACCTGTGTCCTGAAGAGGTTAAGGGGTTAAGTGAGTATATGATTGAATATGAATGAATTTGTACACGATACACCCTGTAAATGCTTATCATTATCATTGGTGCTGTTTCGGTATGTCTCTCGTGTCATCAATCACCTGAACAATTATCTACTTGTCTAAATGAGCCTTAAAGGCTATGTACAGTCGTGGCCAAAAGTTTTGAGAATTACATAAATATTGGAAATTGGAAAAGTTGCTGCTTAAGTTTTTATAATAGCAATTTGCATATACTCCAGAATGTTATGAAGAGTGATCAGATGAATTGCATAGTCCTTCTTTGCCATGAAAATTAACTTAATCCCAAAAAAAACTTTCCACTGCATTTCATTGCTGTCATGAAAGGACCTACTGAGATCATTTCAGTAATCGTCTTGTTAACTCAGGTGAGAATGTTGATGAGCACAAGGCTGGAGATCATTATGTCAGGCTGATTGGGTTAAAATGGCAGACTTGACATGTTAAAAGGAGGGTGATGCTTGAAATCATTGTTCTTCCATTGTTAACCAGGGTGACCTGCAAAGAAACGCGTGCAGCCATCATTGCGTTGCATAAAAATGGCTTTACAGGCAAGGATATTGTGGCTACTAAGATTGCACCTCAATCAACAATTTATAGGATCATCAAGAACTTCAAGGAAAGAGGTTCAATTCTTGTTAAAAAGGCTTTAGGGCATCCAAGAAAGTCCAGCAAGCGCCAGGATCGTCTCCTAAAGAGGATTCAGCTGCGGGATCGGAGTGCCACCAGTGCAGAGCTTGCTCAGGAATGGCAGCAGGCAGGTGTGAGTGCATCTGCACGCACAGTGAGGCGAAGACTTTTGGAAGATGGCCTGGTGTCAAGAAGGGCAGCAAAGAAGCCACTTCTCTTCAAATAAAACATCAGGGACAGATTGATCTTCTGCAGAAAGTATGGTGAATGGACTGCTGAGGACTGGGGCAAAGTCATATTCTCCGATGAAGCCTCTTTCCGATTGTTTGGGGCATCTGGAAAAAGGCTTGTCCGGAGAAGAAAAGGTGAGCGCTACCATCAGTCCTGTGTCATGCCAACAGTAAAGCATCCTGAGACCATTCATGTGTGGGGTTGCTTCTCATCCAAGGGAGTGGGCTCACTCACAATTTTGCCCAAAAACACAGCCATGAATAACGAATGGTACCAAAACAGCCTCCAACAGCAACTTCTTCCAACAATCCAACAACAGTTTGGTGAAGAACAATGCATTTTCCAGCACGATGGAGCACCATGCCATAAGGCAAAAGTGATAACTAAGTGGCTCGGGGACCAAAATGTTGATATTTTGGGTCCATGGCCTGGAAACTCCCCAGATCTTAATCCCATTAAAAACTTGTAGTCAATCCTCAAGAGGCGGGTGGACAAACAAAAACCCACTTATTCTGACAAACTCCAAGAAGTGATTATGAAAGAATGGGTTGCTATCAGTCAGGAATTGGCCCAGAATTTGATTGAGAGCATGCCCAGTCGAATTGCAGAGGTCCTGAAAAAGAAGGGCCAACACTGCAAATACTGACTCTTTGCATAAATGTCATGTAATTGTCGATAAAAGCCTTTGAAACGTATGAAGTGCGTGTAATTATATTTCACTACATCACAGAAACAACTGAAACAAATATCTAAAAGCAGTGTAGCAGCAAACTTTGTGAAAACTAATATTTGTGTCATTCTCAAAACTTTTGGCCACGACTGTACACCTTTTGAAGGCAATTTTTTTAGGATTGCATCTTACACATTTTGGGTTCAAATCATTTTTTTCAATTGGTCGTTATTAAAAATATTGAGCCATTCTGCCACAAAGGGTTAAATGTTTTTCTAACTGTGTGAACCATACTTTTTACTTTTACTTTGTGCTGGTCATCTAATAACCCTTATATCAAAAATTACTAAAAGGTCACAAACACTTATTTAAGCCACATTCTTATCAGTAAGATAAGAATTCAGCTATGAGTGTTTATAAAGTCAGAAAGCAGAGATATTGAATAATACATGCAGATATGAGAAACGCCTCCCACCCTCCATTATTGATCCCAGAAAGAGAGACGCTATATGGGCCCCCTGGTTATTAACTCCACTACATGTCCCATGAAGCGTAAGCTTATTCAACGGCAAAACTTAGACATGGTCGTTTGAACTGAGAGAAAAGTGTTCTTTACATGAATGTTGATTTTGTACTCTTCTATACTTGTAATACCGTTATACTACAGATGGGTGGTTTCCTAGGAGACTTCCATAGTTTCCATCATTTTATTCATATCACTTAGTCCTGTTAATTGATATATTTCTACTTTGTCATGTTGTAACTACCAAAAGGCTTCATTTGTGGATGTCAAAATGCAATAAAAACGATTATTCACAGAAAGCAGATATATCGCGTCAGGTGAGCTGGCCGACTGAGCAGAGAGAAAATTCAGATCCTGCTACTACAGCATCTCAGCCCTGTACAGAGAAAAGGCCTCCATATTTTTAAAAAAGCCCAAATTTAAAAAACAATATTTAGCTTAAAATCAGCACAATGCAATAATAAATAAAATTCCCCCCAAAGGTGTAAATAGCCTATAAGACCAATTTCACTCAAGTGTATTCAGTAAGAGAAATACACTCCATGTGTCAGAGGTATTTTCCTTCCTTAATGCTGCACCTGTGACCTGGACCCACGGTCTTATAATGATTAATAATGATATATGTTCCTGCCCAATCTCAACTCTAATGAACTGCACTCACATAATGTCGTCACAAGAGCTGAGGTCAGGTAGGAGCACAAAGCTTTATAGTTATAATGCTGTGAGTCCATGTAATAGGAGCAGCATTTTAGGACGGGAATAAATCTGAGACATAAAGCGCATTTCTTGCACCAAATACGCTCATGTGAAATTGACCTAAGGCTGCTTTTATACAGTTAGTGTCTGATCACTGATTTCCATCAGTGAATATGAGCCAGAACAAGCTGCAGGTCAAAAACACAGAACAAATCTTTCTATTATTTCTTATGTGTAGGAGTCACTCCTGGTTTTGGCTCCCAATCACTCATTGAAATCACTGATCAAACACTGAATATAAAGCCTGTATTACACTGCCAGATTTTTTGGCAGATAATCGCTAATGAACCTTCGTTCGATCGTTAGTGATCATCTGGTAGTGTAATACTGCCGCCGATTGCCCGATGAACAAGCAAACGCTCGTTCATGGGCCAATCCAGATCTTTTGACATGGTAAAAAATTATTGTTTGCAGGCGGCAGATCTTGGTGTCTAATAACAATCTATACAGCGTGGGGACGAGCGTTGGCATAGCGATCGCTCTTTCCCATGCTGCGGAAGAGATCCCTCCCGACAATTGTCTGCCACATCGGGCTGTGTAATACAGCCTTAAGAAAGCGTCCTTACTAATACCTAGGCTTCTATAGAAAAAGACGGATGCCAAAAGTGCACGTGTTTTGTCTATTTTGCATTCCTATCATATCAATTGACATGCTGCTGTTTTCAAAATCTGCACAACAGGTCAACTTCCGCATGAAAAAAAAGCTAAGTGAACATGAGATAAGCAAAGTGTACATGAGATTTGTCTAATCTCATACACTTTGCTGTTTTGCACGTAAATCCACATGGAAAAAAGGTGCGGAATCTGCACAGTATGCAGGTACCCTAAGACCTCTTTCATCCGAGCGATATGGAATGTGTTTAGAAGGTTTTGCATGAGTTAGCTTTGTCTGCAAGTGCGCATGAAGAATAAATTAAGAATAACATACAGCGTCTTCTAGCAAACATCAGTGAATAATAGACTGCATCACTGACCCACTGACTTGAATGGACCAGTCCTGCGTGAAAAATGCATGAAAAGAGAACATGCTGCGATTTTTCCTGAACGGACAGATGGTTAGTGGAAAACAATGCTCATGTGCACATACCCATTGAAATGAATAGGTCAGTGTTCAGTCCAGACGACGTCTGTTGTTAAAACAGATAGCATCTGGATGGAAACTCACCTGTGTGAAGTGAGCCTAATAGGAGGATCAGGGAAACTGTATACCATAGCATCCATTTTTTCAATCAGTTTAAATAATCCATAAGAAAAAAAAATTAAGAAACATGCCCCCTCACCCCTTGTTCAAAAAATTCAACCAATCACAGATCACTTGCCCTTTTTAAAGGCAAAACGGTAAAACTTTAAATTAAAAATATATATATTGGATGCAAACTTTGCATCAGTTTTTAAAACAGATCCAGTTTCCCTAAGGCCTAAAGACCCCTTTTGACTGCCTGATGTTTGGGCTAACAAGCGTTCAAACAAATGCTCGTGTTTCCATTTTTGCCCTCCATGTGTCATCTGACCTACAGCCAGTGAAGAAAAAAGTGTGTATATTCACATTGAAATCAAGGTATATGTTTGCTGTCTGTGGAGATCAATGAAAGGTGGAAGCTGATTGGTTGCTATGGGCATCTTTTCCTATAAATCTCCACAGGATATGCCATAAATGTCTGATAGGTGTGGGTCCCTGCTCCTATTTTAAAAGGGTATTCCATATTTAGAAAGTTATCACCTATCCTGTGGAAATGGGAGAGCTATTAAATTGTTGTCCTTCCACTGGGATTCCCACCAATCAATAGAAAGGGGGCTTTGCGGGGCCCCCCAAAATGAATATAGAGGCAGGTTGAGCATGCATACTGTTGATCTATTTATCTTTACGGGAGTTTTGGAGATAGCCAAGTACAGCCCTTGGGATGTCTGGAACTCCCATAGAGATGAATGGAGTAGCAGTGCACATGCTTGATCTGCCTCTTCATTCAGGACCCCCACTCATCTAATCTACACTATAGGGTATAATTTGCTAATACCTCTTCAGGAATGTGACCCCATTGTGTGGCACCAGGAATGGAATGGTGGTCGAGCATGTGCTGTGGGACTTCCAAAAATAGCTCTTACTTTCAAACATTCATGGCATATCCTGTGGATATGAATACCTCTTTAACAGTAGCTGCACACGGTGCAGATTTATGTGCAGAAAATCCACATGAAATCTGCACTAAAACCAAACAAAATAATGCATAAAATAACGCACATAAATCCACACAATTTATTGTGTTTTTGTTATGCGGTTTTGGTGCAGATTTTCTCACCCTTCAATTGAAAAGGGTGAATTCCGCACAAGAAAAATGCAACAATTGACATGCTGCAGATTTCAAAATCCTCACAACAGGTAAATTTCCATACCTAAGAAAAAAGCAAAGTGTACAAGAGATTTGTCTAATCTCATACACTTTGCTGGTACTGTATTATGCTGCAGTTTTTCCACATCCACATCCGCAAGGAAAAAAGTGTGTAATCCACATTGTGTGCAGGTATCCTAAGGCCAGACACGGACGAAAAAGTTCAGTGCAAGAAACTCGCTGTGTGTCCTTAAAAATCCTGGAACTTACTGAATTACACTGACATAATGCAGTCAGTGGAATTCAGTAGATTCTTGGTCTTTCAGGGCCACACAGCATTATAAATCATGTCAGAGGAGCAGAGTTCAGAACGGGAACTCATTTACTAAGGGACTTAGGACTATTTTAGGTGTAAGATAGTCACAAGTTCCCTTTTTTAACTGGCTGCATGAATTTTGTCGCACGGATGGTTTTCTGTTGTGTCTGCCAGTTGGGGGCCTGCTGGGGCCAGGAATCCAGCCCCACCAAATTTACTAACATTTACGCCTAAAACAAGTCTAAATTTGGCTAATCCTCCAGGTGCTGTGCACCTGGGGGGAAAAAAAAACATCAGCCTCAGTCTGGTGTAGCTTTTTGCCAACATGTACGCCTGTTTGCAGGCATACATATTAGTAAATTTGCTGGGGCCAGAGTTCCAGCACTGACCCCCACACACACCCCTGCCCCGCCCAACTGTCGGAAACTTTTCAACAACAGCCGTGTGACTTAATATTGTCACAATGGCTGGTCAAAAAGGGGACTTGTGAC
The DNA here is from genome assembly GCF_905171765.1 of Bufo bufo. Classification (NCBI taxonomy): domain Eukaryota; kingdom Metazoa; phylum Chordata; class Amphibia; order Anura; family Bufonidae; genus Bufo; species Bufo bufo. The sequence goes on from NC_053391.1 coordinate 312,506,338, forward strand.
TATTTTTACGTTTAAAATAGGTGCAAATCTGTTGAAGCCAACACCAGAAATGTCTAGCAGTGGCGTACTCCACTGTCCTCATTAAGAACATATGAACATGTGGCTGAGCGTGCATGTGTATAGGGGGTCGGAAGAGGCAGCTGTCACTGAACACTTGTGCTGCCGAGAAATGTAAAAAATGTATGCCAGCAGGAAGTGTCCGCTCATAAATCATACCGTATAAAAACAACATAATGAACAAGAGAACAAATAACTGGAGGATGTAAATGGCTGAGGCATGTGGCCCTGGTGAATCAGGATTATTGGTGGTGAAAGTCCACTACAATAGCTAATGCAGACAGTAGGAGTCACACATGGGCAATAATTTATTATCTATATTTTAAAATCATTAGGTGCAAGATGAGATGCTTACTACACAGATTGTGTTTTTGTAGCAAAATCCATATTTTCATATTTGTAAAATTGTAATCTGATTACATTTTTGTAATTTTAAAGCTCTGCTTACTTCTGTGCTGTAATGGAAACCACAACTCTGTGGTGGACACCACAGGCATCCCAAGGACCTCCTTGACTTATAATGGGATCCACCAGGTTTCGACGAGCCCTGCATTTCTCCTGCAAAAACTGTGGAATCTGCTACAGAGGCTCCTACTGGATTACATGGATTTAAACACAGCTTTCTCTTTTTGTTGCTTTTTTCATATGCATATTTTGTGTTGTTTTCCTTGCATACTTTAGGCCTTAAGCATAAGTCTCTGTTTTGTACACAGCAGTATTAGAGGCTTCCATTGTAGTACATGGGGCATTAACCTCTATCTACAGTACATCACACTCTTTTTTTACTTCACATTAATGAAAGAAAATTGCAGCGTTATCCATCAAGTGTCATATGCACAGAGGAATTCTCCTTAGCATTGCTTCTGACTAAACTGCTGTCCTTTTACTATAATTAAAGCAATAAAAAATACAAAACCAGGATCAAACCGTTTTTAAAGGGGTTTTCCAGTCAGCGATATTGATGACCTTTCCTCAGGATAAGGGCTCATGCACACAACTGTATGAATTTTGCGGTCCGTAAAAGATCTGGATGACGTCTGTGTAACATCCGTATTGCATCCGTCTTTTTATGGATCCATTGTAACAATGCCTATCCTTGTCTGCAAAACAGACAAGAATAGGACATGTTCTATTTTTTTGAGGAACAGCCATGCAGAAACGGAATGCACAGAATAATTTCCAATTTTTTGCAGACCTATTGAATTGAATAGTTCCGCATATGGGCTCCAAAAAAACGGAACAGACGCGGAAAAAAATGTGTTCGTGTGCATGAGTCCTAACTCATCAATAGCAGATACATGGGAGTCAGATACCTAGCCATTGTCAGACTGGGGTGCGTTGGGCCCACCAGTGAAATTGATTCTGGGGGCTGTGGGGATTTGCTCTGGTAGACAGGCTAGCAGACACAGTACAGAGGCAACAACAGTCTTTAACTTAAACAGTTCAGTGTTTTATTCACACAAGGAAAAACAAAAAGTAACGGTTTGCAGTCTTGGTGTTTGTTCACACCATAAAAAGTTCACAGAACAAAAGCCTTCACCTGATCAGCAGTTTTTCCACCAGCAGTTCACAGCAGGCTTTAGGGCCTGTTTCCCAGCAAGCGTTTCTCAGTGAGATGTGGCTTTTTTCACTCCCAGGAAAGTTCTCAGTTCAAAAACACACAGATACTGACAGCGCTCCACTGTCAGAGAGAAGAAAACCACACCCAGCTGAGACTGCTGGCCAGGTTTAATATAGGCCAGTAAAGACCCGGCCTGGAATGTGGGGAGAAGTCACCCACCCAGCACTTTGGCTGCTCCCAGTAAGAGCCGGTCTGGATCGGCTTTACAGCCATACTAACAGCAAACAGTGTCAGTCAGCACTAGCTGCCGCTGACACTCGAAACTACCGGCTCTTACCTCACCGAGGCTAAAAACCTCGGTGACACATACCTTCCGTCAATGACGGACACTTGCGCCTTACTACATACCTCCCCCCTTTGTTCAACCCTGAGGGGGTGAACACCCGCCAGACAGTGTACCTGGGACAGGGCATCTGCGTTTCACTGTAACCTGCCTGGCCTATGTTCCACGGAAAACTTGAAGTTTTGTAAAGATAAGAACCATCTGGTGACCCGAGCAGTCCTCTCTTTGGTTTGGCTCATCCACTTGAGAGAGGAGTGGTTGGTCACCAGACGGAACTTTCTCCCCAACAGATAATAATGGAGAGACTCGAGTGCCCACTTGATGGCTAGACACTCTCTCTCCACTATACTGTACCTAGTCTCGGCTGGGGTAAGTTTGCGGCTCAGGAAAACAAACAGGATGTTCCTCCACATTGACTTCCTGAAAGAGTACAGCTCTGAGGCCTACTTCAGAGGCATTGGTCTGTACCATAAACTCCCTTTTGAAGTCGGGCATCACCAAAATGGGGACCCACACAGGGCCGACTTCAAAGCGGAGAAAGCCTTTTCCGCCTGCTCATTCCAGTGGACCGTCACGGACTTCCGTCCCTTCAGGAGCCCTGTCAACGGAGCCGCTAAGGTGGCAAAATGGGGAACGAACCTTGTCTAATAGCCCACCATTCCCAGGAACGACTTTATTTGCCTAGTGGTGACAGGTCGGGGCCAATTCTGAGTTGCCTCAATTTTGTTCACCTGAGATTTGATAATTCCGCCCCAATTACATACCCCAGGTACTTGGTCTCTTCTAACCCTATCGCGCACTTTTTTGGGGTAGCGGTCAGTCCATCCTTACTAAGGGAGTCCACTACAGCCTGCACTTTTGGTAGATGACTTTCCCAGTTGGTACTATGAATGACAATATAGTCCAAGTAAGCCGAAGCGTACCTGCGATGTGGACGAAGTACAACGTCCATGAGCCGTTGAAAAGTGGCAGGGGCGCCATGCAGACCAAAGTGTAACACCTTATACTGGTATAGCCCTTCTGGTGTGATGAAAGCAGTTTTCTCTTTGGCAGCCTCTGTCAAGGGTACCTGCCAGTACCCTTGGCCTAACCTCTCAATAAGCTCATCCACCCGAGGCATGGGATATGCATCAAACTTAGAGATTTCGTTTAGTTTGTGAAAATCGTTACAGAACCGTAATGTTCCGTCCGGCTTCGGTATTAAGACTATCGGACTGGCCCATTCACTTTTGGACTCCTCAATGACGTCTAGCTCCAGCATTAGCTGCACTCCCTCCGCGACGTCTTGTCGCCGAGCCTCGGTTACTCAGTATGGTTTTAACCGGACTTTTGCCTGAGACTCAGTGATAATGTCATGCCGGATTATGGAAGTGCGTCCAGGGAGGTCCGAGAACACATCCGTGTTCCGACTAATGAACTCCCTGGCTTCCTGAGTCTATTTAGAGGAGAGGCTGTCAGCAATTTTCACTGTGGCAGCCGCTTCCCTTGCTTCAAACAGAGGGGCCAAAACCGCTTCCCCTAGAAACCCTGGTCGTGGGCTGTCTTCAGTACAGGTTTCTTTATCTTTTCATGGTTTGAGCAGATTCACATGGTACACCTGCTCCGGCTTTCGCCTCCCTGGCTGGCGTGCCTTGTAATCTACCTCTCCAATTTTTTCAAGTACTTCATAGGGCCCCTGCCACCTAGCTAGGAACTTACTGTCTACGGTTGGTACCAGAACCAACACCCAATCACCCAGGTTAAAATTCTGGACCCGTGCCTGCCGATTATATACCCTACTCTGGGCTCATTGCGCTGCCCCCATGTGCTCCCTAACCAGAGGTAAAACGGTTTCTATCCGTCCTTGCATCTGGGTGACGTACTCAACCACACTTTTGTGCGGTGTGGGTTGTTGTACCCATGCCTCTTTGGCCACGTCCAACAGACTGCGAGGGTGTCTGCCGTATAGCAGTTCAAAGGGCGAGAACCCAGTAGAGGCCTGGGGCACATCTCGCACTGCGAACATGAGATAGGGCAGAAGAAGGTCCCAGTCCCTCCCATCCTTAGACACCACTCTTTTTAACATATTTTTTAGTATTTTACTAAACCTCTCTACCACACGGACGTCTGTAGCTGTTTTATGTGGAGCAACTTACAGAGTTCCCTCATGACCTTGGACATAAACAGGGTCCCTTGGTCAGTCAGAAACTCCTTAGGTAGACCCACTCAAGAAAACATCTCCATTAACTCCTTAGCTATGAGTTTGGCTGATGTATGATGCAGTGGCACCGCCTCCGGGTACCGAGTGGTGTAGTCAAGGACGACCAAGATGTGTTGGTGCCCTCGAGCGGACTTCGGTACCAGGCCTACGAGATCCATAGCGATTCGCTCAAATGGGACCTCGATAATCGGGAGGGGTACCAGGGGACTACGGAAATGTGGCTGGGGGCTCGTTATCTGGCAGGTTGGGCAAGACTTACAATATTTTTCTACCTCTCTGAACACACCGGGCCAGTAAAACTGTTGTAGTATCCGGTCCTGGGTTTTCTGCATTCCCAGATGACCCTCGATAACATGCTGGTGGGCTAACTCTAACACGAGTTTGCGATAAGCCTGGGGCACCACCAATGGATTCACCTCGCAGCTGGTTTATCCGATACAACATATCTTGATAAACCAAAAAATGGGGAAACACGGACTCTGCCCCCGGTTGTTGTGGTTCCCCATCTATTACTAATACATTTTCCCAGGCCCGGGATAGGGTTGGGTCCTGGTGTTGTGCAGTACCAAAATTATCCCCGGAGACATTGAGGTCTGCCAGCTCAGGACCCCGCGGCAAGTCCTCCATGTCTCCCACCATCACACTTAGCGGGGTTATCTCCCCCTCCTCCACCGAAGTGGCGGTCACCCCTACCACTGGCTCTTCGGACTCAGGTTTCCAGGTTCTGGTCTCCCCCCTGAGCCGGGCCACTCTGCTAGGGTTACATCTGTCTCACAGGTATCGTAAACTTTCATATCCGGCCATAGTGCCGGGAAACCGGGGAAGCCTCTCCCAATTATTAGTTCATGCTGTAATTTTGTTGTGACGGCCAGCTCATGAGTCCACCTGCCGGCCACTGTTGATAGAAAGACTAGGGCGGTGGGATAGTCCTTTAAGTCTCCATGAATGCACACAACGCCGACCTTTCGGCCAGTATACTCGGCGGGCCGCACCAGGGCAGCTCTTACCAGTGACACGTCTCACTGAATCCAGCAGTGCCACCGCCAGAGTGTCCCCCACTTCCACCTGGCACAGGTGGCTATTGTCTATAGTCTTGGATGTTCCTGTGGCACATAGCTTCCTGGCATACAATGAGTGGCGGTAGCCATTGTTGGTATCCATGGGTTCACTCAGATGGGGACAGTCGGCACTTATGTGTCCCGGCTAGTGACACCGCCAGCAGACCTCCAGGGCTGGGTCTGTAGGGAGTACGTCCCGGCCGGGTCTGGGGTGGAGATTTCCGGGGTTTGACTGGCCCCCTTCCAAAAGAACCCCCCCTGCAGGTTTCTGGTAGCCTCGTAGCGCTCCACCAGGTCGACCATCTCTAAAGCATTTCCAGGAGACACCTGGCTGATCCAGTGAGAGAGTACCGCAAAGCCCTCCAGAACACATCCGCCAACAGACGGTCCAGCATAGCAGTGGGAGTTAATATGTCAGGCTGCAGCCAGGTTAAATTTCCACTGATGCACCCACTGGGCCCGGACCAATACATTCACCCCCAGTCTCGCCAGGATCTCACCTTTTACAGTCGGGTAGTCGGCCGCTTGATCATCAGAGAGACCGAAAAACACTTGCTGTGGTCCAGACGCCAGGAACGGAGGGACGACCTCAGCCCACTGGTCTCGGGGTAACTTCTCCCTCACGGCCACCTTTTCGAACACCGCCAGATAGGTCTCAACGTCAATCCGAGTGGGTCATCTTAGGGATCGCCGCACGGACAGCTTTCGGTGCATCGTGGACGTTCTGGGATGCTCCTGCCACTTGCAACGCCATCACATGTTGTAATAGCAGCTGGTTAGTTTCCTGCTGCTTGTTAGCCTCCCGCTGCTGCAAGTTAGCCTCCACGAGGGCTTTCACGACCGCCTCTATTTTGTCAGGGGACACGGGTCGTAACCTTGCCGGCTTAATATAGAACATGCACTTGTGCCCGGGAAAACAAAAAACTTTTCTGCCTTCAGGCCTGCCTCACTGCGTTTGCCCACATCCGATACCAATTGTGGGAATTTGCTCTGGTAGACAAGCTAGCGGACGCAGTACAGAGGCAACCACAAAGTCTTTAACTTAAACAGTTCAGTGTTTCATTCACACATAAGGAAAAACAAAAAGTAACTGTTTGCAGTCTTGGTGTTTGTTCACACCATAAAAAGTTCACAGAACAAAAGCCTTCATCTGGTCAGAAGTTTTTCCACCCGCAGTCCACAGCAGGCTTTAGGGCCTGTTTCCCAGCAGGCGTCTCAGTGAGATGTGGCTTCTTTTACTCCCAGGAAAGTTCTCAGTTCCCAAACACACAGAGACTGACAGTGCTCCACTGTCAGAGAGGAGAAAACCACACCCAGCTGAGACTGCTGGCCGGGTTTAATATAGGCCAGTAAAGATCCGGCCTGGAACGTGGGGAGAAGCCACCCACCCAGCACTTTGGCTGCTCCTAGTGAGAGCCGGCCCGGATCAGCTTTACAGCCATATTAACAGAAAACAGTGTCAATCAGCACTAGCTGCCGCTGACACTCGAAACTACTGACACTTTCCTCACCGAGGCCAGGAACCTTGGTGACACATACCTTCCGTCAATGTGGGACCCTTGCGCCTTCCTACAGGGCCCACCGTACAGTTGCCATAAATGCAGTGGCGTAGCGTGGGTTGCCAACACCCGGGGCAAGCCAAGTATTGCGCCCCCACCTAACATGTGACCACGCCCCTTTTTACAGATAATGTAGTAGATATTACTTGCAGTCCTATGTTACACCACAGATAACACAGTAATAACTCTCTAAGTATAGATAATGTAGTAGATGGGTGTGAGCCCCCAGATTTCAGAACACGCAGTGTGACCTGAAGTCTGGGGCCAGGGTGGGCCAAATTCTATATCCACTCTCCCATCACTACAGAACATACAGGGTAATACAGCGCCCCATACCTCTTACATCCAGTGACATCTCCTTTGATGTAGGTGTTCTCTTTCCTCATCTTCTCCTTTCAGACCAGACTACCATTTTTTCATCCATTTCTCGTCTCTGCAGTTTGACAAAAAAAATCTTAGTTTACTACTCTTCCATCATCCTCCCACCCCCAATACTGTGCCGCTGTGCTCCCCAATATTATACTGCAGAAACAGATAAATCCCCTGATAATACTAGTACCCCCCCTGATAATGCCCCCTTCAATAATTATTGGCACACAGTGCCCTAAAATAACTGGGCCCAGCAAATAGTGCCCCTGACACTAATAGTGTAAACATAATGTCCCCCAAAAATAATTGCGGTAAGCTGATACTATGCCAAGGTGCCCCCACAGCAATAGTGCTCCCAAAAGTCACACCAATAGGAATTATTCTCTGCTAGAGCACACATGGTAGTAATGGTGCTCCTACAGTGCCCCCAAATGTCCCCACTGTGCCCCAGAAGTAATAATGCTCCTATAGTGTCCATACTAGTAATCATGTTCCCCATAGACCCCCAGTAGTAATAAAGCCCACCATAATGCCCCCCCAGTAGTAATAATTCTCCTTATAATGTGACCGTACAAAAATGCCCCCTTATAATGTGTGCCAGTGCAAAAATACCCCCTTTTAATGGCCCCCAGTTGAGCTAAAGTCCCCATAGTGCCCCCATAATGTGCCAGTATAAATAAAATACGCCTATACTGTATAGTGTCCCCAGTAAATGCCTCCATAGTGCTTCTCTCCCCCCTCTCCCCTCCTCCTAGTGCCCCCCATAATGTACCAGTATAAAATGCCCCATATATAGTGCTCCAGTAGATGCCCTCAGTGTCCCCCATAATTTGCAAGTATAAAATGCCCCTTCTTAGTGCCCCCCATAGATGACCCCATAGTACTCCTCTACCCCCTTCCCCATAGTACCCATCATAATGTGTCCCAGTATAAAATTCCCCTATACAGAGCCCCCCATATAAAATACCCCTTTTTTGTGGCCTCAGTAGAAGCCCCCATAGTGTTCCTCTCCTCCCTTCCCCCGTAGTGCCCCCCATATAAAATACCTCTTCTTTGTGGCCTCAGTAGATGCCCCCAATAATGTTCCAGTAAGAAGTGCCCCCAATAATGTGCCAGTAAAAAGTGCCCCACAATAATGTGCCAGTAATAAATGCCCCCAAATAATGTGCCAGTAAGAAAAAAAACTAGTGCCCCCCAAAATTATGCCAGTAAAAAGTGCCCCCAATAATGTGTCAGTAAGAAGTGCCCCCATAGTGCCACCCAATAATGTGCTAGTAAAAAGTGCCCCCACATAATGTTCCAGTAAAAAATGCCCCCCAATAATGTGCCAGTAAGAAGTGCCCCCCATAGATGTCCCCCAATCATGTGCCGGTAACAAGTGCCCCCAATAATGTGCCAGTAAGAAGTCCCCCCATAGATGCCCCCCCATCATGTGCCAGTAAAAAGTGCCCTTCACAGTGCTCCTCTGCTGTATTGTGCCATATAAAAAAAAATAAACAACTATACTTGCCTCCATCATGCTGGCAGCGATGGGATGCAGGCCTCTTCCGGCCTGTGTCCCGCGCTGTACGGCTCAGGCTGCACGATGACGTCATCGTGCTGCCTGCACCGGGTTATGATAGGCTGCAGGCACTAGGCCTCTCCCCTGCCCCGCAGCATCCATCTGTATCGCTGTCCTGAGGATGGCGATACAGATGACTATAGAGATGAGCGCTTCCACAATGGAAGTGCTCATCTCACTGTGCCCTGCCGCTACGCCACTGCTTGTTGGTTCGGGGCCCCACTGAGGATTTCCCCGGCGGGCCAGTCCAAGCCTAGCATTCTCATCGATCAGCTGTTTTCAGGCCTAGTGCCTGCAGCCTATCAGAAGAACGGAGACGCCTCTCCCTTGCCCCACAGCATCTATCTGTATCGCTGTCCTGAGGACGGCGATACAGATTACTATAGAGATGAGCGCTTCCACAATGGAAGCGCTCATCTCACTGTGCCCTGCCGCTACGCCACTGCTTGCTGGTTCGGGGTCCCAACGAGGATTTCCCTGGCTCCCCAGTGGGCCAGTCCGAGCCTAGCATTCTCATCAATCAGCTGTTTTCAGAAGCTGCTGGCATCAGAGACTAAATGGTGGATGGAAGCAGAAGGCTCTGTCCACGGAGTATTGTTCATGCTGGCATACTGCACCTCAGCTTCCATTCAAATGATTAAAACAGTTTGCGGGTATCAGATCTCGCCAATCTCATACTGATGACCTATCTTGAGGATATCAATATCTCCAGGTTGGAAACCATTTCAATGATTTTTGCTTATTTTACAATTCCACAGACTACAAAGTGCTTATGCACAAACATTTACCTCTAGATAAATATTACAGTCAAGTAGAACCTTTGTCCTTGACTATCTGTTTGTCTTCCTTGTTTACTGATGCCATGGCTGCAACTACATAAATCTGCTAATATTTAGTAATCCCTAGGAAACAGAAAGATTTTATATCCATGGTTATCAGTATTAAGTTAGGAAAACTGTTAAAAAGACTCCATATTTAGGTTAGTGCAGTTTTGTCATTAAATTTTACTGAGATTTGTTGCAGAAATTTCGACAAATAAAAGCTTGTCCCATAACTCTGAAAGGGGTTGCTACTGCAGCATGCTGGTCCCGCGCTAGGGGTCTCTTCTAAGGTGTTATGAGAGTTTTTGTCGTGATGCCAGTTGCATTTCAGCAACGAGGGAAAAGGTCCCCCTATGTAGAAGGTGATGGTGGACCCCAGGTGTAGGAATGCCAGAGTGGTGTAAGGGTTGCCTATCGTGTCCATTTAGGTGCGGCTTTTGCACTTGTCACGGAGCTGGATATCCGGGAACCCCCAAGCGTGGTCATCCGCAGCAGTGATAAAAGGGTTAACAGTTGAGGGTTTGTAGAAATGATTAGAGTCCAGACTTTTATTAATGCTGAAACAGCTTTACTTGGCATAAACTTGCATCAGGGGACAATCTTCCAGGTTTTTCTTGGTCATCAGCAGATTTTGGCTTCACTTCTGGCAGGCAAACACATTCAGCTCTGCTGCATCTGTACTCTTTCATCTCTGCTATGTTGGCTGGATTAGATAGGAACTTTTCCTTTCCGCTGTAAGATGCTACTTAGCTTTCTGTAGTCACTCTATCTTTATCTGTATCTTTGCCTTTATCCAGGGAATCTTTCCTCCTGTCTTTGAAGCCCTTTACTCTGTTACTTGGCCTAGCAGAAGATGCTCTGCTGAATGGCACACAGCCTTCCCCATGCAGGGGCTACTCTAGTCTATCTTCTGCAGGCTCATCCAGTAGGGACGAGGGCCTGCTGCTTCCCCATAAAGGGGCTACTCTGAACTCCCTGCTAACTAACTCCTACCTCTAGAGAGGGCTGGAATGGATAGAAGGTTCCACTCCAGGGAAACTAACTCTGCCAAGATTGCTGCCATCTGCTGGTGAACCAGGCACATTACACCTTACCAGTTGCAAAATAGGAAATACATATACACGTTATGCAGGATCTGAAATCAATACATATGATGACACAGGATCAACCATAGGGAATAGTGTGGGTGTGCAAAAAGTAGTAATACCACTCTGGGGCGTTACACATGGATGTCTACAAATCACATTCAGAAAAATTTGATTCGCACAGAAGCCGTGTGAGGACATGGAGCAAGGAACGCTGGGAAGTCGGGATCACCCATAATGCCATGCATGCAGCCAATCAGCAGCCAGCCAGGCCTGTGATGTCACAGCCCTATAAATAGCGTCAGCCATATTAGATTCTGCCATTTACCAGTTTACTTAGTGCAGGGAGATACGTCAGCAGGCGCTAGGGACAGTGTTAGAAAAAACTTCACTGTGCCAAAAAAAGATTTAAAAGTGCAGGGAAAGATTATTCAAGGTGTAGAGAAAGGATAGGTAGGAATCATTCCACAGCATTTATGTAGAACAGGGTTCAGTAGGGGAGGTTACAGCCTAGGTAATAGGAACAATCCTATTACACCTTGCTGCACTGACTGGGGATCCAAATTGCCATTATACAGCTCTGTAATTCCAGCAAACTGTTCTATTAGGAAGCAAGTGCTGTTTGATACAGCCATTATTAATAGGGTTTATTACAAGGAAATATTTCTACGTCTTATTTGCCCTTGTGCAGTGCAGTTATATGTTCTAAAGCATTTTTTGGCTTGTATTAGTGGGGAAAAAGGGCCTATTAGCCGTTGTGTCGTGAAGTGTGAAAATTACAGCCCTTTTTGTCGTATATTAGTAGCAAAAGTAAAATATATTTGCCGCTCAGCGGTGCAGTTATCTGTTCTAAAGCCTTTTGTGGCATGTATTAGTGGGAAAAAAGGGCTTATTAGCCGTTGTGTGGTAAAATTTGAAAATTACTGACTTTTTTGGGGTGTTTTAATTTCCTTTTCATTTGATCTAACAGTAAGGGGCTGCGGCAGCAGGGGTCACTTTGAGAGGACTGAGCTCCAAGTGTCAGCTAGCGGTCGTGTCCAGCAACCCAGCGGTTGACTCAATCTTTGACTTTGTCGCAAGTGACATTAGAAACCCCCAGCCTCAGACACAACCCTTAGTTGGCATGGCCCGGGATCAAGCCCTGTGCCCTCACCTGCCTGTCTTTTTCTGTTCCCAGAGCCAGAGAAGTATTGTATGCTGTGGGCTCAGCTCCACTATACAGTGAGGACAAGCTACTAGAAGACAGTCAGCAGCTACTGGCCAGCCAAGATGTGGAGGAGACATCTGCCGCTTCCTCCACTAGACGGGCAAGTAGTGATGAGGAGAGTGGCGTGGGAGCTGGTGTTGCGAGCGGTCAGGCTTCTGACCCAGAGACGGTTGAGGAGGACATCAGTGACGTGCAGACAGTATTCGATGATGATGTAGCTGATCGCACTTGGGAGCTGGGTGACGAAGGGGCTTCATCATCATCATCGGGAGAAGAGGGTGGCAGCTTGCCCGTGAGCCAGCAAGTCGCTAGCATGGCCTGGAGTCATCAGTGGTAGCAGTCAGTCAGAGCGTAGTGTTGGGGGTAAAATAACCTACTCGGCGGTGTGGCAGTTTTTTGTCGCCGCAGGACAAGGTGAATATGGCCATATATAGAATATGTCGGCAGAAGGTAAAGCGTGGCCAGGGTGCAAATGTTGGCACCACGGCGCTGCATCAACATATGCAACGTCACCATAAAGTGCCCTGGGACAACCATGGCTCCGATGTGGTGGTCCAGCCTGCCACAGCAACCGCTGCATCACCCAGTGGCACGCACCCAGTTTCAGGTAGAAGCCATTTTTCCTCATTTATGGGGAAAAATTCCTTCCCGACTCCAATCAGGCAATCAGAATACTCAATGGATCAACGACCCATCTCTATTAACTATAACCTGTAATACTTTTACACTCCAGAAATACATCCAGGCTTCTCTCAAACTCTTTTAGTAAATTCACCATCTCCCTAGGCAGAGAGTTCCATAGTTTCACTGCTCTTACCATAAAGAATCCTCTTCTATGTTTGTGTACAAACCTTCTTTCCTCCAGACGCAGAGGATGTCCCCTCGTCACAGTCCAGGGTATAAATAAATGATGGGAGTGATCTCTGTACTGACCCTCCCTGATATATTTATACAGTTATTAGATTTCCTCTCAGTCTTTTTTTTTTTTTTACTGAATAACCCTAATTTTGATAATCTTTCAGGGTACTGTAGTCCACCTATTCCAGTTATTACTCTAGTTGTCCTCCTCTGGAGCCTCTCCAGCTCTTCTATGTCTGCCTTGTTCACAGGAGCCCAGAACTGTACACACATGTGTGGTCTGACTAGCGATTTGTAAAGTGGCAGGACTATGTTCTCATCACAGGCATCTATGCCCCTTTTGATGCAGTCCATTATCTTATTGGCCTTGGCAGCAGCTGCCTGCCATTGGTTTCTACAGTTTAGTTTGCTTTTCACTAAAATTACTACCGCAATTCCTTTTCCATGTCAGTGTTAGGGCTTGTTCACACAACCGTGCCATGTTTTGCAGTCCGCAAATTGTGGATCTGCAAAACATGGATGCCGCCCGTGTGCCTTCTGCAATGTGCGAAACGGACGGCCCTTTATAAAAATGCCTATTCTTGTCCGCAAAACGGACAAGACTTATAATTTTTGCAGGGCCACGGACCGGAGCAACGGATGTGGACCCATTGACGTAAATAGGTCCACACCCGAATCACAAAAAATGTGGCTTGGATACGGAACCAAACCACGGTCATGTGAATGAGCCCTTACCCAGGGTTTTACCATTTAGTATGTACTGGTGACTTGCATTATTCCTTCCCATGTGCATAACCTTACATTTGTCAGTGTTAAACCTCATCTGCCACTTCTCTGCCCAAGCCTCCAATCTATCCAGATCCATCTGTAACAGTATACTGTCCGCTTCTGTGTTAATTACTTTACAGTTTAGTGTCATCTGCAAAAATGTATATTTTACTGTGCAAACCTTCTACAAGATCACTGACCACCAATGAATATCATTAACCACTTCACATCCGGGCCATTTACCCCCTTCCTGACCGAGCCATTTTTTTGCAAATCTGATGTGTCCCTTGATGTGGTAATAACTTTGGAACGCATTTACTTATTCAAGCCAATCGCTACGATTGTTTTCTCGTGACACATTGTACTTCATGTCATAAATTTGAGTCAATATATTTCACCTTTATTTATGAAAATCCCCAAAATTACCAAAGATTTTGATAAATTCTCAATTTCAATGCTTTTAAAACAGAAAGTGATACCTCATAAAATATTTATTACTTAACATTCCCCATATGTCTACTTTATGTTGCCATCATTTTGTAAAAAACTTTTTTTTTTTTTTTAGGACATTTCAAGGCTTAGAATTTTAGAAGCAATTGTTAAACATTTTAAGAAAATTTACAAAAACCCACTTTTTAAAGGACCAGTTCAGGTCTGAAGTCACTTTGTAGAAACTACACCCCTCAAGTTACTCAAAACTGATTTTACAAACTTTGTTAACCCTTTAGGTGTTCCACGAGAATAAAAGGAAAATGGAGATTCAATTTCAAAATTTCACTTTTTTGGCAGATTTTCCATTTTAATCCATTTTTTTCTTTAACACATCGAGGATTCACAGCCAAACAAAACTGAATATTTATTACCCTGGTTCTGCGGTTTACATAAACACCCCACATGTGATCGTAAACTGATGTAAGGACACACGGCAGGGCGCAGAAGAAAAGGAGCACCATATGGTTTTTGGAAGGCAGATTTTGCTGAACTGGTTTTTAGATGCCATGTCCCATTTGAAGCCCCCCCTGATGCACCCTTACAGTAGAAATTCCCCCAGAAAGTGACCCCCTTTTGGAAACTAGGGGATAAGGTGCCAGTTTTATTGGTACTATTTTGGGGTACATGATTTTTAATTGCTCTATATTAATTTTTTTTGAGAGTAACCAATAAATGGCTGTTTTGGCACTGTTCTTATTTATTTATTTTTTACAACATTCTACTGACAGGGTAGATCAAGGCCTCTTTTTATAGAGCAGGTTGTTACGGACACAATGATATCAAATAGGTCTACTTTGTTTCGGTTTCATATAAAGCATTTTTTGTGTCTCCATTTTCTGAACGCCATATTTTTATTTTTCTGCCGATCGTCTTGTGCAGGGGCTTTTTTTTTTTTCAGGAGTTGATGTTTTTATTAGTACCATTTTTGGGTACATATGATTTTTTTGATCAGTCATTATAACACTTTATGGGGCAAGGTGACAAAAAAAATTGGTTGTTTTAGCACAGTTTTTATTTATTTTTACAGCATTCACCTGAGGGGTTAGGTCATGTGACATTTTTATAGAGCAGATCGTTACGGACGTGGCAATATGTATACTTTTTCTCATTTATGTAAGTTTTACACAAGTCTCCATAGTCTGAGAGCCATAGCTTTTTTTGCAGGATGAGGTGACAGTTTGGTACTATTTTGGGTGGCATATGCCTTTTTGATCGCGTGGTGTTGCACTTTGTGATGTTAGGTGACAAAAAATTGCTTTTTTGGCACTGTATTTTTTTTTACTGTGTTCACTTGCGGGGTTAGGTCATGCGATATTTTTATAGAGCAGGTTGTTACGGACACAGCAAAACCTAACATGTCTACTTTTTTTTATTTATTACACTTCAACACAATAGCAGTTTCGAAGCAAAAAAAAATTAAATGATCATATTTCAATGTCTCCATTGTCTGAGAGGCAAACTTTCTTTATTTTTTGACAGATTGTCTTAGGTAGGGTCTCATTTTTTGCGGGATGAGGTGACAGTTTGATTAGTACTATTTTGGGGTGCATACGCCTTTTTGAGCGCTTGGTGTTGCAATTTTTGTGATGTAAGGTGACAAAAAAATGGCTTTTTGGAACAGTTTTTTTTAATGGTGTTTATCGGACAGGTTGGATCATGCGATATATTTACAGAGTCGAACGTCATGGACACAGCAATACCAAATATGTCTAGTTTATTTATTTATTTTTAAATTAAATTGGGGATTTTTTTTACATGTGAAACTTTTTTTTTATAAAAACACAATTTTTTTATTTTACACTTTGCGTCCCCCATAAGGTCATACAAGACCTCTGGGGGACATTTATCGTCACAATTTTTTATTCCACTACTGATTTCTCCTGTAACTGGGGCTCACATAGTAGTCACAGTTACAGGGGAAATACAGCCCATAGAGAGGCTGTACAGCAGAATACTTGTCGTTGAGCGCTGTGTATGCAGCAATCTGGAAGGCAGGGACACCTGGGAACTGTTCCTGCCTTCTCCCTGGGGTACCCTGCTGTCACTGACAGCGTGCCCCTGACACAGCAGCTGCACGATTAGCTTGCAGCTGCGATCTGTGAATGGACGTTTCAGAACATCCATTCAG
The DNA here is from genome assembly GCF_905171765.1 of Bufo bufo. Classification (NCBI taxonomy): domain Eukaryota; kingdom Metazoa; phylum Chordata; class Amphibia; order Anura; family Bufonidae; genus Bufo; species Bufo bufo. The sequence goes on from NC_053391.1 coordinate 312,522,405, forward strand.
AGATAAACAACCACTACCCAGAAGTTTATAGTCAACGGGCAGATCTGAAGTGGTTAACATTATACTAATGGGGGGCTGCAACGCCCCTGTCTTCTGTTTACATAACACAGTCAGTGTTGAAAGTCTCCACAGTTAGGCCCCTTTCACACGGGCGAGTTTTCGACGTAGTGCGTGAGGTGAACGCATTGTACCCGCACTGAACCTGGACCCATTCACTTCAATGGGGCTGCGCAGATGAGCGGTGATTTTCACACATCACTTATGCGCTGCGTGAAAATCACAGCATGTTCAATATTAGTTTTTCACGCAACGCAGGCCCCATAGAAATGAATGGGGATGCGTGAAAATCGCAAGCATGTGCGAATGCGGTGCGATTTTCACGCATGGTTGCAAGGAGATGATAGAGATGGAGCAACCTCGGACCCCATTAAAGTAATTCAATGGATTATTTTCCCTTATAACATGGTTATAAGGGAAAATAATAGCATTCTTAATACAGAATGCTTTCTAAAATGTCGATTGAGGGGTTAAAATAATTTTTTTTAAAATTAACTCCCCTCATCCACTTGTTCGCACAGCTGGCATCATCTTCTTTCAGGACCTGCAAAAGGGCCTTTGATTACGAAATCAGGCTCACCACATGGTGAGCGGGGTGACATCAGCGCAAGTCCTGCTGAATGAAGATAGAAGGATTACGTCATAAAAAGGTCCTTTTGCAGGTTCTGAAAGAAGAAGAAAGAAGACTATGCCGGCTGCGCATTTTAGTAAGCATTCTGTATTAAGAATGCAAAATTTTCCCTTATAACCAGGTTAAGTAGTCCGGGTTCGGGTCTGGGTACCACATTCAGTTTTTTATCACGTGCGTGCAAAACGCATTGCGCCCGCGCGATAAAAACTGAAGAACGCAACTCAATCGCAGTCAAAACTGACTAAAATTGCGTGTGCACTCGCGTGGGTTTCCCGCAATTCCCACGCGATGCATCCGGAGCAAATCCGGGACACCCGTGTGAAAGGGGCCTTAGGCCTCTTGCACACGAATGTTTTGTTTTCCGTTTATGTTCCTTTTTTTGGCTTTCCGTATACGGAACCATTTCAATGAAGCCGCAAAAAAAAAACAAAAAAAAAAAAACACGGAATGCACCCGGACGTCATCCGTATTTTTTGAGGACCGCAAAATACTGAAAAAGCCATATGGTTGTGTGCAAGATTCCTTATGTAAACAGAAGACTTTAGTGCTATTTTTCTAATACAAATGTGCAATTTCAGTAATTATAGTATATTACAAAAACGGTCAGTATCACTGCCTCTATACATTACATAAATAAAAGAATGACTTACACTTTAAGTAACCACACCCTCACTTTTTGCACTTCCTTCTGTTATGATACTTGTCTTTAGGAAAACAATTAGCTCAACACCACTGGCTGTGGGAGGTTTTAGTCGCCTGATCAAAACGTAAAAAAAAAAATAAAAAAAAAAAATAAAAAAAAAAAAAAACACGTGGCAGCGCTCCACATGGTTTTTAGGCCTTACGGACAGGTCAGTGATTTCCATCAGTGATTGTGAACCAAAAACAGGGGTGAAGACTACACAGAGATGTCGTATAACGGAAAGATTTGCACCTGTTCTGTGTTTAGACCTGCACATTTTACATCTCCCCCATGAACTTCACTTGTACAAGCTTTTTTGTTTGACTGGCAATGCCATCAAATCACTGTCCCCAAATACCACAATATTTTAAAACTACCTTATTATAAATTTATTAGCTTACCATTTTGCACCCTGTGGCAAACCTGTTTTGATAATCAGTTGCTGTAGGTTATGTCCTGCCTTGGAGCCTTGTAATGTAGGACACACAATTGCAATTGGTAAGAACAAGAGGTGTGGTTAGTGTCACTAAGGCATGATGTGTGAGCAGACACATGACAAACCAAGGAAGCAGGATTCAAGCATGAAGAAAACTGCAAATTAGGTGAATTTGAAAAAAAAAACTAAAAAAAAAAACACACAATCCAAAGAGGAATGGAAGATAGACTAATTAATGAAAATACACTTTACAGCGAGAAGTAGTTTGTGGCACAACCGCCTTAAGCACCGATATTGTAGCCATCTTCTATACAGATATCAGGTTGCTCAGTACGTCCTGTCACTTTTTCTTGGTCTTTGAGATAGTATAGTATACACTTTGTACAGTAACAATATGAATAATTTAGATTACATATTTATCTAAGGGAACAGTGCCCTCTGGTGCTAATTATTGGAGATGCATCCTCGTTACTCCTGTATATTCTTCAGTTCGAGAAACAAGGCTTTGGCATGGTCATGCTCTAAAGGTAAATGACAGACGTATTTCAAAGGTGCACACTTTTCAGAAGAATTAAAGGGGTTGTCTCACTTCACTAAGTGGCATTTATCATGTAGAGAAAGTTAATACAATGCACTTACTAATGTATTGTTATTATTCATATTGCTTCCTTTGCTGGCTGGATTCATTTTTCTATCACATTATACACTGCTCGTTTCCGTGGTTACAGACCACCCTGCAATCCATCAGTGGTGATCGTGCTTACACACTACAGGAAAAAGTACTAGCCTATGTGCGCTCCCATGGTCCCGGCCACCAGAGAGGCCGATTGTTTTTCCCGTAGTGTTCAAGCATGAGTACCACTAATAGATTGCAGGGTGGTCTGTAACCATGGAAACAAGAAATGTGTAATGTGATGGAAAATGAATCCAGCCAGCAAAGGAAGCAATATGGATAATAACAATACATTAGTAAGTGGCGTGTATTAACTTTCTCTACATGATAAATGCAGCTTACTGAAGTGAGACAACCTCTTTAACCTGTTGGGGACACATGACGTATCGGTACGTCATGATGCCCTGGTACTTAAGGACACATGACGGAAATCATTCAGCAGGCACTCTGTGACAATGCCGAGGGGGGTCCAACTCTTTTGTACTATCCCGGAGCGCTGGCAACACAGGGAAATTCCTTCAGTTCAGTTGAGGCAGTCCTCAAGGACCTGATCTTTTCTAACCGGGAAAGAGCAGGCCTGAGTACCTCAGGAACTGGCGGCGCCCCGATCGTCCCTGGCCAACACTTTCCAGGTGTGGTCCCCCATACTGGAAAGAAGGGACGGACCCAAAAAAGGTGCAGAGTGTGTCACAGGAGGGGGATACGGAAGGACACCACCACTCAGTGTGACACGTGCACCAATCATCCGGGCCTCTGCATTATTGGTTGCTTCAGGGAGTACCACACTTCCATGGAGTACTAAATTTATAATCCCCCTCACCAATTTTAATTTCATTTAGCCACTGACAATCGAAAAAAAAAAATTATGGTTCTCAGACTTGACACCCCAAAAAAAAAAATTTCTCAAAAATATTTTGTAAAACTAAAATAAATAAAAAAGTAGACATATTAGGTAATCGGCACGTCTGTAAGAATCTGCTCTATAAAAATACCCCATGACCTAACCCCTCAGATGAACACGGTCAAAAAAACTAAATAAAAAACGGTGCCGTCCTCTCATCCCGCAAAAAATTAGCCCCTACCTAAGACAATCGGCTAAAAAATAAAAAAAAATAAAAAATAATGGCTCAGACTATGGAGATACTAAAATGTATATATTTTTTTGTTTAAAAAAGGATAATATAGTGTAAGACCTAAATAAATTTTGAAAAAGTAGACATATTAGGTATCGCCGCGTCCGTAGGAATCTGCTCTATAAAAATACCCTATTACCTAACCCCTCAGATGAACACGGTCAAAAAAATAAAATAAAAACGGTGCAAAAACAGCTAATTTTGGGCAAATTTTCCATTTTAATCCATTTTTCTAGTAACAAAGCAAGGTTTAACAGCCAAACAAAACGTAATATTTATTACCCTGATTCTGCAGTTTACGACCACATATGGGGTGTTTCTGTAAACTGCTGTATGACCAAACGGCAGGGCGCAGAAGGAAAAGAACGCCATATGGTTTCTGGAAGGCAGATTTTGATGGCCTTTTTTTTGCCACCATGTCCCATTTGAAGAACCCCTGATGCACCCCTAGACTAGAAACTCCATAAAAGTGACCCCATCTAAGAAACTACACCCCTCAAGGTATTCAAAACTGATTTTACAAACTTTATTAACCCTTTAGGTGTTCAACAGTTTATGGCAAATGGAGATGAAATTTCCGAATTTCTATTTCTGGAAACCTTGCCTAACAAAAATGTAATATAGAGCAACCAAAAATCATATGTACCCTAAAAAAAAAAAAGTCCCAACAAAACTGCCACCTTATCCGCACTTCCGGGTCCGCACTTCCGTTCCACAAAAAGATAGAACATGTCCTATTCTTGTCCGCAATTGCGGACAAGAACAGGCATATTCTATTAGTGACGGCAATGTGTGGTCCGCAAAATGCGGAATGCACATTGCCGCTGTCCGTGTTTTGCGGATCCGTTGCGGACGTGTGAATGGAGCCTTAGTCTGGATAAACTTTGTCTACACAATAGTACAATATACATATGGTAACATACATAGTACCAGCCATACTACATACAGCTGAATAGCTAATCTGTCCAGTTACGCAGTGATAATTCCTCTCATCACAATTGTTCATAGAATCATGGTTGTCCTCATATTATATTTATGGGTGTAGTGCATACAGAATGTATATACACCAAGTGTTTTCCACGGCCTTCTGCCTTCTCTCAGCTTTGCAAGCACAGTAGTGTACATTGTATAGCGGCTGTACTTGGTATCGCGCTCAGCCCCATTTACTTCTATGGGGCTGAGCGCGATACCAAGTACACCCGCTATACAATGTACAGGAGCACTGTACAAAGAAAGTTGGCCGCTATTGGCAATTTAGTCCACTTTCTTTTACATCAGTTTTGAAAAATCTCCCTCATATTGTCTGGTTTAACAGTGAAATCTCCTGGTGACAGACTCCCTTAACGATTGTGCACTGTTCTTATACCAGTCATCTCCGGCTCTTGCCCATATATAATCACATGCCAAGCAAGTAAAGGGGTTGTACCACAAAGGACATTTATCACCTGGAGCCTCAGTATGACTGAAATGGCGACCCCGGGACCACACCTCCCTCCTTGCTGCATAACTGCAGTCAGACAACCGCTTTACATAGGTCAAATATAAAAGTTTGCTATAAAGAATGCAAGACTTGGCTGTTTGCCATGAGGACTACAAGTTAATACCCCACTTCTGGATCAATAACACACACTAAAAAAACAAAACAAAAACACAAAAAACATCAAGGAACTGAATTTTTTCAGGGTTATTATTTAACAGTATACATACACAGGTAAATATCATTTGGAAAACGAAAAAAAGCGAGTTATAAAGAGAAGGATGAAGGACTGGTAGTACAAAGAATGTCAACAGTTTTTCTTTTGGCACTCAGTCCCCAATTCACTCCAGTTAAGGCACTTAAGATCGCCATATTGTCCGTGAACTCAATAGTTTGCAGAGTCTTGAGTATAGATATATCTATGTACTTAAGTTTGAACAGTTTGAATACATACAGAATGAACGCTTATATTTTGCATAGACTAGGATTTAAAGCATTGAATAGGTTAATTCGATCTCTAGATACAGTATAATAACAAGTTAAACATAATTATTAGGTTTAGATTTCTTTCCCATTATCTCATGTTGCTCCTCAGTGGCTCAGACAGTGTTCCCAATAAACTACCCTGTCATAAGGGCATATATTCCCCACTGGGTCTGATACAAAGACAAAATGACAATAACAAGAAGCAAACAGATTACTATAGTATATGCATAGATCTGCGCCCCATCTGCCCAAAAGTAAAAGATATAGTAGGTTATATGTAAATCCCTCACTGCATTAGGTTTCCAGGACATCACACATTATGGCCACCTTATTATGAGATATACTAGCATATTTAATCATAAATTCCACTTCTATCAATTCTAAGACACTGACTGACTGTCGAAACATTATTTAAGGCACAGTTATTAGTCTAAAAATTTACATTTTGCCCATGGCACATCAAGTGCAAATATGCATTATTTCTTAGGAATGTTCATACCACAAGGACTGGATTACATTTCCTCTGCCCAGTTTTGGCAGATAGACAGTCACGTGATTGTCATCAAAAGCAGACATTAAAATACCCTTATTTTACCAAAGGCAAAAATAAATCGGGAACATATTCCCTTTACCTAAATTTTGCAATAGTCAATTTGTACCTAAAGATGGATTTTTCTATTTAGAGGGAAAGGGACCAAGAGCAAACCATTGGACACAATGACTACAGATGGAGTCACTAGACTGGAATCCACAAGTGAAGATAGCGGCAACGCAAGTCATGAAATTATATTAGTAAAAGAGTGGTCACAGTACATTATATGAGAAATAGTTGAATGAAACTGGACAACCCTTTTAAGTAAAAAAAGGCACATCATCAGACCTTTAGCTTCAAAGAATGCCCATGAGTAAGGATATACTACAACAATATAAAGTGTGCTCTTCTTGTATAAATATCAAATTGATACCTTTCTCCTGACACTCTACAGGATGGTCTCTTGGCAGTGAGAAAACCTACATAACACTGATCCCACCACCCTATCTCCAACAAAATCTTTGCATGTTTAATCAGACCAATCATCTTCATCAAATTCCGAGGAGTCATCCTCCGAGTCACTGTACTCTACTGCTATACGACGAGAGAGGATGGTAGCCACATCATTACCACCAACATCTCGCTTTTCATGCTCCATCTGTTCCTCCACCTTGCGTAGCTGGAATCCTGGAAAAGGAGGGGGAGGGGGGAGAAAAACGTCATAAAACAACTTTAAAAAACAGAATTGATAAATAGGATTCAGAACAAGCTTTTGTACTTTTATAACCAGTTAACAGTGCACAGTGTAATCACAGGGTCTCTGCAAGGAAAATAAGCCCGTCACTATATACCTTATATGTGGCACAGCCCAACGTGAGGCAAATGTGGCCCAAAAATTATAAACTTAAACAGCAACGAATATACAGTAAATAAAATGACTTCTAATAAAAATATGGAACAACAACACGTCATTGTGTATTTGATGTTTGACGATTGTGTGTTCTGTAAGCGACTTTTCTCATGTGGCCCCACACAAACAGGGTCAAACAAGCATATCTGCTAAAATAGATTTCTAATCTGAGAACTGACTAAATCTATCCATACATAGATACACTGAAAGCCACATTCAAATGTTCTACTATTCTGCTTTTAATAACTCTTTCCCCATTGCCTTTAAATAAGGACTGTTTAATCTGCAGGCAACATGTTAAAGAGGACCTGTCACCAGAAAATGCAATGCAATCTGAAACCACCATGTTATGTTAGGTGCACAATTACCTTGACGAATTGCAGATAGGAGATCGCTCCGAACATCGCTTACTGGTGGCAGGGAAGTTTTGGGCTTGGATATCTGTGGCAAAGCATCTTCATCTTGTGGAGAAAAAGATGGAGGAGGAGGGGGGCCAGGTGGAGGGGGGCCAAGAGGTGGAGGACCTGGTGGAGGTGGAGGGGGTGGTGGAGGAGGGGGCCCTCCTGCAGGTGGAGCAGGAGGAGGTACAGGAGAGACAGCTGTATAATCTATCACAGACGGCACTGGAGGAGGGGGAGGAGCAGGAAAGCCAGGAGCAGGAGGGCACGCTGGTGGCGAGGGAGGTGGAAGATAAGTGGTGTCTGGGAAAACACCAACAGGTGGTGGTGGTGGTGGAGGAGAGAAACTGGGCCTTCCACCAATAGAAGGGCCAGTTGGAGATACTGGTGGTGGGTGGATATGGCTAACCAGGCTTGATCGATTGGAGCTTCCAGATGAACTGAAGAATAAAAAGGAAGAGCAGACAATTAAAGGCTATGGAGACCTTTGGGGGCATTTTGTTTTACTATTGCATTCTACTCATTTTGGGCTACACATTATTTTTTCAACTGGTCTTTATTACAAATTTTCAGCTGTTTTGTCTGTACAGATGCAAAGTAGCAGGCTTTCTGTTCATAGTGAGACCTGTCAGATGGAAGCTCTGTTTGCTCATGAGTAGCCCTCATCTCTGAATTCCCAGCAGCTCAAAAACGCTCATTATAGCTCAATTCCTATGAAACTGATAAGAATTTAGTTTATATAACTGTTTATAAACTTTCGGAGTTCAGAGATCAGGGCTTCACAGTAATGAAGCATGCTACAGTCTTAAAGAAATGAGTACATGCCTTACCCGAGTAAGGGGTCTGGTTTAGACACTGACTATACTGACCATGGGGAAGTCCTTTTGCGTAACCAGGCCTAAGTTAACAGCATTAAACTATTAGCCACTGTGTACTTAGGAAGACAGAACAAATTTTGACTTAACGGTTATTAGGACTCTGTTTCAAACTATTGCAAGTTATGACACATTGCATACTGCACAATCACTTGCCTCAGTGACATTCCAGAAGACATCCTTTAGGCTAGGTTCACATCACCATTTCATTATCCGCTCTTATGATCCTTCAGAAGAACAGAGAGCAAAAGAAACACAAAACGGATCCTTTATTTTGAGCATCCGTTATGATCATTTTGCATACATTTAATCTTTTTCCGTCTGAGATTCATTATTTTAGATAAAAAATAAAAAAAAAGGCTGCCAAAAAGTACATTTTTCTGTCTAAAATAATGAATCTCAGACAAAAATGGCTAAAAGAGGTGAAAAATTAGCATAATTGTTGCTCAAAATAAAGGATTTTTTTTCTGTTCTTCTGATGGATCAGAACTGAAAACGAAACAATGATGTGAACCCAGCCTTAGCTGGCTTTCCCCTTTATATATGAAAAATCATAACGGGTTCTCCAGTCCCAAAATTACATTTATCTGCACAAAGTACCCCAAAACTCTGCATATTTTTGCCACATATATCCGTTTTTCATGTCAACACTTTCCTCTGTCTGTTTGCTGCATCACTGCATCCTGGCGGGATGTTTACATGCTGAACTTCCAGTTTTCATCAACTTCCTGCTGCGTTTGCTAAACCAAACTCAGCATGGTTTCTCTGTTTCACAGGGCTGGCTTCACCTAACCAACACGGAAGGGAGGTGTGACTACTGCCGAGGGAACAGTGTGGAAGACAGAGCAAGCCCAGTGAAAGATTAAAGAGCAAAGTATGCAGGGTTTGGTTAGCAAACACAGCAGGAAGCTAATGAAAACAGGAAGTCTTGAATGTAAACATCCTCCCAGGATGCAGTGATGCCAAAAACAGGGGAACGAAAGTGCTCCATCTTTGTGAGGTTACATTATTTTACCTGAATTCCATAGGAGGAGGAGGCAAAGAGTCATCAGGGGCCAGAAGTGGGCTTGGCATGTCTTCATTTGGAGGTGGAGGAGGGTAATGCTGTGTATCTCCCATATCCATGGGGCTGACAGATCCATTGTGAGTTATTTGGACCCTAAAAATAAATTCTCTTTCAGAAATTGACCTGTCCCATTTTTCCAACAAAAAATACCAGCCAGGTTTACATAGGTAAACCAGGGATTGGTTTCGGGGTGTGGCTTAACACAGGGTAGTATTTGCCACCAAAGATTTTAATTTAAAAAAAATTCTTGACATTAATTTTTTTTTTTTTTTTACATAAAATGCAGCCAAACATGATATAAAGGCATAATATGTGAACAAGTGTAATAAATGAGCTTTTACAGAGAACAAAATAACCATAAAAGCCGGAAAAATAGATTTCAGTGCCGACTCTGAACTGTACAGCCCTATGCAGGAGCCCAGTTTGCTCTGGTTTGTAAAACCAACTGAAAATGATTATTTATGGCAACAGTCAATGTGAAAGAATGTCTTTTCTGACTAACCTTTTCCATCTGTCAGAGATATATTAGATATTCCTCTCTAGTGATAGTTATTATCGCTATTATTGTAGCTTGTCATGGGTATTGCTAGAGAAACGATCTGCATGTTTTACTCCAAGATCCAGTATGGACAGGAGGAACAGTGTAAAATGTTCCTTTATTGAAGTTGATGTGTTTGGTGCATCTAATCTGACATGGATTTGGGTGCTGGTAAAGTAAACAGCTTGGTCGTGGTGTCCATAAAACTGCCTAATCATAAGAGCTGATTAGATGGGAAGCACTCATCTTCCCACTTCCCCTATATGTGACAATCAAGCAGCAAGTATGCTCTCAGATTGATGGAGGCGACCGATTCGGAACCTCCTTTGCAGATTCCACCAGAAATATGGGACAAAATAGCGCAGCATGCTGTGTTCTGTTTTTTTTTTAAGGGGAAAATGTTTTCTAATAGAAGCCAGATCCCATTATAGCCAGTGGGGTCCATCAGGTTTGTTCAGTTTTCATCATTGAAAGGAAATGCCACTTCCATTATTTTTGTTGTGCTACTCCTGGAGCAGCACAACGGAAATACAAATACCAGTGTGAATCCAGCCTTATCCCTTCCTTGGAAACACGTATAATTACAAAGGGACCGGAGGATCTATACCTCTCCTCCTCTCCCTCAGCCCTTCAACCTGTCCCCCACGGCATACTAGCTGGCTGAGGTGTTAGCTTTAGCATGGAATATCTCAGGCTGTACAGTAGCCAGCGGTGTTTTAAAGTTAAGAATCCTTAGGTAATAATACTTACAGATCTCACTCCCAACCCAATCTCTAAGATTTATAGTAGGGGCTGTATGGTGGATAGCATGAAAATCCTAGTAGTTTTTTAAAGCTTAGATTGTTAGACCCTTCTGCTGCTATACAGCCTGTGATATAGCTATTAATAACAAGTTGGTATCTTGTGCTACCGAAAATTACCAACCTCCTGCTGGTAATCCCAGCTTGGCTGGAGGTTTACTAGAGAGGTGGCAACACTAGCCTAAAATTATGTTTCTAAAATATAAACGGTAAAATATAAAATAATAAATATGGTAAAATATAAAAGTTTTTGGCCCACTATAGTCTATTAGAATAATCCAGTTCTGCAAACTGAAATCTTGTTTTCTCACTGGAGAACCATACCCAGACTGTTGAGATTTTGCATCCACAAATTCCGGCCCCATTTTCAATTGTTCCCACTGATCTTTTCGTGTGCGGATCTTCCGAGGATTTACATTCCCGCGGTTGGGATTATCTTTCTTTTCTCTCTGAAAAAAATGTTAAATGTGTACAATGAGTTCAAGGACAAACCACAACATTATAGACTGCTGGTTAGCAAGGTTCTTAAATGCAGTTTATGAATGTATACTAGCAGCTGCTAAGACCTTCAGTAATGAGCGCCACCTCCCTTCCTGTTTCACTCTTTGACATCTCTTTTTTCCTTTCTTTAAAGCAAAACACCAAGATGGATTGTGCACGGTAGCATGAACATGATGAGCAGGTGCACTGGGGGAAATTTTCAAATTCCACTGTACTTTCCATAAGAAGAATTTTAAAATAAATAAGCGCATAATGCGCAAAATATATTCTATAAGATCTTATGCATATGCCAGTCCTTTGATCTTAAACAGTAATAATAATGATTATGTGGTCTTTTTAGAAAAATATTTCACTGTTTATTTTACTCATCTATATAGCATCAACATATTCTACAGTGCTTTACAGTCAATAATCAGTAATGTTATATGTGTGAAGATAAAAAAGGGGTACCTAAAGAGATCTTCCTGCAAAAAGAATTGAGTGTTACTTAGGCTTCTTTCACATGTCTCCGGCAGAGAACAGCTTGCTGGAGCTCTCTGGATACAGCATGGCTGGATGTTACTGCAATGCCCCATTGACTATAATGGAATCCACTGGAGATCCTGGTGCTACCTGGCAAATATGCATGAGTCCACTGGACAAAAACCATTGCGTGAAATGGTTTTTATCCAGCCGAACTCCAGCATATTTGCCAGGTAGCGGCTGGATTCCATTATATTCAATGGGGCCGGCAGGCATTGCATTAACATCCAGCTAAGCTGGATCCAGAGAGCTCCAGAAGGCTGTTCAAGTAGAAACCTGTAATGCTAGTGTGAAACTAGCCTTACCCGATAAATCTTACAACACGTGACTGCTGCAGCCAGCCTCTTCAGTACACCACATAAGCCAGTGATTGGCTGCAATGGACAGACTGAAACCGGTGATGCATGTTGGATTTTTAGCCGAAATCTATTTCTCTTGACCCTCTCCTTATTTCAAAGAGGAATGGGCATCTCTATAGTTTAAATAAAGATTGAGCATATTAAGCTGATGGTTGATGCTACCATAATTGGCGAACTTGGCTGATAATTATCTAATTTGTGAGGATTGCCAATATATATCCAAATAGCAAAAAAATATATATCATAGAAACTTCTCTATGAATCCCTTAGATTAAGTTATCCCCTATCCAAAGGCCACAGGGGTCCTACCGCTGGGACCCCCACCGATCACGAGAACTATGGCTAGGGGATAACTAACCAGAATACCCTTTTAAGGAAAGAACCTATTTTGGTATTTTAAGAGCCATAACTTAATTTTTTTATTCACTGTGCTGTATAAATAACATGCCATTATACATTTTGTAACAAATACAGCGATACCAAATATGTGTTTATTTCACTTTTCAATTTTGCACTATATAGGGACTGTTCATGGGAAAAATAGATATTAGTTTTGTTTTTGTCCCACATTGGGACTTGACTGTGATCTCCTGACTGGTCATTTTGTAGTACACTGCAGGGTAAATATACAGCCAAATGCTAGTTCCCCTGGAGATGCCACCTGGTGGTTATAAAATAAAAGAGGAGTGCCCATTTTGAAACAATTCTTTAAGCTGCTTGGCTGCGTCACAATTTAACCTCATACACTAACAAATGTATTAGTATACAGTATTAAATTATGCTATACAGTGAATGTATGGACAACTTTAATATGGATGTGACAGTGCCTCACCCTATGTTTACGCTTTTCTTTCATGATATCCTTGGTGTCCTGCAACATCTTCTCCTTCCATAAATCAAAGAAATATGAGGGGTCAGTGTAAAACTTCAGTGCTTCCTTTCCATCATCCCTGTAAGTGGAAGGAAGCACTGTTTAGGAAAAATGTACATATTTGAATGCTTCCAAGGGATACTTTAAAAAAGTTTCCCACCTGTAAGAAGATAAGATGTCGAGTGGTGGTGGCATGTCACATGTGAAGTAGGTTTCACAGACAGGCATAGATAGAGAGTCACGCACAAAGAGTTGCTGATCCTGCAAGGTATTACTGTGGAATGCTTTTCTTGTGTTTATACCTTGTAAAGAAACTGGTATGGGGAGAAAAACGAAATATTAATGACCATTACGAAGATGCCACATTATCAAACACTAGAAGCACTGATTTGCACCGTTAATATGCAACTAGGCACAAACATATCTTATACTGACCAGTGTGATGGCTTTTTAAACTACTTACCTTCCTCCTCTTTGGGATCCAGCTGGGTCACTTTGACCTGTAGCTTTTCCACTCTCTCACCCAGCATTCCCACACGCTCCGCAAACAGACTTGCTTCAATGAACAACTCTCCAAATATATCCTCTGCATAGCGACCTGAATAAAGACAGGAGGTTTATGTAACAGGCTCACAAAAATACACAACAAATTTACAGTAGTAAGTAACCAAATAAAGTATTGTAGAAATATGTGACAAAAATGTTCTTGATGCATAATACACATCTGTAATACCTTAAAAGGAGAGAACTAAAAAACAACTGGTCAAAAAAAATAAAAATATAATAATCTTATACGCACCCATTTCTCAAGCGCTGTTCTCTGCAGTACTAGTCCGGTCCTCTTGCCACTGCCCGTTTACAAACTGCAGTGGTATGTGACTGTTGCAGGACAATGCTTGGCTGCAGCAGTGAAGTTTGAAAAATGACGTGTACAGCACAAGTAGCAGGGGGGAGGGGGGTGTCGGAACAGCGCTGCACAGAATGGGGCTGGAGAAATGAAGGAGTATAAGGCTAAATGCACACGATCAGGATTGCATGCAGAAATCTGTGCAGAAAATCCGCACCGTAGGTCATGTACATTGTATTCTAAGAGAATCTGAAATTCTCAATGCACACTATGCAGATTTTTTTTGACCGCGAACACCAGTGGATTTCAGTGCGGATTCTCCGCACATGAATCCTGAACGTGCATGTACCCCAATATGTTTTTTCACTTTAGGAAACTGGAGGGCTTGTCAGAGATTTTTAATTATCTGGAACAACCCCTTTAGAGTGGAGCCCTATGCCAGTTATAAAAAAAAAAAATTAGGGTAATTATTTTAATAATTCCATTGTTTGGTAACGATTACATTTTTGGAATTTTAGGGTTTTAGTATTTGTAATCATTGTTTTTACCATTTTTGGTATAGTAACACTGTTCCTTCAACATGTTCTCTTGAGGTTTATGATCAGGATTTCTCTGTATCTGGATTAGAGTAATCATCATTAGTAGAATAAGAGTCACATGATTTGTGACTGCAAAGTGAAGGCTCTAGAGCAGGCATGGCCAACCTGCGGCTCTCCAGCTGTTGCAAAACTACAACTCCCACCATGCCCTGCTGTAGGCCGATAGCTGTAGACTGGGCATGATGGGAGTTGTAGTTTTGCAATAGCTGGAGAGCCTCAGGTTTGCCATCACTGCTCTAGAGTGAAACATTGCTGGATATTACAGCTTACGTTTCAAGGGCTGATCTCAAGAATCTATCACTCCAGTATGATAGTGCACACATTCTTGGATCGGAAAATAAACCTAGTTTGGGTAGATCTAGCGTGGTACAATGTTAACGCGTTTTATATTTTATCCATTGTGAGTATAACAAACATCTTTTTTAATCTTTTGGAAGGTTTTCTGCACTATTTTCTTTATGTTCTCAGCTGGTGCAGCATTTGGAGTACTAACCGCCTAAGTCTCTGTTGTGTGTGGCTAATATCGGACACCCCTGACTTGGACGGTGAGAGAGGCTGAACTGATGCACTGCCAACGTCTATGGTTTTAGAGAAGAGCTAAGTGATCTGACTTGCATGTTCCATTCTAAAATAACCATTTTTATATTGCAATACTGCTCCCACTGCGATCACTTACTAAGGCTTCCTAGTTGGCGAATGACATTAGATAGTGTCAGGTTTGTCATACATTCCAGTTCACTTTGGACATTGGGAAGCTTCTGCCGGCACACATGGCGCGGCTCAATGCAGCGGGCAACCAGCGGCATTCTGGTGAAATAAAAAAACACAATTAGTACCCTGGTCTGTCATGCTTTCTTCTACAACAGTATGCATATGCAAAGTCTCTCAATATTGTAGTATTATAATGTCAACCAGGAAGCCTACCAACGTGTGACATTTTAATAAGAATGGCGCATTAATTACTGGTGCATTAATATTCTTAGTCATGTGTACAATCTTAGTATCAGTAAAGTTAAAGGAGTTCTCCATTTCCATAACGGACCATAAAGTACTTGGATGCATATTACATGTATACCAGAACCCTGTTTTCATTTTTTTTTTTATACTAAAATATATTGATGTGTATATAGGACATATCCCAGAAATACCAAGTTCAGCATTCTTAAAATGCGGTTCAGTATATGTCAGAAATGTTGAAAATTTGTTCTAAGGAAGCTGTAGCAGGCACTAGCACGTACACAAATCGACTCTGAGCGATTAGCCGGAGGTCTCCTTAGTAAAGTTCTGCACAAACTTGTGGATTCACACGTCTGCTGATAATAAATATCCAGTGGGGTCCATAATTTAAAAGGTTCACTAACTTTTCAAAAAACTTTTTATATGTTATAGAGACATATCAAAAGTTCAGATCAGTAGGGGTCTGAGCACAGAGGAAGAGAAGCATGCGCATATCACACTCTTGCTCCTAGCTGCAGAGGACAGAATCGAGATGGGCCCATAGACTTCTATGGAGCCTGTCTCCTGCAGTGAAAAGCGAGCGCAATAATGTGCCCACTTCTCTCCCCTCGTTCTAGAGATCGGGGGGGGGGGGGGGGGGTCAGACCCCCACTGATCACAACTTTTCATATGTCTTTAAGTTTTTTGAAAAGTTAGTGAGCCTTTAAGAGTACACCCACAGCAAACCAATGTTACTGGAATCTATTTCACTCAAAATGTTGTCATCCACCTAGAAATAAATTCAGGCTGTAGAATTTGACCGATCCTGCAAGCTGACTCACACACTATACATACGTCATGCTACAGTGGGTGCCAATTCAAGTAATGACCGTGAGTGCATGATAAACTGAATTCACATACAGATGTAACTATGGTATGTGAAGTGTACCTCCTAGATAATCATGAACAGAAGCACTGTGGAGCAGCCATTTGTGCTGAAGATCTCACTTCTTAAAAGGAACCTGTCACCATGAGATTCAGTGCAGTCGGTATGTTAGAGCAGGAGGAGCTCAGCAGATTCATATATAGTTTTATGGGTAAAGATTCATTTGTCTGTTGCACAAGAAATTTTGTAATATGTCTCAGTGAGAAATGTCTATTTCTCCTGTTATCAGCTGTTTATTGGTCACATGGCCTAGGTACAGCTCAGGTCCATTCAAGTGAATAGGCCCAATTTACAATACCAATGGACCAGTGGATGGCGTTGTGTTTGATAAGCGGTGAGGAGGCTGCAGCGCCGCGGCATCTTCAAAACAGCAAATCGGTTGATGACTTATCCTGAGAATAGGTCATCAATATTAAGGACCCAGAAAACATCTTTAATTATAAAGAAGAAAAAAAAAAAAAAAAGCCAGGCATAAAAAAAAATTCAAGGTGCCAAAACATAATAGGGGAGTTTTATCAAAACTGGTGTTACACTGGGTTCAGACCTGAGCGTATTTGATATGCGCGTTTAACGCGCGTTTTTGTCCATAGTCAACGCGCGTATTACGCGCGTTTGTGTGATTGACAGCAGTGTCCTATGGCCGCAAACGCGCGACAAAACGCCCCAAAGAAGCTCAAGAACTTGTTTATGCGTCGGTCGTTTTTCAGCGCGTTCGAACGCGCTGTAAAACGCGAAAATGTGAACCAGTCCCATAGGGAAGCATTGGTTTGCATCGGTTATGCGTTTTACAGCGCGTTCGAACGCGCTGTAAAACGCACAAGTGTGAACTTAGGGTCAAGGAAAACTGGCTTAGGCTAGTTTCACACTTGCAGGCTGTTCTGGCAGACAATGCCGGGAATCGGCCGGACACAAACGCAGCATGCAGAGGTTTGTGTCGGGCTGATTCTCCGCATTGTGTGCTGGAATGCGGCCGGATCCCATTATATTTTTCTGCTCTCTGCTGGAATTCACACCACAGATGTGAAACTAGCTTTAGTTGTCCATAGTAGCTAAACAGATTCCCCCTTTCATTTTTCCAAAAAATGAAAGCTGGAATCTGACTGGTTGCTATGGGCAACTAAGACAGTTTTCCTTTAGACCAGTCTTAATAAATCTTCCTCACTATGTAGGCAAAAAGGAGTCAAAAAAAGGCTACAAAAACAATCAGAGTCAGGCTTTTCTGGCCCAAAAAAAAGGCATGAACAAAACTGTGTGAAGGAATCCTTAGGGATGTTTCACACGAGCATGTCCTGTGCGGGAGTCACGCTCCATGCGTGAACGTGATGCTCCGTTCTGGACACTGCTCGTCTTGCAGGAGCTGCTATGCGCCTCTGCATTACCTTATTCCTATAGGTTCATAGTAACATAAAGAGGTCACTATGATTCTGTATTAGTAAAGTTATGCAGAGGCACATAGCAGTATAAATCAGTATAATGCCGTGCACTCCTGCAAGACGAGCAGTGTCCAGAATGGAGGATTAGGCTCACATACGGAGTGTTATTCCCGTACTGCACATGCTCATCTGAAACAGCCCTTCAGACGTGATCGATAAGCTGTGGATTTTCTGCATCAGAAAAAAAAAAAGCACCACAGGGTGCGTACACACGCTGCGGATATTATTTCAAAAAGCTTTAGGTTAGAAGCGGTTTCATTCTTTGCATTGGAAAGGGTGAAATCTGCAATGAAGCCAGCAGTATAAATTGACATTCTGCAGTTTTCAGATCCGCAAGGGAATCTGTCACCAGAATCATCACCATTAAACTAAACCTATTGTCTTGTAGCACTTACTAACTCCTTTCCAGATGTGCTTTTCTTTCCTTGCTGCTTGGTTTCCATCTTGAAAAAATCCACTTTATTCCTTATGCAAATGAGGCAGTAAGGTGCCCAGGAACACCCCCATTGAGTGCCCAGGCCCGCCCTCCAGCAGCGCCGTTGCCCTCCCCCCTCACTATATCACTAACAGCAGAGAACCCCGCCCACCCTTGCCTTCAGTGTCTGACAAATCTCGCCGCGATCTTTCAGCAGAGGATGAAGCAGTCACTGGGCTCGGCGCATGCCCAGTTAAACATTTGAGGCCGATTCCCTTTAGTTGAACCGTAAGAGTGGAGGCGCAGGCAGTGTTCGGAACTGAGGGCATCAGCCTCAAATGTTTTACTCGGCATGCGCCGAGCCCAGTGACGGTTTCATCCTCTGCTGGAAGAGAAAAAGTGCAGCAAGATTTATCAGCGGCACTGAAAGCAAGGGTGGGCAGGGTTATCTGCGGTTAGTGATATGGAAAGGGGGGGGGGGGGACGGTGCTGCTGGGGGCGTAGAGTATGAGCCGAGGAGAGGCGTGCCTGGGCTCTGCTGGAGGGCGGGCCTGGGCACTCAATGGGGGTGTTCCTGGGTGCCTTTGAACAAAAATAACCCCCCTCTGGGCACCTTTTTGCCTCATTTGCATAAGGAATAAAGTGGATTTTTTTGAGATGGAAACAAAGCAGCAAGGAAAGAAAAGCACATCTGGAAAGGAGGTAGTAAGTGCTACAAGACAATAGTTTTAGTTTAATGGTGATGATTCTGGTGACAGATTCCCTTTAAAGGCTATGTACACCTTTGGCGGCAATTTTTCTTTTATGGCTGCATTGTACTCTATTTGAGCTAAAAATCTTTTTTTCAATTGCTCTTTATTAAAAATATGGAACCCTTTTTTATGTACAGAGCTGAGATGCTCTAGAACAGTGGTGGTGAACCTATGGCACGGGTGCCAGAGGTGGCACTCAGAGCCCTCTCTGTGGGCACCCGGACCCTGGAAAAAAAATCTATGGTGTACCAATATGCCTTAGACTTTTCCTGCCATTCATCAGCACAGGACGCGCTATGAACAGCACAGGCAGCGCACTGTATGCAGTCAGGGTATTATATCTAAATGATAAAGTACATGGAAGATATCCTATATTGAACTGTAGTATTCAGGGTAAATTGCCGTGTTGGCACTTTGCGATAAATAAGTGGGTTTTGGGTTGCAGTTTGGGCACTTGGTCTCTAAAAGGTTGACCATCACTGCTCTAGAAGCAGCCTGTGGATTTTCTCTTTTCTATCAGTTGGGGAGCTGACGGGCTCCTAATCTCTGACATTATGACATATAGCTCAGTTCTTATCTTTCTGATAAGAATGTGGCTTAAATAAGTGTTTCAATGAGTAACAGGTCGACACTACTCTCTTGTGGAGTTGCGGTGCACGTGTCAGTGGATTGGCGTCCAGAGAAACAATGTAGCAAGAAGACCGGCACTTCACATAAATTTCGGTCTTCTTGCTACATTAACCACCTCCGGACCGCCTAACGCAGATTCGCGTTCCGGAGGTGGCAGCGCTGCGCACAATCACGCATATACGCGTCATCTCGCGAGACGCGAGATTTCGCTCAAAGCCGGCCCGCGCATGCACATCGCGGGCCGGCAAAATTAAAAGAACAAGTTCGTCACCAGCCTGCCAGCAACGATCATTGGCTGGCAGGCTGGCGATTTTCAAAAAATCCAATCACAAGTCATATAACAGATCATATTAGTAAATATGATCTGTTATATGGCTTGTCTGCTCCTCTGCTGGTCCTTTTCGTCGGTTGGATCCAGCAGAGGAGCAGACTGAACTGTGAGTACACCAAACACTACACCTTAGCCCCAGATCACCCCCCTGCACCCCAATTAACCCTTTGATCGCCCCTGTCAATCACTAGTGAAAGGAAAAAAAGTGATAAGTGTAAACCGTCACCTTTTTTTTTCCCACTAGTATTGGCTGTTAGGTTTTAGGGATAGTTTAGGCAGTTTAGCGTGAGTTAGCGCCCAGCCCACCGCACCGCAGTCACTTATTCGCTGTTTAGCGTATCGCTAATCAGCATTTGTACTTTTATAGTATCTGTAAGTGATCAAAACTGATCACGGTCAGATCTATAATAGTATTAGTGTCACCTTAGCTCGCCCTCCACCCAAAACGCAGCCTGATCGGTCGCCCACACGTGCGTTCACCCACGCCTGCCCCACCGCAGTGACAAAAAATCTATATTTTTTTGATCACTGCACATTCATTTTACACGCACTGCGGCGATAAAAAAATCAGTTTTGATATTTTTTTTATCAACCGCAGCGGCCTCCGGTACTTCGCAAGCCTCCCCTTTGTAAGACAGGCTTGCTTTTTTTCTTGGGTAGTCTCAGGGAATACCCCTAAATTTAGTAGTCCAAAATGTCAAACGGGGTATTCTTCTGAAGAGGCCTACAGGATTCTGACCCAGTCGGATGAGGAGTGGGAACCCTCATCTGACAAATCTAGCGGGTCAGAATATGAACCTGTAGAAAGCAGTGGCTCTCTGACCCAAAGTTCGGACGAGGAGGTTGAGGTCCCTGGCAGCACCAGGCGTACCCGGCCCCGTGTCGCTAGACCACAGGTTATGCAGGATCCGCTTCAAGAGCAGCAGAGTGGGGCTGTCGCTGCCGGATCACGTGGTGAGGCATACACCAGCAGCGCAGCCCTCCCTGGACCTAGTACCAGCACTGCCGTACAACATGGTGACGTGGCGAGCACCAGAAGGGCAGTTGAAGCTGGTACGGTGGCACGTGCAGTAGTTACCCCGTCGCAGCCACCGCACAGACAGGCCCGTAGAGCCCCTAGAATCCCTGAGGTGCTGGCAAACCCTGATTGGCAGTCACCAACTTCAGCCGCACCATTAGTTCCCCCTTTCACCGCCCAGTCTGGTGTTCGGGTTGAGACGGCTCAAATCGGTTCGGCCCAGGGATTTTTTGAGCTGTTCTTGACTGCGGAGCTCTTGGACTAAGTCGTGGCAGAGACAAACCGGTATGCCACACAATTTATATCCGCCAATCCGGGGAGCTTTTATGCCCAGCCTTTCCGGTGGAAACCAGTCCAAGTTTCCGAACTTAAATTTTTTTTGGGTCTTCTCCTCAACATGGGCCTGACAAAAAAGCATGAATTGCGGTCATATTGGTCCACGAACCCGATTCATCACATGCCCATGTTCTCTGATGCTATGTCCAGGGCACGATTTGAGGCCATCCTCCGTTTCCTGCATTTTAGCGACAACACTACCTCCCGTCCCAGAGGCCACCCAGCTTTTGACCGGCTCCACAAAATTCGGCCCCTCATAGACCATTTCAACCAGAAATTTGCAGATTTGTATACCCCCGAGCAAAACATCTGCGTAGACGAGTCCCTAATACATTTTACCGGGCGCCTTGGCTTCAAACAATACATCCCAAGCAAGCGTGCCCGGTATGGGGTCAAATTGTATAAGCTCTGTGAAAGGGCCACAGGCTATACCCACAAATTTCGGATCTATGAGGGAAAAGATCAGACCCTGGAGCCGGTCGGTTGCCCTGACTACCTGGGGAGCAGTGGGAAGACAGTCTGGGACTTGGTGTCACCCTTATTCGGCAAGGGGTACCATCTTTATGTGGACAATTTTTACACAAGTGTGGCCCTCTTTAGGCATTTGTTTCTAGAACGGATTTGCGCCTGTGGCACCGCGCGAACTAGTCGCATGGGCTTCCCCCAACGGCTTGTAACCACCCGTCTTGCAAGGGGGGAGAGGGCTGCCTTGTGTAACGAAGAACTGCTCGCGGTGAAATGGAGAGACAAGCGTGACGTTTACATGCTCTCCTCCATTCACGCAGACACGACAATACAAATTGAGCGAGCAACCCGTGTCATTGAAAAGCCCCTCTGTGTCCACGACGATAATGCGCTCATGGGAGGGGTGGACTTCAATGACCAGATGTTGTCTCCGTATTTAGTTTCCCGCAGAACCAGACGCTGGTATAAGAAGGTGTCTGTATATTTAATTCAATTGGCGCTGTATAATAGTTTTGTTCTCTACAGTAAGGCTGGGAGAACAGGATCCTTCCTCAAATTCCAGGAAGAGATCATCGAGAACCTCCTTTATCCAGGAGGTTCCGTGGCCCCATCCACCAGTGTAGTTAGCTGTCTACACGAGCGACATTTCCCCAGTGTCGTTCCTGGTACCTCAACCCAACCGTCACCCCGAAAAAGATGTCGTGTCTGTAGCAGGAGTGGAATAAGGCGTGACACCCGCTATTTCTGTCCTGACTGTCCTGACCACCCTGCCCTATGCTTTGGTGAGTGTTTCCGGAAGTACCACACACAGGTACACCTAGCATAGGGATTGCATCTCACAGGACAGGCACACAGGGCTATTAGGGCCCTTTTACTCACAGCTGCTGCAAACCTCTCCTTTCACCTGGGATAAAGTGCATAACGTACTTTGCCACATCTTTGGGCGATTTGCGCTTTGCACATTGTCCCATGGGGAAGGAGAGGTTTGTTCTATAAAGGTAAAAAAAACTAAACAAAAAAAAATTACCGCTAAGTAAAAAAGTTAATATGTTCTGTTCTAAAGTTAGTAAAGTTATTGCGTTGCGGCCTGGTTTTTTCTTTTTTGTTTTGTTTTTTTTACCTTTCAGGTGGACCAACCGATCGACTAGCTGCAGCACTGATGTGCATTCGGACAGAAGCATTGCGCTGCTGTCAGATTACACGCAAGTCGGTGTATGCGGCGCTGCAAGACGAGATTTCTCCTCTGCAGTAAAAGATACATTTGCCGAGGCATATGAGCTGAGGAGGTGGCGGTGTTCATATACTTTGGCAAACACTTTGTATATATTTAAAAAAAAAAAAAATCCCGGCAATGATTTATTCATCCACATCGATTAATGTGAATGGAGAAATCTGGTTTGCCAGGGCATACGAGCTGAAGTGGGTATGGATGTTGGGCGGAGCTCCTATGTCCTGGCAGACGCCTTTCCCCTCCTTTTTCTTTTTTTGGCAGAGATTTTTTCATCCACATTGATCGATGCGAATGAAGAAATCTGTGCCGTTCATTTTTTTCTTTCAGCCCAGAGGCTGAACGGAAAAAAAAAAATCTCATTACCTGTATGCTCAATATAAGGAGAATAGCAGAAACTCCTAATGCTGGGCATACATGTAATGATTGCGGAGACCCTCAAATGCCAGGGCAGTACAAACACCCCACAAATAACACCATTTTGGAAAGAAGACACCCCAAGGTATTCGCTGAGGGGCATATTGAGTCCATGAAAGATTGAGAACAAAATAAAAAAAATCAATTTCCGCTAACTTGTGCCCAAATTTTTTTTTTTTATATGAACTCCCCATGCCCCTCATTGAATACCTTGGGGTGTCTTCTTTCCAAAATGGGGTCACATGTGGGGTATTTATACTGCCCTGGCATTTTAGGGGCCCCAAAGCGTGAGAAGAAGTCTGGTATCCAAATGTCTAAAAATGCCCTCCTAAAAGGAATTTGGGCACCTTTGCCCACCTAGGCTGCAAAAAAGTGTCACACATGTGGTATTTCCGTATTCAGGAGAAGTTGGGGAATGTGTTTTGGGGTGTTATTTTACATATACCCATGCTGGGTGAGAAATATCTTGGTCAAATGCCAACTTTGTATAAAAAAAATGGGAAAAGTTGTCTTTTGCCAAGATATTTCTCTCACCCAGCATGGGAATATGTAAAATGACACCACAAAACACATTCCACCAACTTCTCCTGAATACGGCGATACCACATGTGTGACACTTTTTTGCAGCCTAGGTGGGCAAAGGGGCCCACATTCCAAAGAGCACCTTTCGGATTTCACAGGTCATTTACCTACTTACCACACATTAGGGCCCCTGGAAAATGCCAGGGCAGTATAACTACCCCACAAGTGACCCCATTTTGGAAAGAAGACACCCCAAGGTATTCCGTGAGGGGCATGGCAAGTTCCTAGAATTTATTTTTTGTCACAAGTTAGTGGAAAATGATTTATTTTTTTTTTTTCATACAAAGTCTCATATTCCACTAACTTGTGACAAAAAATAAAAACTTCCATGAACTCACTATGCCCATCAGCGAATACCTTGGGGTCTCTTCTTTCCAAAATGGGGTCACTTGTGGGGTAGTTATACTGCCCTGGCATTCTAGGGGCCCAAATGTGTGGTAAGGAGTTTGAAATCAAATTCTGTAAAAAATGACCAGTGAAATCCGAAAGGTGCTCTTTGGAATATGGGCCCCTTTGCCCACCTAGGCTGCAAAAAAGTGTCACACATCTGGTATCTCTGTATTCAGGAGAAGTTGAGGAATGTGTTTTGGGGTGTCTTTTTACATATACCCATGCTGGGTGAGATAAATATCTTGGTCAAATGCCAACTTTGTATAAAAAAAAAAGGGAAAAGTTGTCTTTTGCCAAGATATTTCTCTCACCCAGCATGGGTATATGTAAAATGACACCCCAAAACACATTCCCCAACTTCTCCTGAATACAGAGATACCAGATGTGTGACACTTTTTTGCAGCCTAGGTGGGCAAAGGGGCCCATATTCCAAAGAGCACCTTTCGGATTTCACTGGTCATTTTTTACAGAATTTGATTTCAAACTCCTTACCACACATTTGGGCCCCTAGAATGCCAGGGCAGTATAACTACCCCACAAGTGACCCCATTTTGGAAAGAAGAGACCCCAAGGTATTTCGTGATGGGCATAGTGAGTTCATAGAACTTTTTATTTTTAGTTACAAGTTAGTGGAATATGAGACTTTGTAAGAAAAAAAAATAAAATCATCATTTTCCGCTAACTTGTGACAAAAAATAAAAAGTTCTATGAACTCACTATGCCCATCAGCGAATACCTTAGGGTGTGTACTTTCCGAAATGGGGTCATTTGTGGGGTGTTTGTACTGTCTGGGCATTGTAGAACCTCAGGAAACATGACAGGTGCTCAGAAAGTCAGAGCTGCTTCAAAAAGCAGAAATTCACATTTTTGTACCATAGTTTGTAAACGCTATAACTTTTACCTAAACCATTTTTTTTTTACCCAAACATTTTTTTTTTATCAAAGACATGTAGAACAATAAATTTAGAGCAAAATTTATATATGGATCTCAAAAAAATGTCATTTTTTTGCAAAAAAATCGTTAAATTTCGATAACAAAAAAAGTAAAAATGTCAGCAGCAATGAAATACCACCAAATGAAAGCTCTATTAGTGAGAAGAAAAGGAGGTAAAATTCATTTGGGTGGTAAGTTGCATGACCGAGCAATAAACGGTGAAAGTAGTGTAGGTCAGAAGTGTAAAAAGTGGCCTGGTCTTTCAGGGTGTTTAAGCACTGGGGGCTGAGGTGGTTAAATAAGTGTTTATGACGTCCAAGTAGTTTACAGATAAGGTTTATTAGATGACCGAGCACAAAGTAAAAGTTAAAATACCAGGCACACAAACACTAGACAAACAGTTAACCCTTTGTAACAGAATGACTCAATATTGTTTAATAAAAGCCAATTGAAAATATGATTTTTAGCCAAAAATTTGTAAAAATTCAATCAAACTAAAATTTCCCCCGAAAGGCCTTTAAGCCTTTATGCTGCATTTTTTTATGCAGCATGTGGATGAGAATTCGGAAACTGGTACTGTACAACACTGAATTTGCTGCACAAAAATCTGCAACTAATCAGTCACGTGTGAATCCAGCCTTAATGAGCAAGGTTACTCCATGGATGCACATAAAGTGTGAAAGTGAAGGACTGCAGTAATTCAAAAGTGTGCAGCCTGCATGTTAAGAAAACCAATAGAAAGTGCAAATAGCTACCTTTTTTAAAATTTTAGATAAATGGATGCTGGAGATACACTGTAAGGGCATTTTTGTTTTTGCTAAAGCCAGACATAACAAAAGAGTATCGAACGAAAAACACTAAACTGCAGGGTGTGAACAAGGCCTTAAACAGTGTAGTTCCTTTCTAGATTGAAACATCAGTAGAAAAATAATCCTGCCAATACCCTATAATGGGAATTAGACTACTTTTTCTGGCAACCAGACTAGATTTAGGCAAAATTAATGTAGGTCAGATGACAAATCAGTTATCATCACCGTGACCATTTCCATGTAGTGATTATGACTGCAATCTGTTGTTCTCAGCTAGCCTGCAGTGCGAGATGCCACCTGTAACCGACTGTGACTCTGCACACTGAGCACCCCACATAACGGTATGCACAATGCAGGCACTACAGTCATTTGTAGGCTATATACTGATCATACACCCATACAGGAACATCAACTCGACACTGTAAAAGAATGCTGATAATGCCCATTGGGTACTATTGTGCAGCTCTGTCCGGGGAGAGAGACAGGGAGCTGAGCAGAAGCAGAATGTTCTGGATAGCTCTGCGGATAGACAGGATGTAATGCCTTGCCAGAGGGGCGGGAGGGGAGTCGAGTCTCTGCCGGACATCCTTAATTAGCAATTCCCAGCATGCCCTGTTAGCCACAAGACTTACTAATCGGCTGTATACATGACAACCTGGGCTTTAGAGATGAGCACGCAAAAATCAGGGTCTATCCTGTGCACACTATAAACCAGTGACTCACAGAAAACAAAGATTTAGGCTTATTGTTTCATTAAGCTTTACCTGGATACCATTCTTTACACCAAGTAAAAATACACACTGTCACTAAGAAAACGGATATACTTGTTACCTAGTGATGGACTGCAGAAACATATGAAGAACAGACCGGCACTCACTTGTATCATGTATTCTTTATTGTCACATTGATTTACGTGTCACACAAAAGAAAAGTGACAATAAAGAATACATAATGCTATCAACAAGTGAGTGCCGGTCTGTTCTTCATATGCAAGCGCCTCATCCTATCTTTACTGGAGTGCCGACTTACACACACTATTGGACTGTAGAAACAGTCTGTACAGTGGGTCTTTCTAGTTAACATGCAAAGAGGTATAAAAAACAAAACAAACAAAAAAAAAACACCACAACCTGTGGAAGAAAACACGCTGGCCCAGATTTATTAAAGGGGTTGTCTGGTTTCAGACACTGATGACCTATACTCAGGATAGGACATCGATATCACATTGGCGGGGGTCTTACTCCAGGCAGAGGAGATGTAATTACACCTGCTCGCTCAATGTCAATGTTGATGGAGAGCAGCTCAACAGTGAAGAGAATGCAGCGCTCATACAAGAGCTGCGTTCTCTTTATACAGCTGATCAGCAAAGGTGTCAGGAGTTGGCCCTCCGCCGATACGATATTGATGACCTATCCTGAGTCATCAATATTGGAAACTAGACAACCCTTTTAATCCTATTGAGGGTGTAAACTTCAACAGGATGTCTTGACCTGCACAAGATTTATCACAGAGGCTCAGGCTGGATGAGAAATGTGGTGCGGGGATAGACACTTCGGTTTCAAGGTTTTGGCTACACAGCAATCTTAGTCACACAACAGCTCACACCCAAGGATTGCAGTGGGATCACAATGTAGTGCTGCTAGCATAGAAATTATCGGGGCCCCAGTGCAACTTGCACATGTATTTTGACCCCAGAATCGCAAAAATCCGACACTGCTGGAGTTTTTGCGGATTCTGGGGTAGCATTCAATGTACGATTTGCAACTCCATTAATTTCTATACTAGCAACACTACACCATGATTCCACTGCAATTGTTGGGTGTGACATGATAATCGCCATGTAACCATAACTCTATACCAACTATTGATTGGCTTAGGCCTCTTGCACACGACCGTATAGCTTTTTCAGTATTTTGCGCTCCGCAAAAAATACGGATGAAGTCTGTGTGCATTCTGTTTTTTTGCGGAACGGAACAGCTGGCCCCTGATAGAACAGTACTATCCTTGTCCGTTATGCGGACAATAATAGGACATGTTCTATCTTTGAAAGGAACGGAAAAACGGAAAGCATATTCTTTTTGCAGATCTATTGAAATGAATGGTTCCATATACGGTCCATTCACACGTCCGCAATTCCGTTCCGCAGTTTGCGGAACGGAATTGCAGACCCATTCATTTCTATGGGTCTGCAATTTCTATGGGTCCGCAATTCCGATCCCGAAAAAAAAAAAAACATGTCCTATTCTTGTCCGCAATTGCAGACTTGAATAGGCATTTTCTATTAAGTGCCGGCGATGCACGGTCTGCAAAATGCAGAATGCACATTGGCGGTGTCGGTGTTTTGCGGATCCGTGGATCCGCAAAACACACATGGACATCTGAATGGAGCCTTACTCTGGGATAGAATTTAGCTCCAGAATTGTGGAGCAAAACGGTGCATCTTAGGTGTCCCTTTTCCACATTTACTAAGACCTGGTTGCCATGGTTTTCCGCAAACCTTGTCACATCCAGCTGGCGGGCCTGGCGTAAAACTGGCCGTGCAACTAAAGGTGGATTAAGATGAACCAATAACCGTCCAGATTATAGGACCATTCCTGCTAATGCTCATTCCCAATAGTCTGGCCATATAAATGTGCCGCTGATGACCCGATGAATGATCTGGGCAGCAGATTGTGTGGTCTAAACAGTGATCTGCTGCCCAGAAACAATGATTCTGTATGGGAACGAGCAGCCGACTGTTGGGAAGGAACCCTTCATTCCTGACAATCAGCTGCTATATTGGCTAAACCCGCCTTAAAGGGAACCTGTCACCTCCAAAAAACCATCCCAAGCCGCCAGCAGTACCTGACAGTAGACAGCAGCGTGTTTCCGACGATAATTTTCTTCCTGAAGGCCGATGCGGCTATAGCTCAGAAAACGTTGGTTTTATCCCCTGCCCGGCGCGCTTCTCTAGTCATGCTTGAAGTCAAGGGGGCAGCGGCCTCCTTGCTTCAAGTCAAGATAACCATCCCCCCTTCCCTGCCCCTTTGCTGTGACTGACAGCCGGCAGTTTGGCTGGCTTTGCCGAACTCTCTGCATAAGCGCGGTCAGTCACAGCGAAGGGGCCGGGAAGGGGGAGCAGTTACCTTGACTTGAAGCAAGGAGGCCGCTGCCCCCTTGACTTCAAGCATGACTAGAGAAGCGCACTGGCAGGGGCTAAAACAATGTTTTCTGAGCTTTAGCCGCATCGGCCTTCAGGAAGAAAATTATCGTCGAAAACACGCTGCTGGCTACTGTCAGGTACTGCTGGCGGCTTAGGATGGTTTTTGGAGGTGACAGTTTCCCTTTAAGTATTGCCAGTTAAAAAAGGGGATTTGCAACTATTTTATGCCTAAAATAGTGGCAAGTCCTGTAGTAAATGTGCCCCACTGCAATTTGCAAACTGCACCACTTTTTAGACAGGTTTTAGGTGCAGACTCCAAGTAAATCGTTATACTTCATTTCCACGTACAGAAAGTGTTGCGGCTTATTAAGGGTGAGGGATAAAGAGTGTTAGCTGTAAAAATGGCCTGTATGTGCATTAGTTCCAGCATTTACCACTGATCTGACAGCTCGGTCACTGGACCTTGGTCAGATTTTACCATATATGTGCACAAACTCAAATTCCACTTTCCGAGCTGCTCTGCAAGAGGGCATGCTTACGGTAGGCAGCAGTCACCTGGGACAGGCACAGGGTAAATGTTCACTGCTGCATGGGCACAACGCCCATACCCCGATTTATGGCATTCTATACACATACATACACAGAAATCTACTTTATTCATGACTAACGTCATTATGTTTACTGTTGGTATCTGGCTCTTGGGAGGAGTCGCTACATCCCCCATTTCAGAGGCCAGTGCTGGCTTGATCATGCAGGCGGAGGCTGCAGGCCCTAGAGGGATTACAGGGAGACAGAGAGCTGCCAAGAGATCCAGGTGTGAAAGGCTGGCACACCCCTTCTCCACATCTCATTGGTTACAGCTCAGAGCCTGCAGCCAGATACTGCAGCTGTAACCCCTTCAACACTACAGTCCATGTGACACTGCAAATGCTTCCCCGCACACAAACAGCTCCTCTTTCACAATCTAGTATTCAGTGTACAATTGCCAGAGAGGCAAACATTGCACGTCCGAATGAACTTCAAACCGTTTCTGCCTCAAAATAAGCTCCAAAAACGTCTCCCGTTCATTTAAATGGGAAGTAGCACTTGCGGTTTTTTTCTACATGGAAAAAAAAGCAGCAGCATGTCCTATCTTGGTGCAGAATCAGCTCTGAGTTTCTCATTGAAATGACATTTAAACATAATTGACATGCTCCAAATTTGGAAATCTGCACAGCAGGTCAAATTCTGCACAGAAGAAATCCGCAAAGTGTACATGAGATTAGTGTAATCTCATGTACTATACCGTGCCGCGATTTTTTTTAAACGGGAATCCGTGCTGAAAAAGCGCATGCATTCTGCAACATGTGTAGGTGCCCTTAGGGTGGCTGCACATAATGCTGATTATATGCGTTTTTTCTGTGTGGAAAAACCACAGGGTAAGGCCTCAGGCACACGACCGTAGCAGGTCCATGCCTGTATTGTGGCCCACAAACCGCAGGTCCGCAATATACGGGCACCAGCCATGTGTGCACCGTCACACTTGAATGTGTCTGTAATCCGGGAGATATGCTGAGGAACATAGGCAAGGATTAGAAGAAGTTCTCTCTCTCTGCCTCCGCCCTGCCATTTTATTTTTTATTTTTTTGCAGGACCGTCGGACCATCCGATGCTACAGCTCTGTTCCCGTGTTTGGATTTTCCCTTCGTATATGCAGGATACACACCAAAGTATACACTGACATATAAGACAAACATATATTTGTATGGCATACAGCTGCATGGCTCTTATTGACTCCCATTGAAAAAAATAAATTCAATACAGCTCAGTAGCCTTTTCATTGTTTCCAGGGGCCGTCTACCTGTGCATCATCTACTTCATAGCAGCTGTGTAGAAGATTTCAGCTTTTTCCCGTTCACTTTAATGGGATAAATGCCATGGCTCCCTAAAAGTAGCTGATTGAGGCTTGCAGACACCCGCAGCTAATGTCCGTGATTGGTGGTAATGCAGATCACGGACATTTAACCCCTGAGATGCCGTAAACCCAGAAGTGCACATGTGGAGGGCAAGAATGCATCCCCCGGGGGCAGAGATCTGGGAAGGCGTTCCTTGTAAGTAAGCAATATTAAACAATACCATTAGAAAGTACAATTTGTTTGCAAAAAACAAGCCCATATACGGCTATGTGAACGTAAAAATAAAAAAGCTATGGGTCCAGGAAGACGGGGAGCGAAAAATGCAAATATGAAAATCGCTGCATCAGGAAGGGTTTAATGTAAAAAATGAAGATCATACTGCATGTAGTACATGACAATCTCTTTCTAACAAAACTAGAACCATTCCTGTATCTCACATGAATCCAGAACTCTCAGACAATCATTGCTCTCCTAGATTTACGGCAAGCTGGCAGCTTAGGGTCCATTCACACGTCCGTTGTTTCTTTCCTGATCTGTTCCGTTTTTTGGGGAACAGATCTGGACCCATTCATTTTCAATGGGTCCTGAAAAAAAAAAATCGGACAGCTCAATGTCTGATTTTTTTTCAGGACCCATTGAAAATGAATGGGTCCAGATCTGTTCCGCAAAAAACGGAACAGATCAGGAAAGAAACAACGGACGTGTGAATGGACCCTTGGTTTGTATTTTTTGCTGCAGCTGGTGGCAGTTGATGGAATGGAGCATGTACGTCCACCTCAGTGAGGTGGACAGAGAAATTAGGGAAAGAACAAACAGCAGGTGGTGCTATACAGATATATTCCATTGAAAATAATTTTTTTATTATATAAAATTACAATACTATTTAGCTCCAGGTCCTTTAATATGCTGAAACTGGAAAAAGAGAATTGCATAATTTCCCAGGAAGTAATGCTGTAGCAGAATTTACAACATTTACGTAAATGCAGTGAGACAGCGGGCGCTACAATTTATTCACTGGATGACAGAAAACAATGGGATCAGGTCCGACATCCATCTCCTTCCGATGTTTCAATATCACACTGGAGGGAAAAAATACAAGAGATGGGCAAATATATGGAAACAAGCCCTGATTCTTCCTGACTGTATGCGAAAGCAAGTATCCTGCTTTCATCTATAGGTGATTGACAGAGCTCTGGACACATGCATATATGCTTGGCATGTATGGATCCATCTGCTATCAAGTTCAGTGAAAAATGTGACCTTTATTTCTGTATATTCTTTCATGGTTATGAGAAGCATATCCAATGCTAATTAGTCTGGAAAAAATGAAATATATGACAAAATGGTGCATCAAATTTATGACTACTTGACACTATGGGGCACATTTATTAAGACCAGCATTTTAGACTCTAATCTTAATTAAGTCCCTGCACTGGCGGTGGATCTGCTGAAGTTATGAAGAGGCGCTTCCTAGCTGTCTAACATTTATTTATTTTTAATTTATTTTATGCACTTATATAGCGCTGACATATTCCGCAGCGCTTTACAGACATTACCATCCAACTGTCCCCGATGGGGCTCACCATCTAAGGTCCCTATCAGTATGTCCCTGAGGAAACCCAGGGAGAACATGCAGACTCCATGCAGATGTTGCCCTTGGTCAGATTCGAACCTAGGACCGCAGCACTGCTAGGCACCAGCGCTTACCACTGAGCCCCCCATTTTCTATGCCTAAAACAGGCGTAGAAAATGAGACAGGCATGTAGGCCTGCCCCCTTCCCCGCCACAATTTTAGACATGGCATGAGCCGGGAAAGATTGCAGATAGCGGTGCAACTAACCACTGCTCCTCCATCTGTGCCTGAAATACGCCTAATTTTAGGCGTATTTCAGATTAGTAAATGACCCCACAATCAGTTAAGAGCGGTATTATTAGAAAGTGGAAGCATTTAGGAATCACAGCAACTCAGCCACAAAGTCGTAGACTACGTAAAATTATAGGTCAACGAGTGCTGAAGCACATAGAGGGGCATAAAAGGGATGTACATATTAATGACCTATCAACAGGATAGATCAATAGGGATGAGCGAATCGACTTCGGATGAAACATTTGAAGTCTATTCGCATAAAACTTTGTTCCAATACTGTAAGGAGCAGAAGCTCCGTACAGTATTAAAATGTATTGGCTTCGATGAGCCAAAGTTATTACTTCGCGAAGTCTCGCGAGACTTCGGGTAATATAACTTTATAAATTAATTTGTACTGTAAAAAAACATTTCCCCGAACGGGATCTGGTTTGGTTCGGTTCCAAGGTGAGCCTGGTGTGGAAGAACTTGACTGGCCACGTTGAGCCCTGACTTCATCACTATTGAACACTTTTGGAATGAACTAGAACGGGGATTGCAAGCCAGACTCTCTTGTCTAACATCAATGTCTGAACTCGCGAAGACTCTTCTGGATGAATGGGAAAACATTCTCACAGGCACACTCCAAAATCTTGTAGAAAGCCTTCCCAGAAGAGTGAAAGCTGTGTTAGCTGCAAAGAGAGGACCAACTCCATCTTAATGCCTATGGATTTAGAATGTGATGTCATAAAAGCTCCTGTAGGTGTAATGTGTACTTTCATCCATATAGTGTATTTAGAAGGGGACAATTCCTGTTGGTCATAGAGCTATGCCAACTGTCCAAGGCTAGTTTCAGAGGAGCGTATTCTTCCAGGAAACAGGCTTGGTGTGTGATCCGAATTTCCTGTCCTGAACGCTACTCTTGTAACATTATAATGATTTAGAATATGGTGAATTCCAGTCTCACCACCGATTTACTGAACTGCAGCCACCACATTATGTGATAGCAGTTCAGCAGATTGTTGGTGAGAAGAATTTACAACTTCATATATCATTATAATGTTACAGGTTCACTCCACAGGAGCCAGCGTTCAGGCTGGAAAATACCACTCACACATGGAGCGTGTTTTGCCTTGGTCCATTATTAGAACAACTCTAATAGATTTATATTTGCTAATTAACGTTTATGGTGCTTGCTGATACAGAAATGTAGAGCCACAAAAAAAAATTATAATAAAAAATTAAGTGGATTGCAATACATCTCTGAAAAGGCTCTGTACAACATTTTGGGAACAGTGTATAGTTTTCTCAGTGGTTTTCGGTCATTCAGCATCATACCACTACCATATGTAGTTTCTGATCACTAATACCAGTGGAAATGTGCTCACTCCACTGTAAAAACTTGTGACGGCACTGGATAAGAGCTCCACTGAACGTTTCAGTACCGTCTCCCCTAATCAATCAATAAGAGGGAGGATCAGCGACTGCTAGACATATTTGGTGCCACTTATCTTTGGGAAAAAAAGGAATGCACAGTAAATATCAGTCTTGATTTCCTCAACATCTGGCAGTTCCCACAGACAAAAGATTGTCAGGAGATCCAAGGAAATGAGACTCCACTAATAAAAACCTATTTTCTATGGCCATCTCCTGATAAACATCTAACTTGGCTTGGCCGAGTTTTCACGTGTATTTCAACAGAAAGAGAGGGAAAGAGGGGGCCCCTTTCAGGCACCATTGGCAGCATTCATCTCCTCGGAGAACAAGTCCAAGTCCAAGATGTTCATCCCATTAGGCTGGTTTCACATGTCAGTGTTTTAGCTATATGTTTTGGAGTGTATTTTCTATTTAATTTATGTAACAAGATGCTATTTTAAAGGCTATATAGAAAATTATAAAAAATTCACTACAAAATTATTTTGCATGCAGTTTTTTTTTTTGCCTTGCCTTTGCTGCTTTTAGCATTTTTGTCGAACTTGTTTTTTTCAGCCATTTTTTCCTAGGAAAAAAGACTTAAAAAATAAAAATATTAGATCTAGATCACTGATGTAATTGAGATGTGTTTGGCTACTTTCACACTCCCGTTTAGCTTTTCCAGCAGGCTATTCGGGCAGGGGAACAGCTTGCCATATCCGTACTACCGTTTTCCCACGTGTGCTGCCGAAAGTCCACCCGGCCCCATTCACTGGAGATCCGGCTGCAGCACAACAAACACGCCAAGAGGCAGCTGGACAAAAATCGCAGCGTGCAGCAGTTTTTGTCTGGCCACCTCTCGGCATGTCTGCCAGCTTTTTGCCAATTTTCATGCAAATATAAATTAATGTATTATGACCTCAACATTTTTTTATTTGTATTTTTTTGTTTTGTTTCAAGTGTAGCAATAATAAATGACTTTGCAAAGTGCTACATCTGTCTCATATGACAAATGAGTCATGAGCAAACATCTTCCTCACCTTGCTCCAGTGTCAGAGGTCCGCGCAGCCGACAGAACAGTGAACACGTGGCTACATGGTCAGTCAGATGGGAACTCAAGGACACACGCAAGTCTGTAAACTACACAATGAAGCCTGGTCTAACCAGCCATGTCGAATACATGTTGTATTGTGGATTAAAATCAGAACCAATCAATACACTGAGAATTTCACATGCAGATGGACACCAAAAAGAGGAAGAATAACCCTTTCCTTTAGACATTCCACTCCTGGCCTAAATTGTTTCGGTCATGAGAAATAACGTTATGTAGCTGACTGACATTAGCGATGTGTTTGTTAAAGGGTTTCTGTCACCCCATTAAACCGTTTTTTGTTTTTTTCTTTACTAATAATCCCTACAGTGCCATCTCATGATACATAAGCAAATTAATCATTTTGGTTCAGTAGAATTTGCTAAAAATCGATTTTTAAAATATGCTAATTACCTTGCTACCAGCAAGTAGGGCGGCTACTTGCTGGTAGCAGCCGCATCCTCCGATGGTAATGACGCCCCCTCCGCATGCTGATTGACAGGGCCAGGGAAGGGAATCGCTCTCTGCTGGCGCTGTTAGAATTTGAAATCTCGCGCCTGCGCCGTACCTGTCTTCAATCGGCGCAGGCGCACTGAGAGGCGGCCGCTCTCTCGACCGCTCCATCCTCAATGCGCCTGCGTCGATGACGTCATCAAGTACACCCGGAAGAGAAGACGCCGGCATCGCTGGAAGGAGGCGGAGAGTCTGGTGACGTCGCTGGATGCTCGAATCAGGTAAGTATGTACATAATAAGCATGCTGCCACAAAAACCACCAACAAAATGGGAATAAATAATTTTATAAAAATGACAGTTATTAACACTATACCACCAACGATTATTAATAATAAATCTCTTCCGGGTGTACTTGATGACGTCATCGACGCAGGCGCATTGAGGATGGAGCGGTCGAGAGAGCGGCCGCCCCTCAGTGCGCCTGCGCAGATTGAAGACAGGTACGGCGCAGGCGCGAGATTTCAAATTCTAACAGCGGCAGCAGAGAACGATTCCCTTCCCTGGCCCTGTCAATCAGCATGCCGAGGGGGCGTTATTACGATCGGAGGATGCGGCTGCTACCAGCAAGTAGCCGCCCTACTTGCTGGTAGCAAGGTAATTAGCATATTTTAAAAATCGATTTTTAGCAAATTCTACTGAACCAAAATGATTAATTTGCTTATGTATCATGAGATGGCACTGTAGGGATTATTAGTAAAGAAAAAAACAAAAAACGGTTTAATGGGGTGACAGAAACCCTTTAACTCCCTGCCTGCCGCCGTTCTCTTAAAATAAAGACTTTTAAAATGTGCTAATGAGCCTCTAGGTGCTATTAGGGAGTTGCTTCAGCACCTAGAGGCTCGGTTTCCTCACCCATTGGCACGCCCAGGTCCAGTTGATTGTCTTTCAAATTCTCCTCAGTGTCCCGCAAATCCTGCGCCGTCCCTTTTAGTATTCTGCACAGGCGCAGCGAGTGAAGGACGCGCTCCTGCTGCCAGCTTCCTTCGTCGGCGCAGTGAGGAAGCCGGCAGCAGGAGTGCATCCTTCACTGACTGCACCTGCGCCAAATACTAAACGGGACGGCGCAGGCGCACAATTTACGGGACGATGAGTAGAATTCGAAAGTCAATCAACTGGACCTGGGTGTGCCAAAGGGTGTGTAGACCGAGCCTCTAGGTGCTGAAGCAAGGCCCTAATCGCACCTAGAGGCTCATTAGCACATTTTAAAAGTCTTTATTTTAAGAGAACGGCGGCAGGCAGGGAGTTATAAAGAACACTGTTATGTAGTGCTGACATAAGCACATCGCTAATGTCAGTCAGCAACATAACGTTATTTCTCATGAGGCACTGTCAGGTTATCTTAAAAATTTTGAAGGGGTATCGCTTTCTCAGTTGTTTATGGTATATCCACAGGTTACACCATGTATGTCTGATAGATGAGGATACAGTTGATGAGCAACAGCAGCTATGTGAACAACTGTCCACTGACCCCTTTTCCCTGCCTGGAGGCAATGGCATGACGGTCTGTGGACCCGTTCTCAATATAAGGGAGAATTCACATGACCGTATCCTTTTTGCAGCCCGCAAATTGCTGGCCGTGTGCATTCCACATTTTGAGAACCAGCACGTCCTGCCCTTTTTTAGAAATGACTATTCTTGTCCGCAAAACGTACAAAAATAAGACACATTCAATTTTTTTTTTAAATGAATGGATCTGAATCCAATCCACAAAAAAAATGCAGAACGGATGTGGACCGAAACTACAGTTGTGTGAATGCCCACAGGAGAGGCATACACCTTTACGTATACCCCTTTATTCAGCACTGCTCACTTGAGCTCCAGCACCCCACTTATATTTTTTAACCAAGTAACAGCATTCCGGAGTTCATTGCACATAAAATATAATTACCTGTTTGTCCAGAAAAAATAATGGCCATGTCCATATTGCCTCCTTTGCTGGCGTGATTCATTTTGCCATTTCATTATACACTGTTCATTTCCATGGTTACGACCACCCTGCAATCCAACATTGGTGGCTATGTTTGCAATAATATAGAGAAACACGTTGGCTTATGCGAACCCCTCCAGTCCTGACCACCAGAGGCTGGCACTTTTTTCTATAGTGGTATGATCCAGAGAGAAGGAAAGATAGCGGCACTCACCAATTGCAGTAGTAGTAGTAACTTCTTTATTTTCACAATCGAGACAAGTTACACGGGCTGGGGCGGACATGCAGCATTATAATACTGAGGGATCAGCTGGCGACGGCCGTTTCGCGCACTTGCGCTTCTTCTGGCCTCATCACGCTTGAGGTCAGAGGCCAGAAGAAGCGCAAATGCGCGAAACGGCCGTCGCCAGCTGATCCCTCAGTATTATAATGCTGCATGTCCGCCCCAGCCCGTGTAACTTGTCTCGATTGTGAAAATAAAGAAGTTACTACTACTACTGCAATTGGTGAGTGCCGCTATCTTTCCTTCTCTCTGGATCATACCGTTATTTGCTTGGACTATACACTATTTGGTAGCAGAGCACCTCGTTATATTGCTTGAACTGGACTGGACTGGTTTTCACAGTGCACCACCCCTTACCTGATGAGGTTTGCGGCAGTGCCGCCTCACATCTTTTTGTTCCAATACTTTTTCCTATAGTGTTTTAGCATGGCCAGCACTGCTGGATTCCAGGGTGGTCATAACCCTGGATACGAGCAGTGTATAATGTAATCGAGCATTCTATCGATTAGTCCAACGATTAATCGACTACTCTAATAACAAAAAACTAATTAAGAGAACGTTTTTCTTTATAAAACCTCATCAGCTCCCCCCATGCCATCAGGCTAAACCAACCCCCCCCCCCAACAGTTTCACCAGCTGGTCCCCAATGCCTCCAGCTCCCTTCCTAGCCATGTCCCCAGCGCCAGTGAGATAAAATACCTCTCCTGTAGGGGATCTGCCGACACTCCAGAGTAGGGCTGCAGTAAACGATTATTTTAGTAATCGAATATTCTATCGATTATTTTTTACGATTAATCGAGTAATCTAATAAGAAGAAATGCATTAATAGACTGTTTTCCTTTATAAAAACTCATAAGACCCCCTACAATTAGTCCAAAACACCCTTCGTTCCCCCTGTGCGATCAGCCCAAGTGCATCAGCCCCCGCCCCGTGCCACCAGCTCTCCCCCCACCCCAGTGCCACCAGCTCTCCCCCCACCCCAGTGCCACCAGCTCTCCCCCCACCCCAGTGCCACCAGCTCTCCCCCCACCCCAGTGCCACCAGCTCTCCCCCCACCCCAGTGCCACCAGCTCTCCCCCCACCCCAGTGCCACCAGCTCTCCCCCCACCCCAGTGCCATCAGCTCTCCCCCCACCGTACCATCAGCTCTCCCCCCACCGTGCCATCGTCTCTGCTGCCCTGCTCCTCCTGACACCCGGATTGCACAGCATCATTGGTTGCTATGACGCTGTGCACTCGGGGCGCCCGGCCTTAGTCACGCCCTCACCCCCTCGGTTTCACTAACTTACCTTTCCAGCAGGGGTGCCGCCGACACGCCATCGTTTCGCGCTGCTCTGCTCCTGACGTCACACAGCACGTCAGGTCACGGCGTGCGTACGTCAGGTAAGTGCAGCACGGGACCATGGACGTGCTGTGAAGTTTCCGGAGGCCTCCCGCTGGAAAGGTGAGTATTCCAAGCGCAGCGGGAGACCACGGAGCAGGAGTAATAGCAAGCGCTTCACTCCCGCTCCGTGGTCACATGACACAAACGAATCTTCAATGCAAAAAATTTGCATCGAGGATTTTTGTGTGTCGAATTACTCGATTTAATCGAGTAATCGTTTCAGCCCTACTCCAGAGATATTCTATCTTCTTCTCCACGAGATGCACTGTTATCCTGATGTCACACATCGTCAGGTCATAGTGCGTCCTTACTAGCACTATGTCCGGACGATGTGTCAAGAGGAAAGTGCAGCGTGGTGCGGGCCGGCGGGTGACCACGTTGCGGTGAGTAATAGCAAAGGCTTCACTCATGCTCCGAGGTCACATGACACAAACAAATCCTTTGGGGGCTGGCAGGGGGTGGGGGCTGGCATCTACACTAGTTTTGTAATGACAGCGGGGCCCAATGCAGTCATTGTATTCCATTGCACTGGGCTCACTGTACTAATCGTATCTAACTGCAGGCAA
Source organism: Bufo bufo (assembly GCF_905171765.1). NCBI lineage: Eukaryota > Metazoa > Chordata > Amphibia > Anura > Bufonidae > Bufo > Bufo bufo. The sequence continues at coordinate 312,562,476 of NC_053391.1, forward strand.
TGTTTAACTATAGAGTATCTTCAATCCAGCAGCCTGTACTTCCGTCCGTAGCAGGCAGGAGACTGGGCGGTGGGCGGGCACTGGCAGAGTAACTCACTACGTCACGTGCCCGTGCCGCCTGCTTCATTCATAAAGTGGGCGGAGCAGGCGCGTGACCTAGTGAGTTACTCTGCCAGTGCCCGCCCACCGCCCAGTCTCCTGCCTGCTACGGACGTAAGTACAGGCTGCTGGATTGAATATATTCTATAGTTAAACATGGCCTGTAGTTAGATATGATTAGTACAGTGAGCGGGGCCCGGTGTAATAGAATACAATGACTGCACTGGGCCCAGCTAGTTGCCGGCCCCCAGCCCCTCCTCGCTGATACACCTTTGACCGCGCTGTGCAGCATGCGGTCGGCGGTGTATCGTGTAAACAGCAGCATTCGCCCCATAAGACGCACTGCCATTTCCCCCCCACTTTTTTTTTGGGGGGGGGGGGAGTCTTATAGGGTGAAAAATACAGTACTTCACAACACTGAGGTAAAGAGCTGCCTCATTGCCTCATCCTCCTCTCCCACTTGTCAGGGATTATGATCCTGAATACAGATAAGATCTTCAGCTGAATCTTTGCATGAATGGAGTTCATGAGGAGACATGAAGTACAGAGAGGACAGACAGCACAGACTGTGGTAATGGAGACTGCATACAAGTGCTGCTCATTTGCCACATCTGTTCATGATCTCCCATTTCTACAGAGATTCAGCTGATAATATTAGGCCTCTTGCACACGAACCCGCATACGGCGGGTCCGCAATACACGGGGCACCGGCCTTGCTTTCGTGGGGTACCATTCCGTGCTTCCGTTCCGCAAAAAGATAGAACTTGTCCTATCTTTTTGCGGGACGGACAGATCTCTAACCCCATTCAAGTGAATGGGGTCGCGATCTGCATGCGGCTTCCCCACGGTCGATGCCCGTGCATTGAGGACCGCAATTTGCGGTCCGCAGCACACGTTCGTGTACAAGAGGCCTTAAACTGCATTCAGGATCATAATCCCTGACAAGCAGAGAGGAGGATGAGGCAGCTCTTTAGCTCAGTGTTGTGAAGTAACTTGTCCTCCTGTGTGATTAGGACAGGTTTTATGTGTACTAATAGGACGGCAGCCATTTTTTCCCCCTAATGATTGCTCCCCACACAAAATGAGCCATTATAACTAATGTAAAGTATTTGGGAATATATTTATAATGAAGTAATATTTAAGTATTTTCATTCTTTAATACCCGAGAACCCTTTTAAGCCTCATTCACACGTCAGTGTTTGATCAGGGATTTCCATCAGTGATTGCACGCCAAAACCAGGAGTGGAAGCTACACCGAGATAAGATATAAGGGAAAGATCTGCACCTGTTCTGTGTTTAATGCCGCACCTGATTTTGGCTCATAATCCCTGATGGAAATAACTGACCAAACACTGAATAAAGCCTCATTCACACACCAGTGTTTCACGTGAGTGTGCTATATGTGTTCTCTACGGACAGCACACCTCCCCATAATTTTTTTTTTTTAGCACGGATGCATGCTCCATTTTGTCTGTGTTCCTATCCTAATCGATCATGCCCATTATAGTCTATAAGTCCATGAAAACCACGAATGCAACACGGATGCCATCAGAGTTTCATGGATCATTGGGAAGACACGCTTTGAAAATTATTATTCAGCTGTTCAGTGAAACACGGACAGCGAAAATTGATACACAGACCCAGCATGGATCCTTCACGGACACCTTCACCGGAGGCATCACTGACCGACTTTTCACGGATTTAAGCACGGATGTGTGAATGAGGCTTAAGCTATTAGTGGTGTTTTTTTGTGCAGTTTGTGCTGTAAGCATGACAGCTACAGATGTTTAAAGTCTATGGGAAAATATAAATGCAGGACACTCAAGTGTTTTTTGCCCAATGGTGTTTTTTTCTTTGCCTTTCTGGCCTTTATTTCAAGAACGCATCATGGTAAGGCCTCATGCACACGACCGTTGTTGGGTTCCGTGTCCGTTGTCAGTTTTCCGTGATTTTCTGCGGACCCATTGACTTTCAATGGGTCCGTTGAAAACTCAAAAAATGCACCGTTTGTCATCCGCGTCCGTGTTTCCAGTCCGTGAAAAAAATATGAGCTGTCCGATTTTTTTCACGGACAACGGTTCGCGGACCCATTCAAGTCAATGGGTCCATGAAAAAACACGGAGGCATACAAGATTGTCATCCGCGTCTGTGATCCGTGTCCGTTTTTTTCCTATCATTTTCAAGGCAAACTTGACTTAGATTTTCTTTTCACTTTTCATGTCTGGTGATCCTCCAAAAATCAAGGAGGATGCACGGAAAAAAAAAAACGGACACGGATCACGGAACCCCATTTTGCGGACCGTGAAAGAATACTTTCGTGTGCATGAGGCCTAAGGCTATTGGTGTTTTTTCTAAAAAAAAATGCCAAGCATGCATTAAGTGAGCAAAAAACACCAGAACAAATGTGTGTATGTGTGTGTACGGGCCCTTAAAAAGGCTTCCATTCACAGTAAGAAAGTTTGGACTACGTCAAGAACTCGCTACATGGCTTCCATTGTGCACCATGGAAAATTTACAGAAACTGCTCAGTGTAGTCAGCGCTCACTTCCTCTTCTGAGGTTGCATCCTTACGCTGGTATGACACAATCCAGAAGCCCTCAATACTTGCAGACTCAGCTATTGTCACGCTCTGCATTCTGGTCAATATTTCAGTATGTTGCTGGAAGCAGAATTTGCTTATGAGCCTGTGTACAGTGTATAAACTGGTTCAATCACACTAGGACTGGGGATCCCATGGGTACTGAACCTATCCACAGTCAATCACCATATTGTAACTAAAATCATGACAAAAAAAAAAAAGTTAGGCTACTTTCACACCTGCGTTAGGTGCGGATCCGTCTGGTATCTGATCTGCACAGACAGATCAGCACCTATAATGCAAACGCTTGTATCCGTTCAGAACTGATCCGTTTGCATTATTCTTTTTTAAGAAAAGTCTAAGTCAAAACGGATCCGTCTTGACTTACATTGAAAGTCAATGGGGGACGGATCAGTTTTCAACCGCACCATATTGTGTCAGTGAAAACGAATCTGTCCCCATTGACTTACATTGTAAGTCAGAACGGATCCATTTTGCTTCGCATCGCCAGGCGGATACCAAAACGCTGCAAGCTGCGTTTTGGTGTCCGCCTCCAGAGCGGAATGGAGGCTGAACGGAGGCAAACTGATGCATTCTGAACAGATCCTTCTCCATTCAGAATGCATTAAGGGCAAAACTGATCCGTTTTGGACCGCTTGTGAGAGCCCTGAAACGTATCTCACAAACGGAATTCAAAACGCCAGTGTGAAAGTAGCCTTAGCAAACTATGGCTACATCTTCATTTACTATGGAAATCATTAAAGGGATTTTCTCTTTAATGATCGGTGGGGGTCCGACACCCAGGACTCCTGGCAATTAGCTGTTAATGAAGACTGAGGCGCTTGCAGTAGTGCCACAACCTCCTTACTTTTCCTGGGCCAGTGATGTCATGGTCATTGGTCATGTGGCCTAGGAGCTGCTCAGCTTCAGAAGTAAATGGGGCTGAGCACGATACCAAGCACAGCCGCTATACAATGTATAGCCCTTTGCTTCGTAACCTGCCTTCTCTAGTAGCTGATCGGCGGGGGTCCCAGGTGTCAGACCCCCACTGATCAGATAGTGATGACCTATTCTAGGGATAAGTCATCAATACTAAAATCTCCCTTTTAACACTTGGAATAACAATTATTAATATCATCATAATTATCCATTTGTGAAGTGTGCACACACTGATGAATGAGGAAAAAATGGACGTGTGCATTGATACACCGAGAGTGCATTCACACAACCGTCCCATGTGCACCCCGCATCGCGGTGCGGACCCTTTGACTGCAATAAGTCCAGAAGGGCTTCCATGTACTTCAGGTCTTATTTTCGGCCCAAAACATACAGATTGCGAACTCACTTAAGTCAGTGGCCCACACCGATGCAGCGTGCATACGGCCAGTGTCGGGGTTTTGTGGATCTGCAGTTTGCACCCTTACTTTTACAGGTCCATGTACAGCCTGCTGCGCACACAGATATAGGCATTGGGGTTGGTTTGCTGCATGATAGGTTGTACTATAACTATTAATGCAGGTGGTCTTCACTTGACCTGATGGCAGATGTGTATGCTTAGTAGAGTTGTTGCGATACCAAATTTTTGATTCGATTTTGATACCATAAAAAAGTATTGCGATACTCGATACCACGCGAAAAAATAAACAAAAAGCGCCACGTGCATTCCGCTTTTTTTTTTTTAAATGGCGAATTGCGCAGTCTTGTTTTTATTTTTCTGTTCCGGCGTTCACCGCATAGATTTTTTAAAATATTTTAATAGTTTGGACTTTTTTCACGTGGCGATATGATTATTTATTTTATATGTGAAATTGGGAAAAAAAGGGGTGATTTATACTTAATAATTTGGTGTGTTTTTTTAAAGGGCTTCTGTCACCCCCAAAACCCTTTTTTTTTTTGGGCTTGTTAAAATCGTTATTTAACGACTATTCCCTATATAGGGATCTTACCTTTGTCTGTGGCTTCTTTTCATTATAAAACGATCTTTTAAAATATGCTAATCACTTCACTACCAGGAAGTAGGGCGTCTACTTGCTGGTAGCCGCCCCTTCCTCTTGTTGATTGACAGGGCCAGCAGTTCTCTCCTCCTCCGGCTGGCCCTGTCAGCATTTCAAAAATCCCGCGCCTGTCTTCATTCGGCGCATGCGCTCTGAGAGAAGGAGGCTCGCCTCCTCAGCACTCCCTCAGTGCGCCTGCGCCGATGACGTCACCGAAAGAGAAGACGTCCTCGGCGCAGGCGCACTGAGGGAGTGCTGAGGAGGCGAGCCTCCTTCTCTCAGAGCGCCTGCGCCGAATGAAGACAGGCGCGGGATTTTTGAAATGCTGACAGGGCCAGCCGGAGGAGGAGAGCACTGCTGGCCCTGTCAATCAACAAGAGGAAGGGGCGTTTTTTTTGCGGCGGCTACCAGCAAGTAGACGCCCTACTTGCTGGTAGTGAAGTGATTTGCATATTTTAAAAGATCGTTTTTTAATGAAAAGAAGCCACAGACAAAGGTAAGATCCCTATATAGGGAATAGTCGTTAAATAACGATTTTAACAAGCCCAAAAAAAAAAGAAAAAAAAAGGGTTTTGGGGGTGACAGAAGCCCTTTAACTTTTTTTTTTTGTACACTTTTTATTTAATAACCATTTCCCTCCTTAGGGGCCAGAACCTGGGATCTTTTCATCCCTTGTCCTATTCACCCTAATAGAGCTCTATCAGGGTGAATAGGACCTCACACTGTCCATGCTGCCCTGTGCTTTGTGCACACAGCATCCGGGATGTTACCATGGCAACCAGGACTTCAGTAGCGTCCTGGCTGCCATGGTAACTGATCGGAGCCCCAGGATTACACAGCTGGGGCTCCGATCAGAAACTGCCACCAATGAGAGGAGGTGAGGGGACTCTGTCGCCACTGCCACCAATGAAGAGGAGGGGACCCTGTGGCCACTGCCACCAATGAGAAGAGGAGGGGACCCTGTGGCCACTGCCACTAGGGGGTTGAGAGGGGCGGGCGCTCTGCACCACTAATGATTTTAATGGGGTGGGTGGGGGAGCACTGCGCCACCAATGATAATGAACCCTTAATACAGGAGGCGGGTACTGGCAGCAGATCAGCGGCAGCTGATGCCGCACCTGAGGGGTTAACTGCCGCTGATCGCAGCTCCCTGTCAGAGGCAGGGTGACGGCTATGCAATTCTGCTGCCAACACCCGCCTCCTGTATTATGTGTTAAAGACCACCTTATATGGGTCCGGACTTTAAGTATTAGGCTACATAGAGCGGCGCCCAGAGATGTCCCAGCACTTACTATTATTCCTGGGCGCCGCTCTGTTCGCCCGCTGTGCCCCATTACTGTCTCCTGCTCCATATGCTAATTACTATCGGAGCAATGGGGAGGAGACATCAGCTTCTCTAGTGGGCGTTCCTTCTCCCTGCGCTGTGATTGGACAGCGCTACAGCCAGGGAGAAGGAAGGCCCACTAGAGAAGCTGATGTCTCCTCCCCACTGCTCCGATAGTAATTAGCATATGGAGCAGGAGACAGTAATGGGGGCACAGCGGGCGAATGGAGCGGCACCCAGGAATAATAGTAAGTGCTGGGACATCTCTGGGCACTGCTTTGTGTAGCCTAATACTTAACTAAATCCGGACCCAGGAAAAGTCCTATCGTTGGTGGCGCAGTGTGCCCGCCCCTCTCTCCGTTCATTGGTGGCAGCAGCAGCACAGGGGGAGGGAGAGACTGCTTCCTTCTCCCCTGTGCTGCTGAGAGAACATGAGTGCGCCGACAGCAGCGCGCTCATGTTCAGAGATACTAGACTGCGCAGAAGCTCAGCCTTGTATAGAAAAAAATGGAAATCCCGGTATCGTATCGATATCGGGACAAAAGTATAGATTGGGTATTGAAATTTCGATACCCGCAACAACCCTAATGCCTAGTGCTGATCTCTGATCATCCATGGACTTCTTGTTATTCACCTCCTGCCGTCAGAAATAGAAGGTAAAGCCTCATGTAGAAAAAATTTTAAGGCATGTAGGACTATTCTCTCTGATACTTTTCTGTGATGGAGGCTCCAAACATAAATGTGACCATACCCTACGGCTTTTAGCACCCAGCCGTTGGCAATTTGCGGTCCGCAATGCATTGGCACCATGCGTGCGGCTGCCGCAACGGATCCAGACCCATTCAACTTTAATGGATCCGTGATCCGTCCTTACCACAAAAAAATAGAACATGCTCTATTTTTTTGCGGTGCGGAGGCACGTAGAGAAACCCCATGGAAACACTCCGTAGTGCTTCCGTGTATGGATGCGGTGAGCAAACGGCCGGTGCCCGCATATTGCCTTAGGGTGCATTCACACGTTTTGCATTCAATTTAGCGGAACGGGTGTGGACCCATTCATTTCAATGGGGCCGCATAAGATGCGGACAGCACACCGTGTACTGCCCACATCCGTTGTTCTATTCCTCGGCTCCGCAAAAAATATAGAGCATGTCCTATTCTTATCCGCAATTGCCTACAAGAATAGGCATTTTCTATATAGCGCCAGCCATGTGCGGTCTGCAGAATGTACATGGCCAGTATCCATGTTTTGAGGATCTGCAATACACTTACACCGGGTGCATTCACATGGCCGTAATAAAAACCGCCACCGCTGTTCTCTTGGGATATATTTGCACGTGGAAGGTATCCATATTTTGCAGTCCAAAACAGGGCCACGTAGATGATGCCTAAGACAAGATGGGCTGGAAATGGGAAAATCATAATGGCATTCATCTGCCTCGGTTATCAATCTGACTGTTAGGAAGCCGCTACTTCATCCAAAAAAAAACGTACGTATAATTCTCATCTCTACTTCAAAATCTGATCATACAAGTTTTGGGGAGGAGGATTTGGTGCTTCAGCCATGTCTCCTGATACACAGATGTTGATGCTGGTATGTATACTGCTCTCTCTCTTATATATATATATATATATATATATAGTATGTATACTGCTCCCCATAATACATCACTGTTCCATACATGCATCCGGTTTCTTACCACTGGAAGGCTTTTCATACAACTATTCACTGGCCCAACTAGAGTTGGTTGCCTTCAGCTGACAAGTTATACATGGTCACCCATTAGCTGATAACTTTTCCACCGCCAACTTTGCAGCAGAGAAGACTTTCAGGCTCCAATTACATTATCTATGTAACGAGTCAGGAACCCCCGTTAAACCATGCACCGAGAGTCCCCCGCTGCTCCTCACCTTAACCGCGGGGTCTCCGCTACTAACACCGGGTGACCACCAAGACTTCCAACTAGGACACCGCCCCACCAGTACCCTCCCCGGGATCACTGTGATTGGCTACAGTTATTGAATGAACGCTGTCGATTGGCTGCCCCCAGCTTGGACGTTGTATGTGATTGGTTTAGAATACTTCCTTCATGCTCCTGATAGGCTGCCCGCTACTTCCTCCCTGACACTGATTGGGACTTACTGGGTTGGTATTGCAGTCATTTATGAATCTTTCTGTACCACATATCGTCTGCGAGAAACCATTTTTAAGAAGACCGACATGTTATTGAGCCGTGTGAGGAAAACCACAGATAAAATGAGCACTTTCAGGAGCTCCGTAGGTGACGTGACTGGCTGTCATGTGCCTGCCTCAGGCGCTGACGTATTAGGGTGGTCTACACTCTAGGGCAGTAGCATATTGCTGCCATTCTTCTGAAGGAAAGTGTAAGGAACAGAAAAATGATATTTTAGCTTTGATGGACACAAACGGTGGCTGAGGGACAGGGTCACGCCACGGTATCCGCCATTTTACCAGAAGGAGTTTAATCTGCATGGTTTTTACAGCAAATATGACAGAATTTGTGACTGGGGCACAGACCGAGCCTCTAAGGACATAGTCACATCTGGGTTGGTGCCTCAGTGCTGATTAAAAACAAACAGCAGAGTTCTGAATTTTTTTTTCCGCCAAAAAAGCGCACACCTGGACGACCCTATTATAGTCAATGGGGGATCGTGCTCGACTTTTTTTAGAGCGCTATTAGACCGGTGTAGTGGATTAGGGCCTGTTCCCATCCGATTCACAAATACGTTTAGACATACATTAAAAAAGTATACAGACGTATGCAATTTTGTGGTTAGCTATCTTTTTTTTTTTTAACGTATACGTTTAACGGATGTGCATACATTTCAATACGTTTGTGTCCGTTTTTTTTAACAAAAAAGTATAAATTTTTGTGAAACTTACATTTTTTTAAATAAAGATTTGAAATAAATCAAGAGGAAGTATTTGGATAAAAACAGATATGTAAGGTATGCTACGTTATTCTATCCTACACAAAAACATACATAAATAATGGCAAACAGAGTCAAAAGTATGCACTTCTGAACTACTTTTGCCTAATTATAGACTCTAAGGGTATTTCATGCCATACGTTTCCTAGGGGTGCAGAGGTAGCAGTTGCTACTGGGCCCAGGAGCCTGAGGGGGTCCTAAGACCCTTGTGCCATATAAGAAGACACCGGTATTACAGAAGGTGCATGCAGGTCAAGTTACACCTCTGGCTGGAGGGAAGGGGTTAGGCCTCATGCACACGACCTTATGTATTTTGCGGTCGGCAAAAAACACGGATGACGTCCGTGTGCATTCCATATTTTGCAAAACGGGACAGCTGGCCCCTAATAGAACAGTATTATCCTTGTCCATAATGCGGACAATAATAGGACATGTTCTATTTTTTTGCAGAACGGATATACGGAAACGGAATGCACACAGAGTAACTTCTGTTTTTTTTTGCCGACCCATTGAAATGAGTGGTTCCGCATACGGTCCGCAAAAAAAAACTGACACAGAAATGCATGAGCCCTTAGGTGAAGAATTTGGCATGGAGGGGGTTGCCAGTTCAATTTTTGCCTCAGGCAGCAGGAAGGCTATGTGCTTTCCTGCCCCAGCCACAAAGCACTGAGGGAAGGGGCCCAAGCTGAACTCTTGCACCAGGGCCCATGAGCCTCTAACTACGCCCCCTGTATATTTCTATACGTTTTTTCTGTTCACAAATTTATCCATTTGATGTACAACAAAAACGAGATGTGAACAGCCCCTTTGCCTTTCACTGTTTAGCATAGCATTTCTAAAGAGTCACACAGCAGGTGATGAATTAGACGAAGCGTCTTTGTATTTGTCAGGGTGCCAGTGGATCGCGTGCAATAAGACTACTGGTTGGTGGGTGGATTAGGTGCACAAGTGCAGCAAAAAAGTCACATAATAGATAAAAAGTTGCAACACAAATTGTATGTTTGTGAAAAGGCGCATGTCTACCACAAGATGTGCCTTTTTAAATAAATGTTGCACGGCCCCACGCAAAGCTGATGAAAAAATGAAGCCACCCCTTGAGTGTTATAAAAATTTGTACGTTTTTGCTCCTAATTGATGCATAAAAACGGCGTACCTACATAAATAGGCCAAAAAAAAAGGCACCAGAATAAGTTTAAAAATGAAACTTGTCGAACGAGGCACAAATGCCTCCAAAACAGTAGCACTTTACATAGTAACATAGTAACATAGTACATAAGGCCGAAAAAAGACATTTGTCCATCCAGTTCGGCCTGTTATCCTGCAAGTTGATCCAGAGGAAGGCAAAAAACCCTGTGAGGTAGAAGCCAATTTTCTCCACTTTAGGGGAATAAAAAATTCCTTCCCGACTCCAATCAGGCAATCAGAATAACTCCCTGGATCAACGACCCCTCTCTAGTAGCTATAGCCTGTAATATTATTATACTCCAGAAATACGTCCAGACCCCTCTTGAATTCCTTTATTGTACTCACCATCACCACCTCCTCAGGCAGAGAGTTCCATAGTCTCACTGCTCTTACCGTAAAGAATCCTCTTCTATGTTTGTGTACAAACCTTCTTTCCTCCAAACGCAGAGGATGTCCCCTCGTCACCGTCACAGTCCTGGGGATAAATAGATGATGGGATAGATCTCTGTACTGCCCCCTGATATATTTATACATATTAATTAGATCTCCCCTCAGTCGTCTTTTTTCTAAAGTGAATAACCCTAATTTTGATAATCTTTCAGGGTACTGTAGTTGCCCCATTCCAGTTATTACTTTAGTTGCCCTCCTCTGAACCCTCTCTAGCTCTGCTATGTCTGCCTTGTTTACAGGAGCCCAGAACTGTACACAGTACTCCATGTGTGGTCTGACTAGCGATTTGTAAAGTAGTAGGAATATGTTCTCATCACGGGCATCTCTGCCCCTTCTGATGCAACCCATTATCTTGTTGGCTTTGGCAGCAGCTGCCTGACACTGGTTTTTGCTGTTTAGTTTGCTGTTTATTAAAATTCCTAGATCCTTTTCCATGTCAGTGTTACCCAGTGTTTTACCATTTAGTATGTATGGGTGACTTGCATTATTCCTTCCCATGTGCATAACCTTCCATTTCTCAGTGTTAAACCTCATCTGCCACTTATCTGCCCAAGCCTCCAATCTATCTAGATCCATCTGTAGTAGTATACTGTCCTCTTCAGTGTTAATTACTTTACACAGTTTAGTGTCATCTGCGAAAATTGATATTTTACTATGCAAGCCTTCGACAAGATCATTAATAAATATATTGAAGAGAATAAGGCCCAATACTGACCCCTGAGGTACCCCACTAGTGACAGTGATCCAATCTGATTGTGTACCGTTAATAACCACCCTCTGTTTTCTATCATTGAGCCAGTTACTTACCCACATACAGACGTTTTCTCCCAGTCCGAGCATTCTCATTTTATATACTAACCTTTTATGAGGTACAGTGTCAAATGCTTTGGAGAAGTCCCGATATACGACATCCATTGATTCGCCGCTGTCAAGTCTAGAACTTACCTCCTCATAGAAACTGATTAAATTAGTTTGACATGACCGATCCCTCACGAAGCCATGCTGATATGATGTTATTTGCTTATTTCCGTTAAGATACTCTAAGATAGCATCTCTCAGAAAACCTTCAAACTGTTTACCCACAACAGATGTTAAACTTACCGGCCTATACGTTTCCAGGCTCTGTTTTTGGCCCCTTTTTGAATATTGGCACCACATATGCCACGCGCCAATCCTGTGGGACATTCCCTGTCAGTATAGAGTCTGCAAATATCAGAAATAAGGGTCTGGCTATGACATTACTTAATTCCTTTAGGATACAGGGGTGTATGCAATCCGGTCCCGGCGATTTGTCTATTTTAATCTTTTTAAGTCGCTGATGTACTTCTTCCTGGGTCAGACAGGACACTTTTAATGGGGAATTTATTTTTGCATTCTGCATGTCATCTGACAATTTATTTTCCTCAGTGAATACATTGGAGAAAAAAATATTTAACAGCTTTGCTTTCTCCTCGTCGCTCTCTGCGAATCCCCCCTCATTACTCTTTAAAGGGCCGACACCTTCAGATTTATACTTTTTAACATTTATATAATTGAAGAACATTTTAGGGTTAGTTTTACTCTCTTTGGCAATTAATCTCTCGGTCTCTAGTTTGGCCGCTTTTATTTGTTTTTTACATGTTCTATTTTTTTCCTTATAGTTTTTCAGTGCTTCCTCACTCCCCTCCTGTTTTAGTGTTTTATATGCTTTCTTTTTGTCATTTATTGCTTTCTTTACAGTTCTGTTTATCCACATTGGTTTCTTTTTGTTCCTTAACCTTTTATTCCCATACGGTATGTACCTCTCACAATGAGATTTTAGGATGTTTTTAAAGATATCCCATTTTGTGGCTGTATTTTTATTTTTGAGGACTTTGTCCCAGTTAGTTAGGCCTATGGCCTCTCTTAGTTGGCTAAATTTAGCTTTTTTGAAGTTTGGTATTTTTGTTCCTCCCTGTAGAAACGCTCTTTTGAATGATAATTGGAAGGTTATTACTTTATGGTCACTATTTCCCAGGTGTCCCCCAACCTGCACGTCTGTTGTTCTGTCAGGTCTATTGGTTAATACTAAGTCCAGTATGGCCGTCCCTCTAGTCGGGTCCTGAACCAGTTGGGAGAGGTAATTGTCTTTGGTTATAGCCATGAACCTGTTTCCCTTATGAGATATACAAGTTTCAGTTTCCCAGTCTATATCTGGGTAGTTGAAGTCCCCCATAATAACCACCTCATTATGATTTGCCGCCTCGTCTATCTCGTTTAGTAGTAGATTTTCGGTGGACTCTGGTATATTAGGTGGTTTATAGTAAACTCCTATTAGTAATTTATTGTTGTTTTTAGCTCCATGTATCTCTACCCACAGTGACTCCACATGTTCATGTCCCTCACTTATATCTTCACGGAGTGTGGGCTTTAGACAAGACTTTACATAAAGGCAGACCCCTCCCCCTCTCCGGTTTTGACGATCCTTTCTAAACAGACTGTAACCTTGTACATTAACTGCCCAGTCATAGCTATCATCCAGCCATGTCTCAGTTATTCCCACTATGTCATAGTCCTCCTCACACATCACTAATTCCAGTTCACCAGTTTTATTAGTCAGGCTTCTGGCATTAGTATACATACATTTGAGAGGTTTATGTATATTTTTTACCCTACACCTTTCCTTCTGAATTGTTCTAGTCCCTCCTTCCATTCCTCCCCCATTCTTATTACCTTGCCCCCGGTCTCTATCTGCACTATCCTCCCCTCCTATAACGTAATTACCCTCCCCCCCAGTCCCTAGTTTAAACACTCCTCCAACTTTCATTAGTAAATGAGCCTAAAAAATGATGGGGTAATTTATCAAAATGGTGTAAAGTAGGACTGGCTTAGTTGCCCATAGCAACCAATCAGATTCCACCTTTCATTTTCACAGCTCCTTTGGAAAATGAAATGTGGAGTCTGATTGGTTGCTATGGGCAACTAAGCCAGTTCTACCTTGAATTTGTTAGAAAAATTACTTTTTTATGTGTGCAAATGAGCAAATCTTGTTTGCAATCAATGGCCCACATCCGGAAATCCGTATGCAAACGGATATCATTTGTTTCCGGATGCAGATCCGTCTGACAAATGCATTGCGATACTGGATCCGTCTCTCCTGTGTCATATTTTTCACAGATTTAAAGGTCTGCGCATGCGCAGACCGGGAAACCGAATCCATTTTTCCGGAACACTCTGTACTGGATCCGGCATTAATACATTTCAATGAAAATTAATGCCGGATCCAGCAATCCGGTAAGTGTTCCGGAATTTTGGCCGGAGAAAATACCACAGCATGTTGCAAGGGACATGTTGCAAAGACATCCTGATGCATACTGAACGGATTGCTTTCCATTCAGAATGCATTGGGACAAAACTGAAGATTTTTTTTATCCGATATTGAGCCCCTATGATGGAACTAAATACCGGAAAACTTTAACGCTAGTGTGACAGTAGCCTTTAATCAATACTTTGAAGGACCACCTTTCGCTGCAATTAAAGGGAACCTGTCATCAACTTTATGCTGACCTCACTGAGGGCAGCATAAAATAGTGACAGAAATGCAGATGTCAGCGGTGTGTCACTCATCAGCTAAAAGTAAGTGGTTGCCGAGAACCAGCATCATAATCATTGCAGGCCAGGCCTGGAAAAGAGTCAAATCCACTTGAGAAGAGTCCTGGTTATTCATAATCTCCTGCTCTCCATCCACCTGCTGATGATTAGCAGTTCTCTCCTAGAGAGAAAGGGAGAAAACTAGGTAGAAGACTGTCCATCAGCAGGTGGGCAGGAGAGCAGGAATTCATGAATAACCATGACTCTTCTCAGGTGGCCCTGACTCTTTTCCAGGCCCAGTCTGCAATGTTTGTGATGTTTCTCGGCAACCATTTACTTTTAAATGACAGATCACGGAAATCAACTCACCTGTCTCTACTTTATGCTGCAGTTAGTTTGGGCAGCATAAAGTTGATGAGAGATTCCCTTTAAAGAGGACCTTTCATAGATTTTTTTTAAATTCAATTAAAGGGGTTAGGCTACTTTCACACTTGCGCTTGATCGGATCCGTTCTGAACGGATCCGATCATATTAATGCAGACGGAGGCTCCGTTCAGTACGGATCCGTCTGCATTAATAACTTAGAAAAATTTCTAAGTGCGAAAGTAGCCTGAGCGGATCCGTTCAGACTTTCAATGTAAAGTCAATGGGGGACGGATCCGCTTGAAGATTGAGCCATATGGTGTCATCTTCAAGCGGATCCGTTCCCATTGACTTACATTGTAAGTCTGGACGGATCCGCACGCCTCCGCACGGCCAGGCGGACACCCGAACGCTGCAAGCAGCGTTCAGCTGTCCGCCTGGCCGTGCGGAGGCGAGCGGAGGCTGAACGCCGCCAGACTGATGCAGTCTGAGCGGATCCGCATCCATTCAGACTGCATCAGGGCTGGACGGAAGCGTTCTGCTCCGCTCGTGAGCCCCTTCAAACGGAGCTCACGAGCGGACAGCAGAACGCTAGTGTGAAAGTAGCCTTATCCGAGTTAATAAAAAAAAAAAAACACTTAAAATCCATCAGGATATACATATAATTTGGTTAAGCTTGATTTCATCAAGTTAAAACCCATATTTGCACCTTTTCATGCTCCTGTCATTGCTTTGTTTACATGCTCAAGTACAAGGTGAGGGGGCGTATAACAACAAAGCCTGAGCTCTGCCTCATGAATATTTGTGGGCGTGAACAACCTGACCTTCCCCTCACCCTGCTCTGCACTTTGCATAAAAATAAATAAATACACACACAGGGCAGAAGATCTTCCTGTCACATTGCAGCTGCACAGTGTAAGGGCTCTTTCACACTTGCGTTCTTGTCTTCCGGCATAGAGTTCCGTCGTCGGGGCTCTATGCCGGAAGAATCCTGATCAGGATTATCCTAATGCATTCTGAATGGAGAGAAATCCGTTCAGGATGTCTTCAGTTCCGGAACGGAACGTTTTTTGGCCGGAGAAAATACCGCAGCATGCTGCGCTTTTTGCTCCGGCCAAAAATCCGGAACACTTGCCGCAAGGCCGGATCCGGAATTAATGCCCATTAAAAGGCATTGATCCGGATCCGGCCTTAAGCTAAACGTCGTTTCGGCGCATTGCTGGAGCCAACATTTAGCTTTTTCAGAGTGGTTACCATGGCTGCCGGGACGCTCAAGTCTTGGCAGCCATGGTAAAGTGTAGCGGGGAGTGGGGGAGCAGTGTACTTACCGTCCGTGCGGCTCCCCGGGCGCTCCAGAGTGACGTCAGGGCGCCCCAAGCGCATGGATCATGTGATCACATGGATCACGTCATCCATGCGCATGGGGCGCTCTGACGTCATTCTGGAGCGCCCCGGGAGCCGCACGGACTGTAAGTATACTGCTCCCCCGCTCCTACTATGGCAACCAGGACTTTAATAGCGTCCTGGGTGCCATAGTAACACTGAAAGCATTTGGAAGACGGTTCCGTCTTCAAATGCTTTCAGTACACTTGCGTTTTTCCGGATCCGGAGTGTAATTCCGGCAAGTGGAGTACACGCCGGATCCGGACAACGCAAGTGTGAAAGAGGCCTAAGTTATGTTATTTTACATACATTTCTTTCATGTTTGGTTTTGTTTCTAGTCTAAAAATTTTCTTTCTGTTATTACAGTATATCAAGGAGGACGTATTTGCACTAATTCCAAATTCCGTCACCATAGAAAATGAATGGGTCCGCACCCGTTCCGCAAAATTGCAGAACAAATGTGGACCCATTTGCGGATGTGTGAATGGAGCCTAAGGCTACTTTCACACTAGAGGCAGGATCGATCCAACAGGCTGTTCACCCTGTCGGATCCGGCCAGCCGCTATTTTGCCGTGCCGCTGGACTGCCGCTCTGTCCCCATTGACTATAAAGGGGACGGTGGTGGAGCTATGGCGCAGCACGGCAGTGCACAGCGAGCGGCCACTTGGCTAAAAGTCCTGGATTTTCGACTTTTTATGGTACTTTCACACTAGCGTTAGTGTGATCCGGCAGGCAGTTCCATCGTCGGAGCTGCCCGCCAGATCCGCCAATCAGTGTGACAACTGACAGCATTTGTAGACGGATCCAGGTGCGGATCCGTCTAGAAATGCATTGCAATAACGGATCCATCTATCCGCTTGTCATGCGGATGGACGGATCCCTCTTTCAGTCTTTTTCACAGTTTTCATGTTCTGTGCATGCGTAGACCGGAAGGACGGATCCGTCTATCCGCTTGTCATGTGGATGGACGGATCCCTCTGTCAGTCTTTTTCACATTTTTCATGTTCTGCGCATGCGCAGACCCGAAGGGCGGATCCGTCCTTCAGTTGTTTTGCAACGCCGGATCCGCACGGCAGCTCCGTCGTCGGAGCTGCGTGCCTGCTGGATCCGCCTATCAGTGTGACAAGTGACAGCATTTGTAGACGGATCCAGGTGCGGATCCGTCTAGAAATGAATTGCAATAACGGATCCGTCCAGCGGCACGGCCAAATAGCGGCAGGGCGGATCCGACAGGGTGAACAGCCTGTCGGATACGTCCTGCCGCTAGTGTGAAAATATCATTAGCATTATCTGTATCTAAGCAATATCTATATTATTCAAATATATATTCAATATGGATATTGCTTAGATAAATCCATATATTGGTGGCAGATAAGGATTTTATATAGCTGAATAATGATGATGATAATAATGATGACCAATATTTTATTTTTTATTTCCCAGGGGGTGTTGAATGTGTACTAGTGTGGGGGACGACGACCCAGGGCTGTAATAACGATCCTCAGATGCAGAGGGGAACACGTTTACAAACTGCCACCTCTAGCCCCAGTTAATGCAGGAGGGACAAACTTAGGCCTCATGCACACGACCGTTGTGTGCATCCGTGGCCGTTGTGCCGTTTTCCGTTTTTTTTCGAGGACCCATTGACTTTCAATGGTTCCGTGGAAAAAACGGAAAATGCACCGTTTGGCAGCCGCATCCGTGAGCCGTGTTTCCTGGCCGTGAAAAAAATATGACCTGTCCTATTTTTTTCACGGCCAACGGTTCACGGACCCATTCAAGTCAATGGGTCCGTGAAAGAACACGGATGCACACAAGATTGGCATCCGTGTCCGTGATCCGTGGCCGTAGGTTAGTTTTTATACAGACGGATCCGAAGATCCGTCTGCATAAAAGCTTTTTCAAAGCTGAGTTTTCACTTCGTGAAAACTCAGAACCGACAGTATATTCTAACACAGAAGCGTTCCCATGGTGATGGGGACGCTTCTAGTTAGAATACACTACAAACTGTGTACAAGACTGCCCCCTGCTGCCTGGCAGCACCCGATCTCTTACAGGGGGCCGTGATCAGCACAATTAACCCCTTCAGGTGCGGCACCTGAAGGGGTTAATTGTGCTGATCACGGCCCCCTGTAAGAGATCAGGGCTGCCAGGCAGCAGGGGGCAGACCCTCCCCCCCCCTCCCCAGTTTGAATATCATTGGTGGCCAGTGCGGCCCCCCCCCCCCCCTCTATTGTAATAAATCGTTGGTGGCACAGTGTGCGCCCCCCCCCCCCCCTCCCTCCCGCTATTGTAATAATTCGTTGGTGGCACAGTGTGCGCCCCCCATCGGCCCCCCCTCCCTCTATAGCATTAACAACATTTATGGCCAGTGTGCGGCCTCCCATCTCTCCCCCCCCCCCCCCCCCCATCATTGGTGGCAGCGGAGTTCCGATCGGAGTCCCAGTTTAATCGCTGGGGCTCCGATCGGTAACCATGGCAACCGGGACGCTACTACAGTCCTGGTTGCCATGGTTACTTAGCAATAGTACAATAGTAGAAGATTCATACTTACCTGCTCCAGGCTGCTGCTGCGATGTTCGTGTCCGGCCGGGAGCTCCACCTACTGGTAAGTGACAGGTCTGTGCGGCGCATTGCTAAATGAACTGTCACTTACTAGTAGGAGGAGCTCCCGGCCGGACACGAACCTCGCAGCTCCCAAGCTCCCAGGTAAAGTATGAATCTTTTACTATTGTACTATTGCTAGTAACCCGCTGCCACCAATGATCGGGGGGGGGGGGGGGGGGGAAGATGGGAGGCCGCACACTAGCCACCAATGTTGTTAATGCTATAGAGGGAGGGGGGGGCCAATGGGGGGCGCACACTGTGCCACCAACGATTTATTACAATAGAGGGAGGAAGGGGGGGGGGCACACTGTGCCACCAACGAATTATTACAATAGAGGGAGGGGGGGGGCCGCACTGGCCACCAATGATATTCAAACTGGGGAGGGGGGGGTCTGCCCCCTGCTGCCTGGCAGCCCTGATCTCTTACAGGGGGATATGATAGTACAATTAACCCCTTCAGGTGCGGCACCTAAGGGGTTAATTGTGCTGATCACGGCCCCCTGTAAGAGATCGGATGCTGCTAGGCAGCAGGGGGCAGTCATGTACACAGTTTGTAGTATATTCTAACTAGAAGCGTTCCCATCACCATGGGAACGCCTCTGTGTTAGAATATACTGTCGGAAATGAGGTTTCACGATCTCACTCATATCCGACAGTATATTCTAACATAGAGGCGTTCCCATGGTGATGGGGACGCTTCAAGTTAAAATATACCATCGGATTGGAGAAAACTCCGATCTGATGGTATAAAAGGGACTCCAGACTTTACATTGAAAGTCAATGGGGACGGATCCGTTTGAAATGGCACCATATTGTGTCAACGTCAAACGGATCCGTCCCCATTGACTTGCATTGTAATTCAGGACGGATCCGTTTGGCTCCGCACGGCCAGGCGGACACCAAAACGACTTTTTTTTCATGTCCGTGGATCCTCCAAAAATCAAGGAAGACCCACGGACGAAAAAACGGTCACGGATCACGGGAAAACGGAACCCCGTTTTGCGGACCGCAAAAAAATACGGTCGTGTGCATGAGGCCTTACCCTGTGCTGCTGGAGAAGAGATCACCTTGGTATGTACTGCACATGAGTGATCGCATAGCAGAGCCGAAGCAGTGACAAGAGCTGGAGGGGGGAGGGCACCAGAGGCTCTGACGTTTCGTTTACACAGCCTGGACACTCCCTCAAGCAGGGAAAAGCTTGTAAACGAAACGTCACCAGCAGAGCCGGCTTACTGACGTCAGGTGTAACATGACCCTGAACTGAACTGGCCAAACAGTGATAGATAGGTGATGAAAGTGATTTTAAGAATCTTTCACTGGTCTACAATAAATGCAATTAGAATAGATTTATTTAAGTCGGATAACCCCTTTAAACACCTTTCTTTGTCGGGAAATGCTGATGCTGCCACCCTGCCTGTTTTTTTTTTAAATATTGCTTGTATGCCACCTGCTGTTTTTCCACCCAGTATATTAATACTGAGCATCGCTACAGGGAGGAGGAGACGCCAGGGTTTCTCAATGGGCGTCTCCTTCACCGTGGCTGTGCCGCGATCCAAACACAGCAGAGAGCGTTACAGCAACGGAGAAGGAGACGCCCATTGAGAAAACCTGGCATCTCCTCCTCCCTGTACCGATGCTCGGTATTAACATACTGGGCGGGAAAACAGCAGGGGGGCACAGCGGGGCGTACTAGCGATATTTTTTCCAAAAAACAGGCAGGGTGGCAGCATCAGCCAATACCCGGCAAAGAAATGTATTTAATTAAACAAAAAAAAATAATCTATGAAACGTCCTCTTAAAGCTACAAGTTTTTGGGGTACGTCTCTATCAGGTTTGAACATCTAGAGGCTGAACATTTTGCCCATTCTTCTTTGGAAAATAGCTGAAGCTCAGTCAGATTGGATGGAGAGCGTCTGTGGACAGCAGTTTTCAAGTATTGCCACATGTTCTCAATGGGATTTAGGTCTGGACTTGACCGGGCCATTCGAACACATGAATATGCTTTGATCTAAACCATTCCATTGTAGCTCTGGTTGTATGTTTAGGGTCGTCTTGCTGGAAGGTGAACCTCCGCCCCAGTCTCAAGTCTTTTGCAGCTTCTACCAGATTGTCCTCCAGGATTGCCCTGTATTTACCTCTATCTATCTTCCCATCAACTCAACCCTGTCCCTGCTGAAGAAAAGCATCCCTACAGCATGATGCTGCCACCACCATGTTTCATGGTGGGTATGGTCTGTTCAGGATGATGTTAGTTTTCCACTGGACATAGTGTTTCGCATTTAGGCTGAAAAGTTCAACTTTGGTCTCATCTGACTAGAGAACCTTCTTCCACATGTTTGCAGTTTCCCCTACATGGCTTGTGGCAAACCGCAAACAGGACTTCTTATGGCTTGCTTTTAAAAATGGCATTCTTCTGGCCACTTTTCCATAAAATCCAGATTTGTGGAGTACATGATAACTAATAGTTGTCCTGTGCACAGATTCTCCCACCTGATCTGTGGATCTCTACAGCTCCTCCAGAGTGACCCCGGGCCTCCTGCCTACTTCTCTTTTATTAGTGCTCTCCTTGCCTGGGCAAGTTTAGTCGGACGGCAATGTCTTGGTAGGTTTGCAGTTGTACCATACTCCTTCCATTTTCTTTTTTCTAATTTATATTTTAGTAAATTTTAAAGTTTTGATTCATAAACAGTGTATTGTTATGATAGCGGTCGAGAATAGGGAGACCTTCTCAGATGACAATGTACAGAAAAAAAAAGGAAAACACAAACAAATAAATGTGAACAACTGGATTGCAGTCTTACAAGTGTGCCAATATTTCTGGAATTTGGCCATTGTGTTCCACTGGAACGCCACAGAGAATTCCATGGATCTACTATCCTGTATCTGGGCGTATAGGTCAGAACTTGTAGGAGGATTAGGACGTCTCCAATGAAGAGCAATCAAACACTTGGCTGCAGTTAGTATGTGGAGAAGCAGCCTGGCGCCGTGGCCTCCTAGTTTCTCTAGTACTACATTCAAGAAAAGTGTCAGAGGGTCTCTAGGGATATGAACATCCAAAACATCCTGTATCAATCTAGTGACCTGATGTCGCCGTGTGCTCCTTTGTCTCGTTCTCACAACCGAAAACGACCGCCAGAAGTACAATCGGGAAATCCCTGGTGAAGTGTGCGTCGATGTGTGCGCAATTCCTCCAAAATAACATCACAGAGACGTTCTCAAGTAGGTTCCAATAATGTGCCTGCCTCCCAGCGGCTAGGCGTGGTTTATTTATACCAGAAGATGGGAGGTGGTCTTACAATCATGACCAATGAGGAGACAGGTTATGGTATGAAGTGATTGGCTGGAAGGCGGTCTTACAATCATGACCAATGAGGAGACAGGTTATGGTATGAAGTGATTGGCTGGCAAAGATGTGAATGATCGCGCGAACTTATGTTCGCGTGTTCACACACATATTCGCGCCCTTTCCATTGCCGCGCTTATCCTCGTGGATGAAGAAACCCTCGCTCGATGGTCCCCATCCCTTCCCCCTCAGCCGGCGCCATGACACTGGTATCCTGCAGTAATACCAGGCCGGGCACAAATCAGCTAAAGGTCGGAACGACCAGACCATCGTGCGAAAGTCTCTGCGCAGATACGAATGCGAACGAATCTGCGCATCTCCATAGGATAGATGGCGACCATACGGCGAACAATAATTTTTCCACAACAGACCTGTAACCAAAATAGCTCTATAATTGGGCAGGACCAAAAGATGTGGAATAGAGAGGCTTTCGGTTGGGAGTGTTGTAGAAATTTTATTAGGATGTGTTTCTAATATATTGTGTATTGTCATCATGTCTCTCAGTGTCAGGGTAAACCATTGGAGTGGATATCTTCCTGTGTATGTCCTGTCACAGCTGCTGGGCGCAGAGGTCTCCGTCGGTGAATGGTCCATGTGCTAAGCACTGGGCTTTGGGCCGGGGGAGACTGATGTGTTCAGCAGAGCAGTGTTTTGTTGGCTGATGTATGGACGCCGGATAGGGCCCCCGCGCAAGACGCAGATTTATTGGCTTGGCGTGGATGCATTTGTTAAGAGAACAATATATGAAAGGAACGTGTGTTTGTTGTCTCTAGTGCGCCTGATCAGCCGCTGGAGATAATGACGTTGTCCTGTAAATAAACATGCATGAGGATCATAGTAACTTTATCTAGCATTGATCACTGAGCAAGGCTGGATAAAATTAACTCCAGTGGTTATAGGATACATGTGTTTGTTAGCTGGCTATGTTATTCTAAATGATGGTGTCTTGTCTTACTATGTCATCACTTCCTGTATGTCATCACTTCCTGCATCCTTGTTACATGAAGTAAGTGGTCGGGTGATGGGCCAGACCCTTTTCTATTGTTACTGTGACTAAATAAAAGGTGAGCAGACTGTGGAGGAGGGGGAGTGCTCAGCAAGAATTCAAGATGGTAACACCTTTGACTGCGGTTGAGAGATTTGCCTGTCCTTACACAAAGTCTGATGAGAGCGGATTTCTACTATTAATATTTCTACAACAGGAGCATCTCCAACAGAGATCTGGCAACCTCAGGTTCATATTACAAGAAAGTTTAGACTGGCATATTCTTATTCATAATCATAGTGATGGGTGCACATCCATAAGGCAAACATAATAAATAAAAATAAAAAATAATAATAATGGCTGCACACACATATAAGCAGTAAAGCTGAGAAATGGGGATCATTCTAAATTCAAGTGGTACTATACCTACTATTGGAATCAATGGAAACTCTTAAGAAAATAATGGCTGCACACACATATAAGCAGTAAAGCTGAGAAATGGGGATCATTCTAAATTCAAGTGGTACTATACCTACTATTGGAATCAATGGAATCTCTTAGCGCACATTTTGATCAAACTTGTGTCGGGCCCATCCACCACGCGTCAAGGTGGCTTCCGCGGACGGGTCCCTATCACTAATATACCGACTCTCTTGGAATTAACCTTGGATCCTTATATGTGTGTGCAGCCATTATTTTTTTTATTTAACCTCAGGTTCATAGCATGTAGAGCTTCTGGTGTGTAATACCAGAACGTTAGAATCTTCAACTGGTTCTCTTTGTGAGTTATGGAGGTAGAACTAAAATATGCCCGTCTCCACACTGTTCTCCATATGTCTGGGGAGAGCTCCCTCTGTAGCCAATCTTCCCACTTTTGCATGTATGAGTGTTTGTAACCTACTGGGAAGTCCATGGAGGTCAAGATCTGGTATATATCAGAAATTAGACCCTTGGAAGAGGGGCCTCGGGTACATATGCGTTCGAAAGGGGAGAGGGTTGGGAATTCCGTTGATCCCAAGACACTCCTACAAAAATGAAGCACTCTACAGTATTGAAATGCTAAAGTGCTTGGCAAGGGAAATTTAGTCTGGAGCTCTTCAAAGTTCAGAATCCGAGCAGAGAGAGGGTCCTTCAGGTTGACAAGGCGATAGAGCACCACAGCCATCCACGGTCCAACCATCCCCGCCCCAGAGCTTCTCGAGAGATGGGGAGTAAAAAGAAACAGAGTAAGAGGGGAGCGTAGTGTCGCTAGATTGAACCTCATCCTGTTCTTATACCAGATATCCCTAGTAAACAACACAGGGCTGAGTAAGTCAGAGGCCGGGATAGGAGGGGGGGGGGGGGGGGGGGGGGCCAGATCATAGTTCCCAGTTGGGTTGGTGCCAGCCACACCCTCTCAATTTTAGTCCAACAATTGTACAAGTGGAGCATAGACCAAGATGCCACGTGTCTCAAATGCGTTAGTAGAGGGCAATACTTGGAAGGGCCAAACCTCCATTAGAGACTGGCGCTATCAAGATCTGTTTGGAAGTTTGATGACCATGGCTAGCTCCGTAAGTCTTATGAGCTGGAATGTGAGAGGGATTAAGGACGCCAACGAAAAGCAGTTTTAGACAATGTACGACAACACCAGCCTTTAATATGTTGTTTGCAGGAAACTCACTTGCTCACTCCTTTCTGGGCTGGACATAGCTTCCATGCCACGTATTCGTCATACGCCAGGGGAGTGAGCATTCTGGTTCATAAAAAGAATTGATGAGGAAGGGAGATATGTATACCTGCACTGCACTTTATTTAATGTCGAATGCGTTCTTATAGGGATCTATATCCCTCCACCCTATTCTCCACTGCTGATAAGGAAGGTGATCTCCTTTATCGCGGACTTGCCACAGGTTCCCACTCTACTTTTTGGTGACTTTAATACTGTTCCCTGTCAAAAATTAGACAAGCTCAGCCAGACCTCTAGTGTGATTAATGAGGGTGTTTCTCCCTTCACGCGCTTAATACAGGAGGCGGCGCTTTTTGACTTCTGGAGAATGAGGAATCCGGGTGTGTGACAATATTCTTGTCCATCTAGTTCGTATGGCTCATTATCTAGAATTGATCTGGTGCTAGGAAATGAGACTATGGGCCGTTTTATACAGGATATTGCTTACCTCCCTAGGAGGCTGTCTGATCATTCTCCGTTACTGACAATCATTACCTTGCAGCCGGGCTTGCAGCAGGGAGACAGGTGTTGGAAATTTAATCCGAATTGGATGCATATACTAGTGGATGTTAAGCAACAATTGGCAGAATTTTTCACTTTTAATTTACCTACTGCCTCGCGGATGATTGTTTGGGATGCGCTGAAAGCCTTTTTACGAGGTATTCTGATAGCGAGAGTTAATGGGAGGAAAAAGGAGACTAGAGAAAAGGTGAGGAGGCTGACGCAAGAAGTAGCGGAAACTGAAGCTGAGTTTATATTAAATCCATCTGTAGATTCTGAGAATAAGTGGAAAGAGGCCCAAAAGTCGCTGAATGATCGATTATTAGTGAATGCGCAGAATAGGAGATTTTATCAAAAAAAGCGGTACTATGAGTAGGGAGAAAAGACAGGGAGATTGTTGGCTCTCTTAACCGCCTCCGGACCGGCTAACGCAGGATCGCGTTCCGGAGGCGGCAGCCCTGCGAACAGTCACGCATATATGCGTCATCTCGCGAGACGTGAGATTTCCTGTGGGCGCGCGCGTTCACAGGATCGGAAGGTAAGTGAGTGGATCTCCAGCCTGCCAGCGGCGATCGTTCGCCGGCAGGCTGGAGATACGATTTTTTTAACCCCTAACAGGTATATTAGACGCTGTTTTGATAACAGCGTCTAATATACCTGCTACCTGGTCCTCTGGTGGTCCCTTTTGTTTGGATCGACCACCAGAGGACACAGGTAGCTCAGTAATATGTAGCACCAAACACCACTACACTACACCCCCCCCCTGTCACTTATTAACCCCTGATCACCCCATATAGACTCCCTGATCACCCCCCTGTCATTGATCACCCCCCTGTCATTGATCACCCCCTTGTAAGGCTCCATTCAGACGTCCGTATGATTTTTACGGATCCACTGATACATGGATCGGATCCGCAAAACACATACGGACGTCTGAATAGAGCCTTACAGGGGGGTGATCAATGACGGGGGTGATCACCCCATATAGACTCCCTGATCACCCCCCTGTAATTGATCACCCCCCTGTCATTGATCACTCCCCTGTAAGGCTCCATTCAGACGTCCGTATGATTTTTACAGATCCACTGATACATGGATCGGATTCGCAAAACACATACGGACATCTGAATGGAGCCTTATAGGGGGGTGATCAATGACAGGGGGGTGATCACCCCATATAGACTCCCTGATCACCCCCCTGTCATTGATCACCCCCCTGTAAGGCTGCATTCAGATGTCCGTATGTTTTTTACGGATCCACGGATACATGGATCGGATCCGCAAAACACATACGGACATCTGAATGGAGCCTTATAGGGGGGTGATCAATGACAGGGGGGTGATCACCCCATATAGACTCCCTGATCACCCCCCTGTCATTGATCACCCCCCTGTAAGGCTGCATTCAGATGTCCGTATGTTTTTTACGGATCCACGGATACATGGATCGGATCCGCAAAACACATACGGACATCTGAATGGAGCCTTATAGGGGGGTGATCAATGACAGGGGGGTGATCACCCCATATAGACTCCCTGATCACCCCCCTGTCATTGATCACCCCCCTGTAAGGCTGCATTCAGATGTCCGTATGTTTTTTACGGATACATGGATCGGATCCGCAAAACACATACGGACATGTGAATGGAGCCTTATAGGGGGGTGATCACCCCATATAGACTCTCTGATCACCCCCCTGTCATTGATCACCCCCCTGTAAGGCTCCATTCAGACATTTTTTTGGCCCAAGTTAGCGGAATTATTATATTTTTTTTTCTTACAAAGTCTCATATTCCACTAACTTGTGTCAAAAAATAAAATCTCACATGAACTCACCATACCCCTCACGGAATCCAAATGCGTAAAAATTTTTAGACATTTATATTCCAGACTTCTTCTCACGCTTTAGGGCCCCTAGAATGCCAGGGCAGTATAAATACCCCACATGTGACCCCATTTCGGAAAGAAGACACCCCAAGGTATTCCGTGAGGGGCATATTGAGTCCATCAAAGATTGAAATTTTTGTCCCAAGTTAGCAGAAAGGGAGACTTTGTGAGAAAAAAAATATATATATCAATTTCCGCTAACTTGTGCCAAAAAAAATAAATTTCTATGAACTCGGCATGCCCCTCATTGAATACCTTGGGGTGTCTTCTTTCCAAAATGGGGTCACATGTGGGGTATTTATACTGCCCTGGCATTTTAGGGGCCCTAAAGCGTGAGAAGAAGTCTGGGATCCAAATGTCTAAAAATGCCCTCATAAAAGGAATGTGGGCCCCTTTGCGCATCTAGGCTGCAAAAAAGTGTCACACATCTGGTATCGCCGTACTCAGGAGAAGTTGGGCAATGTGTTTTTGGGTGTCATTTTACATATACCCATGCTGGGTGAGATAAATATCTTGGTCAAATGCCAACTTTGTATAAAAAATGGGAAAAGTTGTCTTTTGCCGAGATATTTCTCTCACCCAGCATGAGTATATGTAAAAAGACACCCCAAAACACATTGCCCAACTTCTCCTGAATACGGCGATACCACATGTGTGACACTTTTTTGCAGCCTAGGTGGGCAAAGGGGCCCACATTCCAAAGAGCACCTTTCAGATTTCACCGGACATTTTTTACAGATTTTGATTTCAAACTACTTCGCACGCATTTGGGCCCCTAAAAAGCCAGGTCAGTATAACTACCCCACAAGTGACCCCATTTTGGAAAGAAGACACCCCAAGGTATTTCGTGATGGGCATAGTGAGTTCATGGAAGTTTTTATTTTTTGTCACAAGTTAGTGGAATATGAGACTTTGTAAGAAAGAAATAAATAAAATCATCATTTTCCGCTAACTTGTGACAAAAAATAAAAAGTTCTATGAACTCACTATGCCCATCAGCGAATACCTTAGGGTGTCTACTTTCCGAAATGGGGTCATTTGTGGGGTGTTTGTACTGTCTGGCCATTGTAGAACCTCAGGAAACATGACAGGTGCTCAGAAAGTCAGAGCTGCTTCAAAAAGCGGAAATTCACATTTTAGTACCATAGTTTGTAAATGCTATAACTTTTACCCAAACCATTTTTTTTTTTTTACCCAAACATTTTTTTTTTATCAAAGGCATGTAGAACAATAAATTTAGAGAAAAATTTATATATGGATGTCGTTTTTTTGCAAAATTTTACAACTGAAAGTGAAAAATGTAATTTTTTTGCAAAAAAATCGTTAAATTTCAATTAATAACAAAAAAAGTAAAAATGTCAGCAGCAATGAAATACCACCAAATGAAAGCTCTATTAGTGAGAAGAAAAGGAGGTAAAATTCATTTGGGTGGAAAGTTGCATGACCGAGCAATAAACCGTGAAAGTAGTGTAGTGCAGAAGTCTAAAAAGTGGCCTGGTCATTAAGGGTGTTTAAGCTAGGGGGGCTGAGGTGGTTAACTAAGGCCCAACATCAGTCCAGCTTTATACCAGCTCTGCGTAATTCAGAAGGGTCGATATGTACCTCCCCGGAGCAGGTGGTAGAGGTCATGTATTCCTTTTACTCCAATTTATACTCCTCAAAAATTACTGCCTCTGAGGCTCAGATGGAAGACTTTCTGGTCCCACTTGACCTCCCTGCTCTTACACGAGACCAACAATCTCAATTGGACGCCCCCATTTCCCTTATGGAATTGGAAATAGCGCTGCGAGACATGTCCAATAATAAAGCCCCTGGGGAGGATGGGCTACCAGCTGAAGTATATAAAACCTATTCCCCAGTACTCCTGCCCCAATTGTTAGAAGTTTTAGGGAGGCTCACACCAGTAAGGCCCTGCCAGCTTCTATGAATGAGGCCATTATTGTGGTTATTCCAAAACCGGGGAAAGACGTCCTAGAGGCAGAATCCTACCGACCCATTTCCTTATTGCAGGTGGACATCAAACTGTTGGCGAAGGTATTGGCTAACCGTTTGAACCTTGTGATTAAGTCTGTAATCCACTTTGATCAAGCCGGATTCATACCGAACATGTCAACGGCGGTGAATATTAGACGACTGTACCTGAATATTCAGGTGGGCCAAATCCATGCGGCGGTCGCGTCTCTAGACGCGGCCAAAGCATTCGACAGTGTGGAGTGGGGATACCTCATTACTGTACTGAAGGCCATGGGATTCGGGTCAGGGTTTATTAATTGGGTCCAGTTACTATTTGCACGTCCTACTTCTAGATTACAGGTGAATGGCAATCTTTCTGACTCCTTTGAACTGCACAGGGGGACTAGACAGGGGTGTCCTCTCTCACCGCTATTGTTCGCAATCGCGGTGGAACCTTTGGCAGAGGCTCTCCGTAAGGCAGAAACGGTGAAGGGTATCACTTGCGGGTCAGTAACGGAAAAGGTCGCTCTCTATGCGGGCGACCTTTTGTTATTTCTTGATGACTGGACCTCCTCTCTACCAGCAGCTATGCAAATCATTAATGATTTTGGGCGTCTATCTGGCTTGACTATTAATTGGACAAAGTCAATGCTAATGCCTTTGGGAAGTACTACACAGACAGACCATAGTTTTACTGCGGGTTTCCAGATTGTACATCTGGGCATACAGGTATCGGCAGATCCTCGGGATTTTATCCGTTTTAATTTATTAAAAATTCAGACAGAAGATCCAAGTATGGATTAGACTCCCATTGTCACTTATTGTTTGCACCAACTTGTTAAAAATTATCCTTATTCCACAGCTCTTGTACATTTTACATAACTTCCCGTCCTGGATCCCCTTAAGAATATTTCATTCTATTAATGCAAAATTCCAAGACCTCATCTGGAAGAAAAAAACACCCCGAATTAAACTGGCGGTGCTGTGTAGATCCAAAACCCAGGGGGGTTGAGTGTCCCTGACCCACGGATGTATTATATAGCGGCCCAATTACAGCATCTTCGAGGATGGGGAGAGGTAGATAAGTTGAGCACTGCTGGGCGAGTTGTGCAGCAGCTTATCCATACTAAGAATGTAATGGCAGCTTTGGAGGGCGGAGGTTTTTATGACAAGGGTAGGCAATATGGTATCCTACGCACCATACACACAGTATGGTGGAAAGCTAAAGAGATTGTATACACAACTTACCCCGATCTGGCCTAACTACCTGTACAAGGAGCTAAACACGGTAACTAATGTGAAATTATGGGACGTCTATGGTCTTAATCGAATGTGTCAGCTATGTGAGAATAACTGTCTTAAATCCTTTAATATGTAACAGCAAGAGTTTGGTCTGCCTAAGACTTTATTTTATGTCTACCTTCAGGTACGGCATGCTGTACAAATACAAGACCGTAAGGAGAAAATAGTCCCTGCTGATTCGCATTCGATTATTACTCATATTACCTCCCTGGGGGATACAAGAGGGGTGATCTCCGCATTCTATCTGAGCTTAATGGAGGCGTTACACAAGGCCCATCCGCTGCAGCTATATTCCAAATGGCAACAAGATGTCACTGACTTAACAGTGGAACAGTGGAAGGAGGTATTAGAAGATTTCCCGGTGGTAGCGGTAAGTGAGGCCCACAGAGTCTCACAATTGCTATTACTACATAGAGTGTACAGAACTCCAGTCTCCTTACACAAAATGGAGTATAGGACGGATGATACTTGCCCTAGATGTGGCGCGCACAATGCCGATTTAATTCACTTAATGTGAAATTGCCCAAGGCTGCGAAGATATTGGTCTGATGTGGGGAGCTTAATATGTAATGTGTTTGATATAACTATTGATCTAACTCCTACAATCTGTATTCTGCGATATACCAAAAAGATACCTGTTACCCCTGAGCTTAGAATAGTGATCACAAGAATCCTTTACCAGGCAAGGAAGTTAATTGCGTTTCACTGGATTGCCTCTGTCCCCCCGGCTATCCAGAACTTAGTGGATAAGATTCATATGCTAGTAAGACTGGAGAGTTACGTATACCAAAAACGAGGAAGTAATAAGAAATTCGAAAAAATATGGTCACTTTGGATATTACATTATAATGTTGTGGTTTAATGTAGTAGACTTGTTGCTTTGAATGGTGATGGGAAGGTATCGCATGATGATATGTGAGTAAGACTGGATGATAGTTGGCGTGGATGCTGGATTTGCATGTGGAAAATGAAGAACCAATGGGAAGTCGAGTAATGGCTTATCCTGAAGATCTTCTGGGACTATGGTTCTTGGAGTAATATGAAGCCATCATCAATGCCTCTCCAAAGGACTTTCTTACAACCGCGAACCCGGGACTCAGGGTGTGGGGAGGGCGGGAGAGGGAGGGTTTATGTTTTCCCCTTTCTGGGTTGTTTGCATAAAATCTTATTGAAAATCAATAAAAAAGATTTGATAAAAAAAAAAAAGATCTGTTTGGAAAACCTGTGCCGTTTGTAATTTCAAACAAAGTTCGCAAAAGCGGACTGTATAGTATGGGCCACACCACCATCCCCAACTGCATGTGGACCGTAAGGATTGTTTTTTATTAGTGTGGATCAATTTGGATCAGTTGCTCTCCATTTTGTGGTTTAAAGGAAACCTCCCCTACATTTTGTCCTCATATTAGAACAGCAGGATTCCCAGAGACAACCTGCCTTTCACCAAATTACAGCAGTTTTTGACCTGCCCAGTCTTATTGACCAGCTTTCTGATACTGGTTTCACCCTCCAGACTCCAGACCTTGCCATTTATTCAGTGTCAAACTCAATTCACCATCTGCCTATTACTGATCCACAGCAACCCTCCATGATGTAACTGTGCCTTCCAACAAAGGGGGCACTCTAGCTGACTGTTACGTACTGAGACTCTGTGCTACCTCCAATTCTATGCACTTATACCTTAGCTCACTGCCTGGTGCTATGGTGTTAGGGTGACGGTGGGAGATCATACCCACCTCTTTGAGGATCCAGTGGAGGCAAAATGCTACTTCTTTATGGAGGACTGACCTTGAATTCATGGTGTGGACTTTATTCTTCTCTCACTAGAAATGATTGTTACACTCTTCTTGGTAATTGAGCCCACAAAGCTCTTGTTTTATGTTCAAAGTTGTTTTTCTACTTACAATGACCTTTCCCTTTATCTTCCCAGGGAGATGCACAGACCTTCCCTTTCCTTTCCTGGGCTTCGGGGACAAGCTGACTGAATTCCTTGTTTATAGATATCTCACCTCCAAACCCGACCGGGCAGGTATAGGATGAGTATATCACTTTCAACCACTTCAGTCATGACCACCTTACACTTCTCCATAACTTTATCTCTGACCTGTCTGGTGTGTTCCTTGGTTTTCATGATGCTGTTAGATCACTAATGTTCATTAACAAACCCAGCTGTAGTTATATTGAGAATAAATTACACACAGGAGAACTCTATTTACTAATTAGGTAACTTCTGAAGGCAATTGGTCTCACTGGATTTTATTTAGGGGTATCAGAGTACAGGGGACTAAATATAAATGCATGCCATACTTTTGCAGATTTTTATCTTATTTTCTTTCTACTTCACACATACTTTGGTTTATCACATAAAATCCCAATAAAATACATTTAAGTTTGTGGGTGTAACATAAAAAAAATGTGGAAAAGCTCAAGGGGTATGAACACTTTTCAAGGCACTGTACATGAAGCAATCATCGGCACTGTATATAACCTAACATTGCGCTCATTCTGGCACATGCATTTCCATTATAGTCAGTGATGTGCATGGATTTACAGCATGCTTACATGGAGCAATGATAAGGCGAACTACGGTAACTAAATTTACTTCCTTCCTTCCTTCTTGCAATTAGATTAATTCTGATGACTTCTAGTAATTATCACTATGGGAAAATGGATACTTTTCAGTTGAGGATAAACAATATAATTGTGACTGAAATGAATCAGAGGTAGAACCATGTCCTCATCATGCGCATCCATGCTCTTCTGCAACTGATAACCTTACTTGGCAGCAGCTACCTGGTACTGAGTGCTACAGTTCAGTGTGCTATGCTGAAGTCCTTTTCCTTTGCTGGCTTCCTATGTTAGGGCTCATGCACACAAATGTATTTTTTCCGTGTCCATTCAGTTTTTATTGCGGCCTGTATGATGAACCATTCAATTCAGTGGGGCTGCATAAAAAATGGAAATAACTGTGTGTGCATTCCATGTCCACATGGCTATTCCGCTAAACAAATAGAATATGTCCTATTATTGTCTACACAATTTGCGGACCGCAAAACATGCAATGGTTGTGTGCATGAGCCTTCACAGAGTTAAAAATAAGAGGCCGAAAGAAAAATAGAAACTAAATCTGTCTTCAGAATCAGTGGATTTTGACGCTTACACTGTTTTTCTGCTTCCTATTGATTGAATAGGATTTTCAGAGCTGATTCTGCCTGATTCTAGGGCCGGAAGCTTTTTTCATCTTGCTGGAAAAAAAATCATCCCTGTTTGCTCCCATTGAAATTACCGTGAGGCATTTTTGATGCCATTTTTGAGGCAGAAAAAGCTTGGAAAAAAGTTTCACGTGGACATGCCCTTAGTTTGGTGTCATACACAGGTTTTTTCTGGTGTTTCTGACAGGTTTTGCAGCTTTTGATGGCTGGCCATTTTTTGCAGCATTTATAAGGAAAAAAAAAGGGAGGGGAGGGGGGGGGGGAAAGGAGAAGGGAAAAGGGAAAGAATTGTGTGGAACAAAAAACTGAGGCTAGATACCTCAACCATATAATTATTGATTGCACCCTACCAGCCCCAAATGCTATATGTGCTGTATGGGAAATATCAATTGCAGTATTCCATCATTCTTTTCGATATTGGTCACCACATCACATTCCCCGAAGTGTCTCAAAGGAGGCACAACGGGAAATGCAAGGCGGGGGCATGAATCAAAACCAATACTATACTAAATCAATCCGCTAGATAATTGCATGGTCCATCCATACATTGGTCACCGCATCACATTCCCCAGCACACATGGAACATGTGAACCGGGGAATGCAAGGCGAGGACACAAAGTCCACTCAGCGATGACCCTAGGAGGCCAGGGGAAAAAAGTGATTAAAACAAAATTAAAATCCATAAATTGAACCCCTTTTGGGTGTGGAGACCCATGTGAACCATGATGCCTATAGAAAAGTGGAGAAACCAGTGGATTCATTCAAACCACCCGGGTGCAGTGTATTTAGTTTCCAAATCCATTTGCACTCGAGCTGTCCCAATCTTTTAGTGGTGTTACCTCCTCTGATGTTTTTCATGACACAGTCAATCGCCCGTACCTTCAGATGCACGGGATTACAGTCGTGATATGTCTTAAAATGTCTTGCAACTGGTTTTAGATTACACAGATCTTCTTCCTCTGTTGCTGTCATTATATCTCTGACATGTTCTCGCACTCTCACCTTCAATTCTCTCGTGGTTAAACCCACATAAATTTTCGGGCAAGAACATTTAGCATAATACACGACTGCCGTACTCGTGCATGTGAGGCATTGTGTGATTTTAAAGGTTTTTGTATTGGCTGTGTCATTGAAAGAGGTGGCCCTCTCCATATTTGGGCATGCTATACATTTCCCACATGGGACAAAACCCCACTTCGGCTTCCCCAGTCCTGGGAACAAAGGTTGTTTTTGTTTTACATATAGGCTGCGTACGAGATGGTCTCTCAAATTCTTTGAACGTCTCGCCGTTATCATAGGGTATGGTGCTATAAATTTTGTCAAGATGGGATCAGTTAGTAAGATCGGCCATGATTTTTCCAGAATGCCCTTCATCTCTATCCACCTTCCATGATATCCTGTGATGTATCGTGTCTTGTTATCCTTGCTCTTTTGGACTTCAGAAAAAAGTAGGTCCTGCCTGGAGCATGTCTTTGCTCTCCTATAGGCTTTCTTGATTGCACGTTGGCTGTATCCACGACTTGTGAATCTTTCCTTTAATATTTTGGCCTGTTGCTCAAAAATTTCCTCCGTCGAGCAGATTCTCCGAGCCCGTAGGTATTGTCCAATCGGGATTGAGTTGATCATCTGTGGAGGGTGTGACGAAGAAGCATGTAAATATGAGTTTACTGCTGTAGGTTTTCTAAAAACATTCGTCACTATACCTCCATCAGTACCTCTCTCTAGATGTACATCCAAAAACTCAATATGTTCCTTACTGTACTTATACGTTAATTTGATGTTCTTGGCGTTCTTGTTTAATGCCATAAAAAATTCCTCCAACTCCCTGGTGTTTCCCTGCCAGATCATAAATACATTGTCGATGTACCGCGCCCAAAAAATGGCGCGGTCCATCGACATGTATTGATCTGACAGGAAAAGGTCCCTCTCCCACAGCCCCAGGAACAAATTTGCGTAAGAGGGCGCACAGGGCGCCCCCATCGCAGTTCCCTGGAGCTGCAGGTAGAAGGACCCTCCAAAGGAGAAGAAGTTGTGTGTAAGAACAAAAGAGAGGAGCTCCAGGAGAAACACTCTGCGGTTGGCCTCCAAATTTTCTTGTACAAGGAAAAAATCCACTGCTTGTATACCATCCGTGTGTCTTATACTCGTATACAGCGATTCAACGTCGCATGTCACCATAAGTGTATCATCCCCTAAATAGATGCCATCGACTTTCCGTAGGAAGTCGGTCGTATCTTTGATGTGGGATGGCAGACTAGCCGCTATATCTTTCAATTGAGAATCTAGGTATCGTCCTATTTTCTCAGTGAAACTGCCCCGGCCTGAAATAATTGGCCTTCCAGATGGAACTTTCGGGTTCTTATGAATTTTGGCCAGTAGATACAGGGTGGGTACCACCGGTTCTTTTACAACCAGGGCATCATGTAATGCCTTAGATATTGTATGGTTGTCTACTGCCTTATAAATCACTGAGAAAAATGCACCAAAAGGATATGCCACTGACTATACTAGCTGGTCATACAAGCAGATATTAAAAGCTGAGACTTTCGCCAATATATTCCTGTCAGGAAAATATCGGAGCCCATCATTGCACCACGTCACGGTCACTCAGCATGGCAAAGGGTCCTACCACTACGCTAACTGTGGTGTGAACACGGTCTGAAGGTGATGTAATCCAGCTCACAGCCCAGCCTGCACACAAATGCCTAGCAGGACAGCCAGTGCAATGTGAACAAAGCAAGACTGTGAGCCCCACCCATATCAGACCATGTGATGGAGGATTCCAGGTGCAAAGGAATGTTCAATTGCCAGATGAAGGCACATTCAAGACATATAAAACAAAATCACTGTAGAATTGCAGTGGCCAATATGGCGGAACTGCTCAAACCCCAAACACTGTAGCGTGTTTCTCATTGGGCGAGCAGTCCCATCGCATGTGAACCACAGAAATATCGTGGCAGATATGGAGGAGCTGCTCAAACCCCAAACACTGTAGCGTGTTTCTCATTGGGGGAGCAGTCCCACCGCATGTGGACCGCAGCAAACGACCATCCCGAGCAATTAATGCGTACAAAGGAGGACGCCAGCGCGGTCCACATGCACCACAAAAGCATCCGCACAATGCTCTGGCTTGTGCAGGATGCTTTTGTGGTGCATGTGGACCGCGCTGGCGTCCTCCTTTGTACGCATTAATTGCTCGGGATGGTCGTTTGCTGCAGTCCACATGCGGTGGGACTGCTCCCCCAATGAGAAACACGCTACAGTGTTTGGGGTTTGAGCAGCTCCTCCATATCTGCCACGATATTTCTGTGGTTCACATGCGATGGGACTGCTCACCCAATGAGAAACACGCTACAGTGTTTGGGGTTTGAGCAGTTCCGCCATATTGGCCACTGCAATTCTACAGTGATTTTGTTGTCTACTGCCTTCCCTAGAATTACACTCAGGTTCTTCTCAAATGCCTGTAGGGGATTGAACGTGAGCTTCTTATAGCATGCTACCTCTCTCAATTGTCTATAAGCCTCCTGTTTGTGCTGGTTTGTGCTGCAAAAATTAACGTTTGCGCCGCTTTGGTTTCATAGATATTGCGCGCTTGATTTGCTGAAACCCCGCCCACTTTCCACCCCATGTTCTTAAATTTCAAAAAGAATTACACCATTCATTTGTGCTGCAAAAATTAACGTTTGCGCCGCTTTCGTTTCCGAGATATTGCGCGCTTGATTTGCTGAAACCCCGCCCACTTTCCACCCCATGTTTTTAAATTTCAAAAAGAAATACACCATTCGTTTGTGCTGGTTTGTGCTGCAAAAATAAGCGTTTGCGCCGCTTTGGTTTCCGAGATATTGTGCGGTTGATTTGATGAAACCCCTCCCACTTTCCACCCCATGTTCTTAAATTTCAAAAATAAATACACCATTCGTTTGTGCTGCGTTTGTGCTGGTTTGTGCCGCAAAAATTAATGTTTGCGCCGCTTTGGTTTCCGAGATATTGCACGCTTGATTTGCTGAAACCCCGCCCACTTTCCACCCCATGTTTTTGACTCTGACCCTAGACCCCCCAGGTGTGCTGCAGCTTGCCCCCCCCCACAACTTTTTTTTGGGCACAAGCATATTATTTTATTTTTTTCTGCGTACGCTGACTGTGGTCGGGACTCTTAGCGTCCGGCCACTGTTAGCGCATCGCACACCCTACCGCTGATCAACTTCGGACGGTTGATCAGTGAGTTTGAATTTTTTTTAAAAAAAATATCACATTTTTGGGCTTTTTTTTTCGTCTGTTAGGTTTAGGATAGGTTTGCGAACACCCGTCCCCCCACACACGCACACAAAATAAAGTTTATCACGCACACACACACTCTCCTATGGCCCGCCGGATGTTCTCGGCTGAGGAGGCATACGCCCAGCTTGCCTCCGAGTCCGAGAGCCCCAGTGAGGACGAGGATGACCGCACTTTCCTTTTGTCATCCGCATCCTCCTCATCATCTAGCGATGATGATGAAACCCCAAGACGGCGGAGACACCGCCAGGCGGAGCAAGGGGACCGATATGCTAGGGACCCTATGGCCCACACTAGTACGAGAAGCTCTGGGGCTCGTACTAGTTTTCCGGCCCACCAGTTAAGTCCACCGGAGCCCCCTACCGGTGAACTTGTCTGGTATACCCCAGA
Organism: Bufo bufo; assembly: GCF_905171765.1. Lineage (NCBI taxonomy): Eukaryota > Metazoa > Chordata > Amphibia > Anura > Bufonidae > Bufo > Bufo bufo. The sequence goes on from NC_053391.1 coordinate 312,600,514, forward strand.
GTGTTTTGAGCCCACGATTCCTGCTTTTGTAGGCCAACCAGGAATCCAGATTTCCACAGTGGGCTTCATTGAATACGACTACTTTAGTCTTTTTTTCAGTGACCACTTTGTGAATCTGATGGTGGAGCAGACGAACCTGTACGCCCAACAGTTCGTCGCTCAACACCCGGGCTCCTTTTTGGCTAGGCCCGGTGGCTGGACTCCGTTCTGTGCAGCCAAGATGAGGATGTTTTGGGGCCTCGTACTGCATATGGGCCTAGTCAAGAAACCTAGTGTCAGGCATTACTGGAGTGGGGACGTCCTCTACCAGACCCCACTTTACAGTACGGCCATGACACGTACCGGGTTTGAGGCCATCCGGAAATGTCTGCATTATTCCGATAATGCAGCATGTCCCCCCCAAGGTGATCCTGCCTATGACCGCCTGTACAAAATCAGGCCGATCATCGATCACTTTGGGGCCAAATTTGTACAGGCCTATGTACCTGGAAGGGAGGTCGCGGTTGATGAGCCTCTCATTGCTTTCAAGGGGAGACTCATTTTCCACCAGTATGTTCCCTCTAAGCGGGCGAGGTATGGCGTGAAGCTGTACAAACTTTGCGAGAGTACCTCAGGGTACACTTACAAGTTTCGTGTGTACGAGGGGCAAGATTCCCGTATTCAACCCCCAGAATGTCCCCCCACTCTGGGTGTTAGCGGGAAACTTGTGTGGGACCTTATGCACCCACTGCTAGATAAGGGTTACCACTTGTACGTGGATAAATTTTATACTAGTATCCCCTTGTTCCAGTCCCTCGCTGCCAAATCCACGTCCGCTTGTGGAACCGTGCGGAAAAATCAACACAGCCTCCCTACCCACCCCCTCCAGGTACCTATCCCCAGGGGTGCGACCCGTGCCCTTACCAGTGGAAACCTGTTGCTGGTCAGATATAAGGACAAGAGGGATGTCCTTGTACTGTCCACAATTCACGGTAACGGCATCACCCCTGTCCCTGTGCGAGGTACTGCGGCAACGGTCCTCAAGCCCAATTGTATCGTCGACTGCAATCGGTATATGGGAGGAGTTTATCTATCTGATCAAGTCCTCAAGCCATATAACGCCATGCGCAAAACCCGGGCATGGTGCAAAAAAGTTGCAGTCTACTTGGTACAGGTTGCCTTGTACAACTCTTTTGTGCTGTCCCGGAGCGCTGGCAACACAGGGACATTCCTTCAGTTCTATGAGGCAGTCCTCAAGGACCTGATCTTTTCTGACCGGGAAAGAGCAGGCCGGAGTACCTCGGGAACTGGAGGCGCCCGGATAGTCCCTGGCCAACACTTTCCAGGTGTGGTCCCCCATACTGGAAAGAAGGGACGGACCCAAAAAGGTGCAGAGTGTGTCACAGGAAAGGGATACGGAAGGACACCACTACTCAGTGTGACACGTGCCCCGATCATCCGGGCCTCTGCATTGACGGTTGCTTCAGGGAGTACCACACTTCCATGGGGTACTAAATTTATGTTCCCCTTAGCCACTGACAATCGGATAAAAAACTATGGTTCTCAGACTTGAGACACTAAAACTAAAAAAATATTCTTTCAAAAATATTTAGTAAAACTAAAATAAATTTTAAAAAAGTAGACATATTAGGTATCGCCGCGTCCGTAAGAATCTGCTCTATAAAAATACCCCATGACCTAACCCCTCAGATGAACACGGTCAAAAAATAAAATAAAAACGGTGCAAAAAAAAGTTTTTTTTGTCACCTTACATCACCGTTGCACCGTTTTTATTTTCTTTTTTGACCATGTTCATCTGAGGGGTTAGGTCATGGGGTATTTTTATAGCGCATATTCTTACAGATGCGGTGATACCCTAGATGTCAACTTTTTTTATTTATTTTAGTTTTACAAAATATTTTAGAATATTTTTTTTTTTTTTCGTTTTAGTGTCTCAAGTCTGAGAACCATAGTTTTTTATCCGATTGTCAGTGGCTAAATTGGGGAAGGGGAACATAAATTTAGTACTCCATGGAAGTCTGGTACTCCCTGAAGCAACCAATAATGCAGAGGCCCGGATGAAGAGGGCACATGTCACACTGAGTAGTGGTGTCCTTCCGTATCCCCTTCCTGTGACACACTCTGCACCTTTTTTGAGTCTGTCCCTTCTTTCCAGTATGGGGGACCACACCTGGAAAGTGTTGGCCAGGGACGATCCGGGCATCTCCAGTTCCCGAGGTACTCCGGCCTGCTCTTTCCCGGTCAGAAAAGATCAGGTCCTTGAGGACTGCCTCATAGAACTGAAGGAATGTCCCTGTGTTGCCAGGATCTGGCGGCGAGGGACAGGAACAAGGGGATACTAGTATAAAATGTATCCACGTACAAGTGGTAACCCTTATCTAGCAGTGGGTGCATAAGGTCCCACACAAGTTTCCCGCTAACACCCAGAGTGGGGGGACATTCTGGGGGTTGAATACGGGAATCTCGCCCCTCGTACACACGAAACTTGTAAGTGTACCCTGAGGTACTCTCACAAAGTTTGTACAGCTTCACGCCATACCTCGCCCGCTTAGAGGGAACATACTGGCGGAAAATGAGTCTCCCCTTGAAAGCAATGAGAGACTCATCAACCACGACCTCCCTTCCAGGTACATAGGCCTGCACAAATTTGGCCCCAAAATGATCGATGACCGGCCTGATTTTGTACAGGCGGTCATAGGCAGGATCACCTTGGGGGGGACATGCTGCATTATCTGCATAATGCAGGCATTTCCGGATGGCCTCAAACCGGGTACGTGTCATGGCCGTACTGTAAAGTGGGGTCTGGTAGAGGACGTCCCCACTCCAGTAATGCCTGACACTAGGTTTCTTGACTAGGCCCATATGCAGTACGAGGCCCCAAAACGTCCTTATCTTGGCTGCACAGACCGGAGTCCAGCCACCGGGCCTACCCAAAAAGGAGCCCGGGTGTTGAGCAATGAACTGTTGGGCGTACAGGTTCGTCTGCTCCACCATCAGATTCACAAAGTGGTCACTGAAAAAAAGAGGGGGGGGGGCTCCGGTGGACTTAACTGGTGGGCCGGAAAACTAGTACGAGCCCCAGAGCTTCTCGTACTAGTGTGGGCCACAGGGTCCCTATTATGGCGGTCCCCTTGCTCCGCCTGGCGGTGTCTCCGCCGTCTTGGGGTCTCATCACCATCGCTAGATGATGAGGAGGACGCGGATGACAAAAGAAAAGTGCGGTCATCCTCGTCCTCACTGGGGCTCTCGGACTCGGAGGCAAGCTGGGCGTATGCCTCCTCAGCCGAGAACATAGGAGAGTGTGTGTGTGCGTGATAAACTTTATTTTGTGTGCGTGTGTGTGGGGGGACGGGTGTTCGCAAACCTATCCTAAACCTAACAGACAAAAAAAAAAAGCCAAAAAATTCGAACTCACTGATCAACCGTCCGAAGTTGATCAGCAGTAGGGTGTGCGATGCGCTAAGGCTAGTTTCACACTTGCGGCAGGACGGATCCGACATGCTGTTCACCATGTCGGATCCGTCCTGCGGCTATTTCGCCGTGCCCCCGGGCCGCCGCTCCGTCCCCATTGACTATAATGGGGACGGGGGCGGAGCTCCGGCGCAGCACGGCGGTGCACGGCGAAAGCCGCCGGACTAAAATTACTGCATGTCAGGTTTTTTAGTCCGGCGGCTTTCTCCGTGCACCGCCGTGCTGCGCCGGAGCTCCGCCCCCGTCCCCATTATAGTCAATGGGAAAGGAGCGGCGGACCGGGGGCACGGCGAAATAGCCGCAGGACGGATCCGACATGGTGAACAGCATGTCGGATCCGCCCTGCCGCAAGTGTGAAACTAGCCTAACAGTTGCCGGACGCTAAGAGTCCCGGCCACAGTCAGCGTACGCAGAAAAAAATAAAATAATATGCTTGTGCCCCAAAAAAAGTTGTGGGGGGGGGGGCGGGAGGGGGGCAAGCTGCAGCACACCTGGGGGGTCCAGGGTCAGGGTTAAAAACATGGGGTGGAAAGTGGGCGGGGTTTCAGCAAATCAAGCGCGCAATATCTCGGAAACCAAAGCGGCGCAAACGTTCATTTTTGCGGCACAAACCAGCACAAACGCAGCACAAACGAATGGTGTAATTCTTTTTGAAATTTAAAAACATGGGGTGGAAAGTGGGCGGGGTTTCAGCAAATCACGCGCGCAATATCTCGGAAACCAAAGCAGCGCAAAAGTTCATTTTTGCGGCACAAACGCAGCACAAACGAATGGTGTATTTCTTTTTGAAACTTAAAAACATGGGGTGGAAAGTGGGCGGGGTTTCAGCAAATCAAGCGCGCAATATCTCGGAAACCAAAGCGGCGCAAACGTTTATTTTTGCAGCACAAACCAGCACAAACGTAGCACAAACGAATGGTGTATTTCTTTTTGAAATTTAAAAACATGGGGTGGAAAGTGGGCGGGGTTTCAGCAAATCAAGCGCGCAATTTCTCGGAAACCAAAGCGGCGCAAACGTTAATTTTTGCGGCACAAACGCAGCACAAACGAATGGTGTATTTCTTTTTGAAATTTAAAAACATGGGGTGGAAAGTGGGCGGGGTTTCAGCAAATTATGCACGCAATATCTCGGAAACCAAAGCGGCGCAAACGTTTATTTTTGCAGCACAAACCAGCACAAACGCAGCACAAACGAATGGTGTATTTCTTTTTGAAATTTAAAAACATGGGGTGGAAAGTGGGCGGGGTTTCAGCAAATCAAGCGCGCAATATCTCGGAAACCAAAGCGGCGCAAACGTTAATTTTTGCGGCACAAACCAGCACAAACGAATGGTGTATTTCTTTTTGAAATTTAAAAACATGGGGTGGAAAGTGGGCGGGGTTTCAGCAAATTAAGCGCGTAATATCTCGGAAACCAAAGCGGCGCAAACGTTTATTTTTGCAGCACAAACCAGCACAAACGCAGCACAAACGAATGGTGTATTTCTTTTTGAAATTTAAAAACATGGGGTAGAAAGTGGGCGGGGCTTCATAAAAATCTAACGCGCAATATCTCAGGAACCGAACCGGCACAAACGTTCATTTTTGCGGCACAAACCAGCACAAACGCAGCACAAACGAATGGTGTATTTCTTTTTGAAATTTAAAAACATGGGGTGGAAAGTGGGCGGGGTTTCAGCAAATTAAGCGCACAATATCTCGGAAACCAAAGCGGCGCAAACGTTTATTTTTGCAGCACAAACCAGCACAAACGCAGCACAAACGAATGGTGTATTTCTTTTTGAAATTTAAGAACATGGGGTGGAAAGTGGGCGGGGTTTCAGCAAATCAAGCGCGCAATATCTCGGAAACCAAAGCGGCGCAAACGTTAATTTTTGCGGCACAAACCAGCACAAACGCAGCACAAACGAATGGTGTATTTCTTTTTGAAATTTAAAAACATGGGGTGGAAAGTGGGCGGGGCTTCATAAAAATCTAACGCGCAATATCTCAGGAACCGAACCGGCACAAACGTTCATTTTTGCGGCACAAACCAGCACAAACGCAGCACAAACGAATGGTGTATTTCTTTTTGAAATTTAAAAACATGGGGTGCCAACTTCACACAGGTCTCTATACAGGCAATAAAATAAAAAAAACACCCCTAAAAAGGACAAAATTACCCAGTGCTTTTTACAATCAAAATAATATCTAAAAATAAGACTGTATGGAGGGAGGCCTAGCGGTTCCTAATCCATGGGTGTACTATTTGGCGGTCCAGAGTCAACACTTTAAAGGATGAAAGTATGGTTAGAATTTGGGGCCACAGGTATGACTAGTCAGATTCTTAGGTCTCACCTGAAAGGACAGGACTTAATGCTGCTATTAGAGGGGACAGATGTGAGATCAGAGTGATTGAGAAACTCCATACGGCACACAGTGTATTTAGTATGGCAAAAGATTAAATACCTGAGAGGGGTTACTGGGATCATGGAGTATTCCCCACTGTGGCGCAACCCTGCTCTGACCGAGTATATTTCTATGACAGGGTTTGATGAATGGAAGGAGAGAGGGGTGACAAGAATGGTAAATCTCCTAAATAAAGGGGTGTTTAGATTATTTACTGGCTTTCAAGATGTATATGGCATTCCTTGCCACTGTTTTTATCAATATTTGCATTTTCGGCATGCTTACAATACTGGTGGTTAAGAAAGGTACTGTGGTGTCCCAGCGGGATGCAACATTTACATCTTAGTTTCCGGAGGGGAGAGGAAGGGGATGATTTCCATGGTATACTGTACCAGCTGTTGCTTAATACATTTCTGGAGTTTCACCCCTTGACTAGAATGTATAAGTGGGAGCAGGATTTGGGTGCAATTTCGCAAGAGCAATGGTCTGATATACTGGAACCGGTGTCTCTGTCCTCTTTGAGTGAAAGTGGGAAGCTTTTCAATTGTTTATTGTTCATAGAGTGTACAAAACACAGTTTTTTTTTTTTAACATCGGATGGGTTTTGGATCTGATGCTAAATGTTCTCATTGCTTGATCGAACCAGTGGATCTGATACATATGCTATGGCAACGTACGGCACTGAATGTATTCTCGAAAGGGGTATTTTATATAATCAGAAAGCTTTCTTGGTACATATACCACAGGATTCTAAGCTGTGTGTCTTGGGATATGTAACTGACTTAAGCCTCATGCACGCGGCCGTTCAGTGCATTGGGTCCCCAATGCACGGGCATAGTCCGTGTGGCGACTGGGTTGGATCAAGACCCATTCAACATCTTCTATTTTTTTGTGGTGCAGAGGCACAGACAGACACACCCCGGAAGCACTCCGTAGTGCTTCCATGGGGTTCCGTGCTCCGGATTGTGAACCCATTCAAATGAATGGGTCCGTGATGCGAGGAGCACACGGCCAGTGCCTGCATATTGTGGACTCGCTGTTTGCAGGCCGCAATACGGCCACGGCCGGGCAATGGGCGTCTGCATGAGGCCTTAGGGACTGAAGCTATGTTTAAAGTGGCTATTGGTCGTTTGTTATACAGCCAGGTCCATAAATATTGGGACATCGACACAATTCTAACATTTTTGTCTCTATACACCACCACAATGGATTTGAAATGAAACAAACAAGATGTGCTTTAACTGCAGACTGTCAGCTTTACTTTGAGGGTAATTACATCCAAATCAGGTGAACGGTGTAGGAATTGCAACAGTTTTCATATGTGCCTCCCACTTGTTAAGGGACCAAAAGTAATGGGACAATTGGCTTCTCAGCTGTTCCATGGCCAGGTGTGTGTTATTCCCTCATTATCCCAATTACAATGAGCAGATAAAAGATCCAAAGTTCATTTCCAGTGTGCTATTTGCATTTGGAATCTGTTGCTGTCAACTCTCAAGAAGAGATCCAAAGAGCTGTCACTATCAGTGAAGCAAGCCATCATTAGGCTGAAAAAACAAAACAAACCCATCATAGAGATAGCAAAAACATTAGGCGTGGCCAAAACAACTGTTTGGAACATTCTTAAAAAGAAGGAACGCATCGGTGAGCTCAGCAACACCAAAAGACCCGGAAGACCACGGAAAACAACTGTGGTGGATGACCGAAGAATTCTTTCCCTGGTGAAGAAAACACCCTTTATAACAGTTGGCCAGATCAAGAACACTCTCCAGGAGGTAGGTGTATGTGTGTCAAAGTCAACAATCAAGAGAAGACTTCACCAGAGTGAATACAGAGGGATCACCACAAGATGTAAACCATTGGTGAGCCTCAAAAACAGGAAGGCCAGATTAGAGTTTGCCAAACGACATCTAAGAAAGCCTTCACAGTTCTGGAACAACATCCTATGGACAGATGAGACCAAGATCAACTTGTACTACAGTGATGGGAAGAGAAGAGTATGGAGAAGGAAAGGAACTGCTCATGATCCTAAGTATACCACCTCATCAGTGAAGCATGGTGGTGGTAGTGTCATGGCGTGGGCATGTATGGCTGCCAATGGAACTGGTTCTCTTGTATTTATTGATGATGTGACTGCTGACAAAAGCAGCAGGATGAATTCTGAAGTGTTTCGGGCAATATCATCTGCTCATATTCAGCCAAATGCTTCAGAACTCATTGGACGGCGCTTCACAGTGCAGATGGACAATGATCCAAAGCATACTGCAAAAGCAACCAAAGAGTTTTTTAAGGGAAAGAAGTGGAATGTTATGCAGTGGCCAAGTCAATCACCTGACCTGAATCCGATTGAGCATGAATTTCACTTGCTGAAGACAAAACTGAAGGGAAAATGCCCCAAGAACAAGCAGGAACTGAAGACAGTTGCAGTAGAGGCCTGGCAGAGCATCACCAGGGATGAAACCCAGCGTCTGGTGATGTCTATGCTTTCCAGACTTCAGGCTGTAATTGAGGATTTGCAACCAAGTAGTAAAAAGTGAAAGTTTGATTTATGATTATTATTATGTCCCATTACTTTTGGTCCCTTAACAAGTGGGAGGCACATATGCAAACTGTTGTAATTCCTACACCGTTCATCTGATTTGGATGTAAATATCCTTAAATTAAAGCCGACAGTCTGCAGTTAAAGCACATCTTGTTCATTTCATTTCAAATCCATTGTGGTGGTGTATAGAGCCAAAAATGTTAGAATTGTGTCGATGTCCCAATATTTAGGGACCTGACTGTATGTGGTTAGGAAACTGATAGTTCTACACTGGATACAAGCTGATTCTTGATACATATAAAATCTAATAAAAAATATTTTTAAAAAACTGTATGCGGCAGCACCCTTATCCTATTTAGGCCGCTTTCACACAGTGAGTGTTTGGTTAGGCATTTCCAACAGTGACTGTGAGCCAAGACCAGGAGTGGAACCTATACAGAGATAAAGTATAATGGAAGATTTGCACCTCTTCTGTTTTTGATCCGCATCTGGTTTTGGCTCACAATCATTGGGGAAAATCACTAATCATACGCTGCCCAAACACTGATTGTGCGAAAGCAGCCTTAGGCCTCATGCACACGATCGTTGTTTTGGTCCACATCCGAGTAGCAGTTTTTGCGGCTCGGATACGGACCCATTCACTTCAATGGGTCCGCAAAAGATGCGGACAGCACTCCGTGTGTACGCACCACATCCGTTGCTCCGTTCCGTGGCCCGGCAAAAAAAATATACCCTGTCCTATTCTTGTCTGTTTTGAAGACAATAACAGGCAGTTGTATTAATGGCTGTCCGTGCCATTCCGCAAATTGCGGAACGCACACTGATGCCATCCGTGTTTTGCGGATCCGCAATTTGCGGACTGCAAAACACACAACGGTCGTGTTCATGTAGCCTAAGCATCTAATGGTGACATTTGTTTTCCCTCTGAGATGTATGACCTTACTGAGCTGGTATCTTTACTGGAGCATATTCTGCACTGAAATCTGTTGGAAAACTACATGTATACCATTTCCCATTGTTGCTCAGTGGAAATCTGGCCTTGGCGAATCCATGTGTACAGCTGCAGATCTCTAGCAGATGCAGAGTTATGCCCTGAATTACACAGCAAATTCACATTTTTCCAACGTGTATTTTTGCTGTGTGACCGTACCCTTAGGATACAACCACACAAAGCAGATTTTCTACAGGTAAAATTCCTTTTCCAATTTGCTGTGGATTTTGGTGCATATTTGCCGCAGATTTCAACGTGTGCAAAGAGTGAAATCTGTGGTGGATATCCGCAGTGTAGATTGACATGCTGCAGATTTTAAGTTCTGATCACAAACCGATTTGCACTGGATTTATTTCACAGTGTGTGGATGAGCTGTCTTAAAATTTCATCCACATAGCTGTTAATGTAAACCACTGTGGACATGTGAACATAGCTTTAGGCTTTATTCAAACATGAATCACGCATGTGTGCTGTCAGTGATCTGCATGGATAGCACACGTACCCATTGATTTTAATGTGTGTATTCACACATCCCTGATTTACCACAGTGTGGGGTAACACCGCGGAAGCAGGCCCTATTTTCGTCTGTGTTTATGGATCCATCACATTCATTAGTCTATGGGTCGTGAAAAAAATACTGACACAACACGGATGGCATCCGTAGTTCACGTATCGTTGCTAGGAGATGCTCTTTACATTTTTAGCTGAGCAGTGTCGGTGTAATAGGGATAACACACGGAGTGCAGAAAATGTACACATGGGCCAAACATGGATGAACTACTGACCACCTTCTCACTGAAGTCAACATGGATGTTTTAATGAGGCCTCTGTGAGAGCTCATGCACACGAATGAATGCCGTCCGTGCCCATTTTGCAGCCTGCAAACAGCGGGTAGCTGGGTACGCATTATACAGGCACGGAGCGGATGGCCACGGAAGCACTATGGAGTGATTCCGCTGCATTTCGGTCCGTGCCTCCGCACAGCAAAAAAATAGAAGATCTATTTCTTTGCAGTGTGGATGGATCACTGACCCATTCAAGTTGAATGGGTCTACACAGGGCTGGCCTTAGGTGTTCAGGCGCCCTGTGCGAGCTAATCTTGTGGTGCCCCGCCCCCCCCCCCCCCCCCCCCCCCCGCCCCTCTGGTTCACCTAAACATACATAAAGAGGAAAACAATCTTTGTAACAAATAGTTTTTCACACAATCTCGGGCCGGCCTGCTGTAAGAGACCGACTGCGAGCGGTGTCCAGTAGCGGATCCAGAGCCTGGTCTCGGGAGGGGCACTTCCAGATTATTTTCTGTCCGCCGCCACAAAACAATGGTGCTTATAGAACAGACTACACAGTGTAGAGATATACTGTATATTGTGTTGCACAGTGTATGCTATATGTGTATAACAAACATATTTCACATGAAAACTTACAATTACTTGGCCCTTGGGGATCTCAGACACCACTTCACCACTTTGGCCGGGGGCTCGGTGGAGCTGATGTTGTGTTTTATCCTAATGAGAAAGATTTCATAAGAAGGATTTGGAGAAGGGGCAGAGGGATAGCAGAGCAGGGAGAGGCTGGTGCTGCTACTAGGGGGCTCATACTATGTGGGAGTAATAAAGCCCACCATAATGCCCCCCAAATAGAAATAATTCTTCTTATAATGTGACAGTGCAAAAAATACCCCCTTGTAATGCCCCCAGGTGAGCTAATGTCCCCATAATGCCCCCATAATGTGCGAGTATAAAATACCTCTATACAGTGCCCCCATAGTGCTCCTCTCCCCCCTTCCTTCTAGTGCCCCCATAATGTGTCCCAGTATAAAATTCTACTGTACAGAGCCCCCATATAAAATACCCCTTCTTTGTGGAGTCAGTAGATGTCACATGTGTTTAGTTTAGTTTTGTTACTATTTGCTGAGCTCTATGATCCCCTAGTTACTCTTTTAGTACTGCTGCCTATGCATATACAAGGCCGCCGTTATGATTCCCTGTTACATTGTTACGATGCAGCGCTTGTGCGCTGACCTCCTGGACACATCCCTATTCCTCCTTTGTCGACAGCGAACCAGCCCAGTATGAATGATTCATGTGGTGGATTGGCTGCCGATAGGAGGTGTGTCCATGGGGGCGTGGTGTTTGCCCTTTAAATCACGGCGTCTGGCTGCCATTACAGTGCCGAGGCTATGTTTGAAAAAAGCAGCACACCGTCTCCTACACCAGGATTCGGTGGTACTCACTAACATCTTTGTGTAGCACGCCGATTCCCAGATTGGGGTGTCGGTTTAGGCAGCTAAGGTGTAGTAGCTACGCAGGCTCCTGATGAAGTGCACTGACTAGGTGCACGGAAACGCGTAGAGGCGTAGTCTAGTATATGCAGGTGGTCTGTTTGTTGAATGTACCTTGATCAACAGCAGCATCCACTTGTGTTATCTACGCACCTACATTGGGGCTAGTGGTGGAGAGACGGCATAGCGTATCACCGCTCCTCTCACTAACCGTTACTGCCCAGTGATATCTATGTCACTGGTCAGTTTTTCTATGTATGCTGCGTGTGGTATTTCCTCTATTAGTGTTGAACAATTTACATGGATACATTTCTCAGAGGCTATATCACTCTTGTATAATTCCACCAGCACACAGCATTGTTTATAGGCAGCACCTTGCCTCTCGGAGTACCAAATCCGTTTTATAGTGCGGTGGCTATATACATATATTTTTATACATATTAGTCCGTCCATCTGGTTGTTACACCTCAGTGGTCCTCCAACACACCTCTAGTTGTGAGGTTCCCTGCTAATACATTATTAGGTCATACAATCTGGTTAGACGGTTTGATTCAGTGTCCTATGATTATTGTAGGTTTTCACCCCCACTCCTAATATAGCACTAATAAATTATTTATTATTTTTGCTCCTTTTTAACGTCCTATCTATCAATATTTGTTCTGAGTCAGTAGATGCCCCTATAGTGCCCCCAATAATGTGCCAGTAACAAGAGCAACCCCCCAATCATGTGCCAGTAATAAGAGCCCCCCCATCATGTGCTAGTAATAACAGCCCCCCAATGTGCCAGTAATAACAGCCCCCCCCAATGTGCCAGTAATAACAGCCCCCCCAATGTGCCAGTAATAACAGCCCCCCATCATGTGCCAGTAATAACAGACCCCCCATCATGTGCCAGTAATAACAGCCCCCCCATCATGTGCCAGTAATAACAGCCCCCCATCATGTGCCAGTAATAACAGCCCCCAGCATGTGCCAGTAATAATAACCCCCCCATCATGTGCCAGTAATAACAGCCCCCCCATCATGTGCCAGTAATAACAGCCCCCATCATGTGCCAGTATTAACAGCCCCCCATCATGTGCCAGTAATAACAGCCCCCCCATCATGTGCCAGTAATAACAGCCCCCCATCATGTGCCAGTAATAACAGCCCCCCAATGTGCCAGTAATAACAGACCCCCCTAATGTGCCAGTAATAACAGCCTCCCATCATGTGCCAGTAATAACAGCCCCCCATCATGTGCCAGTAATAACAGCCCCCCATCATGTGCCAGTAATAACAGCCCCCCCATAATGTGTCAGTAATAACAGCCCCCCCATCATGTGCCAGTAATAACAGCCCCCCATCATGTGCCAGTAATAACAGCCCCCCAATGTGCCAGTAATAACAGCCCCCAATGTGCCAGTAAAAGTATTGCATATATATAAAAAAACAAACAAACACTTATACTTACCTCAGTGTCAGCGATGCGATGCAGGCCTCTTCCGGCCTGTGTCCTTTGCTATAAGGCCCAGGTGGCGCGATGACGTCAAGGGAAAGGGGCACGCCTCTCCTGAGGATGGCGATACAGATGACTATGCAGATGAGCGCTTCCACAATGGAAGCGCTCATCTCCCTGTGCCCTGCCGCCGCCCCCCTACCGCACCCCTGGATCCGCCAGTGGCTGTGTCGGCCGCCGGGCGCCCCTGTTGCCATGGCGCCCTGTGCGGCCGCACAGCTCGCACACCCCTAAGGCCAGCCCTGGGTCTACATCCATCAGCGCATGTGCCTATGCAAATTGCGGTCCCCAATGCACGGCAGTTGCAAGAAAAAGTATGTGAATCCTTTGGAATAATATGGATTTCTGCACAAATTGGTCATAGATGAAGATCAGATCACATTTTAAGTCACAACAATAGACAATCACAGTCTGCTTAAACTAATACCACACAAAGAATTAAATGTTACCATGTTTTTATTGAACACACCATGTAAACATTCACAGTGCAGGTGGAAAAAGTATGTGAACCCCTAGACCAGTGGTGGCGAACCTATGGCACGGGTGCCAGAGGCGGCACTCGGAGCCCTCTCTGTGGGCACTCACACCCTGGAAAAAGTCTGAGTGTACCAATATGCCTTAGACCTTTCCTGCCATTCATCAGCGCAGGACGCACCATGAACAGCACAGGCAGCACACTGAATGTAGACAGGCTATTATAGCTACTACATGATAAAGTACATGAAAGATATACTATATTGGTCTGTAGGATTCAGGTTAACTTGCCGCGTTTGCACTTTGCGATAAATAAGGGGGTTTTGGGGTTGCGGTTTGGGCACTCGGTCTCTAAAAGGTTCGCCATCACTGCCCTAGACTAATGACATCTCGAAGAGCTAATTGGAGTGAGGTGTCAGCCAACTGGAGTCCTATCAATGAAATGAGATTGGAGGTGTTGGTTACAGCTGCCCTGCCCTATAAAAAACACACATCATTTCTGGGTTTGCTTTTCACAAAAAGCATTGCCTGATGTGAATGATGCCTCGCAGAAAAGAGCTCTCAGAAGACCTACGATTAAGAATTGTTGACTTACATAAAGCTGGAAAGGGTTATAAAAGTATCTCCAAAAGCCTTGCTGTTCATCAGTCCACGGTAAGACAAATTGTCTATAAATGGAGAAAGTTCAGCACTGCTGCTACTCTCCCTAGGAGTGGCTGTCCTGTAAAGATGACTGCAAGAGCACAGCGCAGACTGCTCAATGAGATGATGAAGAATCCTAGAGTGTCAGCTAAAGACTTACAAAAGTCTCTGGCATATGCTAATATCCCTGTTAGCGAATCTACGATACGTAAAACACTAAACAAGAATGGATATCATGGGAGGATACCACAGAGGAAGCCACTGCTGTCCAAAAAAAAAAATTGCTGCACGTTTATAGTTTGCACAAGAGCACCTGGATGTTCCACAGCAGTACTGGCCAAATATTCTGTGGACAGATGAAACCAAAGTTGAGTTGTTTGGAAGAAACTCACAACACTATGTGTGGAGAAAAAGAGGCACAGCACACCAACATCAAAACCTTATCCCAACTGTGAAGAATGGTGGTGGGGGCATCATGGTTTGGGGCTGCTTTGCTGCGTCAGGGCCTGGACGGATTGCTATCATCGAAGGAAAAATGAATTTCCAAGTTTATCAAGACATTTTGCAGGAGAACTTAAGGCCATCTGTCCACCAGCTGAAGCTCAACAGATGGGTGTTGCAACAGGACAACGACCCAAAGCATAGAAGTAAATCAACAACAGAATGGCTTAAACAGAAGAAAATACGCCTTTTGGAGTGGCCCAGTCAGAGTCCTGACTTCAACCCGATTGAGATGCTGTTGCATGACCTCAAGAAAGCGATTTATACCAGATATCCCAAGGATATTGCTGAACTGAAACAGTTCTGTAAAGAGGAATGATCAGGAATTACTCCTTACCGTTGTGCACGTCTGATCTGCAACTACAGGAAATGTTTGGTTGAAGTTATTGCTGCCAAAGGAGATTCAACCAGTTATTAAATCCAAGGGTTCACATACTTTTTCCACCTGCACGGTTAATGTTTATATGGTGTGTTCAATAAAAACATTTGTTCCTGGTATGAAAGGAATAAAAACACAGTAGATAGAAATATCACGATTCCATTGTGGAAGATGCAAGAGTTACTGTCCATAGCCTGGCTTATACATTTCCCAGTTAAGTACATAAATGTTTTGATGTTACAGCTCTGTAATTTGTTATACAAGTATAAGCAAGATATTGCTGCATTTGTGGGAGGGGAGACTGATTACAAGGCTATTCATACATACCTGTGGGCCCAGGCTGGCTGATTACTAGGCTATTTATAGGCACCTGTGGGCCCAGGCTGACGCCGATTCAGCTGATTTCACTACCTCTGGGTTAGCTCTAGGATACAGCAGCATGGTGTGGAGGCGCCTTACGGCTGGGCGACGGCAGAATGTCTCAAGAGGGCGCTGGTATTCATGGTAGGATCGGAGTTGTTTGCACGGGACCCACGCTGCGGTCAGCGACATGTAGCGCTCTGGGATGAAGCAGAGTTTGGGGCGCTGATGGTCGAACGAGGGTTGTTTGTATTGTTTGTCCGGCTATTCAGAGGCCTGGTGGGGCCATTGCATACAGTTATTGGGGTAGCATGTGCTTAGAGTAAGCATGGTTGTATGTTTTCTGATACCTGGTTTACATGCGGGGCGCGTGTCTGCAGTTGGCTCAAGCTATGCATGCTGTGTTTAAGTGATGATAAGTGAGAGGAGTGCGGCGTACCTGGAGATCCTGGGGTCGACAAGGGTAAGAAGCTGCTTCTCCACAGCATGCAGTATTAGAGTTCGGCCGGCGGGGGGGCGGCCCCCTAGGTGAGGGGGGGCACCCCCGCACCGGAGCACAATGCCAGGGAGCTGTGCGGCTCCCCACGCGGTATGGGTGCCCAGCCGGCGGGGGGTCGGCCCCCTAGGTGAGGGTGGCTCCCCCGCACTGGTGCACTCTGCCAGGGAGCTGTGCGGCTCCCCACGCGGCACACGATTCAAACCGGCGGGGCCCATGGTAAAGGAAGGGCTCCCCCTGCCCCGGTGCACATTGCCAGGGAGCTGCGCTGCTCCCCATGCGGTACGAGTGTCCAGCCGGCGGTGGGTCAGCCCCTGGCTGAAGGGGGGCTCCCCCGCACTGGTGCACTCTGCCAGGGAGCTGTGCGGCTCCCCACGCGGCACACGATTCAAATCGGCGGGGGGTGGGGCCCATGGTGAAGGAAGGGCTCCCCCTGCCCCGGTGCACATTGCCAGGTAGCTGCGCTGCTCCCCACGCGGTACGAGTGTCCAGACGGCGGTGGGTCGGCCCCTGGCTGGGGGGGGCTCCCCCGCACTGGGGCACTCTGCCAGGGAGCAGCGTGAGCTCCCCACGCGGCTATGTGTAAAGGTGCAGGGGACACCGTGTCCGCGCTCCTCATCTTCAATAAAGTCTGGCACGGGCCGCCGTCTTCCTTCTGCCAGCCGTACATAAGGTTTCCAAGGGGGTTATTTAGGCACAGGGTGTTAGTTAGTCCATGCAGATGATCTGCTTTATACCATGCTCTTCATGCTCATACTCAGAGCTGTGCCCATACCATGTTTTTAGGCACCACTCGCATCCAGAGCTGCATTCACCCACTTGTTCTTACATTATGTGTTATACTCTGCTTCCACTTAAAGCTGCATTTCTTTTCATTGCTACATTATGGTTACTCAGTATTCTTACTAGGGCAACCAGCACACCGCTCTGATACTGCTCTTCCTATAAACATAGCTGCTTTCTTTTCAGGCTTACGTTTCTTTCCTTGGTGGTTTGTTACATTCCATAGGTCTACCTTTTCTGTTCACTTCGAAAAGAAGAAAGAAGAAAGAAAAAAAAGAAAAAAGAATTTTGTGGTGTTCTTTAGTCCTGCTATGCATTCACTTAGACTGGTCTCCTTTACTTCTGGTTCGCATTCACTCAGATTGGTCCCCTGCCCCAGTTAACCAAATAGCTCCCTAGCGGTCAGTGGGCCAATAGGAGTAAGTTCCTACTATGTTTTCACAGTTGTTCATTCGTTTGTCCCGACAAGGGTCTTCTCTTAGCGAACTGCAATGCCTCTGGCTCTTGTTTTTCTCCCATCTGTTTCAATTTCGCAGTTGGTTTAATGTTTCGTTTATGCACGTGGTTCAGATCACTAATGTCTATGCATTTTCCTTTAGGTCTGGCTCACGTTGTAATTACTTATCGTCACTGTAAGGTCATCCAGTTCAGTCTCTTGGCTTCGGGGGGCCTCATGGCTTCGGGGGCCCGATGACCATTCTTCATGTTCGTTAGGTGTACAATATGGTTGTAGGCTGGTTAGCGTCCTAGGTTATTGTCGGAGAGGGTCATGGTTATGCGAGTCCACAAGTCATACTGGTGCTGCATAAGTGGTTTATATTTAAAAAAAAATTATATATATATTTTTTTAAAATAATAATTATAATCCGCCATTAGAGTCTCTCACGCATGGCTTCTCCGTTTTAGGTTTACACATATGACTCCGCCATTAGAGTCTCTCACGCATGGCTCCGCCATTAGAGTCTCTCACGCATGGCTTCTCCGTTTTAGGTTTACACATATGACTCCGCCATTAGAGTCCCTCACGCATGGCTCAGCCATCAGTCTCCCGCGCATGGCTTCTCCGTTTAAATTTTACACACATAACTCCGCCATTCGAGGCCGGCTGCGTGGTCCCACCACACGTAGCTTCCATGTCTTTTTCTGCCTTCAGACCCGCTCGCATGGCTCGGTCATCTGTGGCTCGCAATACAATTTTTCTTGTGGTGGCTCGCACGCGTGGCTTGTGCCATTAGAGCCTCACTCACATTATTGTTTTTCTCTGACTTTTATTTTCTAGGTTGTTGGGTCTAAAAGAAAAATCATAGTTTTTCTTTATAAGCAGTCATCCCAAGCCTGCCTTTGCGGACATCACCTTCCCCCAGGCATGCTTAATTCATCTACAAACTCGGGCTGAGGGTGTTGGTGTCCGGCCTAAGTCCTGGGTATCGGTCTGTCTTCCAGTAGGAGGTACAGTAATAAGGAGCAATTTATGAAGTCTGTCACGTCTACAGACACAACAAATCCTATCACGACTACAGGCACTGCATACATAGTTTATCACGACCTTAAGCTTATTTCCTGTCACAACTGCAGGTATGGTGTGTACGTTCGGTCCTTATTACAGGCAACATTAGCTCGTTAATCGAAATTATGTATTCCTGTTTATGGTTCCCCAGGCCTGGTGGGTTTACACATTTCGCTTTATCTACTACTAGAGTAAGACTGCGTACGCCATGTTCTAACTTTTGGGTCCTTTATATATAAAAATAAAATAAAAAGTGTGGCCTGGGGGATAAGTAGAGGTGAAGTATTTTGCCATCAGGAACAGTTGGTGTCCGACCAGGGCCCTTGGCGAATGGTTGGAGTTCATTTAGGCACTTCCAACAGATTCACCATTGTTTGTTTCAGTCTGCAGCTCTCAGGATTCAGACCTTCTCGTAATATGTTCATTTGTTGTTAGTCAACATAGGAGTAAATCGTTTCTGGTTACCGGCCACTCTTTCAATCGCATCAGCATTAGCCACCTCCAAGAACGATGTGCTGGTGCACATGACAAAGAGGTAAGGTAGATGGAAGTTACTGTGATATATACGGTATATTCCGCACCTTCATCGTGAAAAGTCTAAAGTGGGTGTCTTAACGGTATGTATATATTTACTCTAAACTAAGGTCTGCTCTCTTTGGCCCCTTTCGGCTGCCCTACCACAGCAGTTATGGCATAACTCTACTGCTTGTTGTAGATGGGGTTAGATAGGTTAGGTTCACCTTTCTGATAGCCGATCCTACCACAACTGAAAGCATAACCTTGATTTTTTTCTATATACAGTACAAGCTGCAGGGGCAGTAGTTAAAGGGCTTCTGTCACCCCACTAAAGTAATTTTTTTTTTTTTGGGCTAGTAAAATTCCTTATACTGCGATATATGAAAATATAATGGTCTTACTTTCCTTCAGCAGTTTCTTATAAAAATGAACTTTTATAATATGTAAATTAGGTACCAGCAAGTAGGGCGTCTACTTGCTGGTAGCCGCCGCAAAAAACCGCCCCCTCGTCGTGTTGATTGACAGGGCCAGCCGCGATCTCCTCCTCCGGCCGGCCCTGTCAGCATTTCAAAAATCGCGCGCCTGTGTTGATTCAGCGCAGGCGCTCTGAGATGAGGAGGCTCGCCTCCTCAGAACTCCCTCAGTGCGCCTGCGCCGATGACATCACCGAAAGAGAAGACGTCATCGGCTCAGGCGCACTGAGGGAGTGCTGAGGAGGCGAGCCTCCTCACCTCAGAGCGCCTGCGCCGAATGAACACAGGCGCGCGATTTTTGAAATGCTGACAGGGTCGGCCGGAGGAGGAGATCGTGGCTGGCCCTGTCAATCAACATGACGAGGGGGCGTTTTTTTGCGGCGGCTACCAGCAGGTAGACGCCCTACTTGCTGATAGAGACCTAATTTACATATTATAAAAGTTCGTTTTTATAAGAAACTGCTGAAGGAAAGTAAGACCATTATATTTTCATATATCGCAGTATAAGGAATTTAACTAGCCCAAAAAAAAAAAAGACTTTAGTGGGGTGACAGAAGCCCTTTAAGGAGATGTTGCAGGACCAGGTAGCGCACTAACAGAAAGTATAGCGTTCACAGTGTTTCAGTTGTGTTTACAATAAGCTCCAAATCATGACTACCGATAATTGAAGTTTAATCCTTTCATTCCCGGAGGGTTTTTAGTTTGTTCTTCCCTACGCCTCCACAACGGCAGTAACATGGAGATTATCGCGCCTTCTCAGGGACAGGAAACAACTTGTGGACCAGCCCATATAAGGCCACCTCCCTCTTACCTCTCCAGTTGTTTTCCTGTCCCTCAGAAGGTCAGGACCTGCCGTATGGACCAGTCAGACGCCCAGCCTTTGGTTTGTTATCCCGGCTCTGGCCGGAGGGCTGAGGCAGGGGATAGGGTCGCGGAACTTTGCTAATGTTCCTCCTTCCCTCCGGTATAAGTCCAGCGATGCTGGCCACCCCGGGCTATGGACCCGCGTCCAGTGCGGACCGGCCCTGTTCTGTGAGCCGGGGGAGCGTTCCTGTGCCTGGGAACGCTCTCCACATCTTCCTCCTGTGCCGCGCGTGAGCCCGCAACGGGGCCCTGAGTGACGTCAGTGACCGGCGCGCGGCACATAGAGGGGGCGGAGCCGGATGTCATCATCATCGGGGACCAGGAAGTAAAAGGAGCGCGGTCTGCCGGCGTTCTGATGCAACTCGAGGGCTCCTCTCCTGGAAAAGAGATGTCCCAGCAGGCAGATGAATCGCCTAAGCGGCCCACAGACACATCCAGGCCCAATAGCCCGGTAAGCCTCCTCCCGTTACTAGGTGTCAGGTTTGCTTTGTCCTGCACTTAGGGTCTCCTTGGTGGTGGTTCTTTACCCTTTTTAAGAGACTAAGGATAATTATTTTTTTCCCTCTCCAAAATTTGTGTCTCTTAGGGTAAAGAATGCTTAGGGTAAAAAAGAGCCACCGCTGAAAAAGAAATGTGCTGTCTGCAGAAAATTACTGTCTAGTTCATACAAGAAACTCTTGTGCCAAAAGTGTTGCGACAAGGTTGTGTCAGAGGAGACCCCATCTTTAGTAGAGAGTCTAAAAACCATAATTAAAGAAGTGGGTGCAGCGGTTGAAGCAAAATTGTCTACTTTATCACCCAGACCGTCTACCTCCGGAGCCATAGCCTCGGTACAAGACTCTGACTTAGATGAGGGTGAAATCTCATCTAAATTCGATCCTGATGCCTCAGACGAAGCATACGGTAAACCTCTCTGTTCAGTTGAAGAGATGGATTCCCTACTGAAAACAATCAGGGCTACGATAAATCTGGAAGAGCCAAGAGAACCCCTTTCAGTACAAGATCTTTTGTTTGCTGGGTTAGGAGACAAGAAAAAACAAGTTTTTCCCGTCCACCCTAACATCAGAGCGTTAATACAATCAGAATGGAAAGACCCTGACAAAAAACAATCTGCCTCTAAATGGTTAAAAAGAAAATACCCATTCTCTGAAGAAGATTCTGTAGCCTGGGATAAGACCCCTAAAGTAGATGCCCCAGTGGCGAGAATCTCAAAAAAAAACTGCCCAAAAAATGTGAGAGCCTTCTTAAAAAAATGTAGGAATCTTCTACGGCTACCCTAAGACCTGGGATCTCTGCTACTTATACTGCAAGAACCCTGGGCCTTTGGTTGGAACAGTTAGAGGAACATATAGGGTCAGGCACTCCACGGGAAGACATCTTGGCCTCCATACCAGTGTTAAAGCAGGCCGCTAACTTCATGGCAGATGCGTCAGCGGATATAGTGAAACTGTCGGCCAGATCAGCCGCCCTCTCTAACTCTGCTAGAAGAGCTGTATGGTTACGCTCCTGGGCTGGTGACACAGCCTCTAAAAACAAGCTGTGCACCTTACCATGTGAGGGGGATAGGGTGTTCGGTACGGCCTTGGATGACATTCTGGAGAAAGCTTCGCATAAGAAGAAAGGGTTCCCTACAGAACCTAAATTCTTTCACCAAAGACGCTCCTTTCGGTCCCAGAAACGTGGTAGACCTGACCAAAAGAGAGAGGACGCAAGACCATCCTGGCAGTCCAATAAGGGTAAAGGCAAAGGGTTCCTTTTTAACCCTGATAAATCCGCCCACACCTCTTCTCAATGACGCCAATGGCGTGATGGGAGGAAGACTGTCCCAGTTCTATCCTGCCTGGGTAAATATCCAGGCCTCTCCATGGGTTCTATCGGTAATAAAAAAACGGGTACAGTCTAGAACTAAGATCCTGCCCAGCAGACAGATATATGGAGAACCCTCGTCTGGAGGAAGTAAGCCAAAAAGCCATGGATCACCAACTGACACATCTGCTGGAAAAAGGGGCCATCATCCCAGTTCCAAAGCAGGAACAGAGGAAAGGTTTCTATTCCCCGGTCTTCTTAGTAAGAAAACCAAACGGCTCGTTCAGGGTAATAATAAACCTGAAGATATTGAACAAATACATCATATACAAAAAGTTCAAAATGGAAACTATAAAGACAGTAATCAGCCTGCTCCCAGGGAATGGCGCTATGGTAACATTAGATCTGGCAGACGCCTATTACCATATACCCATCAGGAAAGAAGATCAGAGATTCCTGAGACTGGCGATTTGGTTCAAGGGAGAACTGTGCCACTTCCAATTCCGGGTACTTCCTTTTGGTCCCAGCTCGGCTCCAAGACTTTTTACAAAGGTCATGACAGAGGTGTCAAAATTCTTTCATCTAAAGGAAATTCTATTTTTTCCTTATCTGGACGATTTCCTAATAGCAGCCCCATCAACGCATCGGTTACTCCTACAGCTACAGACAATCGAGACCACACTTGCCAGCCTGGGGTGGATAATCAATATGGAAAAATCCTGTCTCCTGCCCTCAACCCAGATAAACTTTCTAGGAGTGCTATTAGACTCGGAGACAATTACCTCTTTTCTTCCTCTACAGAAACAAGACTTCCTGATCACGACTGTGAGGAAATTTCAGAAACAGAACTCGGTCTCTTTCAGAGAGATAATGGTCATCCTGGGTCTAATGACATCCACTATCCCTTCAGTAAAATGGGCACAGTTTCACTCAAGGATCCTTCAATCATTCCTCTTAAGAACCTGGGACAAAAAGCAGATATCCTTAAACAGGAAGGTGAAGATCCCACAGCCAGTAAAGACATCCTTGAATTGGTGGTTAGACCGTAAAAACCTTTCAAAGGGAGTGCCCTGGAGACCATCAGACCAGGTAGTTATTACCACAGATGCCAGCCAACAAGGATGGGGAGCCCACATGGAAGGGAAACTAGCCCAGGGCCAGTGGGGTCTCGTTCTACAAGAAGCCTCTTCCAACAAAAGAGAATTGACTGCGGTTTGGAAAGCCCTGAAAACATTCGCTCCCTCCCTCCTACAGAGGAATGTAAAGATCTTGTCGGACAACTCTACGACGGTGGCATATCTGAACAAACAGGGAGGTACAAGAAGTCTATCTCTAGCCCTGGTGGTGAAAAAAATCTTCAGTTGGGCGGAAAAAAATATTCAGTCTCTCTTTCAGCAGCCCATGTGAGAGGGAAAGAGAATCAAGTGGCGGACTTCCTCAGCAGGGACCAGCTAAACGCAGGAGAATGGATGCTAAACCGCCAGGTATTCAAACAGATCTGTTCCAGGTGGGGGAATGCCAAAGATCGACCTGTTCGCCACAAGAAAGAACAGACAGGTTTCGGATTTCTACTCTCTGTCAGTGGAAGATCAGCCCTTAAGAGTGGACGCACTTTCGGTACTCTGGCCGCCAATCCTGTTATATAAGTTCCCTCCATTTTCCCTCATACAGAGGGTCATAGCAAAAATTTGGGAAGAAAAAGTCCAGGTCATCCTAATCATGCCCTTCTGGCCCCGGAGATCATGGTTTCCGATCCTGAAGAGCCTTGCAGGAGAAGAATTCTGGATTCTTCCCCCTCGCCCAGACCTTCTACTTCAGGGTCCGGTTTCTCATCCTCAGGTCTCTCAACTCCGTCTGACAGCCTGTGGAGGCTGAAAGAAATATCCTGAGGAATAAAGGTTTCTCCGGGAAAGTGATCTCCACTTTACTACTTAGTAGGAAAGCGGTCACCTCAAAAATATATCTGAGGGCCTGGAAATCCTTTCTACTCTTTGGGGAAAACAGATACGATCCATCAGGAGAGCCTCAATTGTCCCTCATACTGGATTTCCTTCAGGCGGGATTGGATAAAGGTCTCGCAGCAAAGAACGAAAAAGAGAAACTCTTTCATAACCTGGACGTCAGGAGATGTGTCCTTCAGTATCTGGAAGCTACCAAGGAGATTAGGAAAACTAATCAACTGCTAATTCAATACTTGGGCATGTTTAAGGGAAAAGCTGCCAGCAAGACTTCAATATCAAGGTGGATCAAGTCCTGTATCTATCTAGCCTACCAGACAGAGGGTGTTTCTCCTCCACCGTTTCTCAAAGCTCACTCTACCAGGGCCATAGCCACGTCCTGGGCCGAGGGTGCTTCAGCTTACTTAGAGGACATTTGCCGTGCAGCCACATGGTCCAATCCATGTACATTTTTCAAGCATTACAAACTGGATGTTTCCGCAAATAGAGATTTAGCTTTCGGGCGTAGGGTTCTATCTGCAGTTGTCCCACCCTAGGCTATTTCCTATGTTATTTCCTCCATGTTACTGCCGTTGTGGAGGCGTAGGGAAAAGACATGCATTACTCTTACCGGTAATCGTTTTTTCCCTTTAGCCTCCACAACGGCAGGAGGAATTCCCCCCCCCCCCCCCAAGAAAAAAAATATATATAATAATAATATATATTATTTAATATATACTCTATGTATATATACAAACCGGATTCCAAAAAATTTGGGACACTATACAAATCGTGAATAAAAACTGAATGCAATGATGTGGAGGTGCCAACTTGTAATATTTTATTCAGAATAGAACATAAATCACGGAACAAAAGTTTAAACTGAGAAAATGTACCATTTTAAGGGAAAAATATGTTGAATCAGAATTTCATGGCGTCAACAAATCCCAAAAAAGTTGGGACAAGGCCATTTTCACCACTGTGTGGCATCTCCCCTTCTTCTTACAACACTCAACAGACGTCTGGGGACCGAGGAGACCAGTTTCTCAAGTTTAGAAATAGGAATGCTCTCCCATTCTTGTCTAATACAGGCCTCTAACTGTTCAATCGTCTTGGGCCTTCTTTGTTGAACCTTCCTCTTTATGATGCGCCAAATGTTCTCTATAGGTGAAAGATCTGGACTGCAGACTGGCCATTTCAGTACCCGGATCCTTCTCCTACGCAGTCATGATGTTGTGATTGATGCAGAATGTGGTCTGGCATTATCTTGTTGAAAAATGCAGGGTCTTCCCTGAAAGAGATGATGGGAGCATATGTTGTTCTAGAACCTGAATATATTTTTCTGCATTGATGGTGCCTTTCCAGACATGCAAGCTGCCCATGCCACATGCACTCATGCAACCCCATACCATCAGAGATGCAGGCTTCTGAACTGAGCGTTGATAACAACTTGGGTTGTCCTTGTCCTCTTTGGTCCGGATGACATGGCGTCCCAGATTTCCAAAAGAACTTCGAATCGTGACTCGTCTGACCACAGAACAGTCTTCCATTTTGCCACACTCCATTTTAAATTATCCCTGGCCCAGTGAAAACGCCTGTGCTTGTGGATCTTGCTTAGAAATGGCTTCTTCTTTGCACTGTAGAGTTTCAGCTGGCAACGGCGGATGGCACGGTGGATTGTGTTCACTGACAATGGTTTCTGGAAGTATTCCTGAGCCCATTCTGTGATTTCCTTTACAGTAGCATTCCTGTTTGTGGTGAAGTGTCGTTTAAGGGCCCGGAGATCACGGGCATCCAGTATGGTTTTACGGCCTTGACCCTTACGCACAGAGATTGTTCCAGATTCTCTGAATCTTTGGATGATGTTATGCACAGTTGATGATGATAGATGCAAAGTCTTTGCAATTTTTCGCTGGGTAACACCTTTCTGATATTGCTCCACTATCTTTCTGCGCAACATTGTGGGAATTGGTGATCCTCTACCCATCTTGGCTTCTGAGAGACACTGCCACTCTGAGAAGCTCTTTTTATACCCAATCATATTGCCAATTGACCTAATTAGTGTTAATTGGTCTTCCAGCTCTTCGTTATGCTCAAATTTACTTTTTCCAGCCTCTTATTGCTACTTGTCCCAACTTTTTTGGGATTTGTTGACACCGTAAAAATTGGAATCAACTTATTTTTCCTTTAAAATGATACATTTACTCGGATTAAACGTTTGATCTGTCATCTACGTTCTATTACAAATAAAATATTGACATTTGCCATCTCCACATCATCGCATTCAGTTTTTATTCACAATTTGTTTAGTGTCCCAACTTTTTTGGAATCCGGTTTGTATGTGTGTGTATGTGTATATATATATATATATATATATATATATATCAGTTGAATATATATGTTCTTCTAATCCTGTAAGTTAGAGAGTTCTGGCTCTTATATTTGTATTTTGTTGCTTATATTTTCTTTATTAAACCTTCATTTATCTCTGAGTACTAGGTTACTAACTGGAGAGGTAAGAGGGAGGGGGCCTTATATGGGCTGGTCCATAAGTTGTTTCCTGTCCCTGAGAAGGCGGGATAATCTCCATGTTACTGCCGTTGTGGAGGCTAAAGGGAAAAAAACGATTACCGGTAAGAGTAATGTATGTCTTTTCATTTTCCAGGGCCATAACTTGATTATTTTTTCATTCACATAGCTGTAAGAAGGCCTGTTTTTTGTGGAACAAGTTGCACTTTCTAATTCTACTATTTAATATTGCATATTATGTAGCGGGGAGGTGGAATAAAATTCCAAATGGCGGAAAATTGGAAAAATAACTCAATTCCGCAACAGTTTTATGGGTTTTGTTTTTACAGCATTCCCTATACAATAAAACTGACCTGTTACTTTCATTCTACAGGTCAGCAGTTTTTCTTGCGTTTTAATACTGAAAAAAATAATAAATATTCTGACCCCTTTAACTTTTTTGTAGTTACTGTATGTGTATGAAGCTATGTGGGGGCTCATTTTTTGCGGGGTGATCTGTACTTTTTATTGATACCATTTTCGGATGTGTATGACTTTTTGATCTTTTTTTTTTTTTTAATTGTGTGAGGGGAAGTGATCAAAAGTTGGTCACTTTGACTGTTTTTTACATTTTGCCATTTGCCTTATAGGATACATATTTTTATAGTACGGGCGCTTTCGCATCCGGCGATGCCCATGATGTGTATTTTTTTATTGTTTAGATATTTTTATTTACATTTTAGGGAAATGGGGTGATTTAGAATTTTTATATATTTTTTTTTTACATTTATTTATTTATTTTACACTTTTTTTTTTTTTATAGTTCCCATAGGGAACCATAACAAAGAATCATTGGGTTGCTTCTCTCATACACTCCAATGCATTAGCATTTGAGTGCATGAGAAATACACTATGGGGATCATTTATTAAGACCAGCATTTTAGATATCAGTTCTAATAAGCCCTCTACATAACTTCGGCGGCTCCATCGCCAGTCTAAATGTAAGACAGCTTTAGACCATTTTCTATACCTAAAATTGGCGTAGAAAATAATAAATGAGACGGGCCTCCCAGCCCATCCCTGCCCACGCGACGCCCACTTTTTTAGACCTGGCATGAGCAGGGAAAAGTTGCAGATTGTGGCGCAAATAACCTTTGCGCGGCAATCTGCGCCATAAATACGCCTAACATAGGCATATTTCTGATAGTAAATATATTATATTATATTATATTAATTTGGAGCCCTGCCACAGGAAGGGGCTCCAAAGGAACTAATGTGGGGAAGCCTCTTGTCATTCTGGAGGACAGAGGCTGCCACACACTGTGTCTGGCTCCCCCGATCCTCTGGGAAATGCGTGCTTCTGGCTTTTTGCTTGCTCGGACGCCCTGGTCATGTTTGGCAACTGCATCTGAAGGGTTAAAAGTCTGGATCGGCTAGTGAGCGGGCGCCATCTTAAGTCCCTGCCAGCGCCATATATGTACAATTTGTTACTTTGATAAGTTTGGTACTACTTTTGCCAATGCACACTCAAAGCAAAGCTGAGTTTGAAACCCTTCCCCGTCAAGACTTTAACAGCAGGTCCCTAAGTTGCAAGGTGAGGCCTCCATGGATCAGACTTGTTTTTCCATAGCATCCCTCAATTGCACTGGACCAGTTAGTGGAAGATCTAACTAGGGATGATGCTCTGTTGGATCTGGTAATTTCTAACAATGCAGAGCTTGTTGGAAATGTCTGTTTGTGAAAAACTAGGTAACAGTGACCACAGTATAATTATATTTACTCTGAATTGTAAAAAATAAACTCTGGCTGGCAGGGAAAAACTATTTTAAAAAGGACAATTTCCTCAGGTTAAGGCCTCATGCACACGACCATGCCGTTTTTTGCGGTCCGCAAACCCGCAAAAAACAGAAGCTGCCCGTGTGCCTTCCGCAATTTGCGGAACGGGCGGCCCATTGTAGACATGCCTATTCTTGTCCGCAAAACAGACAAGAATAGGACATGCTATATTTTTTTTAGCGGGGCCTCGGAACGGAGCAACGGATGCGGACAGCACACGGAGTGCTGTCCGCATCTTTTGCGGCCCCATTGAAGTGAATGGGTCCGCACCCGAGCCGCAAAAACGGTCGTGTGCATGAGGCCTAAAGGGAACATTTCAGGGCATAGACTGGGATCAGCTATTGTCACATAATAAGGCCTCATGCACACGGCCGTTGTTGCAATTTGCGGTCCCCAATGTACGGGCAACTTGTATGGTTCCTTGATCCATCCGCAGCGCAAAAAATAGAACATGTTCCGTGCCTCCGTTTCGCACCGCAGCTCCGGATTGATTGCGGACCCATTCAAGTGAATCGGTCCACATCCGTGATGCGGGGAGCACACGGCCGGTGCCCGCATATTGCGGACTCGCTGTTTTCAATACGGCCACGGCCGGGCAGCGGTCGTGTGCATGAGGCCTTATGCAGAGGATAAATGGGAGAGGTTTAAGGGGCATCTGTCAGCAGATTTGTACCTATGAAACTGGCTGACCTGTTGCATGTGCACTTGTCAGCTGAAGGCATCTGTGTAAGGCTACATGCACACGAACGTTGTTTGTTTCCGTGTCACTTTGTCTGTTTTTTTTGCGGATAGGATGCAGACCCATTCATTTCAATGGGTCCGCAAAAACTGTCCGCATCAGTATGTCCGTTCTGTTGCTCCGCAAAAAAAATAGTGCATGTCCTATTTTTTTTCTAGTTTGCGGACAAGGATAGGCATTATTACAATGGATCCGCAAAAAAAACTGATCTGCAAAAAAACCGGATGCCATACGGAACGTCATCCGTTTTTTTGGGGGATCCGCAATTTGCGGACCGTAAAACACATACGGTCGTGTGCATGTAGCCTAATTCCCATGTTCATATGTGCCAGCATTGCTGAGAAAAATAAAGTTTTAATATATATGTAAAATGAGCCTCTAGGAGCAATGGGAGCCTTACATCATACCCAGAGGCTCAGCTCTCTGCAACTGTCACATCCTCTGCACTTTGATAGACAGGGCAAAGCAGTGTAAAAGTAATCAAGCCTGTCCTGTCAAGCAAAGTGGAGAGTGTGTGGCAGTTACAGAGAGTGCAGAGTAACAGCAAAGCCCCCGTTGCTCCTAGAGGCTCATTTGCATATATTTAAATATCATTTTTCTCAGCAATGCGGGTGCATATGAACATGAGACCAACACAGATGCCTTCAGCTGCCAAGAGCACATGTAACAGGTCAGCCAGTTTCATAGGTACAAATATGCTGACAGATGCCCTTTCTACTTTGGGTCATTATACTGCAAAATGCATTTCTGTAGGTAAGAATTATAAATTATAAATCTAAAATGAAACCTCACATAGCCAACAACCACTGTAAACAGGGCTTAAAATCTTTAAAAAAAAAAAGAGAAAATTTACAAAAATATGCAACATGAATGGCAGGTGGCCAAACAGAGCAAAACACATTCCCCCCAAATTCTTTACATATGTAAATGCTAAAAAAAACTAAGGTCAGAGCATGTAGGTCCACTAAATAATGGTAATGAGGGGGTCACTGAAGATCAGGAAAAGGAAGAGCTATTAAATGGGTTTTAGCTCTGTATATTGTGGGGATTCGCTCTGACGCAGTACAGAGGCAAATTACCAGTTCTTAATGAGGACCTTTCATCTGGCAAAACATTGAACTAAGTGTCATGATATGTACAGGGATGTCACTGCACTTACTATTATCCCTGGGCGCCGCACCGTTCTCCTGCTATGCCCTCTGGTATGTTTGGTCACTTGGTTATAGTAGGCGGAGACTTATGGGGCTTGGTTATAGGAGGAGACTGCCCTTGTTCTCCTGGGCATCTCCTTCTCCCAGGCTGTAGTGCTGGCCAATTGCAGTGCAGAGCTCACAGCCTGGGAGAAGGAGACGCCCAGGATAACAAGGGCAGTCTCCTCCTACTATAACCAAGTAACCGAACATACCGGAGGGCATAGCAGGAGAACGGAGCGGCGCCCAGGGATAATAAGTGCAGAGAGATCCCTGGGCGCCACTGTACAGATCATGACACTTAGTTCACAATGTTTTGCCGGATGAAAGGTCCTCTTTAAATCAAACTTCCGTGTTTATTCACACATAAAGCAAAAACAAAACGTCACTTTGCAGTCTTGGTGTTCGTTCACACACAATGGAAAGTCCACATAGTAAAAATCACCATGTTGGCAGGCCTGCCTCCAGCAGTCCATAGCAGGCTTTTAGGGGGCCCGTTTCCCTTACAGACGGGTCGTAGCCCTCCAGCAGGGCACAAGCCTCAGATCCCAGCACACACACCTCCTGAGCTCCACTGTCAGACTGAGGTAATCCTCCTCACCTGGCAGTGGTGGCTGGTTTTTAGGCCTGGCAAAACCTGGCCTGGAACATGGGGAGTAGTCACCCACCCAATACTTTGACTACTCCCAGTAAGAGCCGCCCCGGATCAGCTATACAGCAATACTAAGTATTAAGGTGTCAAACAGCAACTGCTGCTGACACATAAAAACCGTCTCTTACTCCACCGAGGCCAGGAACCTTGGTGACACATACCTATCATCCACGATGATTCCTTGTACCTTCTTACATACCTCCCCCTTTCTTCAACCCTGAGGGGGTGAACACCTGCCATACAGAATACTCGGGACAGGGCATCCGCTTTTGCCTGTAACCGGCCTGCCCTATGTTCTACAGAGAACTTAACGTTTTGTAAGGACAGGAACCACCTGGTAAATTGGACATTTCTCTCTTTGGCCTGGCTCATCCACTTGAGAGGGGAGTGATCAGTCACTAGGCAGAATGTTCTCCTCACAAATAATAGCGGAGAGACTCGAGTGCCCACTTGATAGCCAGGCACTCTCTCTCCATTATACTGTACCTGGTCTCAGCTGGGGTGAGCTTGCGGCTTAGGAAGACAACGGGATGCTCCTCCCCGTTGACTTCTTGAGACAGTACAGCACCGAGGCCTACTTCGGAGGCGTCTGTCTGCACTATGAATTCCCGCTTGAAGTCGGCCGTCACCAAAACCGGAGACCCACACAGGGCCGACTTCAAAGCGGAGAAAGCCTCTTCCGCCCGGTCATTCCAGTGAACCATCACTGACTTGCGTCCCTTCAATAACCCTGTTAATGAAGGGACGCAAGTGGGGAATAAATCTCATGTAATAGCCTATCATTCCTAGGAATAACTTGTTTAGTGGTGACAGGTCGGGGCCAATTTCTTATCGACTCTATTTTGTTTACTTGGGGTTTGATCACTCTGCGCCCAATGACATACCACAGGTATTTAGTCTCCTCTAACCCTATCGCACAGGGTTAGTCCTGCCTTCCGAAGGGAGTCCACTACAGCCTGCACTTTGGGTAGGTGACTTTCCCAATCGGTACTGTGGATGACAATATCGTCCAGGTAAGCCGAAGCGTACCAACGATATGGACGCAGCACAATGTCCATAAGCCGTTGAAAAGTGGCCGGGGCACCATGCAGACCAAAGGGAGACACCTTGTATTAATACAGCCCTGCAGGTGTAATGAAGGCAGTTTTCTCTTTGGCAGCCTCCGTTAAGGGCACCTGCCAGTATCCTTTCGTGAGGTCCAAAACTGAAAAATACTGGGCTTATCCTAACCTCTCGATAAGCTCATCCACTCGGGGCATGGGATATGCATCGAATTTGGAAATCTTTCAGTTTATGAAAATCGTTACAGAACCGGAGTGTCCCGTCCGGCTTCGGTATTAGCACTATAGGACTAGCCTACTCACTTTTAGACTCCTCAATGACGTCTAGCCTCAGCATCATCTGTACTTCCTCTGAGATGGCTTGTCGCCGGTACCCGGTATGGTTTTAGCCGGACTTTCGCCTGAGGCTCAGTGACAATGTCTTGCCTAATTGTGGAAGTGCGTCCAGGGAGATCCGAAAACACATCCGTGTTCCGGCTAATAAACTCCCTGGCCTCCTGAGCCTGCTTAGAGGAGAGGCTGTCAGCAATTCTTACTGTGGCAGCCACTTCCCTTGCTTCAGACAGAGGGGCCGAAACCGCTTCCCCTAGAAAACTTGGCCGCGGGCTGTCTTTTAGTACAGGTTTCCGTATCTTTCCACGGTTTAAGTAGAATCACATGGTACACCTGCTACGGTTTTCGCCTCCCTGGCTGGTGTACCTTGTAATTTACCTCTCCAATTTTTTTCAAGTACCTCCTAGGGCCCCTGCCACCTGGCCAGGAACTTACTGTCCACGGTCGGCACCAGAACCAAAACCCGATCACCCGGGTTAAAGATCCAGACCCGAGCCTGCCGATTATAGATCCGACTCTGGGCTCGCTTAGCGGCCTCCATATGCTCCCTGACAAGAGGCAAAATGGTCTCTATCCGCTGTTGCATCTTGGTAACATACTGAAGGACACTTCTATGCGGAGTGGGTTGCTGTTACCACGCCTCTTTGGCTACGTCCAACAAACCGCGAGGATGTCTGCCATATAGCAATTCGAAGGGCGAGGGGACACCTCTCGCACATCAAACATGAGATAGGGCAGAAGAAGGTCCCAGTCCTTCCCATCTTTAGACACTACCATTTTAACATGGTTTTTAATGTTTTATTAAACCTTTTCAACCAGACCGTCCGTTTGCGGATGGTAAACGGACGTCCGTAACTGTTTGATATGCAGCAACTTACAGAGCTCCATCTTAACCTTAGACATAAAAGGGGTCCCCTGGTCAGTCAGAACATCTTTTAGGTACCCCCACTCGGGAGAACATTTTCGATAGCTCCTTAGCTATCAGTTTAGCCAATGTATATCGCAGTGGCACCGTCTCTGGGTACCGAGTGGCGTAATCTAGGATGACCAGAATGTGTTGGTGTCGTCTAGCGGACTTCGCTACTGGGGCCTATGGGGTCCATCGCAATTCGCTCAAACGGTACCTCGATGATTAGGAGAGGTACCAAGGGACTGCAGAAAAGGCGCTGGGGGCTAGTTGCCTGGCAGGTTGAGCAAGACATACAGAATTCGTCCACCTCTCTAAACACACTGGGCTAGTAAAACCATTGTAGTATCCGGTTCTGTGATTTCTGCATTCCCTGATGCCCCCCGAGAACATGTTGGTGGGCTAACTCTAACACAAATTTGCGATAAGCCTGGGGCACCACTAACTGTTCAATATGTTCACCCCGCAGTTGGTTTACCTGATACAACATATCCTGATGAACCACAAAACAGGGAAACACGACTCTGCCCCTGGTTGTTGTGGTTCACTATCTACTACTATTAATACATTTCCCCAAGCTCGGGATAGGGTTGGGTCTTGGTGTTGTGCAGTACCAAAATTATCGCCAGAGACATTAAAGGGGTTTTACCATCTCGCAGATTCATCCTCTCCTGCAGTCTGATCTGCTGTTAACTTCCTGATTTCCTGGTTCTGAGGCTGGGTGGGCATAAGCAGTTTGATTGATGGCTGCCCCGCCTCTTTATGACATCACCCCCATTCCTGCTCGTTCACGTCTTCTCTCTGCAGGTCAGTCTCCGATGTCCGCGCTGCAAACAGAGCATGCGCGGTTCTGTTTTAGACACTGCCATCGGAATAAAGCTTTGCACATGTGCGGTCTCCCAGCTGGCTGCGCGTTCATGTAATCAATGAGCGGCCGGCCAGGAAAAGGAAGTGCTTCCTCTGCGCAAGCGCGGACCATGGAATCGCCCGAGAAGCGGTGGTCGTAACTAGGGGGAACCAAAGTGTAACACTGGGGTAGGATGGAAGTAATTTTATCAAGAAATGTGGGAATTTGCTAATAAATCATATTTGCAAAAATGATCACTAGCACATCCGTAAACAAATTTAAGGTAGGCCAGCTCAGGCCCCGGCGGCAAGTCCTCTACATCTCCCACCATTACATTCAGTGGGGTTGTCCCCCCCCTCTTCCCCCGAAGTGGCGGTCACCCCTACTGCTGGCCCTTTGGCCTCGGCTTCCCAGGCTTCTGGCCTCCCCCTGGAGCCAGGCCACTCTCCTGGGGTTACCGGTGTCTCATAGGTAGCAGTCACTCTCGTAGCAGGCCACAGTGTCAGGAAGCCTGAGAAGTCTCTCCCTATTATAAGTTCGTAGTGTAAATTTGTGGCAACTACCACTTCCTAAATCCACCTGCCGACCCCTGCGGTTAGAGACACCAGGGTGGTGGGATAGTCTTAAGTCTCCATGGATGCACATGACCCCGAGTTTCCGGCCAGTATACTCCATGGACTGTACCAGGGGAGCCCTTACTAGGGACACCAGACTCCCTGAGTCCAGCAGAGCCTCCGCTGGAGTGTGTCCCACTTCCACCCAGCACAAGTGGTTTAGAGTTTCTAGGGTACCTGCTGCACACAGCTGGCATATAATGACTGACGGTATCCATGGATTCCACCTGATGTGGACAGTCAGCTCTTACATGGCCAGGCTCCTGACACCGCCAGCAGACTATCGGAGCCAGGTTTGTAGGGGGTACATGCCGGGTGGGTTTGGTTGGTACAAGTCACTGTGTCTGGGATGGAGATTTACGGGGTTTGACTGCCCCCCACCCAAAAGAACCCCCCGTATGAT
Organism: Bufo bufo; assembly: GCF_905171765.1. Taxonomy (NCBI): domain Eukaryota; kingdom Metazoa; phylum Chordata; class Amphibia; order Anura; family Bufonidae; genus Bufo; species Bufo bufo. The sequence goes on from NC_053391.1 coordinate 312,635,510, forward strand.
TCTTAGTAGTCTCGTAGTGCTCCACCAGGTACACCATTTCCAGGGCATTGCCAGGAGACACCTGGCCGATCCAGTGATGGAGAGGGGGTAGCAGAGCCCTCCAGAACATATCAGCCAATAGTCTATCCAGCATAGCCGTGGGACTCAGCACATCAGGCTGTATCTACTTTTGCAAGAGGTGGAATAAGTCATAATACTGGGGTCTCGCAGGCTCCGCCAGCTTAAACCCCCACTGATGTACCCGCTGGGCCCGGACAAACACATTCACCCACAGTCTTGCCAAAATCTCACCCTTTACTTTTTGGTAGTCGGCCTCTTGATTTTCTGGCAAGTCGAAATACACTCGCTGAGAATCGGATGCCAGGAACGGAGCGACAAAGGCAGCCCACTGGTCTCGTGGTAGCTTCTCCCCGATGGCCACTTTCTACATCGCCAGGTAAGTTTCGATGTCGTCTGCGGGGGTCATCTTAGGAATCGGGGCACTGACTGCTTTCCGGGCCTCGTGGACGTTCGGGGTTGCTCCTGCTGTCTGCAAAGCCATCACATGTTGTAGCAGCAATTGGTTGGTCTCCTGCTACTGCTTATTAGCCTTTCATTGGTGCAGGTTTGTCTCTCACTGCTGCAGATTATCCTCCATGAGGGCCTTCACAACATTTTGTCATGGGGCACTGGTTGTAATACAGCTGGTTTAATATACAACATACAACCGTGCCTGGAAAAAGCAGAACCCAAAAATATCGGCGTTCACGCCAGCTTCACTGCTCTTGCCCACATCCCCCACCAGATGTGGGGATTCGCTCTGGTAGACAGGGTGTGCGGACGCAGTACAGAGGAAAATGACCAGTTCTTAAATCAAAATTCCATGTTTATTCACACATAAAGCAAAAACAAAATGTCACTTTGCAGTCTTGGTGTTAGTTCACACACTTAGTCCACATAGAAAAAATCACCTTGTTGGCAGTTCTGCATCGAGCAGTCCATAGCAGGCTTTTAGGGGGCCCGTTTCCCTTACAGACGGGTCTCAGCCCTCCAGCACGGCACAAGCCTCAGATCCTAGCAAACACGCCTCCTAAGCTCCACTGTCAGACTGAGTTAATCCTCCTCACCTGGGAGTGCTGGATGGTTTTTAGGCCTGGCAAAACACGGCCTTGAACATGGGGAGTAGTCACCCACCCAGCACTTTGACTACACCCAGTATGAGCCGTCCCGGATCAGCTATACAGCCATACTAAGTATTAAGGTGTCAAACAGCAACTGCTGCTGACACATAAAAACCGTCTCTTACTCCACCGAGGCCAGGAACCTCGGTGACATGTACCTATCATCCACTATGATTCCTTGTACCTTCTTGCAATATACAAAAGAAGAGAAAGGAGCTGATGTAGGTGGTGCCAGTGCTGTTAATACATCCAGTAATATACTTAATTGTCTTAATGTAGATATGGTCCAAACTAAATTAAATAAGGTACATGTTAACCAAGCTCCAGGTCAAGATATATTACACCTAAGAGTTCTTGCTGTGCCCCTGTTCATAATTTTTTTGAGATTATCCAGTAACTGGTACAGTGCCAAGTGGTGCCTATAGTCAAAAAGGTCTCTAGGTCTTCCCCACATAATTATAGCCCAGTAAGTTTAATTTCTGTTGTGGGAAAAATGTTTGAAGGACTCTTAAGTGACAAAATACAGGAGTGTGTGACTGTTAATAGTATCATTACTGATAACCATCATGGGTTTACCAAGGACAGAAGTTATCAGACTAACCTAATTTGTTTTTATGAGGAGTTGAATAGATGTCCGAATAGATGGACGGCTGTGAATATAGTGTTCTTGGAATTTGAAAAGACATTTGATACTGTACTTCATATGCATTTAATAGGTAAAATAAGGTCTACAGTGTATAGGCATAGAAAGTATAGGTTGTAATCAGATTAAAAACTGTCTTAAAGACTGTTCCCAGTGGGTTGTGGTCAATAATTGCTATTCTGAATGGTATGTGGTTATAAGTGGTGTACCCCAAGGTTCAGTACTGGCCCTAAATTATTTATTTTTATTTTTATTAATGATATAGACGATGGTTTTAATAGTACTGTTTCTATTTTAGAAGATTACACTAAACTATGTAGTACTGTGCAGTCAATTGACGATGTCCATAAACTACAAGCTGACTTAGATATTCTGAGTGTTTGGTCACCCATTTGGCAAATGAGGTTCAACCAAACTGAAAAGTTATGCATCTGGGTACAAATAATTTACCTGCATGATATGTCCTGGGGGGTGTAACACTGGGGAAGTCACTTGTAGAGAAGGATTTGAGTATACTTGTAGATCAATGACTAAATAACAGCATGTAATGTCAATCAGCTGCTTCTAAGGCTAGCAGGATATTGTCATGTATTAAATGAGGCATGGACCTGGAGGACAGGGATATAATATTATCGCTTTACAAAGCTTTGGTGTGGCCTCATATGTAATATGTAGTTCAGTTCTGGGTGATGGTTCATAGAAAGGATGCCCTGGAGCTAGAAAAGTACAAATAAGAGCAACTAAACTGATAAGGGGCATAGAGGGTCTTAAGGTCACTTTACATGACGGTGCAGCAGGTGATTGTCGGGAAGGAAACGTTCCTTCCCACAAGCACCTGCTTGTCGGTGAAGGAGAATGCTTCATTTACATGCAGCGATCTCCTAAAATGTACCTCCCCACACATCCCTTTGTGGTTAAACTTGATGTACTTATGGCTTTTTTCAATCATACTATGTGACTATATAAAATATGCAGATTTCACTGAAAATCTGTTCCATTAATCTGAACAGGGTTGTTTTGGTGGCAAGCTCATGGATTTCTGCAAGCCCCGTTAAGATAAATTGAACTGATTTTCGCAGTCGCAGAATATTCTGCACTGAAATCTGCTACGTGTGAAAGCACCTTTAGGCTAGGGCTACACAGCAACATTTGATGCGTGACTTCTTGTTGCAGAAAAGCCACTCAACATTTGCAAATAAATACATTCAAGTTGGATCTTTGAGCGACTGACGAATCGCAGTCACAGCATGTCACAGTACAACACAGTTGACTATCACTATAAAAAAAAGCAACTTTGGTGCGGCACATTTCGCAATCTAGTTGTACCCTTTTTGTTGTGCGACACATGTCACCGTCTAACCGTAGCCTTAAAAATTCGAAATGTTTGGAACTCAGAACACTCATTCTAACAGATCAGTAACTGTTAATATGAATTGTTAAATTATGATTTGTACAATCAATAATTAAAGTCTGCATTTTTACATAACTGGGGAATTACTATCAGTTGTACCCATAAAATATAATACTAGACATAGTATTAACGATAACATAGTAGACTAATGGCAATAATGGTCTCGCTTCTTGTACAGAAAAAGTTATGTTTCTACTGGTCGAATCCTGAGGTGAATGAGCCTTGTAGCACCTTAACCTTCCAACATTCACATCAAAATTGTAAAAACCCTCCCAAAAATGCCTCTCTCTTTTTATTGTGAGATACATTCTGGGGCGCCACAAGTTGAGGACACAGTCACTACTTCATATGCAAAGGAAGAAGGAGTTCATTTGCATCTTGAAGAAAGGGCTGTGTCCCCGCATTATGTTGTGGAACTAATAAAGCAAGATTCTATTTAAACTGAAAGAGCCCTGAAGTCTTTATTTTTCTCCTGAGGCACATTTGGTAACCGAGAATTTATCTCTCTGCGCGTCCAGATCTTGCTGTGATGGTTATTGGGCATTGGCTGCTTCATTTCCTGGACTGTTTATTGTTATCTACCTGTACTACTCTATATAGTGCTTGGTTCTTTATTTATATCTTTTTTTCTATGAATTTTTTATTTTTTTTTGTAGATTTTTATTTTATGTCTCAAGTAAATATAGTTGGTTAATATCTTAGGTGACTTTTAAGGCTATTTATACCTTTGGGGCAATTATTTTTTATGATTGCATTTTACTCATTTTGGGCTGATTATCATTTCTTCACTTCGTCTTTATTAAAAATATTGAGCCATTTTGTCACAAAGGGTTAACTGTCTGGCTGTGTGAATCATACTTTCACTTTGTGCTGGTCATGTAATAAACCTTATCTCTAAATTACTAAAAGATCATAAACACTAATTTAAGTCACATTCTTAATAGTAAGATAATAATTGAACTATAATGAGTGTTTAGGAGCTCAGAGATAAGGAGCCATCAACTGAGCTGCCTGACAGAACAAAGTAAAAATTCATAGCCTGCTACTAGAGAATCTGAAGGATACACAGAATTTCTTTTAATAAAGACCAATTGAAAAATTTATTTTAGCTTAAAATGAGTACCAAGCAATAATAAAAAAAATTGCCCGCAAAGGTGTACATAGCCTTTAAGTGTTTGTATGTAGTGGGTGTAGGTGTTCACTGTGACTTATATGAAGACATGATCAAGATGCTGGTAAACATTTGGGTCATGGCATTAATAAATGGCCTAATTAGGTGCAAAAGGGTTATTAAATGAGTGAGCGATCAACTTCTTATTTCTTTTCTGGAATAAAAGACCCCTATATTTCACAATCGTAGAGTAAGTATGCTCTCTGATTGATGGATGAGAGAGGGTAGATAATATGCACAGTCCATGTTGCCCTCACGCCTGGCTTAGATATAGTGATCCCTCAAGATACAATGGCCTCAAGATACAATATTTTCAACATACAATGGTCTTTTCTGACCCATCGTAAGTTGAAACTAAAATCAACATACAATGCCTCAGACTCAGATCAAACCAATCAAGGCCACTTGTCTGGTAAAATAGCTGTATTAGTTGCTAGTTAGCAGCTATTCCTGACTGTTATATGTAAGGACTTGTTTTATCTAATTATTTGCTTATTTTTCTTAAATCTTCATTTTCTCTTCTCTTGGATGACATTTTGGGGCTTTGAATCCGATTACTCAACTTACAATGGTTTCAACTTACAATAGATTTCCTGGAACCAATTAATATTGTAACTTGAGGGACCACTGTATAGTTACACGGGAGAGAAGATCTTTTTTTTCTCTCCTCTTGCAGCCTGTCAGCACATCCCTCTCTCTTCTTCCTCGCTGATGTCACAGCTGGCTGAAGGGGGGGTAGCTATTTTAACCATTAATATCTTGGGGACAGCTTGGTCGGGCTAGTGGCAGTGCGCTGCGGCCGAGCTTGTCTCCAGTGCCTATTGTGGATTCCATTCCAGTGTCCATGTCGAGGCTCTCGCGCACTCTCGCAGAGCCTTTCGTGCATCCACGTGTACGTTCAAAAACGGGGTTCGCAAGGGGATACGCGGTCGCACGTACGCGCTTCTTATGCGTTTCGCTGACCAGCGAAGGGAATAGCACCTGGCTGAAAGTTCAAAGTAGATTAGGGGGCTGGCATTGGTCTAATTGACTAATGATCGACCAAAGCCTTGTACACAGGTGTAGAGCAGGATCATGACCTATGGGGAGTGGACACTTGGCGCCCTGGGATTTGTTAGCAGGCACATGAAAAGTGGCCTCCCAGGTCGGTCAGTGCCCACTGTTATCCTTCCTTATCGAGCTGCAGGTCAGTACTGCTAGCTACTGACTGAAGATTGCTGGGACTCTGTCCATTCCAGTAGGACCCAGGACCCGGGACTTTCCGTGACGCATCCATTTACCTGGCAAGTTGCACAGAGACTTATGCACGGATCTGGACTACTCCTGGCTTTCCTTCATTTTTTGTTTGCCTGATATTTGCCCAGTGAAGTTTACCTGGACTTTATTTATTTTGTTAATAAACCCCTTTGACTTCATCCTCACTGGTCTGTTTCGTTGGTGCCTTGCATTACAGAACAGTAGGCCCAACAAACAGTTGCCATGGAAAGAATCCAGCAGCAGCTAACTGAGTTAACAGGAGTAGTTAATCTGTTAACCCAACAACGCCCGAATGTGCCGGCAGTCACTGCAGCTCAAATCCAGGAGCAACTGTCTAATGTGATGGGGGAGGTTCAGCAGCTGCTCCAAGGAGCTTCCATGTTACTGCAAGACACCAAGTGGAGCCGAAGATTCCTCTGCCTGACTCCTTCACAGGAGATAGACAGGAATTCCTAAACTTCAGGGACTCCTGTCTTTTATATTTCCAGTTGCGGCTGATAGCTTCCGGCAATATTAAACAGAGGATTGGGATCATAATGTCCTTGCTGCATGGAGATCCCCAACGTTGGGCGTTTAATTTGCCCCAGGACCACGCCACCTATTTGTCAGTCGAAGCTTTCTTTGAGGCCATGGCCGTTATCTACGACGACCCAGATCATACCCGTACTGCCAAGAACCATCTCGAGCATATTCAGCAAGGTCGCTGCCCTGCCGAAGAATATGCTGCGGAATTCAGGCGATGGGCAGCTTTCACCACCTGGGGCGACGCAGCCCTCCTTCATCGTTTCCGGCTGGGACTTTCTGATGCAGTCCGGGATCTTCTTCTAGCCTTACCCACTTCCGTCTCATTGGAGATGGCCATCTCCCAGGCAATCGATGCTGACAGACGGATATGGGAGAGGCGGGTAGAACGGTTGACTCGCTTTACACCTTGACGGCCACATCCAAGGGCCACCAAGCCGCAGAAGAGCCAATGGAGGTTGGGTCCTCCCATCTTACACTAGCGGAATGAGCTCATCGCCAACAGAAAGGTCTGTGCCTGTTTTGTGGAAAAGCAGGACATCTCGTTAAGACCTGTCCCTTCCTGTCGGCAGGAAACGAATGTACCTAGAGGGCATAGAGGAGAACCTCCTAGGTGCTATTATCCCTCCTCAAACTCGAGTGATGGTACCCATTTCACTACAGTGGCAAGACAAAGTCCATGTGTTTTCTGCCCTGATTGATTCTCGAGCAGCAGTGAATTTCATGGACTCAGTCTTGGTGCATCGACTTGGCATCCCGCTTATCCAGACAAAGACCATCCTATCGGTGACCGCTATTGATGGATCTCCTCTCCAGGATGGTCGTGCCATGTGGATGACGCCCGAGATGAAGGTAACAGTGGGGGCTGATCATCGGGAGACCTTAAACCTTTTTGTCCTGTACATGCCATCCACTGCTGTGATTTTGTGTCTCCCTTGGTTGAGACTACATAATCCGATAGTGGACTGGTGCTCAGGTCAGATTTGCCGGTGGAGTACTGAATGCCTCACTCGGTGCATATGTCCTGAGTTGCCACTAGCCTCCACAGAAGTATTAAGTACATTACCCCAGCATTACCATAACTTCCAGGACGTGTTCAGTCCACATGGGTCTGATGTGTTACCTCCCCACAGGTCATCTGTTTGTCCCATAGATCTGTTGCCAGGTACCATGCCACCCCGGGGACATGTATATAATCTCACTGGGCCTGAGATTCAGGCCCAGCGTGATTATATTAAAGACAATCTTGAGAAGGGTTTCATTCGTCTATCCACTTCCCCCACTGGAGCTGGGTTCTTCTTCTTGGAGAAGAAGGATAGAGGCTTGAGACCCTGCATCGATTTTCATGCCCTCAATCTGATCACGGTGAAGAACCAGTACCCTCTGCCTCTAATTGATGATTTGTTTTCTCAGGTGGTGCATATAACTTGGTACGCGTCAGAGAAGGTGATGAATAGAAGACCGCATTCAACACCAAGGACGGGCATTACGAGTATCTTATTATGCCTTTTGGCATCTGTAATGTTCCTGCGGTCTTCCAGGAGTTCATCATTTATGTCCTCAGGGATTTCTTAGGTAGATTTGTTGTTGTCTATTTAGACGACATACTAATCTACACATCGGATCAGGTGAACCGCCTCTTTGCCAAACTAGAGAAGTGTCTGAGGTAACGGAATCGCCTTTTCTGGGGTACATTATCTCAGAAAGGGGACTGGCTATGGATCCATCCAAACTTTCTGCTGTCTTGGATTGGCCTCGGCCTAAGGATCTGAAGGGACTGCAGTGTTTTTTAGGCTTTGCCAACTTCTACCGCAAGTTTATTAATAATTTCTCTGCGATAGTGGTACCTCTCACAAACCTCACTAAGAAATGAGCTAATCCTTCAAAGTGGACGAGAGAGGCAGACAGAGCCTTTGAGACGCTAAAGCAGGCCTTTTGCACTGCGCCAATCCTTACTCATCCAGACATTTCCGACCTTTTGTTCTCGAAGTCAATGCCTCCGAGGTGGGTGTTGGGGCAGTTTTTTCACAGTATTCTGGGGTCCTGAGAGGTTACATCCCTGTGCCTTCTTCTCTCGGAAGCTCTCTCCAGCCGAGTGTAATTATGACATCGGCAATAGAGAGCTTCTGGGAGTAAAATTGGCTTTTCAAGAGTGGAGACATTGGCTAGAGTGTGCGGAACATCCCATTATGGTTTCCACTGGCCACAAAAATTTTGAGTTTCTAGAGACTGCCAAGAGACTCAACTCCCGAGAAGCCTGATGGGCATTGTGTTTCACCCGCTTCAATTTTCGCCTCACATATAAGCCAGGTTCTAAAACTGCGAAGGCAGATGCTCTGTCCTGTTGCTTCCCTGAGGCTGCTTCCATCCTGAGCTCTGAACCAGAGACTATTCTTAAACTAAATGTTTTCTGGACGCCCTAGGGAACGCAGAGTTAATGGAGGACTTGTCCTCTCTTCTCGAGCCGTCACAGGCAGAGAGTCCACCTAACAAGCCCGAGGGGTGATGGTTTGTACCAGTTAACCTTCGGTTAAAGGTTATCCAACAGCTTCATGACTCCAAGTCTGCAGGGCATCTGGGTGTTAAGAAAACACTTGCCCTTGTTAAACGTCACGTTTGGTGGCCCAGTATGTCCGTGGATGTTAAGGCCTACATCCAGGCATGTAGTGTGTGTGCCCCATGTAAACCGTCTGGGTCCGCCCCTTCTGGTTCTTTGCTCCCTTTACCCATTCCTCAGGTTCCATGGACTCACATCTCCATGGACTTCATCACAGATTTGCCATGGTCCTCTGGAAGTACAGTAATCTGGGTAGTGGTGGACCGTTTTAGTAAAATGGCCCATTTTATCCCACTTCCCAGGTTGTCCTTGGCCAGAGAATTGGCAGATCTGTTTTTAAATCATGTCTTTTGATTGCACGGAGCGCCGGATGATATTGTTTCAGATAGAGGTGTTCAATTCATCTCTCGGTTCTGGCGTTCTTTCTGCTCCCGGTTGGGTATAAATTTGTCTTTCTCTTCCAGTTTTCACCCAGAGACCAACTGTCAGACGGAAAGTACTAACCAGACCCTGGAGCAATATCTCCGGTGCTTCATGTCAGACTGCCAGGAGGAATGGGCCGCGCATCTACCCTTTGCGGAGGTGGCTTATAACAACTCTGAGCATGCTTCCACTAAGATGTCTCCATTCAGGTGCATGGGGGGCAGGGATCCAAGGCTCTCTTCTCTGGCCGGGCCCTCCACTGATTCACCGGTGGTGGATCAATGGTTCGAGGATAGACGTCCCATTTGGTCGTCGGTCCAGTGGAGTCTCCGCAGTGCGGTGGCGCAACAGAAGAAATTTGATGATCGTCATCGCACTGTAGAGCAAAAGTTTAAGGTAGGAGATCAGGTGTGGGTCTCTACCCAGAACATTCCGCTGCGTCAGCCATCTTCCAAGTTGGGTGCTCGATTCATTGGTCCATACCCATTGATGCAGAAGATCAACCGAGTTACGTACAAGGTTGCTCTTCCACCGTTGATTCAAGGATTGAATACCTTTTCATGTATCACTTCTCAAATCGGCGGGCGACGCCGCACCCTTCATTCAGACTCCACCCCCATTGAAGGTCCAAGGGGTGCCAGAGTTCGAGGTGAACAGGATTTTGAACTCTCGCGTTGTCCAGAAGTCTCTCCAATACTTGGTAGACTGGAAGGGCTTTGGTCCAGAGGAGAGATGTTGGGTACCTGATCGTCAGGTGCATGTAGATGAATTGGTAGCAGCTTTTCACCGGGATAATCCAGGGAAAGCTTGCTTGGGGTCTTCTGAGCCGCCTCCTCGAAGGGGGTTATGTAAGATCCTCACCTGTCTCGCACTCCGGTGTGACCAAAAAGGGTCCTCATGCTGTACAGAAATTTAAGAAGCAATGGCAGGTGTGGCTGGCTGGACCTGGGGGGAAGTCTCAGAGATTGAGGCATATTTGGAATGGAATGGTCCTAAGGGGATTTGGAAGTTAAGATGTAAGAGAATTAGAGCATTTTTGTCCATGTCGAGGGAGATGACTACACGGAGAGGGGGAGGTGGGAAGGGAGTTGGGGGGGACTGGGAGATTTAATAAAGGTTTATTTGATGCAGTGTTATTGCCGTGCTGATTTGGATAAAGTATGATTGATTTTACTGTATTGATATCCTATTGTCATATAATGTATGGTATATCTGAATAATTGGCTGTATGTAAAACCTTTAATAAAAATGATCTGATTAAAAAAAAAAGGGTCCTTATGGAGCTGCGGGACAGGTTACACGTGTCTCCATTGATACACCAGCTCCGACCCCTTTGCGAACCGACGCGGGGATGCGTTCGTATGTGCACCGGAGGGGAAGACCGCATGGCTTTCGGGGACAACTTGGCCGGGCTAGTGGCAGTGTGTGCTGCGGCCGAAATTGTCTCCGGTGCCTATTGCGGATTCCATTCCAGTGTCCATGTCGAAAGCGCTTGCGCACTCTCGCAGAGCCTGTCGTGCATCCGCGTGTACATTCGAAAACAGGTTCGCAAGGGGATACGCTGTCGCGCGTATGTGCTTCGCCGCCCACTGAAAGGAATAGCACCTGACCGCAAGTTCAAAGTAGATTAGGGGGCCGGCATTGGTCTAATTGACTAAAGACCGACCAAAGCCTTGTACACAGGTGTAGAGCAGGATCATGACCTATGAGGAGTGGACACTTGGTGCCCTGAGATTTGTTAGCAGGCACATAAAAGGTGGCCTCCCAGGTCAGTCAGTGCCCACTGTTATCCTTCCTTATCCAGGTGCAGGTCAGTACTGCTAGCTACTGACTGAAGATTGCTGGGACTCAGTCCTTTCCAGTGGGACCCAGGACCTGGGACTTTCCGTGACGCATCCGTTTACCTAGCAAGTTGCACAGAGACTTATGCACGGATCGGGACTACTCCTGGCTTTCCTTAGTTTTTTGTTTGCCTGATATTTGCCCAGTGAAGTTTACCTGGACTTTGTTTATTTTGTTAATAAACCCCTTTGACTTCATCCTCACTGGTCTGTTTCGTTGGTGCCTTGCATTACACCTGAGATATAGCCTTTAGAAGTTGGGTCAGGAGTGAGAGCTGCTGGTTTATGCAGTTTTCACTGGGACCTGTTTCTAACAGCTATAGAGCCAGTTTTATAGTGGCCAAAACCGCGATCCTTGTTTTAAATATGTCATGTCTTGATGGCTTTGATTGTCAGCATTCAAACAAAACCAATATCACATCTGTAGCTACTACTAATCCCAAGACATTACGGATTAAACCAGCCCTCTCCCCTTTAGCCTACTTCCCGAGTTCTGCTTAGGTTGAACTGTTAGATTCTTTTCTCAAAGCCCGAGTACAGCTCCGACAAAAGTGTTAGAGGTTTAAGGGGTTGTCCAACTTTGTTGCCTCTTGGCCAGACCCTCCCGATGTTGCCAGACCTGTGGAAGGGGAGCATACTTATCTGCCTCCACACATGACATGACCCCTGTGCATCAAGTCACTGGGTCTCCTGACACTTGGGGAAAACATCACTGCTGCAGCGGTCTTGTGACCACCATCAAACAGGAAGTTTATCAATGCAGATTGGAGCTCGGTAGGGGACCAAAGGATCTGGAACATAGAGTCAGAGAGCAAGTAAGTTTGCTTCCCTTTGCAGGTCTGGTGATGTGTGTGTGTGTTAGGGTCTAGCCTTAACCCCTTAAGGACTCGGCCCTATTTCACCTTAAGGACTTGGCCATTTTTTGCAAATCTGACCACTGTCACTTTAAGTGCTGATAACTTTAAAACGCTTTGACTTACCCAGGCCGTTCTGAGATTGTTTTTTCGTCACATATTGTACTTCATGACACTGCTAAAATTGGGTCAAAAAAGTTAATTTTTTTGCATAAAAAAATACAATTTTTACCAAAAATTTTGAAAAATTAGCAAATTTTAAACTTTCAGTTTCTCTACTTCTGTAATACATAGTAATACCCCCAAAAATTATGATGATTTTACATTCCCTATATGTCTACTTCATGTTTTTAGCATTTTGGGAATGATATTTTATTTTTTGGGGATGTTACAAGGCTTAGAAGTTTAGAAGCAAATTTTGAAATTTGCAGAAATCTTCAAAATCCCACTTTTTATGGACCAGTTCAGGTTTGAAGTCATATTGTGAGGCTTAGATAATAGAAACCTCCCAAAAATGACCCCATTCTAGAAACTACACCCCTCAAGGTATTCAAAACTGTTTTTTCAAACTTTATTAACCCTTTAGGTCTTCCACAAGAGTTAATGGCAGATGGAGAAACAATTTAGAAATTTAAATTTTTTGGAAAATTTTCCAATATAATCAATTTTTTCCAGTAGTAAAACAAGGGTTAACTGCCTAACAAAACTCAAAATGGGTTGCCCCGATTCTGTAGTTTGCAGAAACACCCCATATGTGGTCGTAAACTACTGTTTGGCCGAACGGGAGCACATAGAAGGAGGGGAACACCATATGGGTTTTGGAAGGCAGATTTTGCAGGACTGGTTTTGTTTATACCATGTCCCATTTGAAGCCCCCTGTTGCACCCCTAGAATAGAAATTTCAAAAAAGTGACTCCATCTAAGAAAGTACACCCCTCGAGGTATTCAAAACTGGGTTTACAAACTTTGTTAACCCTTTAGGTGTTCCACAAGAGTTGATGGCAGATGGAGAAACAATTTTGAAATTTCTATTTTTTGGAAAATTTTCCAATATAATCAATTTTTTCCAGGAGTAAAACAAGGGTTAACTGCCAAACAAAACTCAAAATGGGTTGCCCTGATTCTGTAGTTTGCAGAAACACCCCATATGTGGTCGTAAACTACTGTTTGGCCGAACGGGAGCACATAGAAGGAGGGGAACACCATATGGGTTTTGGAAGGCAGATTTTGCAGGACTGGTTTTGTTTATACCATGTCCCATTTGAAGCCCCCTGTTGCACCCCTAGAATAGAAATTTCAAAAAAGTGACTCCATCTAAGAAAGTACACCCCTCAAGGTATTCAAAACTGGGTTTACAAACTTTGTTAACCCTTTAGGTGTTCCACAAGAGTTGATGGCAGATGGAGAAACAATTTTGAAATTTCTATTTTTTGGAAAATTTTCCAATATAATCAATTTTTTCCAGGAGTAAAACAAGGGTTAACTGCCAAACAAAACTCAAAATGGGTTGCCCCGATTCTGTAGTTTGCAGAAACACCCCATATGTGGTCGTAAACTACTGTTTGGCCGAACGGGAGCACATAGAAGGAGGGGAACACCATATGGGTTTTGGAAGGCAGATTTTGCAGGACTGGTTTTGTTTATACCATGTCCCATTTGAAGCCCCCTGTTGCACCCCTAGAATAGAAATTTCAAAAAAGTGACTCCATCTAAGAAAGTACACCCCTCAAGGTATTTAAAACTGGGTTTACAAACTTTGTTAACCCTTTAGGTGTTCCACAAGAGTTGATGGCAGATGGAGAAACAATTTTGAAATTTCTATTTTTTGGAAAATTTTCCAAAATAATCAATTTTTTCCAGGAGTAAAACAAGGGTTAACTGCCAAACAAAACTCAAAATGGGTTGCCCCGATTCTGTAGTTTGCAGAAACACCCCATATGTGGTCGTAAACTACTATTTGGCTAAACGGCAGGACATAGAAGAAGGGGAACGTCATATGGTTTTTGGAAGGCAGATTTTGCTGGACTGGTTTATTTACACCATGTACCCTTTCAAGCCCCCTGATGCACCCCTAGAGTAGAAACTCCACAAAAGTGACCCCATCTAGGAAACTACGGGATAAGGTGGTTGTTGTTTTGGGACTATTTTAGGGGTAAATATGATTTATTTACCTCTTTTTTGAGGCAATGTAACAAAAAAAAAATTCTAAAATTGTTTCTACATTCGCTATTTAGTTTTGTGGAACACCTAAAGGGTTAACATAGTTTGTAAAGTAACTTTTGAATACCTTGAGGGGTGTAGTTTCTTAGATGGGGTCACTTTTTTGGAGTTTCTAGTCTAGGCTACATCAGGGGGGGCTTATAATGGGACATGGTGTCAAAAAAAAAACTGTCCATCAAAATCTGCCTTCTAGAAACCATATGGAGTTCCCTTCGTTCTATGCCCTGCCGTGCGGCTATATAGCCATTTACGACCACATATGGGGTGTTTCTGCAAACTACAGAATCAGGGCCATAAATATTGAGTTTTCTTTGGCTGTTAACCCTTGCTTTATTACCGGCAAAAAGGATTCAAATGGAAATTTTGCCCAAAAATGAGTGTTTTGGCACCGTTTTTATTTTATATTTTTAACACCGTTCATCCGAGGCATTTGGGCAAAAGTTATTTTTATAGCGACGACTTTTACGCACGCGACGATGCCCAATATGTATGGTTCTCAGACTTTGGAGACACTAAGCAGGCATCCTAAAAACTGCGGCCCTCCAGATGTTGTAAAACTACAATTCCCACCATGCCCTGCTGATGGCTGTAGGTTGTCTGGGCATGCTGGGAGTTATAGTTTTACAACATCTGGAGGGCCGCAGTTTGAGGATGCCTGGGAAAAAAAAAATGTTTCCGTGTCTCCAAAGTATGAGAGCCATAGTTTTTTATGTTCTGTAGTGGACTGTTGGGGATTATAAAAATTTAGTACTCCATGGAAGTGTGATACTCCCTGAAGCAATCGATAACGCAGAGGCCCGGATGATCGGGGCAAGTGTCGCACTGAGTGGTGGTGTCCTTCCGTATCCCCCTCCTGCGACACACTCTGCACTTTTTTTGGGTTCGTCCCTTCTTTTCAGTATGGGGGACCACACCTGGAAAGTGTTGGCCAGGGACGATCCGGGCGCCTCCAATTCCCGAGGTACTCCGGCCTGCTCTTTCCCAGTCCGAAAAGATCAGGTCCTTGAGGACTGCCTCATAGAATTGGAGGAATGTCCCTGTGCTGCCAGCGCTTCGGGATAGTACAAAAGAGTTGTACATGGCAACCTGCACCAAGTAGACCGCAACTTTTTTGTACCATGCCCGGGTTTTGCGCATGGCGTTATATGGCTTGAGGACTTGATCCGAGAGATCAACTCCTCCCATATACCGATTGTAGGCGACGATACAATCGGGCTTGAGGACCGTTGCCGCGGTACCTCGCACAGGGACTGGGGTGATGCCGTTACCGTGGATTGTGGACAGCATAAGGACATCCCTCTTGTCCTTATACCTGACCAGCAACAGGTTTCCACTGGTAAGTGCACGGGTCTCACCCCTGGGGATAGGTACCTGGAGGGGGTAGGCAGGGAGGCCGCGTTGATTTTTCCGCACGGTCCCACAAGCGAACGTGGATCTGGCGGCAAGGGACCTGAACAAGGGAATGCTGGTATAAAAGTTGTCCACGTACAAGTGGTAACCCTTATCCAGCAGTGGGTACATAAGGTCCCACACGAGTTTACCGGTAACACCCAGAGTGGGGGGACATTCTGGGGGTTGAATCCGGGAATCTCGCCCCTCGTACACACGAAATTTGTAAGTGTACCCTGAGGTACTCTCACAAATTTTGTATAGCTTCACGCCATACCTCGCCCGCTTTGTGGGAATATATTGGCGGAAACTGAGTCTCCCCTTGAACGCAACGAGAGACTCATCAACCGCGACCTCCCTTCCAGGTACGTAGGCCTGCTTAAATGTGGCCCCAAAGTGATCGATGACCGGCCGTATCTTGTACAGCCGGTCATAGGCAGGATCACTTCGGGGGGGACATGCTGCATTATCGGAATAATGCAGACATTTCCGGATGGCCTCAAACCGGGGACGTGTCATGACCATACTGTACAGTGGGGTCTGGTATAGGACGTCCCCACTCCAGTATTGCCTGACACTGGGTTTTTGGACTAGACCCATATGCAGCACGAGGCCCCAAAAGGGGGGTGGGGTGGGGGTCTGGTGGTGGGGGGGCAAGTGGCAGGGGGGGATCTGGGGTCTGATGGATGGATCAAAGAAAGTTTGGAAATAAAAGTTTTTTTTTTTTTTTTTTTTTTCTAACTAACTTTTCCCTTCTTTCCCTGCCTAACGGTGCCTCTCCCTCACTGACCCTAACCTACCTGGGTGGCGATGGGTGCAGGAGGGTGATGGATGCCGATTGTGGGGACACAGGAGCTCGTTCTGGATGGTGCTGCACGGTCAGGGTGCTGGACAGGAAGAGGAGGGGAGAGAGGAGCGCAGGAAGTTTGAATCTCGCGCCTCTCTCCCCTGCTCCAATCAGCACCCTGGACAGCGGCGTTCAGCACCAGGGCCGGCACCGCCTCTCCAAATCCTCGGACTGCGATAGGTGGTGTAAAATTACGCCACCGATCGCAGTCTTTTTCCGGTTCATCGGGTCACAGGACACCCGAATGGACCGGAAACGCAGAAAACCGCAGGTCTGAATTGACCTGCGGTTTTCTGCGATCGTCGATGCGGGGGGGTCAAATGACCCCCCCCTGCATTGTTACGGGATGCCGGCTGAATGATTTCAGCCGAAATCCCGTTCTGATTAACCCCTGGGGCGCCGGAATGCCGATTTCAAGGTAGGACGTACCGGTACGCCCTGAGTCCTTAAGGACTCGGGAAATAGGGCGTACCGATACGCCCTGCGTCCTTAAGGGGTTAAGGCACCAGAAGGTGGACAATCCCTTTAAGGTGCCCACACACCATAAGAGCTGTCAACATCTATCATTTCAGACTCCCCTACACACATGTATTGGCATGGCCTAATGTCTATGTTTTGTCAGGAGAAGGCAATAAGCCACTGCCAGACTCCTGCTGGCAGCGGCATATCTTTCACAGGAGGAAATCCAACATGCTTGATCTTGCTCTCCTCCAACATCTGTGGTTCAGCTGACCTACATCAACTGTGCATGGACACCTTCAAATGTTCCTCTGAGTTCTTTTATAACTTTCTAGATTAGTCATCAAAGCACTGTTGGAGAAATTTTGAATGACTACTTCTGGGAAGATTCATCACTAGGCTTTAAGCTAGTATTGTCACTCAGTGTGGGACTTAATTTCCAGAACCCTAGAAATGGCTTTGTAACCTTTCCAGGCTGTTGCTCAATAATGTTCTCATCCCTTCAGGAATTTCCTTTGATCATAGCTTAGTGTTTTGCTTCTTGCAACAGGACAAGGATGGGTTCGCATGTAGATTTTTGCTGGCATTTCTCTGCATATTTTAGTGGCTTCCTTTTGCATCAGCGTTTTTATTGTGCATTTCTTGCAGTACAAACACCATCTCCAGAGCATATAAAAGCATTTTTTCCTACTAGTATTTTTGTTCTTTAGGTATCTTTTTTGTCTTTTCAAAAACCCAGCATGCTTAAAAATTTTTTTTTTTTTCCAGGCGGTTTCACATCACCTCTAATCGGCCATTTACATTTTTATTCACACGACAGTATTTTTTCACAGTCCGCAAAACGGGGTTCCGTTGGTCCGTGATCCGTGACCGTTTTTTCGTCCGTGGGTCTTCCTTGATTTTTGGAGGATCCACGGACATAAAAAAAAAGTCGTTTTGGTGTCCGCCTGGCCATGCGGAGCCAAACGGATCCGTCCTGAATTACAACGCAAGTCAATGGGGACGGATCCGTTTGACGTTGACACAATATGGTGCAATTTCAAACGGATCCGTCCCCCATTGACTTTCAATGTAAAGTCAGGAGTCCCTATTATACCATCGGATCTGAGTTTTCTCCAATCCGATAGTATATTTTAACTTGAAGCGTCCCCATCACCATGGGAACGCCTCTATGTTAGAATATACTGTCGGATATTAGTTAGATCGTGAAACTCATATCCGACAGTATATTCTAACACAGAGGCGTTCCCATAGTGATAGGGACGCTTCTAGTTAGAATATACTACGAACTGTGTACATGACTGCCCCCTGCTGCCTGGCAGCACCCGATCTCTTACAGGGGGCTGTGATCCGCACAATTAACCCCTCAGGTGCTGCACCTGAGGGGTTAATTGTGCATATCATAGCCCCCTATAAGAGATCAGGGGCTGCCAGGCAGCAGGGGGCAGACCCCCCTCCCTCCCCAGTTTTAATTTCATTGGTGGCCAGTGCGGCCCCCCGGCCCCCCCTCCCTCTATTGTAATATCATTGGTGGCCAGTGCGGCCCCCCCCGGCCCCCCTCCCTCTATTGTAATATCATTGGTGGCCAGTGTGCGGCCTCCCCTGGCCCCCCCCTCCCTCCCTTTATTGTATTATCATTGGTGGCCAGTGTGCCGCCCCCCCTCTATTGTATTATCATTGGTGGCCAGTGTGCCGCCCCCCCCCCGGCCCCCCTCTATTGTATTAATATCATTGGTGGCCAGTGTGCGGCCTCCCCTCCCCCCGATCATTGGTGGCAGCGGAGATTCCGATCCCAGTTTAATCGCTCTGGGGCTCCGATTGGTAACCATGGCAACCAGGACGCTACTGCAGGCCTGGTTGCCATGGTTACTTAGCAATATTACAATATTAGAAGCATCATACTTACCTGCTGCGCTGTCTGTGACCGGCCAGGAGCTCCTCCTACTGGTAAGTGACAGATCATTAAGCAATGCGCCGCACAGACCTGTCACTTACCAGTAGGAGAAGCTCCCGGCCAGTCACAGACAGCACAGCAGGTAAGTATGATGCTTCTAATATTGTAATATTGCTAAGTAACCATGGCAACCAGGCCTGCAGGTTACCGATCGGAGCCCCAGAGCGATTAAACTGGGACTCCGATCGGAATCTCCGCTGCCACCAATGATCGGGGGGGGGGGAGAGGGGAGGCCGCTCACTGGCCACCAATGATATTAATACAATAGAGGGGGGCCGCACACTGGCCACCAATGATAATACAATAAAGGGAGGGAGGGGGGGCCGGGGGAGGCCGCACACTGGCCACCAATGATATTACAATAGAGGGAGGGGGGGCCAGGGAGGGGGGGCCGGGGGGGGGCTGCACTGGCCACCAATGATATTACAATAGAGGGAGGGGGGGCCGGGGGGGAGGGCCGCACTGGCCACCAATGAAATTAAAACTGGGGAGAGAGGGGGGTCTGCCCCCTGCTGCCTGGCAGCCCCTGATCTCTTATAGGGGGCTATGATATGCACAATTAACCCCTCAGGTGCAGCACCTGAGGGGTTAATTGTGCGGATCACAGCCCCCTGTAAGAGATCAGGTGCTGCCAGGCAGCAGGGGGCAGTCATGTACACAGTTCGTAGTATATTCTAACTAGAAGCGTCCCCATCACTATGGGAACGCCTCTGTGTTAGAATATTCTGTCGGATATGAGTTTTCACGAAGTGAAAACTCATCTCTGAAAAAGCTTTTATGCAGACGGATCTTCGGATCCGTCTGTATGAAAGTAACCTACGGCCACGGATCACGGGCGCGGATGCCAATCTTGTGTGCATCCGTGTTCTTTCACGGACCCATTGACTTGAATGGGTCCGTGAACCGTTGTCCGTCCAAAAAATAGGACAGGTCTTATTTTTTTGACGGACAGGAAACACGGATCACGGATGCGGCTGCAAAACGGTGCATTTTCCGATTTTTCCACGGACCCATTGAAAGTCAATGGGTCCGCGAAAAAAAAAGGAAAACGGCACAAAGGCCACGGGTGCACACAACGGTTGTGTGCAGGAGGCCTTAATAGTGATGTTCCAGGCTAATTTTTTGTGATTGTAGTTTTTGATACCATTTTGGCTTGTGCATGACTTTTCTATCACTTCTAATTAAAAATTTATTATGAGGTACAGTGACGAAAAAATTTGGAATTGGCCATTTTGATTTTTTCCCCCTTAATAGTCATGTTCTGTTATGCAATTGTGTAAGGGCTTTTGTTTGTGGTTGTTTTTATTTATCAAATAGAAAAATATAGCTCCAGAGCCCTGGAAGAGGCAAGAGTGAAACTTGAGTTGGACAGTTTTTGGATGGATGTTTTATATGAAACCTCTGTAAGTATAATAAAAGCGTGTGACTTTTTATTAATGTAGTGTGCTTCTTTTTTTAAAATCTGATAAATCTTTATTTTGAGAAAAAGAAAGAAAAATATTCATATATATCTGTACAAAATACAATTATTTCATATTCAATACAATCAAAATATCCGACCTATACTTCATCCCAACTTCCCATCCTCCATCTTCCCCTGAGACATGTGCAGTTCATTGCAAATCAGGACCTAAAATATTCCAGTAAAGATCCTCCCGGAGCCGCGACATTCTTCCAGTTACATCATCTGCCTCTCCCATAACAACCTTTCGTAAATAGCTCCTTATTAGAATTGGAAATTATACATATTAACGTTATATGCCATACAGAGGTTATCAGTGTGCAGTTCCCCTGGTGAGTGCTAACAAGGGACTACATATTCCCGAGTGATCGATCCAGGGACCCCATATAGCCGGAAATTTGGAGATACAACTACACCTTAGATACACCCCCCTCCCCTTTCTAACCTAATAACTATGTTCAATCTTGAGATATATTCGGAGATTACAGGAGGAGAGGGCTGTATCCACCTTGCAGCCAGGGTCTTTCGCGCTTGATAAAGCATTCTATTAATTCCCAAAATAGTAGGTGTCTGTAGCTGATCAGACTCAAAAATATTCGTAAGACACAGTTTAGCATCTAACATAAACCAAGTACAAAAAACTTTATTTATCAAAGACAGTATTTCTGTATTTCTACAGAGCAATCCCAAATCATATGCTTCAAATCTGCTTCCCCCTCACCACACTTCAGGCAACTCAAGTCTCCTCTAATCCCTATTTTAAAAAGGGATACGTATTTAACTACAGTATGTGGGCTATGGTCCTGCCTTTCTGCATATAGGGAGACCAGTGTGACAGGACCTGTATGAGAGTGAAGACATTGCAGCTGATATTGTTAAAGATATGATGAATAGTAAATTATCAAATTCCTGGATTGGTTTTTGAATTTCCAGTGAGACGTTTCCTACCTACAGCACACACCAAACTTTTACTTCTATTTAATATTTATTGATACTATTTTATGGTCTGTATGACTTTTCTACCACTTTTATAAAACATTTTTTGGGTGTAAATTGACTAGAAACCAGCAAATCATCTGTTCACTTCTCCCTTAGACTGCAATGAATTACCAATGTAGTCTATGGGAGATTTACTATGTTCCAATGGAGCCCTGTCACAGCCCACCACAGTGTTTTCAAAGACTGATTTTTTTTTTTTTTCAAAAGTGTTTAATCAATGTGGAACAACTAGGTATTAAAAAGCACATACTTTCATTCCCCATGTAATAATTTTGGCATCTCTTTTAGCTGTGTGTTGTGCTATCCCTCCTCCATTATTGCAGATAAAAGTTTATGACTGAAGGCACAACTGGGTATTACCAGTTATGGGTGTGTTCCTGCACAGTCTGACACTGGCTGCATGGATTGAATACTATCAGGCTGTGCAGGGACACACCCCCAACTGGTAACACCCAGTTGTACCTTAATTCGTATACTGTTACAAGAAATAACTTTTTACATTCTATAAATGAAATTATTATGTAAAACTGTGTTGAAAGCGTGATATGTATTTATGCATACCTTTAAAAGCCATTGGTCCAAACACTCGTTTGAGCAACAGCTATTCCTCTCGACTCCCCCATTCACATGTATGTTCTGGCAAGAGGACATATATTTTCAATAAAAAGAAGGGAATACGTTGCTGCCAAACCCTTCTGTATGTTGAAATCCACAGGGGTAGAATTCAACTGGTTCTGCTGTGCTGGTTATTAAAACAGCCAGCCACTTTGGAAAACCAATGAGAAGTAGAATAGTGACCTGATTGTAGAATGTGCATACAGTTGAGCTTGACAACTGTGCATATGCCCGGCTCCCTGCACCACTAAATAGTTTCTTCTGTGGAGCGCAGGCAACGCAAGGGTATCATTACGCCATTATTCAAGAGCCTCGCCAGAAGGGAGCAAGCCTGGCTAGAACTCTGCACTGGAATGGAGAAACTGCACACCAACATCAGCAGTATAAGGGGGCAGCATATGTACTATTAGGGTATGGCCATATGTAGCATGTACACTGCAGATTTGCCAGGGTGGATTTGCATGCGGGAAATGTGCAGCGGTTACAGTGAAACTTGAGGCAGATCCGCAGCAATTCTATTAGTAGGTACAGATTTTGCTGCTGCAGAATTCCAACAGGTCCACTGCAGATTTTCTGCTGTGGAAAATCTGAAGTGGACCGGGTGTTCAGGGGGCACTATGTGGTTATAAAAGAACACTATGGGGGAATTTATCAGGCCCTGCATTCCAGAATTCTGCCTTCTCAAAGTCGCAAAATATGGCTTTTCAAAATTTTGGCGGCTTTTTGCATTTTACACCATTCATTCCAGTTTTGAAAAGTAGGTGGAAAAGAGGGTGTGATTAGCAATGTGAATGAGTTTCACTCCAGTCTTCTTTTTTTTTTTTTATCCCAAAACCACTCCAGTAGTGTTGGGGGGCAGAAAACTAGCATTTATAGACAAAAGTGTTAGGTTCAAAGATGACACTATAACCAGAGTATAGGGAGAGAATAAGAAGATATGATTGGGTATATTTTAGGGAATTTGGTCAGAAAAAGCATATATAGAGGCAGGGGCGGATTGTCCATAAACCCTACAGGGAAATTTCCCAGTGGGCCGATGCCCAGGGGGCCACTCAAGCCCTCTTGATGGCTGTAGGCCAGGTACAACGGCCGCAGGTGCCTCCTGCACTCAATTGTATTACTACCCTCATGATGGTAATATAGTTGAATACTGTGGTGAGGATGGCAGTATTTTGTGCTGTCCTGTGGTATTTGGTTCTGCTGGGGCAGTATTCTGCGCTGCACTACAGTATTGCTGGCCCCGCCAACTTCGGTTGTCCCCACCTACTAGTTTTGGCCAGTCTTCTGTCAGTTTTAACCCACCTACAGCATGGGGCCCCTTTTAGTTTTTTTTCCAGGGCCACTTTAAGTTCCCAATCCACCCCTGTATAGAGGGAGCAAGGTGCTGATCCCCTAGTGTGTTTAAAATAGCTGCTGGCAACACATTTTTTCTGTATATGAACAGACAGCTAGCTTTTTTTAACCCGTAGTTTCTACATTAAAGGCTTATTTATGTTTAAATTGAATTTAATTTTGTAATTGGGCATATTAGTGCATTATACCAATGTTACTGAATGCATTGTATATTACTACAAAATAACAGTTACAGCAAAAGCAATATTGCAATAACTCCATTTTTATACCCGTGTTACTGAATGCATTTTTTTATTACAAAAAATGTGTTGTATTACTGCAACATATGCAGCACGCCAGACCTGCAGGGTATTGCGAAGTGAGGTCACGGTTATGGGCAATCGAGGGTTGCTCACTATTTGAAGGAGAACCCTGGGCAGGCATGCGGCAGTGAATGAGAGGTAGACACAAGTTCCTCTGGGGCACACTCTGTATGTAGAGACCTGGCCTGATGCTGTGTGAGGTGCCCTGGATGTTGCAGGTGTTTAGAGTGCCTGAAGCAAGGTCCCTTTTGAGTTTCGTGACGCCAGTGCCTGTAACGGTGGCACACCGGTTTCAGCAGCAATAAGTGAGGTACACAGGTGGTATAGTGAACCAAACGTTGCTTTACTTAAAACAGTCCAACTTTATACATCAAGATGGTCATGCAGTCCCTTATATCGAATGCTTCACAAGCAGGCTTATTTCACAAGATGGCAGGTATTAATCATGCAAGATACATGGAGGGCAATCAACAACACACTCAGAATCAGGTTGTAACTTCTCCTCAGAGATAGTGTACACTGTTCTTCAGAACTCCTGTCTGGTTTCAATCCCAAGGCCCGGATGCCTAAGTGCTGGCTTAAATCCCTGGTTCAAATAATCTTCCTCCAGTATTGGCACTTGCTTTGCTTTATAGATCCTCTGCTCATCAGGTTACTTATCTGATCTTGGGGTGCTGTTCCTGTTGTGAGGGAAGCTGCAGGTTTCTCCCAGGAGGTCCATTCCTACTACTGGGGTAACTTCTGAGCTAACTGAGGCTCACTTGGACTACAGGCAGGCTAGGGTTCTTCACTGGCTTCCTGGTCATAGCTAGCAGCCAGGGCTATCAAGCTGCATGTCAGGAGGAGGCCCTCAGCATATCTCTGGCTGGTGCCTTCTCACTTCTGTCTCCACAAACTCCTGACTATGAACCTAACTCCTCCCTGTCTGGGCCTGGACATTTATACTAGGGGCTCACTATCTCCCTCTAGCGTCTAGGATGCCTAACTACACCCTAATAGGCCTGCAATGCATAATACAGGGGAAACATGGCATGTAAAAACACATAGGAAAATACATTAAATGCATAGTTAAATATAACATTTCTGTCCTTTGTGAGTAGGAGTAACACGTCACCCAATTGACCCTTGTGTAGTGCCCACGCCTACCTAGTTGGACACTACACTTACTGTGTAGTTCAAAGACATTTTACTACAAAAACTGCAGTTATACACATTAGTGAAGGCTTTACTGCATCATAGTGTATTGTTCAAAAACATTTTTCTGCCAAAATTGCATTCTTATACATGTTGGTTAACACATTACTGCATCATACCATGCAGTCCAAAGACATTTTGCTGCAAAAATTGCACTCTTATACCCATGTTAGTGAATGCATTACTGATGCAGATTGTGTAGTTCAAATACATTTTACTGCAAAAATTGCATTGTTAGACCTGTGTTAGTGAATGCATTATCGCAACAGACTGTGTAGTTTAGATATTGTACTGCAAAAACTGTATTAGTACCAAAGTAAATTGTCAATAACAGTGTGCAGTGTGTTTGTGATAGGTGAGCGACATTTAATTGCACCTCTGTCTTTAAATTACAGAAAAAAAAAAACTCACAATTTTGCTAGTACTGTTTAATAATCTATGTATCAAACCTGTCACTTTTCATTTATAGGCCTCATAATAAGTTGTCTGGAAAATGGACGAATGGAAAATGAAAGACCCAGAGCTCTTCATCTAAGAATCAGAATGTAGGTAGTAGCAGCACCAGCCTTCTAACCAGTAGCAGTAGGCCACAGTTCTCCCAGGCATATTATTATTGAGGAGAAAGAGGATGAGATTGTTGACTGGATAGCTAACTCCTCCTCTCAGTCACAGCAGGATGTTGTGGATGTCACATCTGAGTCTGACTCCATGCCTTGGAGCCAGTGACCACAGCATTCCTCCTGCTCCTCCTCGTTGCAAGCTCAGAGAAGCCTTTCAGTTGCAGCCTCTCTGTCTTCACCACCCCCTCCTAGTGAAACGCCTTATTTTTTTCTTAAGAAGAGGCAACAAAACCCCATGTACTGTGGATGATTCTCACAATAGTCTCCCTGTTGATGACTTTTGTGAGAACAGTCAGAGTTTGGACTGCCGTGAAAAGGAGATTCAAGTGGAAGCAGGGGACCCCATGCATAACTGTGGCGATAAGGGGCAGTGGTAGCGACAGGGCCACGTGGGACTTGATGATTGTGTGTTGGACAGGACCTGGGAGTCAGATCGGGATGCTGAGTAGGAGCTAACACCAGAGGAGGAGGATGGTGGACGAGGCAAAAATAAAAAGCAGAGGCAGCGTATAGCCAGAACATCCCAAAAAACTGCCAGTGCCAGATCTTCTAATTTGGTCAGCTCAAAGAACTGGCGATGCCGTGGCAGCAGGCTTTAAAACATGCCAGACCTAAGCCAAGCTCAGCTACTGCTATCTATTTGCGGAGTGTGTGAGTATCACTGCTGGCAATTTTTCTCCACAGTGCCGAAAGACAAAAGCAATGCTGTGTTCTGGATCTGCAGGATTTAAATAAGTTGTGTGTTCAAACACAAAGGTAGGCACCACAACTCTATTACAATACATGATGCGGCAACACCAGTTACTGTGGGAAAATAGAAGTGTCCGCCAGCCAAAAAAAGCCATCCCTGCCACACGTGGCGGAGAACGTGGGCCGCGCCTTGCAATTTTCACTGTGTGGCAATGTGCATGCCACCATGGACACCTGGAGCAGCTTGGGTAGGGATAGTATATGTCTTTCATGGCCCGCTGGGTCAATGTTTTTCACAAGCAGCAACAAATTCAGGTCTAGTGCCACCTCCAAGCTTGTGTTGGACTGGTTCCCACACCTTATCTGCCTCCCCCACGGACATCCTCCTGTCCCCAAGAAAAGAAGGGCAGAATGTTGCTCCCACTCTCTCCTATCATATGTGTGAAGCGTTGCCATGCCATGTTAGAGCTGATCAGCCTGAGTGAGAGTAGTCAACACAGCCAATCCATTGCTAAAATGCATCAAGCACATCCTGCTGGCTCTCTCTCTGCCAACTCCAGCTTGGCAAGGTGGTCAGTGACAATGACAGGAACATTGTGGCTACACTGAATTTCGTAGAAATAACTCATGCTTCCTGCATGCACGTGATAAATTTTGTAGTGTAAGGCTACTTTCACACTAGCGTTCGGGTGTCCGCTCGTGCGCTCCGTTTGAAGGGGCTCACGAGCGGTCCTGAACGCATCCGTCTGGCCCTAATGCATTCTCAGTGGAGGCGGATCCACTGAGAATGCATCCGCCTGCCAGCGCTCAGCCTCCGCTCCGCTCAGTGAGCGGACATCTGAACGCTGCTTGCAGCGTTCGGGTGTCCGCCTGGCCGTGCGGAGGCGAGCGGATCCGTCCAGACTTACAATGTAAGTCAATGGGGACGGATCCGCTTGAAGAGGACACCATATGGCTCAATCTTCAAGCGGATCCGTTCCCCATTGACTTACAATGTAAAGTCTGAACGGATCCGCTTCAGGCTACTTTCATACTTAGAAAATTTTCTAAGTTTTAATGCAGACGGATCCGTTCTGAACGGATCCGTCCACTATGGCCAAGACCAAAGAGCTGTCGAAGGACACCAAAAACAAAATTGTAGACCTGCACCAGGCTGGGAAGACTGAATCTGCAATAGGCAAGCAGCTTGGTGTGAAGAAACCAACTGTGGGAGCAATTATTAGAAAATGGAAGACATACAAGACCACTGATAATCTCCGTCGATCTTGGGTTCCATGCAAGATCTCACCCCGTGGGGTCAAAATGATCACAAGAACGGTGAGCAAAAATCCCAGAACCCCACGGGGGGAACTAGTGAACGAGCTGCAGAGAGCTGGGACAAAAGTAACAAAAGCTACCATCAGTAACACACTACGCTGCCAGGGACTTAAATCCTGCAGTGCCAGACATGTCCCCCTGTTTAAGCCAGTACATGTCTGGGCCCTTCTGAAGTTTGCTAGAGAGCATTTGGATGATCCAGAGGATTGGGAGAATGTCATATGGTCAGATGGAACCAAAGTAGAACTTTTTGCTAAAAACTCAACTCGTGTTTGGAGGAGAAAGAATGCTGAGTTGCATTCAAAGAACACCATACCTACTGTGAAGAATGGGGGTGGTAACATCATGCTTTGGGGCTATTTTTCTGCAAAGGGACCAGGACGACTGATCCATGTAAAGGAAAGAATGAATAGGGCCATGTATCATGAGATTTTAAGTGAAAACCTCCTTCCATCAGCAAGGGCATTGAAGATGGCTGGGTCTTTCAGAATGACAACGATCCCAGACACACCACCCGGGCAATGAAGGAGTGGCTTTGTAAGAAGCATTTCAAGGTCCTGGAGTGGCCTAGCCAGTCTCCAGATCTCAACCCCATAGAAAACCTTTGGAGGGAGTTGAAAGTCCATGTTGACCAGCGACAGCCCCAAAACATCACTGCTCTAGAGGAGATCTGCATGGAGGAATGGGCCAAAATACCAACAACAGTGTGTAAAAACCTTGCAGAACACGTTTGACCTCTATCATTGCCAACAAAGGGTATATAACAAAGTATTGAGATGAACTTTTGTTATTGACCAAATACTTATTTTCCACCATAATTTGCAAATAAATTCTTTCAAAATCAGACAATGTGATTTTCTGGATTTTTTTTTCTCATTATGTCTCTCATAGTTGAGGTAAACCTATGATGAAAATTACAAGCCTCTCATCTTTTTAAGTGGGAGAACTTGCTCAATTTGTGGCTGACTAAATACTTTTTTGCCCCACTGTATTCATGCTTGTTGAAGATTTGAGATCTAAAGTTCCCATTGATATGGTTAGAATCAGAAAATGTGTAAAAAAACTAACAAGAAAAAAAAACACTACATAAACCATGTTGAATTTTGAAGAAGATTACACATAGTTTTTTTTTCAGTGCAGAAAAACTGTGTGTGAACATACTCTAAGACTGGGTTTTACATTCTGATTTTTAATGCAGTTTTTGAAGCCAAAACCAGGAGTTGGATTAAAAAGAGAAGACTCTGGGTTGGGGCGAATTCATTAAGACTGGCTTTTCTTATGCCCATCTTAAAAAGAAATCTCGAAGGCATAAGATGCACCTAAATTATTAAGAGACATAGGCTCTTAATAATTAACTGTATCCTTGGGAGGTCTATGTGCTAGTATATGAATCTATTCCAGCAAAGAGCTGGCGTATATTTTAAGTGGAACATGCGCCATGGCACACGTATTTCTGAATGGGTTGGGCTGTAGAGAGATGTCCCACCTGTGGGTGACCCCATTCCTTCCGCTTTTTGTAAAAATGGTAAGTGTGTGGGAAAAGTCTGTAATTTTGGTGTAAAATGGGTTGTGCACCAAATTTGCAAATTCTGTGGCTTGATGTAGCACAATGATATGCCCACCCTTAGTTTTTTCTTGTGGCCTGCATTTATGATCTGTTCCTGTCTTTACTTTCAAAAACTGCATAAAAACTGAACATGGAAACCAAATCTTTGACTCTACTGTGGAACAGTTATGGGGTAAATGTTGCTTCTAGAGGCAGTTTGGGGCTCAATACAAAGTACTGCAACCACAGACAGATAATTTCTTTTTCCTGTATGCTTCAGGCTCTAGTAGTCCTATTCTCTGGGGCTGTGTGGCCTACAAGCCAGGTCAGAGCCAGCACTAGGCCAGGTGTATCGCACCGTTGTCTTTGCATGGTGAAGCAGAGAGCCATAAGCTCACTTCCAAACACATCTCATAGGCTGGCTGGTTTAGGCATACAGCCAGAGGCGTACATAGAAATCACTGGGCCCCATAGCAAAAATCTGAATTGGGCCCCTTAACCCCGCCCACTACCCACCATGGCCCCTCCCACTTCCTGACCTGGCTCCTCCCATGCCACACCCCCATTAAATAAAAAAAAGTGAAAGGATGACACTTTACATCAAGTCTGAGGATGATAGGAGGGAGCGGAGCCATAGGAGACCCCCAAACATAGAGGGGCCCAGTGCCTGGACAGAGAATGCAGGGGAAGGAGGGGTGCAGCGCCAGAGGAGACCCCCAAACATAGAGGGGCCCAGTGCCTGGAGTCCCTGGACAGAGGATGCAAGGGAAGGAGGAGTAGAGCCAAAAAAGACCCCCACGGCCCCACCATACATAGAGGGGGGCCCACCCAGCCCAGTGCCTGGACATAGGATGAAACTTAAGGGAAGGAGGCAGAGCAGAGCCAGAGGAGACCCCGGGCCCCAAACATAGAGGGGCCCAGCCCCAGGCCCCAGACTGTGACTTACTTCAGGCCAGGCCCAGGCGCTACCAGCCAGGGACACAGCCGGTGCATGCATGCAGCACACTGCTCAGTCTGACAGTCACGACAGGGGAGAACTACTGTGTCAGTGACCTGGACGTGTCTGCTGGGGAGATGTCACCTCCAGCTGGGGACACGGACCCTGCAGCATCGCCGGGGCCCGGGGGGAGGGGAGGACAGCAGTGGGGGGGTTGGGGGTCAGAGAGGGCATCAGGGGGAGAACTACTGTCTCAGTGACCTGGACGTGTCTGCTGGGGAGATGTCACCTCCAGCTGGGGACACGGAACCTGCAGCATCGCCGGGGGGAGGGGAGGACAGCAGTGAGGGGGGGTCAGAGAGGGCAGCAGGGGGAGAACTACTGTGTCAGTGACCTGGACGTGTCTGCTGGGGAAATGTCACCTCCAGCTGGGGACACGGACCCTGCAGCATCGCCGGGGCCCGGGGGGAGGGGAGGAAAGCAGTGGGGGGGGGGGGGGTCAGAGAGGGCAGCAGGGGGAGAACTAGTAACATTGCCTACCTGGCACGGTGGCACCCGATCACTCAGCCCGGCCGGATGAATGGATGAGATCGCACACAGAACTACAGTAGGAGGACAGCGCAGAAGTTGCAGGGCAGGCACTAGGCAGGCACTGGTGAGGTGACGGCCGACAGCGAAGTTCGAGCCGATTCGCCCGCCCCCTTGCCCCACTGGCCAATCAGCAGCTGCCTCAACAAAGAGTTGCCTGTGCTGATTGGCCAGCGGCTCGAGCGCCACATGCAGGCTGGTTTGATCCTGATTCCGGGCCCGGCAGACGGTCCGGGTCAGGAGGAGGTCAGGTCACGTGACGTCTGAGACACTGAGGTCAGCGTCAGACAGAGGATCAGTCTCAGGTCAAGGGGGGGGGGGGGTCTGTGCGTCGAGGGCAGGTAATGAGTGGGCGGGGCCAAGTAGTGTGGGCGGGGCCTTCTCTGCGCTACGGGCCCCCCAGTGCCGCGGGCCCCATAGCAGTGGCGTGGTCTGCCTCTATGGGCGGTACGCCACTGCATACAGCCTTTGAGACACTGCACACAAGCTGATGACATTAACAGCCCAGCTCAGGTGGCGAGTTGCAGTGCAATGCCTGTGCCAAGCTGCTAAGGAAGAAGTTACAACATGTCATGTTGCCAGGGTTCCTTGGTCATGGCCATTATTTTTTTTTTTTTAGAGGGACATAAAAGGGGTCAATAAAGGAAGCCCTGTTACTGGGTGGAGGTAATAAAGGGAGTATTATTACTAAACGGCATAAAGGGGGCCCTATTACTGAGTGGAGGCAATAAAAGCATTATTAGGCTGCGTTCACATGGGCGAGATTTCCGCGCGGGTGCAATGCGGTAGGTGAACGCATTGCACCCGCACTGAATCCGGACCCATTCATTTCAATGGGGCTGTTCAGATGAGCGATGATTTTCAGGCATCACTTATGCGTTGCGTGAAAATCGCAGCATGCTCTATATTCTGCGTTTTTCACGCAACGCAGGCCCCATAGAAGTGAATGGGGTTGCGTGAAAATCGCATGCATCCGCAAGCAAGTGCGGATGCGGTGCGATTTTCACGCACGGTTGCTAGGTGACTGTCTATACACTGTATTATTTTCCCTTATAACATGGTTATAAGGGAAAATAATAGCATTCTGAATACAGAATGCTTAGTAGGTGATCAATTGAGGGTTAAAAAAAAATAAAAATTAACTCACCTTGTCCTCTTGTTCGCGTAGTTCTCCCGGTCTTTAGTTCTTTAAAAAGATGAACTATGGGCTAAAGGACCTTTGGTGACGTCAGATCACATGCTCCAATCACAGGGTCCATCACCGCGGTGATGGACCATGTGATTGGAGCATGTGATCTGACGTCACCAAAGGTCCTTTAGCCCATAGTTCATCTTTTTAAAGAACTAAAGACCGGGAGAACTACGCGAACAAGAGGACAAGGTGAGTTAATTTTTTTTATTTTTTAACCCTCAATTGATCACCTACTAAGCATTCTGTATTCAGAATGCTATTATTTTCCCTTATAACCATGTTATAAGGGAAAATAATAACATCTACACAACACCGAACCCAAACCTGAACTTCAGTGAAGAAGTTCGGGTCTGGGTACCACAGTCGTTTTTTTATCACGCGCGTGCAAAACACATTGCACCCGCGCGATAAAAACTGAACATCGGAACGCAATCGCAGTCAAAACTGACTGCAATTGCATTCCTACTCGCGCGGGTTTGCCGCAACACACCGGGACGCATCCGGAACTAATCCGGACACGCTCGTGTGAACGCAGCCTTACTGAGAGGGATATAAAGGGGAACCTCTTACTGAATGGAGGCAATAAAGGGATCATGATTACCAAGAGGCATAAAGGGGGTATCATTATTGAGTGGAGGAAATAAAGTGGGCATTATGAGAGGAACATAAAGGGGCCCTATTACTAGATGAAGGCAAAAAAAAAAGGGCCGTTATTACTGAGAGAAACCTAATACTGAGTTGGTGCATTATTACTGAGAGAGGCAAAAATGGGGTACCATAACAGTTTTGAGCACTTAGTGGAACAGAAGTGGAACATATTAATGTGTGGCTTGAATAGGTCACTGTTCACATAGAATTTAAAGGCTATGTATACATTCCGGGCAATGTTTTTATGATTGCATTTTATTCATTTTGGGCTACAAGTAATTTTTTCAATTGATTATTATAAAAAAATATTCTGCCGTTCTGTCACAAAGGGTTAACTGTTTTTCTCGCTGTGTGAATCGTACTTTTACTTTGTACGGATCATCTAATAAACCTCATGTCTCAATTACTAACAGGTCAGAAACACTTATTCAAGCCACTTTCCTATCAGTAAGATAAGAACTGAGCTATAATGAGTGTTTATGAGATCAGAGATAAGAAGTCATCAGTTGACCTGCCTGACAGAAAACAGTAAAAAATACAGATCCTACTACTAGAGAATCCCAAGGCTGTACAGAGATAGGAGCTCAAAATTCAAAGACCAATTAAAAAATCTATTTTAAGCTCAAAATGAGTACAATGCAATAATAAAAAAATTGGCCCCAAAGGTGTACATAACCTTTTAGTTAGAGCCTATAGTCAAAAAGAGTTCACCAAGGGTGCCATTGTTGCCATCTGGAGCAC
Source organism: Bufo bufo (assembly GCF_905171765.1). Lineage (NCBI taxonomy): Eukaryota > Metazoa > Chordata > Amphibia > Anura > Bufonidae > Bufo > Bufo bufo. Next base: position 312,668,422 of record NC_053391.1, read on the forward strand.
TATACATAGGGAATTTGTGTAGGGGGTGGGGAATTGGTGAGGAGTGTCTGGAAGAGAAAGGTGCCAACGATGTCCGTGTGTCATTCTGCAAAGACAAATCATTATGGCCCTTGGCTGTATGGAAAAGAAAAGGGAAGTGATCAACTCTAATCAGAATACATCACTTCTAAGGGCTCATGTCCATTCCGTTTTTTTTTGCGGACCGTATGCGGAACCATTCACTTCAATAGGTCCGCAAAAAACGGAAGTTACTCCGTGTGCATTCCGTTTCCATATGTCCGTATTTCTGTTCCGCATTTCTGTCCTATTATTGTCTGCATTACGGCAAGGATAGTACTGTTCTATTAGAGGCCAGCTGTTCTGTTCCACAAAATACCAAATGCACACGGACTTCATCCATATTTTTTGTGGATCCGTTTTTGCGGACCACAAAATACATACGGTCGTGTGCATGAGCCCTAAGTCAGAGGATGTAACTTTCCTGTACTCACTTATATGTTCTGCAGAGCGATGTGAAGCACGGGTATCCCTTATATATGGTCACTGCTTGCTGGTAATATCTGTCTTTGTATAGTGTTTACAGTGTGTTTTATTCACTATGTGGTGGTAGTATATGGCATGGTATTGCAGTATTATTTGGCGCTTATATATAGTGTTATGTTGGCCTTTTATAGTGGGTTTTGGTCGGTAACATTATGATGGTATTTTGTGTGGCAATAATATTTTTTTCTTGTATAGTGTTAATTGTTAACTTTATGTCTGTCTGTAGGCTTATTTTCATTATAAGGTATATCTGGATACATTTATTTGGGTGTTGGGCAAAACATATAACCCATAAGAACAAAGGATCAGGCAAGTTAGGATCCAACATGCCCTACCCTTTCTTGCCCCAACATCCACCATTGGGAAATTCAGGGCACCCTAGTACATCTTAGGCCTCTTGCACACAAACGTGTGCTGGCTGTGTTTGTGCTGTGAACCGCAAATTGCGGCCCGCAATGCACGGGCACCGACCGTAGGGCCAGCCGCATGCGGATCGCGACCCTATTCACTTGAATGGGATCTGCGATCCGCCTGTTCCGCAAAAAGATAGGACAAGTTCTATCTTTTTTTGCGGAACAGAAGCATGGAACGGAACCTCACGAAAGCACTCCGTAGTGCTTCCCTCGGGTTCCAATCCGGGCTTCTGCACCGCATCTCCGAATTTGCGGACCCATTCAAGTGAATGCGGAATGCACACGGCTGGTATCCCATTTATTGCGGACCCGCCGTATGCGGGCCGCAATATGGCCACGGGGGACGTTTCACGGCCGTGAGCGGTCCGTGTTAACACGTTCTGGATTCCTGCTGAGAGCAGATGGTTGATGGTCCTGCCGAAATTGGTTAGTTTAATCATTTAATTTGGTACACATCACAGCAATACATAAGTAACATCTTTGGCAATATCTACATCACGTGCAGTTTTAATTTCCGTTTTTTTTGCGGACCCATTGAAATGAATGCTTCCGCATACGGACTGTATACAGAATGCAAATAACGGAACAGAAACGAAAAAACAAAACGTTTGTGTGCATGAGGCCTAAGGGTCCATTCACACGTCCGTAGAATGTGTCCGCACCCGTTCTGCAATTATCTGGAACGGGTGCAGACCTATTTATTCTCTATGGGGCAGGAATAGATGCGGACAGCACACAGTGTGCTGTCCGCATCCGCATTTCCGGAGTGCGGCCCGAACTTCCGGTCCGCGGCTCCGGAAAAAAATAGAACATGTCCTATTCTTGTCCGCAATTGCGGACAAGAAAAGGCAGTTCTATGGGATGCCGGCTGGGTGTATTGCGGATCCGCAATACACTATGGACGTGTGACTGGACCCTTAGGCTACATGCACATGAACATTGTTTGTTTCTGTGTCTATTCAGTTTTTTTTTTTGCAGATAGGATGCGGACCTATTCATTTCAATGGGCAGGACAAAGGTTTAGAGGATGGGCTTGTTGGAGAGGTGCCCACCTATGATAGTGCCAAGCTAAGAATCACAGAGCTCTTCTCCATGACAAATTGTATATCTAATGTTTATCTATGGAGACTATATGGCTGTATACTTTATGAATGGATGTAGCTGAAATGCCCAAACCTATAGGGGTGAATTTATCGTGTCCTTTTCACCAGAATTCTAACTGCAAAAAGTCGCGGCTTTGTGATTTTACGCCACTCTCTGCAATTTTGAAAAGTGGATGTAAAAGTGAGCATGGTTAGCTATATTCATTGGGTTTACACCAGAGTTTTTAATTGTGACTTTAAAAAAAACACAAAAAGGACGTAATCTTTTTTTTACACCATTTACCGCCACTGGACTAACATCTCTAGACAAAAGTGTTATGTTTGAGGATGCACCAAATTTATAAAAAACAATTTGCGACTTTGATAAATTTGGCACAAATTACAACAATGCAGACTCAAGAAAAACAGACCTTAAAAATTTGCCTCATGATAAATTGCCCCCATAGTGTGTAGCGATCAGCCAGGATGTAAAAGCACTGAAAGGTGCATATGGCACCTGTCAAAAGATATATTAGACAGCAAGTGAACAGTCCGTTCTTGAAGCTGATGTATTGGAAGCAAGGAAAATGGGTAATGGCACAACATGGTGTAAATGCAGATTCTTCAGTATTTACAGTAGCAGTGAATTAGGAGAGATTTTAAAAAATATCATCTGCAGGCTGTGGAGACTGTCTGCAGTGATTTTATAGCTGCAGCATGTCAATTTATGTAATCTGCCGCAGATTACACCCTTTGCAATGCAGAAGGCGAAATCCGCTTCATTTTCACAACATTTCTACTTTCTTTATAAGTGTGGCTGTACGATTAGGATAAGAGATAAATTATGCTGGCTAGAAGACTGGGTCAGGGCATCTCCAAAATGACAAGTCTTGGTATGCAATGTTTAATTATGTGTGCCCAATACTCATTGAGGAGCTCCTGTAGCACAAATTGCTTAAAAAGTTAATGTTGGTCATGATAGAAAGGTGATTGAACACACAGGGGGTCATTTATCAAACTGGTGTAAAGTAGAACTGGCTTAGTTACCCATAGCAACCAATCAGGCTCCACCTTTCATTTATCATAGCTCCTTTCGAAAATGAAAGGTAGAATCTGATAGGTTGCTATTGGCAACTAAGCCAGTTCTACTTTACACCAGTTTAATAAATCTCGCCCAGAGTGCATTGCAGCTTGCAACATCGCTACAGGCTGGTCATTGATCCCCTGTGCCTACAATGGGCATATGAGCAGCAAAACTGAATCATGATTTCTTTTACACCATGTGGATGGCCAAGTGTGTCAATTACCTGTGGATGAGACACCAGGATGCACTGAAAAGACGACAAGCCAGCTTTGTGATGCTCTGGGCAACGCTCTTCTTGGATCCTGGCATTCATGTGGATGTTACTTTGACAAGTACCACCTACCTAAACATTGTTGCAGACAAGGGGAGCTAGGTCAAAGCATTTGGGACCTGAGAGCCAAATGTATTCGCAGCCAGCGATACAGTTGAATTATTGTAGTGGGACATGGGAGCCAATGGATCCCTCAGCTGCCGTTCACTCTTATAGCCTTCAGGTCTATGTGATAGTATGCGGTCATGAAATGATGACATCATTGTGACCAGGGCCAGCCTTTGGGGTGTGCGAGCTGTGCGGCCGCACAGGGCGCCATGGCAACAGGGGCGCCTGGCGGCCCGACACAGCTCGCAGTCGGTCTCTTACAACAGGCCGGCCCGGGATTGTGTGAGGCGAGCCTGGCGAGCTGAGCCGCTGCAGCTGCCAGGTCAGGTTCCGGAGCGTGGAGGAGGAGCTTAGGGGCGCAGGCGCAGTGTCCAAGTGCTGCGCCTTCACAGAGAGCCGCGGAAGGGTCCGCTCAATATGTGAGGGCGGCAGCCGTTGCTCTGCAGACAGGGAGGGAGCAGAAGACTTCAAATAGTGAGTACCTGTTCTTATTGGGTTTTTTAGTTGTTGTTTTTTTCTACCAAATATCTTTTATTAAATGGGGGCAGGGTCTAATTGGGGGCAGGGGACAGGATAAGGGTGACAGACACTGGGTATGATTAAGGGGGCTGGGGACTGGATAAGGGTGACACTGGGTATGATTAAGGGGGCTGGGGACTGGATAAGGGTGACACTGGGTATGATTAAGGGGCAGGGGACTGGCTTTGGTTGACACTGGGTATGATTAAGGGGGGCAGGGGACTGGGTAAAGGTGACAGGGTATGATTAAGGGGGGCAGGGGACTGGCTATGGGTGACACTGGGTATGATTAAGGGGGGCAGGGTCTAATTGAGGGGGCAGGGGACTGGGTAAGGGTGACACTGGGTATGATTAAGAAGGGCAGGGGACTGGGTAAGGGTGACAGGGTATGATTAAGGGGTGCAAAGGGTTGATTAAGGGGTGCAGCCTGGGGATTGATGAAGGGGTTGATCTATACCTGCAGTACAGGGTTTTATGTATTATTCAGTTGATCGCTAGGTGGTATCTAGTGCAGCCATATGTTATTTGGTATTTTGTTTATCTATGCTTTATTTGGCGCAAATGTTGGCGTACTACATTTAGGAAATTCATATTATCTGTACACTGCTGCTGAGAATCTTGCATTTCTTTTGTATCTATACTTAAAAGGGCCTCTCTTTTAAATATATATATTTTTTAATTGTATCATGTAGCAGCATTATGGGTCTCAATGGGGGGGGGGGGGGGGGGGCACAAGATTATCTCGCACAGGGCGCCTGAACACCTAAGGCCAGCCCTGATTGTGACGATGCAGATGGCGCACTGATTTCTTCTCAACTACCTGAACTGAAAAGCCGACAACTTAGGCTGCAGGCCGCAAGAGGCCTGTATCACAAATAGAGGTAGGGGGTCAGATGAGTATTTGGGGGTAATGTAGCGCTGGGACACTATGTGGGGGCATTGTAACTACAGGGGAGCACTAAAAGCACTGGGGCCACTACAGGTAGCATTATACTTACTGTAGGCACTATAGGGGGCACTATAACTACTGGGGGGGGGGGGGAAATCATAACTACTGGGGGGCATTCGAGGGGGAATTATAACTACTGGGGTACTACAGGGGGCTATTATAATTACTTGGTGTCCTAGAGACAGCATTATAATTACCCAGAGCACTATAGGAAGCATTATCTCCAAGTGGCGCCTTATTATTATTGAGCACAGTATGGAAGGCACTACTACTGATAAGGGCACTCTCAGAGACCATGAACACTGTAGGGAGAACGACTACTAAGAAGGGCACTCAGAGAATTCTTACTATAGGTGGAACTTTTTAAAACACTTACTATGGGGGACTATTCTGTATGGCATTTATTTTTGCAGTATAGTATTTGGGGGCATGATAATAGATAAGTGAGGAACCCAAGATGTCTGTGTGGCAAAGTTTGTAGAGACATGGCTGAAAGAAGTTGCCATGTGTTTGGGTTGAATGTAGAAGATGAAGAAAGAGAACGTCTGTATCTGAAGAGACGTTACTGGATGTAAGAGGTATGTAGTTCTGTATTCTCCTGTATGTGTAATAGCACTGACTGTAATGTCCACCCAAATATGCCTTTAGCACTGGGGCTGGAGCAAAAATTTTACACATATGCATTGGACCGAATCTTTTGAGACACTAGCAATACCCCTGTTGCAGCAAAATTACACCCCTTTATCGCAATGGTATCTGCTAACAGCAGTGATCTTTCATCCAGATATTGCTTCTCGCCACATTTCAAAATGTTTTGATCTCAATCTAAGTATCTGAAGGACATGCTGCAAAAGCAGGTCTGATCCATGGAGGCCTACCTTGTAACTTCAAGTGTATAAAAGAGCTGCTGCCAATATCAGGATACCACAGCAGGACACCTCCCTAAGCTGGTGGATTCCATGTCCTGACAGGTCACAACTGTTTGGCAGCATGAGGGCGACCTGCACAATATTACGGTTTTAATATTATGGCTGATCAGTGTATCTATACTACCAAACACCCATCACAAAGAGAAATGTAATGGTCTATGGGGAAGGAGTTGTCTGAGACACATCACTGCTGAGGTCATGGACTGGCAGGCAGCGATCATGTGCATGAAGATGGCACATCACACTACTGGTCCGGCAGAGATGGATCACCTAGGGCAGTTATCGGGATTGAGAATTCCAAGGAACGATCCTTCCCAATAATTGCCCAAATCACTGGCCCATGTAGTTTTCAACAGTTTATTTTTATATTTTGTAACCCATGTACTTCAATAAAATAAAAAAAAACACAGATAAAGACAAGGAAAAATGGTCATGACAGGACTGATGAAATCTCCAGCACTTTAAAACCAATAGGATCCAACAAGATCAGGTTTCCACAGCACTCTATTACGATAGTATCAGACATTTAGCAGTGTTTATGTTGTGAATATGAAATATTGTATTTTTCACATATGCTGACATCTAGTGGTTAAACAAGCTACAGTGATCTTTTTTTTTTTTTACAGCCTACAAATGAAATTGGATGTTGAATGTTATCACTTCATTTTCAGGAACTGGTAGCCATATATCCAATCAGCAGCAGGAGATGCAGTGTCAGACCTAGTCAACCCAACCACCCTGTCTGACAATACATCTCCACCTGCTAAGTGTAAAGTTTAGTTAGTTAGTAATAGAGTCCTTTTAAAGTGGGCCTCTAGACTGGTGCTGACCATTACTCAGCCAGAAGTTTGAACGTGTCACCGAAAGGCTGGACAATTCTGTAGCCAAGACCGTGGCATTAGAAGCCTCTCCTGCAAAGCTCCCGTGATAATTAGTATGGCTTTGCTGGAGAAGGTTTAGGATCACATGGTTGCCAGTTTGATAAATGACTCCCTACATTTATTTTATCCTTATATACAGAGCTACCATTCTTTGCTATTTAAGGTATCTTGGAACTTTCATAACATTTGCAGGATGTATAGCGTCATCTGCAATGTTTTTTTTCTGTGTTATATTTGGTTGCTTGGACCCTGTGGCCACACATGTTCTGTTCTCCTCGATAGGACACATACAAAGCAAATATCTGGAGATTTTCTTAAATGGAGTCTGTCAGGACAATTTGCCCTTCTACACTGCTTACATAGCACTGTAGCATAACTATACATCAGTCAAATTGTACCCTTGTTCTTTTTTTTTTATGTTCACCAGAGGCAAAACGCTGTTTTATTCATATGTAAATGAGGTCTCGCGAGTGCCCAGGGGTGCTGTTCGGCCTGTAAGTGCCCAGCCACTCTGCCTTCTTCTCACATAACCCCTCCCCAGCCTGTTGCTTGGCCCACCCTGTAAGCCTCCTGCGTCATCCAGTATACTGGCCGAGATCCTGCTGGCGCAGGCGCACTGCATCGGGAGGTGCTACTGGGGCAATGCAATGCCCAAAAAAAAAAAAAAAGAACAAAGGTACCATTTGACTCATGTATAGTTATGCTACAGTGCTATGTAAGCAGTGTATAAGGGCAAATTGTGGTGACAGACTCCCTTCTAAATGCAGAGAGGCTTCTACTTGACAGGTTCATTTTTAGGTATCACATAATAATCACAAGTAGAAGTTAAAGGGCTTCTGTCACCCCACTAAACTCATTTTTTTTTTTGTGTACTTATATCGCAGGATAGGGATTATATCTATACATTATGTTATTAATCATTTTCGTTCAGTAGATATGTCAAAAAACGTACTTTTATAATATGCTAATTAACGGTCTACCAGCAAGTAGGGCGGCTACTTGCTGGTAGCAGCCGCAAAAAACCGCCCCCTCCTCCTGTTGATTGACAGGGCCAGCCGCAATCTCCTCCTCCGACTGGCCCTGTCAGCATTTCAAAGATCGCGCGCCTGTGTTGATTCGGCGCAGGCGCTCTGAGATAAGGAGGCTCGCCTCCTCAGCACTCCCTCAGTGCGCCTGCGCCTATGACGTCTTCTTTTTCGGTGACGCCATCGGCGCAGGCGCACTGAGGGAGTGCTGAGGAGGCGAGCCTCCTTCTCTCAGAGCGCCTGCGCCGAATCAGCACAGGCTCGCGATTTTTGAAATGCTGACAGGGCCAGTCAGAGGAGGAGATCGCGGCTGGCTCTGTCAATCAACAGGAGGAGGGGGTGTTTTTTTGCGGCTGCTACCAGCAAGTAGATGCCCTACTTGCTGGTAGACAGGTAATTAGCATATTATAAAAGTACGTTTTTTGACATATCTACTGAACGAAAATTATTAATAACATAATGTATAGATATATCGCAGGATAGGGATTATAAGTACACAAACAAACAAAAAATGAGTTTAGTGGGGTGACAGAAGCCCTTTAACATTTTAAGTATATTTCCATTATATTATTTCTTCAATGTATTGTTGCGTTACTAATGTGAGGGGATAATAGGGCATGCCAAGGGAGCTGTAATTCAGGAACGTTTCTTTGAGGTCCCATAGACACAGGGGGATCCACTGGGACACGGCACATCACAAACAGATGGAATAATGCCAGTCTGGATGCCTTACCTTGGCAACTGTGATCACTATAAAATAGTCTGATGAGAAAGGTTCCCTTTAAAGGGAACCTGTCACCAAAAAAATCGCTTATTAAGCTGTTCAGAGTACCTTATAGTGCTACATAGTAGTGTCCTATTGCACTTTTTCTTCGTTTTCCAGCATTTAGCCTCATTGAGAAATCAATGTTTTAATCAGCTGCTGCCCCGTGCTTCAAGTCAGGCTTAAAGTCAAGGGGGCAGCGGCCTAGTCGTCTCCAATCCTGCTCTCCCCGCCTCCCGCCGCCTTGATTGACACGCCGCATCTCAGTGCCGGGACCGCGCTCTCAGCCCGCTACTGCGCATGCGGGCTGAGAGCGCGGTCCCGGCACTGAGATGCGGCGTGTCAATCAAGGCGGCAGGAGGCGGGGAGAGCAGGATTGGAGACGACTAGGCCGCTGCCCCCTTGACTTTAAGCCTGACTTGAAGCACGGGGCAGCAGCTGAATAAAACATTGATTTCTCAATGAGGCTAAATGCTGGAAAACGAAGAAAAAGTGCAATAGGACACTACTATGTAGCACTATAAGGTACTCTGAACAGCTTAATAAGCGATTTTTTGGTGACAGGTTCCCTTTAATTCTGTGCCTGAACAGCTAAATGCATGTAATTTGGGTATTAATCAGAGCTGCATAATTCTGGAGAAAAAAAATAAGTTACACGTCTAAGATTCTGAAAACTAAGCCATAGGGAAGACCACGTAGCCTCCATAGTATGTTTTATTGCAGCATTATATAGACACATATGATGTTTGCCTCTGTTCACATTCTACCATTTCTGTTTTTACAGGAGCTGTGACAGATATGTCATGATGGATGTTTGTTACTCCATTCACTTACAATGTATATGGTCAGATTTCTATCAGATACGCTATTCTAATGATCAAGAAAACAAAGCCTGATAACGTACGGTAAGTGGGAACAGAGCCTTATAGGGTTTTTTACGTTAAAGGGGTTATCCCATGACTAATGTAAAAATAAATATTATACACTGCTCAAAAAAATAAAGGGAACACTTAAACAACACAATGTAACTCCAAGTCAATCACACTTCTGTGAAATCAAACTATCCACTTAGGAAGCAACACTGAGTGACAATCAATTTCACATGCTGTTGTGCAAATGGAATAGACAACAGGTGGAAATTATAGGCAATTAGCAAGACACCCCCAATAAAGGAGTGGTTCTGCAGGTGGTGACCACAGACCACTTCTCAGTTCCTATGCTTCCTGGCTGATGTTTTGGTCACTTTTGAATGCTGGCGGTGCTTTCACTCTAGTGGTAGCATGAGACGGAGTCTACAACCCACACAAGTGGCTCAGGTAGTGAAGCTTATCCAGGATGGCACATCAATGCGAGCTGTGGCAAGAAGGTTTGCTGTGTCTGTCAGCGTAGTGTCCAGAGCATGGAGGCGCTACCAGGAGACAGGCCAGTACATCAGGAGACGTGGAGGAGGCCGTAGGAGGGCAACAACCCGGCAGCAGGACAGCTACCTCTGCCTTTGTGCAAGGAGGAACAGGAGGAGCACTGCCAGAGCCCTGCAAAATGACCTCCAGCAGGCCACAAATGTGCATATGTCTGCTCAAACAGTCAGAAACAGACTCCATGAGGGTGATATGAGGGCCCGACGTCCACAGGTGGGGGTTGTGCTTACAGCCCAACACCGTGCAGGACGTTTGGCATTTGCCAGAGAACACCAAGATTGGCAAATTCGCCACTGGCGCCCTGTGCTCTTCACAGATGAAAGCAGGTTCACACTGAGCACATGTGACAGACTTGACAGAGTCTTGAGACGCCATGGAGAACGTTCTGCTGCCTGCAACATCCTCCAGCATGACCGGTTTGGCATTGGGTCAGTAATGGTGTGGGGTGGCATTTCTTTGGAGGGCCGCACAGCCCTCCATGTGCTCGCCAGAGGTAGCCTGACTGCCATTAGGTACCGAGATGAGATCCTCAGACCCCTTGTGAGACCATATGCTGGTGCGGTTGGCCCTGGGTTCCTCCTAATGCAAGACAATGCTAAACCTCATGTGGCTGGAGTGTGTCAGCAGTTCCTGCAAGATGAAGGCATTGATGCTATGGACTGGCCCGCCCGTTCCCCAGACCTGAATCCAATTGAGCACATCTGGGACATCATGTCTCGCTCTATCCACCAATGTCACGTTGCACCACAGACTGTCCAGGAGTTGGCAGATGCTTTAGTCCAGGTCTGGGAGGAGATCCGCCACCTCTTCAGGAGCATGCACAGGCGTTGTAGGGAGGTCATACAGGCACGTGGAGGCCACACACACTACTGAGCCTCATTTTGACTTGTTTTAAGGACATTACATCAAAGTTGGATCAGCCTGTAGTGTGTTTTTCCACTTTAATTTTGAGTGTGACTCTAAATCCAGACCTCCATGGGTTGAAAAATTTGATTTCCATTTTTTTATTTTTGTGTGATTTTGTTGTCAGCACATTCAACTATGTAAAGAACAAAGTATTTCAGAAGAATATTTTATTAATTCAGATCTAGGATGTTATTTTTGTGTTCCCTTTATTTTTTTGAGCAGTGTATATAGTCCATGACAACCTCTTTCTAACAAAGCTAGAACCAGCCCTGTACCTCACATGGATCCAGAGATCTCCCCATTTATTGCTCTGCTAGATTTATATCAAGCTGAGAGCTAAGGAGGAGTGTCTTCTGCTGCAGCTAAGGGGGCGTGTCCATGCTAACCCTATCACAGCTCAGGAGGCAGTTAAAGGATGAAGCTGAGCATGTGCGGCCTTCTCAGTGATCCGGACAAAGAAATAAAAGGGGAAAAAAACAGCAGGTGGCGCTATACAGATACATTTTATTGAATAGCTTAGAGACTATGCAAAATTTTTAAGTACATGCAATTGCATAAGTATTCAGATCCAGGTGCTGGTTTGAAAACTGTAAAACATTTTTCTTGGGACAACCCCTTTAACTATATATTTCTTGATTACCTATTTCCTGGATAAGTCATCGCTATCAGATCGATGGATTTCTAACAACTGGTACCCCATTGATTAGCTGGTGGCAGCAGCCGATGGAAGCAGAAAGCTCCATCCACTATGTAGCTGCCATGCTGCTGATGTACTGCAGCTCAGCCTTTATTTTATTCATTTATACAGCAACAAGATGTCTTGCAGCTGTATACAGAGATTCTCATTCACTCACATAGGTCTCTGTCTCCATTGGGGCTCACAATCTACATTCAGAATTGACCTCTCTCTATGCGTTTTTTTGGAGTATGCAAGGAATCCAGAGCAGCTGGAGAAAATCTGTGCAAGAACAAGGAGAGAACATTTGTTGCCCTTGGTCAGATTCAAACACAGAAACCCAACACTGGAAGGCACTGATGCTAACCACTGAGCCACAATTTAAAGGGAACCTGCCACTAAAGGAAACACGTTATAGAACAGATTGATTATAGTTCATGGGAAAAGATTCAGAAAAACTTGTGATTTATTCATCTACATTCCTGCACGTTCTGGGCTTTGACGGGAAGGAGGCGGTCCTATCAGTGATTGACAGCTATCTGTATACACAGTCATAGAGGAAGACTGTCAATCACTGATAGGACCGCCTCCTGGACTTCAAAGCCCAGAATGAGCAGGAATTTAAAGAGGACCTTTCATCTGGCAAAAAATTGTGAACTAAGTATATATGATATATATCGCGGCGCCCAGGGATCTCACTGCACTTACTATTATCCCTGGGCGCTGCTCCATTCTGCCGCTATGTCCTCCGGTATGTTCGGTCACTTGGTTATAGTAGGAGCACTGGCGTACATACAGGGGTCGCAGTTGCGACCAGGCACGGCACTCCAGGGGGCCCGGCCGCCTGTGGACCCCTGGCCCATGCAGTAGTGCCACTCAGACTCAGGTGTGGGTCCGCGGCAGCGGTGGCGGCAGGTGACAGGGAGATGAACACTTCCATTGTAGAAGCGCTCATTTCCATAGTGATCTGTATCGCCGTCCTCAGGACAGCGATACAGATAGCTGTGCTGCGGCCGGGCAGGGGAGGGAGGCGTCTCCCTTCCCTGTTCCTCTGATAGGCTGCGGGCCTTGTGCCAGCAGCCTATCAGAGCGGTGCAGGCCACGCAATGACGTCATCGCGCCGGCTGAGCCGTACAGCGCGGGACACAGGCCAGAAGAGGCCTGCATCGCATCACTGCTAAGGAGGTAATTATAAGGGTTTATTATTATTTTTTTAATACCGGACTTTACTGGGACACTTCATACTGGAAAATGAGGGGGAGGGGGTTGGCACTTCTTACTGGCAAATAGGGGGGGGGGGGGTTGGCACTTCTTACTGGCAAATGGGGGAGTTGGCAACTTGGCACTTACTGGCAAATGGGGGGGTTGGCACCTCTTACTGGCAAATAGAGGGAGGTTGGCACTTCATACTGGCAGATGAGGGGGGGTTTGGCACTTCGTACTGGCAAATGAGGGGGGTTGGCGCTTACTGGCAAAGGAGGGGGGGGTTGGCACTTCATACTGGAAAATGAGGGGGGGTTTGGCACTTCATACTGGCAGATGAGGGGGGGTTTGGCACTTCTTACTGGCAAATAGGGGGGTTGGCACTTCTTACTGGCAAATGGGGGGGTTGGCAACTTGGCACTTACTGGCAAATGGGGGGGTTGGCACCTCTTACTGGCAAATAGAGGGAGGTTGGCACTTCATACTGGCAGATGAGGGGGGTTTGGCACTTCTTACTGGCAAATGAGGGGGGTTGGCGCTTACTGGCAAATGAGGGGGGGTTGGCACTTCATACTGGCAAATGGGGGGGTTGGCACTTCATACTGGCAAATGAGGGGGGGTTTGGCACTTCATACTGGCAAATGAGGGGGGGGGTTGGCACTTCATACTGGCAAATGAGGGGGGGTTGGCACTTCATACTGGCAAATGAGGCGGGTTGGCACTTCATACTGGCAAATGAGGGGGGTTTGGCACTTCATACTGGCAAATGAGGCGGGGTTGGCACTTCATACTGGCAAATGAGGGGGGGTTTGGCACTTGATACTGGCAAATGAAGGGGGGGTTGGCACTTGATACTGGCAAATGAAGGGGGGTTGGCACTTGATACTGGCAAATGAAGGGGGGGTTGGCACTTCATACTGGAAAATGAGGGGGGGTTTGGCACTTCATACTGGCAGATGAGGGGGGGTTTGGCACTTCTTACTGGCAAATAGGGGGGGTTGGCACTTCATACTGGCAGATGAGGGGGGGTTTGGCACTTTGTACTGGCAAATGAGGGGGGTTGGCGCTTACTGGCAAATGAGGGGGGGTTGGCACTTCTTACTGGCAAATGAGGGGGGGTTGGCACTTCATACTGGAAAATGAGGGGGGTTTGGCACTTCATACTGGCAGATGAGGGGGGGTTTGGCACTTCTTACTGGCAAATGAGGGGGGTTGGCGCTTACTGGCAAATGAGGGGGGGTTGGCACTTCATACTGGCAAATGGGGGGTTGGCACTTCATACTGGCAAATGAGGGGGGGTTTGGCACTTCAAACTGGCAAATGAGAGGGGGGGTTGGCACTTCATACTGGCAAATGAGGGGGGTTTGGCACTTGATACTGGCAAATGAGGGGGGTTGGCACTTCATACTGGCAAATGAGGGGGGGGTTGGCACTTCATACTGGCAAATGAGGGGGGGTTTGGCACTTGATACTGGCAAATGAGGGGGGTTTGGCACTTCATACTGGCAAATGAGGCGGGGTTGGCACTTCATACTGGCAAATGAGGGGGGGTTTGGCACTTGATACTGGCAAATGAAGGGGGGGTTGGCACTTGATACTGGCAAATGAAGGGGGGGTTGGCACTTGATACTGGAAAATGAACGGGGGGTTGGCAGTTGATACTGGCAAATGAAGGGGGGGTTGGCACTTTATACTGGAACATGGGGGTTTGGCACTTGATACTGGCACATGGGGGGTTTTGCACTTGATACTGGCACACGAGGGGTTTGGCACTTAATACTGGCACACGGGGGGTTTGGCATTTGATACTGGCACATGGGGGGTTTGGCATTTGATACTGGCACACGGGGGAGTTGACACTTGATACTGGCACACGGGGGAGTTGACACTTGATACTGGCACATGGGGTGGTTGGCACTTGATACTGGCACATAGGGGGGGGAGAGGCACTTGTTACTGGCACATTATTGGGGGCACTATTGGGGACCACAGGGCACAGTATTGGGGTAGTAGGATGTTTTGTCCAGAAGATGGTAGGATGATGGAAAAGTAGTAAACTAAGATTTTGTTTTTGTCAAACTGCAGAGATTAAAAACGGCGTAAAAATGGTGGTCTGGTCTGAAAGGAGAAGACGAGGACAGAGAACTTCTACATCAAAGGAGACGTCACTGGATGTAAGAGGTACGGGCGCGATTTATGGGTGGGGCTGTGTGTGGGTGTGGTTTGAGGGCAGGTGGGGACACAGGGGCCCGATAATCTCCTATTGCCCAGGGAAATGCCCCTCCTGAGACCGGGGTGGGGGCCCATGGATCAGTTTCACACAGGGGCCCCATGGATTGTGTGTACACCACTGAGTAGGAGGAGACTTCCCTTGTTCTCCTGGGCGTCTCCTTCTCCTAGGCTGTAGTGCTGGCCAATCGCAGCGCAGAGCTCACAGCCTGGGAGAAGGAGACGCCCAGGAGAACAAGGGCAGTCTCCTCCTACTATAACCAAGTCCCCTAAGTCTCCGCCTAGTATAACCCAGTGACCAAACATACCGAAGGACATAGCGGGAGAACGGAGCGGCGCCCAGGGATAATAGTAAGAGCAGTGAGATCCCTGGGCGCGGCTGTATATGTCATGATACTTAGTTCACAATTTTTCGCCAGATGAAAGGTCTTCTTTAAGTAAAGTATGTTATACTAAATATATTCCCATAAAACCATATATCGATCTGCTCAGCTCCTCCTGCTCTCTGGTGACAGGTTCCCTTTTGCATAGATCACTGGCGATGCATTTCACCATATTGCCCTATTGTGCATTGATAATACAGTCCATGTATAGGGAGAATTATAGTAGCATTTTTTTTCTGGCATATCACACGCTCAGCCCTGGAACAGGCCTCAGTGTGTGCGTGTCTCGTCTCCAGAAGGCATAGGAATACTCCAACAGACTGGACATGCACAAAAAAAAAAATCCTGTCAGCAGATGACCACTGTTAGCCAGCGCAGAAGATCATGTGCTAATCACATGCTTGGACAGAGCAGCAGCGACTCAGCCTGCGTCCAGATCATTTTCATTACTGGCACAGCTGAAGCACCACCCTTGGATAAGAGGGACGCTGATAGATAGATGAGATAGATGCCTATTAGCATGTAATATTTCATTAACACGAGAGATCAGCTCAGAAGGGACAAACTCCTCTTCTTGTGCGGCCTTTGAAGTGGGAGCAGTGTTGTTGGTGCCAGTTCCTGCTGACCTCATTACTGACACCTCAGGCTTCTAGAGCAGACAACCCCCACTCCTTTCCCTGTTCTCCATCTGTTCTCTCCTACTTACACCCCTCTACTCCCTCCCTTTTCCTCCAGCAGAGCCTGCTTCTCCCCAATTCTCAAATCGCCTAGCATACACCATCTTCGGCGCATAGCGTGCCCGTCTTACTGCCCCCACCTCCCATCTACCTTTGAACCTTTCTTCTCTCTCTTAGGTGTTTTGGCTGCTATTTCCTAAAAGATGGGAAACGAGGTAGCGCAGAAAGGAGAGGGGGGAGGTGTGCAAAGGGAGGGAATCGGCGGTGCTGAGGAGATTAACGCCAGGGAAAAACCTTAAATGGACAGCATGAGACAGACAAAAAACAGTAAAGGCCTCTTCCTCCTCTCTGTCTCCCTCCGCTGGTATCCATGGTAACGTGTCACCCTCACACCTTCTGTCCCTGACATGTCACACAGCTCCTGGCTCTGTCCCCAGCCTCTGACATTGAGTGGCAGTGGAAAGGGAAGTGCCTTCTACAGACAAAACTCCCAGCCATGTCTCTCACGCACCTCCTATAGTCAGCTACTTGCGCACCGTTATGC